>NC_134687.1:67165768-67800213 GCF_050947455.1 Rhinoderma darwinii
GGCAATGCTCAATGCTACCTGCCTGTGCCCTCTGCTATGTAGATGTGGTTTTATCCACCACAGAACATTTAACACACTCACAATTCTGCACAAGGATAGAAAACAGTGTTTTCTTATTATAATGGAAAGGTGGGGGGTGTTCTAGATGGGTTGGATGCTCTCCCTGGATGTATGTGGGCTGTCATGTGGATTTTACCTTTGTGTTCTAATCCAAGTATGTAGAAAAGTCACAGGGTACGATTTAAGAGCAACATGAACAGCAATGGAGTGAGGGGAAAGAGCGGCGCTTGTGGTAAACTTGAATGTAGATTGCGACTGGATAACCAATGGCATTTCTCAACCTCCAAAATGTCAGACAATGACTGTAACTTACAAGCAGCAATGTCTAAAATACTGTGGAACTAAAAAGAATATGAACATTCAGGAGCTGAAGTTTTTACTAAATGAGTGGAGAAGTAATGTCATTTGTAGGTCTACGGGACTAGCAACAGCGATAAAAAGCACTCATACAGTAGGAAGAAAAACCCTCTTTAGTGCCACCTACGGTACAGCAGGATAGAAGCAGTGCAGGTAAACCTGTTTAGTTCATTCATTTGGCGAAACACAGCCATCCGTGCAACAGGAAATAAAACAAATACTGGGACCTCGTGCCAAGGATATCATGGAAAGAAAACAATGAAAGCTTTGCATTAGATTTCAATGGCTGGACTATAATTTATTGACATTAAACACTAATCATCAGCCTCTGTGGTTCAAATAAAAGAAACACAAACCACAAAAGAGCAATAAAACTTTCTTAAAGGGGTTGTCCACCCACAGACAACCGATGACCTATCCACAGGTCAACATACTATGATCGGTGCGGGTCCGACACCCGGACCCCGCACCGATCAGCTGCCAGAAGTTATGAAGGGTATGAAGTAGTTGGAGCCGGAAGCATATGGATCAGACTACTGCATAGCATCCGTGTTGCAGAACTGCAACTCTGCTTCGATTCAGTGACCGGAGCCATCTGCTTCCAGAATGGACATCCGATGCCCGGAGGCAGCCGAAGCAGCTGATCAGTACGGGGTCCGGGTGTCGGACCCGCACCGATCATATACTGATGAGCTATCCTGTGGATAGATCAGTTGCCCGTGGGTGGACAACCCCTTTAAGGCCAGGATCACACACAGTTTTGGTGCAGTTTTTGGCTCAGTTTTTTTGTGTCAAAGCCAGAAGTGGTTCCAACAGAAAGGAAAGGTATAAAAGAAAAAAGACTAATACATCTTTCTTTTGTATCCACTTCTGTGTTTGGCTCAAAAACCAGTCAAAAATTGCATCAAAACGGTGTGTGTGTGTGTGTGTGCGTGTGCGTGTGCGTGTGCGTGTGTGTGCGCGAGATCCTGGTGTAAAAGGTGTTATCTAATAAGGATAGCACCTTCCTGTATGGATGTCATAGGGGGGGGGGGGGTCCTTCGCTCACACTTCTGACCCCCTCTCCCTCTGAGAGAATGGAGAGCCACTATGTAACAGTGGCTCCAGCAGTGGCGGACCCGATTCATCCATTTACTTGAATACTACAATTTCACGTATAGTCGGCCACAGCTTTCCCCCTGTGATAACCACTGATCGCCGGAGGTTAGACTCATGGTGTTCACCTGATCGACAGTTCAACTTTAAAAAGGGGCGGTCTTATGAGCACTAAACCTAAAGTACACGAGCTATACAAGTAAAACTTTTTAAAAGATCTGCTAATATCGCACACACCTATATGTCCAGTAGAGGTTTGTAAAAACTCTAGTCAGCCTCACCCCAGCATTAAAATGCCTGATAACAGAGGATAGTAGGTTTCAACATTAAATGTAGACTTCACGTTTAATGTTCCTTTAGCAGCCTGAATGCTACATGCAGACCCAACAGCTTACTGAATTCTAGCCAGGCAGTGATAATATGGGTGCGACACATCTGACTGTGCATTCTGCTCAAGTAACAACCAACATAATTATCAATACAGCTACTGCATGGGTTATGATGGAGCTTTCCTGGTATCCGGAATAGAGAATCTGCCTTATTTTGCAGTGATAACCCCATTCTTGCACCCCTCTAATCCATCCTCCACTCCGCTGCCTGCCTAATCCACCTATCCCCTGGTTTCTCTACTCGTCCCTTCACCGGCTCCCCATTGCCCAACGAGCCAACAACCCTCCATAGATCATTAATCTCCAGTCCTCGAAAAACCTTCTGCTCCTCTCTACCCAAACACATCAGACTTTCTCCCACCATTCAAAATCAACCTGAAAACCCCCCTCAGAAAACCTGCAATAACCGGGTCACCAGTACACAACTACTGTATAAGGCCCCATGCACACGACCGTAAAAAACCTCCGTTTTTGCGGACCGCAATTGCGGTCCGCAAAAACAGCCATTCACTTTCATTGAACACTGACACCTTTCCGTAGCACTACGGAAGGGTGTCAGTGCCGTGGAAATGTTCCGGGAATTATGGAACATGTCCGTTCTTTCGCATTTTGCGGGCCGTGATTGTGGGCACGGTCGTGTGCATGGGGCCTAAGCAGCTTCTACCCTCAGTCTCTTTTGTGGGCAGCGCCCTCTCTCCTTCTTTACTTGCTTGTTTTTACCATGTGATCATATGTAAAGTATTTAAAACCCTGTGTATCCCCCATATACAGCACCCTGGAAGGTAATTGCTCTTTTAACCCATTATTGACCAGTCTTGAAAGGGCCACAAATTACCATCTAATCGGTTTGATTTTTCAGCATTTATAACTTTTTAATTTTTTCCATTTACGTGGCTGTATGAGGCTGTGTTTTTTGCAGGAGAAACTATTTTTTTCAACCTAGTTTAGAGGTACATATAAATGACTGTGTAAGTTATATAATTTGTTTTTCGACGTGAATGTTGTGCACTTGCCTCTCTAGGTCCCCCTGTACCGGATATCCACTATAAAGAATTGGCTAGGCCATTAATGGGGTATCTAGGGTACAGCTTGTAGGTTGGAGTCCTCCCTTGGGTAGGGGAGTCACTCTGACAAGGAAAAGTGACCCGATAGGGTATACCAGGGTCAGTTGTTTTTCTTGTTCTCTCAACTCAATGAACAAAATAAAAAAACTCCCCCCTCACTCTTATTATTATTATGAGATAAATAATTTTCCCTTTTTTATCCCAATTTATTAAAGGCTACGTTTTACTATGTAATTTTTTTGATCAGCCGATTTCTCTGTGATTTCCTTTTTTGACTACATGATCACTGACTATACTTTTTCCCTGCCAAAGCTGCTATATTTGTTTGGTTCGGAGAAAAAAAATATATATGTATTTTCGGCATTGTTTTTATTTTGTGTATTTTTTACACGGTTTACGTTTTACACTGAATAACCTGGTAAATTAATTCCTCAGGTTATTAGTTGCGTCGATACCTAATATGTGTAGGTTTTTCACACAAATGTATTTTACACTAAAATAAAAAAAACTTTTTTAAAATTTATTTCTTTTTGCCTACTTTTTTTTAAATAATTTTTTTTTATTATTTCTTTTTTTAATCCCATAAAAAGGGAAAAACTATTTTATATATTTTTTTAATACTTAAAATCTATTAGCATACTCCTGTATGCTAGTACATTATCTTCTGTTACTATGACACAGGCTGCTGTTAGAGCAACACTAAGTGTACCCGTACAAGACGCAAACAGAACAGGGGTCCTGGATCCCAAGGCTGACTGCAGAGAGGTAAACTAGTCTCCAATTGCATCACCTGGAAACCTGGTGAAGCGATCGTAGAGTTTAACAGCCAGGATCGGAGGTTTCTCTTATCCCAGGCGTACTCAAAAGGCTTCTCTAAGAACAGGAGTGGTTAGTAAAAGCTCGTCCTTGGAAAAGGAGCGCTCACAGTATTAGGGTTCAAATGGCCATTTTTAGGGCCGTAAATGTCTGAAAAATCGGAAGCACGGTTCCGATCTGTTCCGACGGGCCATTTTGAAAAATGGCCGCGTAAAAAAACGCCGCGAAAAAGTGCAGGTCACTTCTTGGGACGTTTTTGTGAAAAACGCAAGTGGCTTTAAAAAACGACTGAAAATCAGGAGCTGTTTTCCCTTGAAAACGGCTCCATATTTTCAAACGTTTTTGAGTTTGCGTGTGGACATACCCTAAGCCTCCTCTGCCGCGACACCGAAAGATGTTGCTGAGGACTCGGGACCTGCTCCGCCCGCCATCAAAAGACAGTAGACAGTCATTAAAGGACTAAATTAAAAAAAAAAAAAAAAAAATATTATATATATATATATATATATATATATATATATATATATATATATATATATATATATATATATATATATATAAAATGTTCTGCTCCAATACAAACAACCGCTGTGGTGGCGGTATACCCACGAAACAACTGCACAGAAGAGGACAACACAATGACTTTTACTTAGTGGTGACTTTTTATTTTAACAGTCTTCAACGTGCAGCATCAAAGTAAAGTCATAAGAGCCAATACAGCAGACAGGAACGTAAAATGCATTCAGTTGAGAGGTTAACATCATGCAGGTTACCTGGAGCAAGGCAATGAACAGGAAAAACGAGTTGGCTGCTCTTCTGAACTGAGAGTAGAGAAATCTTGGCAGAAATGTGAAGGGGTTGTATTTTGCAGTGCTGGAAAACACAGGAGAAAACAGGAGATTTTCAGCGTCAATGCAGATATTTTATCTTCCCATTATTAATGGCATTTCACAGGGCGCACAGTAGAAAAACACCGCTCAGATTCTAGAACGTGATTTATCAGCCTGTCTACAAGGAGCTAACCCCTGTAATAACACAGCAACCATGAAGATCACTAAATTAAAATGTTCTGCCACTCGTGGAGGAAAAAAGGAAGCAGTCAGGACTTGTTATACATGTTAATTTTGACGCTTACGTCATCATCCGATTCTTCTTTCTACAGCATTGACCTCCCCTTGGAAAATTCTGAAGATCCGTGCTGTAATCTCTTTAGTGGTGAATTAGACATCTAATTTATATATTTCTTCTTTTATTCTTAACTAGAGGTACACTTTAGGACTCATGCACAGTCTTATTACGGCTCCGTACACCCTCAAAGTTGGATGGAGTCATAATCCGGCGACCCATACAAGTGTAGGGGGGCCTCTGTACCCCCATTACCTCTGCTACCAAACTGATGTTTTTTCCAAAGTCATACAAATCATTGCATGCTCTATTCTCTATATATTCTGAATTCTAGATATACTGACGTATTCTCCCGTAGAAGCATTGCATCTAGAGGAAAAGATCTCTGTCCAAACGGAACCCGACGGCGCCTGTATGGCAGCATGCGGAGACCATGAGGCAACGTACTAGGGAGCCGTACGTCCTCTGTGCACTGCCATACAGGCTCCATGAGCACAGCTCTGGCCTTGTTCACATTTGCGTTGGAGGCTCTGTTAGGGGCCTCCGTTGCAGATCTGACCGAGATTACCAGAGACAACAGTGCAACATGCTTTTAGTCAATGGGTTCCGTCGGCCGCCTGATGGTGTCCGTAGTGCAACAGAACCATTGCTTCCGGCATTCCCTTGTTCTACTCCTCTGACGGAGCAGAACAACGGAATGCACCGACGCAGCTGTGAACCCAGCCTCTGATGTGTGCATGAGTCCTAAGTATATGAAAACTTCAGGCACCTCAGTAGTGGTGCAACCAACATAGTGATCTAACTGCCTTAAGCACATGCACAGTAGTGTAACTTGAGGGGCAGCTCTGTCACTCACACTGCCTAAACCACAGTACCATGCTCAGGGACCTTGTCACCTATGCAAACAATGAGGGAGGGGGGGGGGGGAAAGATTAGACTGAACATGATATTTCTTTATTAATAGCAATAAAAGCGGTAATTTGATTCAACTCATGTCAAACCTTCTTTAACAGGTGTATCGATATTGTAAGCCACTATTGGAGAGAACATGTCAAACCCATAATCCAATAAGGTAAATGAAAGTAGACTAGCAGGCACCTAAATTAAAGGTTATCTACACCTTTGAAAAATATATATTTTTTTTAATTTATAAAAAATGTGCATTAGTGTATTTGGTGCAACTTTGTAATTATATTTTATTAAATTATTTTTACTTTTGGAGACACAGCCGCTTTGTATTCTGTATACAGAGCAGCTGTATCTTGCACTGAATCCTGTATTAGTCAGGTCAGTGGGTCTTGCGTGTCTCTGACACGCAGGATTGAGCTGTTATTGATCACGTCTAAGGGCATAACTTAAATGTGATAGATTAAAAGGTGGATCCCGCTTTCACTGAACCCGTCGGTCCCGCAGACCTGACTGATTCAGTTCTTAGCGAACTATAGCTGGTCTGTATACAGGATACAAAGCAGCTGTATCTTAAAGGATACTACTGCTTTGTATCCTATATACAGAGCAGCTGTATCTGTCAGGTCAGCGGGACTGACTGGTTCAGTGACCGCGACGCAGGATCCACCGGTTATCGATCACATCCAAGTTCTGAACTTAGATGTGATCGATAACAGCTCAATAACGTGTCAGAGATACGTAGAACCCACTGGAACGGAATAGTCAGTCCCAAAGGATTCAGGACTTCGTGCATGATACAGCTGCTCTGTACACAGAATACAAAGCAGAAGTATCTGAAAAAGTACAAATCATTTTTAATGAAATGTAATTACAAAGTTGCACCAATCACACTGATGGACACATTCATCTAAAAAATAGTTTTCAAATGGTGAAAGGTATACATAGCCTTTAAGTACTGGATACAAATCTCCATATGTTTCACATCAGTGGATCACAGAATTTTGGGTAGGACATTGGAGTTAGGCGATACCCTTAGACTACGTTCACACAAGGCAAATTTGCCATACATCTAAATAGAGAGTTAATTAAAAAAATCAATGCAAATGCTGCAGAAACAACCCCATTCAGATGTGTGGGACAGATTATTAGTCACAGAAATTTCTGCAACGAACCGGTGTGAATAACCCCTTACTGCCTCACGGAGTGGATTGGAGATTATATCTTTCCAGGCTGTAGATTAAGTGTTTTTAAGAGGAAACCGCAAAGCATTATACATGGAATTAATGGAACATTATATAGAAACTCATTTTAGTGAGAATTACTCCAATCTGGGCCCTTAAACACGATCTCACAATTAATATTTAAAGTACGATACTATAATCCAGAGATGAAAAACGCAGAACTCACATGTGATCTTGACTTCAAAAGGGGCTTGCCGGGTTTCTTGTAAATAAAGCTTAAAGGAGCTGTCCAAAAGTATAAATAAAAGTATCCGATTACTTACCTGTTAAATCCCCCGCTGCTCCAGTAGTTCCTGCCGGTCATGGTTTATTTTCCTGCAGCGATAGCAGGCCGTACATCCACATGACTGCGGAAGCCAATTATTGGTATCATATGCTGTACATGCTAGCATCACCGCTGAGGCCAGTGATTGGCTGCAGCGGTCACATGGATGTACGTCACGGCTGAACGAAACGTAAACAAAGACCAGCGTGGACCTTGGCGCATCGACGCTGAAGCGGCAGGGAAGTTAACAGGTGGGTAATGTTTGGTTTGTTATTTTATCACATTTCCTGCCGTTCGTTTCTATTCTTATAGTCCGACAACCCCTTTAAGTCTTATTTAAAGAATAGTTCTGCACTTCAACATACTTTGTATTTCGATCCCTCACCATTTTCATTGTAGTCAGAGAGAGTGGGAACATTTTTGGAAACCATCCAGAAGTTGCAAACACTAAATGTATTTCTTTTATACAGCTTATTTTCAGATTGCTTGGAGCAGAAAAGCCTGTTTTACGCAGCAAAATAAAATTGAAATAAGCCTGCAAACAGCTTCCAATTGAATTCAATGGGAAGTATACGGTGCTGTTCACATAAGGTGTATTTTTACACTGTTGAATTTAAAAAAAAAAAAAAAAAAACACCTGTAAAAAGAAGTAGCATGTCACTTCTTGAGGCGGTTTTGGAGTGGATTTTCCATTGACACTTCAAAAAACTACATAAGCGTCGAATTAAAAGAAACTTTATTTTTAGCTTCAAAAACGCCTTGAAATCAGAAGCGGTTGCCCCTCAGCCACCTCTTTTTGTACGTGTTAACATACCCTTACAAAGCTAGTCCTTCCCACAAAGACTACCCGGAGAAAGCGGAGGTGCTTGAGATGAGCCACCCCAGTGCATATTAGCAGGTCTTATAATGAAGCACACGGCTCTTTACCGCAGGTCTTATAATGAAGCACACGGCTCTTTACAGCAGGTCTTATAATGAAGCACAGGGCTCTTTACCGCAGGTCTTATAATGAAGCACAGGGCTCTTTACCGCAGGTCTTATAATGAAGCACACGGCTCTTTACCGCAGGTCTTATAATGAAGCACACGGCTCTTTACCGCAGGTCTTATAATGAAGCACACGGCTCTTTACCGCAGGTCTTATAATGAAGCACACGGCTCTTTACCGCAGGTCTTATAATGAAGCACAGGGCTCTTTACCGCAGGTCTTATAATGAAGCACAGGGCTCTTTACCGCAGGTCTTATAATGAAGCACACGGCTCTTTACCGCAGGTCTTATAATGAAGCACACGGCTCTTTACAGCAGGTCTTATAATGAAGCACACGGCTCTTTACCGCAGGTCTTATAATGAAGCACACGGCTCTTTACCGCAGGTCTTATAATGAAGCACACGGCTCTTTACAGCAGGTCTTATAATGAAGCACACGGCTCTTTACCGCAGGTCTTATAACGAAGCACACGGCTCTTTACCGCAGGTCTTATAACGAAGCACATGGCTCTTTACCGCAGGTCTTATAACGAAGCACAGGGCTCTTTACCTGACACGGTTGTTGCAGAATTTTATAAGCTGAGGCTGGTTGATAAAAATAGTTCTGGTTTCTTCTTGATCAGCGAGTGAGGTCTTTTCAGAAGCGTCGTCTGTCTTTTCATAGCCTAGTAGAAGGGAAAGTGACATCGTTACAGCGCTTTTCACAGTCACCACAAAAAGTGTCCAGGTCTGCTCGTATTACCCTTTTCCAGAAAAAAATAATTGACAAGATGTTCCCATTCATGGCAAAACATAAAATAGATATCACCCAACCATTCACGCAGCGTTTCGGTCTGTCATTTTCCATATACAGTGAAGGAAATAAGTATTTGATCCCTTGCTGATTTTGTACGTTTGCCCACTGTCAAAGTCATGAACAGTCTAGAATTTTTAGGCTAGGTTAATTTTACCAGTGAGAGATAGATTATATTTAAAAAAAAACTGAAAATCACATTGTCAAAATTATATATATTTATTTGCATTGTGCACAGAGAAATAAGTATTTGATCCCCTACCAACCATTAAGAGTTCAGCCTCCTCCAGACCAGTTACACGCTCCAAATCAACTTGGTGCCTGCATTATAGACAGCTGTCTTACATGGTCACCTGTATAAAAGACTCCTGTCCACAGACTCAATTAATCAGTCTGACTCTAACCTCTACAACATGGGCAAGACCAAAGAGCTTTCTAAGGATATCAGGGACAAGATCATAGACCTGCACAAGGCTGGAATGGGCTATAAAACCATAAGTAAGACGCTGGGTGAGAAGGAGACAACTGTTGGTGCAATAGTAAGAAAATGGAAGACATACAAAATGACTGTCAATCGACATCGATCTGGGGCTCCATGCAAAATCTCACCTCGTGGGGTATCCTTGATCCTGAGGAAGGTGAGAGCTCAGCCGAAAACTACACGGGGGGAACTTGTTAATGATCTCAAGGCAGCTGGGACAACAGTCACCAAGAAAACCATTGGTAACACATACGCCGTAATGGATTAAAATCCTGCAGTGCCCGCAAGGTCCCCCTGCTCAAGAAGGCACATGTACAGGCCCGTCTGAAGTTTGCAAATGAACATCTGGATGATTCTGAGAGTGATTGGGAGAAGGTGCTGTGGTCAGATGAGACTAAAATTGTGCTCTTTGGCATTAACTCAACTCGCTGTGTTTGGAGGAAGAGAAATGCTGCCTATGACCCAAAGAACACCGTCCCCACTGTCAAGCATGGAAGTGGAAACATTATGTTTTGGGGGTGTTTCTCTGCTAAGGGCACAGGACTACTTCACCGCATCAATGGGAGAATGGATGTAGCCATGTACCGTCAAATCCTGAGTGACAACCTTCTTCCCTCCACCAGGACATTAAATATGGCTCATGGCTGGGTCTTCCAGCACGACAATGACCCGAAACATGCAGCCAAGGCAACAAAGGAGTGGCTCAAAAAGAAGCACATTAAGGTCATGGAGTGGCTAGCCAGTCTCCAGACCTTAATCCCATCGACAACTTATGGAGGGAGCTGAAGATCCGAGTTGCCAAGCGACAGCCTCGAAATCTTAATGATTTACAGATGATCTGCAAAGAGGAGTGGGCCAAAATTCCATCTAACATGTGTGCAAACCTCATCATCAACTACAAAAAACGTCTGACTGCTGTGCTTGCCAACAAGGGTTTTGCCACCAAGTATTAAGTCTTGTTTGCCAAAGGGATCAAATACTTATTTCTCTGTGCACAATGCAAATAAATATATATAATTTTGACAATGTGATTTTCAGTTTTTTTTTTAAATATAATCTATCTATCTCTCACTGGTAAAATTAACCTATCCTAAAAATTCTAGACTGTTCATGTCTTTGACAGTGGGCAAACTTACAAAATCAGCAAGGGATCAAATACTTATTTCCTTCACTGTATAACACTTCCCCAAGAACCTACATAATCATAGATTTAGCTACAGGTAATAAAATATATTCTCATAGGTTGTGACAAATGACAAACTCTGCTTTCCTAAAGGAGATGTATGGAGACTTTTTGTATACAGGAGTATAAAACCCCCTTCACATCACGTTCATTCACGTTTAGCAGGTACGTCAGGAAAGCTCTGGCCACACATGCTAAACGTGTACATAGGGCTCCATTAGTTCGGCAGGGACAAAAAGAGTGTCCTTTTAGCCTCGTTGTACTGAATAATGTGTGTATATATATATATATATATATATATATATACACACATACACACACACACACACACACACACACACACACATATATACACACATTTTTTTTAACTATGGAAAAGAATGGTAGACTATGCTATTCCATACAACGTAATCCTGTAAAATGTATGCTGCAAAATATATGGGGTTGTTAAACAAGGGAACCTATAGGTGACGTATGCCATACAGTTATCAATTTAACGTGTACATCATGGGATTTTTAATACATTTTCATGACGTATAAGTTAAACTGATAACATTTTATTCTATGGGTGAGGGATGCGTTAAACGAATGCCTAATAGGGACACCAGTCACACATTGACTATTATGGTATACGTTTAACAGATACGTCATGAACTCCCATGACCCCAGTTCACTACATATTTATTTAACGAAGACCATTATAGGCAATAATGACTGATGCCACAGTTTGGGAATCCGTCACAGCCTGCGTTGAAAGTGTACGTCGGTTGCTTTTTCCGGCACATTCATCAAACATGGTGCAGTAAACGTGATGTGGAAGGAGTCTAAGAACCAGTACTAATAAAAATAAAAATAAAATAATGAGGAAAACATGGAACAGTGGTTAACCTTCCCAGTAGCGGCCGGCCTACCAAAACTTCACGAAGAGCGCATAGACGACTCATCCAAGTGGTCACAAAAGAACCAAGTCAAACATCTAAAGAACTGCAGCCCTCACTTAAAGGGGCTCTGTCACCAGATTTTGCAACCCCTATCTGCTATTGCAGCAGATCGGCGCTGCAATGTAGATTACAGTAACGTTTTTATTTTTAAAAAAACGAGCATTTTTGGCCAAGTTATGACCATTTTTGTATTTATGCAAATGAGGCTTGCAAATGTACAACTGGTCGTGTTGAAAAGTAAAAGTACAAGTGGGCGTGTATTATGTGCGTACATCGGGGCGTTTTGACTTCTTTTACTAGCTGGGCGCTCTGACGAGAAGTATCATCCACTTCTCTTCAGAACGCCCAGCTTCTGGCAGATCACGCTGTGACGTCACTTCCCCAGGTCCTGCATCGTGTCAGACGAGCGAGGACACATCGCCACCAGAGGCTACAGTTGATTCTGCAGCAGCATCAGCGTTTGCAGGTAAGTAGCTACATCGACTTACCTGCAAACGCCGATGCTGCTGCAGAATCATCTGTAGCCTCTGGTGCCGATGTGTCCTCGCTCGTCTGACACGATGCAGGACCTGGGGAAGTGACGTCACAGCGTGATCTCTCGAGAACACGGCTGTGTCTGCACTGCCAGAAGCTGGGTGTTAACGAAGAGAAGTGGATGATACTTCTATACACAACGCCCAGCTAGTAAAAGTAGTAAACACGCCCCGATGTACGCACATAATACACGCCCACTTGGACTTTTACTTTTCAACACGCCAAGTTGTACTTTTGCAAGCCTCATTTGCATAAATACAAAAATGGTCATAACTTGGCCAAAAATGCTCGTTTTTTAAAAATAAAAACGTTACTGTAATCTACATTGCAGCGCCTATCTGCTGCAATAGCAGATAGGGGTTGCAAAATCTGGTGACAGAGCCTCTTTAAGGTCAATGTACATGATTTCACAATAAGAAAAACACTGGGCAATAATGGTATCCATGGGAGAGTTGTAAGGAGCAAACCATTGCTGACCAAAAATAACTAAAAAGGCTCATCTCACATATGCCAAAATACATCTAGATGACCTCGAAGACTTTAGGGATAACATTCTGTGGACTGAGGAGTCAAAGATTGAACGTTTTTGAAGACATGATCTCGTTACATCTGGGGTAAAGCCAACGCTGCATTCCACCATAAAAACATCATACCAACAGTCAAATATGTGGTATGATGGTCTGGGGCAGCTTTGTTTCTGGAGGGCTTGGACTACTTGTCATAATTTATGGAACCATGAATTCTGTTATCTATCAGAAAGTCCATAATGTCGGCCCGTCAGTTCATGACCTAAAGCTCAAAACACAGTTGAGTTATGCAGCAGGACAATGATCTGAAGAACACAAGCAAGTCCACCCCTGAACGGCTCAAAAAAAACCCACAAAATTAGGGTTTTTGGAGTGGCCGAGGCAAAGTCCTGACTTAAAGGGTAACTAAACATTCAACAGTCCGAGCACTGAGACCCCAACCAATCGCTAAAATGAAGCGGCAAAAGTGCTCGTGCGAGCGCTGAGCCGCTTGGTTTCTGTTTGACTCTTTCCGGAAATCAATATAGTGGTGTACAGGCTCAATAGAAAGTCTATGAGCCCATACATCGGCTTTCTGGGAAAGTATTTTCTAATAAAAAGGAGGCCCCAAAATCCTCTAGGTGCTCCTTTGTTTCTGAGGCCGGTGCTTCAGTCAATAAGTGCACTAGGGCCACATGTGGGGTATTTCTAAAAACTGCGGAATCTGGGCAACAGATATTGAGTTGCGTTTCTCTGGTAAAACTTTGTGTTACAAAAAAAATTGATGAAAAATGAATTTCTGCAACAAAAAAAAAAGAAGAAATGTGAAAATTTTACATCCACTTTGCCTTAATTCCTGTGAAACGTCTAAAGGGTTAAGAAACTTTCTAAATGCTGTTTTGAATACTTTGAGGGGTAAAGTTTTTAAAATAGGGTGACTTATCGGGGGTTTCTAATATATAAGGCCCTAAAATCCGCTTCACAACTGAACTGGCCCCTGTAAAAATAGCCTTTTGAAATTTTCTTGAAAATGTGAGAAATTGCTGCTAAAGTTCTAAGCCTTGTGACGTCATAGAAAAATAAAAGGAAGTTTAGGAAACTATGTCAATCTAAAGTAGACATATGGGGGATGTTAATTAGCAACAATTTTGTGTGGTATAAACTGCCTGTCTTACAAGCATATACATATAAATTTGGAAAAATGCACATTTTTCCCTAAAGTTTGGTGTTTTTCACAATTAAATACTTAAAGAGGCTCTGTCACCAGATTTTGCAACCCCTATCTGCTATTGCAGCAGATAGGCGCTGCAATGTAGATTACAGTAACGTTTTTATATTTAAAAAACGAGCATTTTTGGCCAAGTTATGGCCATTTTTGTATTTATGCAAATGAGGCTTGCAAAAGTACAACTGGGCGTGTTGAAAAGTAAAAGTACAACTGGGCGTGTATTATGTGCGTACATCGGGGCGTGTTTACTACTTTTACTAGCTGGGCGTTGTGTATAGAAGTATCATCCACTTCTCTTCAGAACGCCCAGCTTCTGGCAGAGCAGATCTGTGACGTCACTCACAGGTCCTGCATCGTGTCGGACGAGCGAGGACACATCGGCACCAGAGGCTACAGTTGATTCTGCAGCAGCATCAGCGTTTGCAGGTAAGTAGCTACATCGACTTACCTGCAAACGTGGATGCTGCTGCAGAATCAACTGTAGCCTCTGGTGCCGATGTGTCCTCGCTCGTCTGACACGATGCAGGACCTGTGAGTGACATCACAGCGTGATCTCTTGAGAACACGGCTGTGTCTGCACTGCCAGAAGCTGGGCGTTGTGAAGAGAAGTGGATGATACTTCTATACACAACGCCCAGCTAGTAAAAGTAGTAAACACGCCCCGATGTAACGAACACAATACACGCCCAGTTGTACTTTTACTTTTCAACACGCCCAGTTGGACTTTTGCAAGCCTCATTTGCATAAATACAAAAATGGTCATAACTTGGCCAAAAATGCTTGTTTTTTAAAAATAAAAAAGTTACTGTAATCTACATTGCAGCGCCTATCTGCTGCAACAGCAGATAGGGGTTGCAAAATCTGGTGACAGAGCCTCTTTAATGTATCGAGCATATTTTGCCAGTAACATAAAGTCCAATGTGTCACGAGAAAATCTCAGAATCGCTTGGATAGGTAAAAGCATTCCGAAGTTATTACCACATAAAGTGAAACATGTCAGATTTGAAAAAATTGGCTGCGTCCTGAAGGCCAAAACAGGCTGCGTCCTAAAGGTGTTAATGAATGGAATTATCACTTAAAAGCTGCATTTTGTGTTTACTCGTGTTGTGTTTTCCTTGTATTAAAATCAGTTGGATGATTTTTTTTTTAGGCGACACACACACTCACACGATCTCGTACAACACCTTTAACCATCGTAACATGAATTGGCAGAGAATTCTATAGTGCTCTTCCAGTAAAGAATCTTCTATGTAAAATCATACCTCTTGTCCGGTATTAAACAAAGGCCTATAGCCGGCTTAAACTATGCAAAATGAAGACCTGCATACGTGATCTGCAAACCTGAAATGATGCATCATTTATCTACCAGGAGCTCTGGGGTTAATCATACATTAGTGTCTGGTTGCAGACACTATTCCTAGGTAGAAGATGTATAACAAATAACATATGGACAGCACTTTTTTTTCCTTGCCAGACTGCTCTGTTTGTGGGTGTGGCTTACAGAGGCATAGACTTGTTCCCGTACATAAACGGTCTTAGAACATTTTTTCTACATGGCGAAACAGCGCACAAATGGCATTGTAAAATGTGTAGTAAGTGCATTTCACTTTCGAAGGCCGGATTCACACGAGCGTGTGCGTTTTTCACGCGCAAAACACGCGGCGTTTTGCGCGCTCAAAAAGGCACTTGACAGCTCCGTGTGACAGCCCCGTATGATGCGCGGCTGCGTGCTTTTCGCGCGGCCGCCATCATTATGACACTCCGTTTGGATGTTTGTAAACAGAAAAGCACGTGGTGCTTTTCTGTTTTCATTCATCCTTTTCACAGCTGTTGCGCGAGTCACGCTGGTCGCACGGAAGTGCTTCCGTGTGGCATGCGTGGTTTTCACGCACCCATTGACTTCATTGGGTGCGTGATGCGCGAAATACGCCCAAAGAACGGACATGTCGTGACTTTTTTTCAGCGGACTCACGCTGAGGAAAAATCACGCACATGTCCGCACGGCCCCATAGACTAATATAGGTCCATGCAACGCGTGTGAAAATCACGCGCGTTGCACGGACGTATATCCCGTTCGTCTGAATAAGCCATTAGGTACATGGGATTGAAATGTTCACACCTGATAGACTTGTATGTTACCGCTGCAATGCTCTATGTCCTATGCCTCAATCATTGACGTTTGAGGTGTGCCACAAAACTGCCCCAATGTGTTACCAGAGTATTATCCGTTATATGCGATGGTTATTATTATTACTATTGTTGTTACCCAGCAAGTCAAGCAGGTGCCTGCTTTACTGTGTATTTGCTTATCGATTAAAGCTGTGAACACAATCTCAGAATGTTACCTTTAAGGTGGGTTTAATAGGCTGCATTTGTTTGGCTTTACGCGTTTTGGTCTGTAGGCACACAGCTTGTGTTTGCATTACTCAATCTAAATGAACGCAGGCGGAGAAGCAAACAGCCGTTCATGTCTTGCTGACAACAACCCACGCAATTGCTCTGTCTAAATAGAAAACGCAACAGGCCAGGTCGTCTCCTCCGAAAAAGTCACCTGACCTTCTGCAAATGATTCATAAACACATATAACACATAAAGCTCAATAAAAAGCATGAATGAGGAATCAGGATATCATCTAAGCAGGATCCAGCAGCAGGCAAATGCTACTGTTCCTCTAACGGTACCGCATCCATTATTTGCTAAGAGAGAATAGAAAGGTGTGAATGCCCATGCTGGCCCATATGTGAACAAGGACATAGTGCAGTGCATTAAAAGCTGCAACATCTCCATTCCTATATGGCCCTGTTCATACAGTGCAGATTTGCTGCAGATTTTGAAGCTATTTTTTTAAAGCCAAAACCAAGAATGGAACCTAAACAGAAGAAATATAGAAAGGAAGGACTTCGGCTACATTCACACGACAGTGGGAAAAAATGGCCATTAAAAACGGATCAACTGTCAGTTTTTCATGGCCGTTTTGCATCAGTGTCTCCATCCATTTCCAGTCCGTCTGTCCGTTTTTAACGGTGGGGCAAAAAAATGTAATTTACATTTTTTTTTTTCAACGGCCATGTTCACCTAGACACTATTTTCAGCCCCCCTTGTAGAGGATGGCGCGCACAGCCCCCCCCCACCCCCCTGTAGAGGATGGCGCGCACAGCCCCCCCCCGCCCCCCTGTAGAGGATGGCGCGCACAGCCCACCCCCGCCCCCCTGTAGAGGATGGCGCGCACAGCCCCCCCCCCACCTCCCTGTAGAGGATGGCGCGCACAGCCCACCCCCCGCCCCCCTGTAGAGGATGGCGCGCACAGCCCCCCCCCCACCTCCCTGTAGAGGATGGGGCGCACAGCCCCCCCCCTGTAGAGGATGGGGCGCACAGCCCCCCCCCACCTCCCTGTAGAGGATGGGGCGCACAGCCCCCCCCCCCACCCCCCTGTAGAGGATGGCGCGCACAGCCCACACCCACCCCCCTGTAGAGGATGGCACGCACAGCCCACCCCCCTGTAGAGGATGGCGCGCACAGCCCCCCCCACCCCCCCTGTAGAGGATGGCGCGCACAGCCCCCCCACCCCCCTGTAGAGGATGGCGCGCACAGCCCCCCCCACCCCCCCTGTAGAGGATGGCGCGCACAGCCCCCCCACCCCCCTGTAGAGGATGGCGCGCACAGACCCCATTGTAAATGATGCCACACAGCCCTACACATTCACCGATGCAGCGCAGTCTTCTTCAGGTGTGGTTTCGTCTTCACGGGATCTGCAAAGGCGGTGCGATGATGTCATCACGTCGCCTTTGCAGAACCCGTGAAGACTAGAGACCACACTTGAAGAGGACAGCGCTGCATCGGTGAGCGTGTAGGGCATTCAGCGTTATCGTGCCGCAGCCGATAGCCAGCAAGGGAACCAATAGCTCCCTTGCCTCTTGAATCCTAATGTCACCGATCCGTTTTTAATGGTTGTTACATGTATTGACGGCCGTTAAAAACTGATCCATTGATTTCAATGGGGTCCATCTGGCAATAGGACATGTACTATTTTTTGACGGCCAATATTCACGGGCTGTTAAAAAAAAAAAAAAAAACAGCCACATGAGTACACCCATTGTTCTGAAAACGCCCGTATGACGGCCATTCAAAAAACGTTCGTCACACGGTCGTTTTTCACTGTCGTGTAAATGAAGCTTTTCTGGTTTCAGATCAAAAAATGCAAGCTAAAACTGCACTGTGTGATCAAGGCCTTATTTGATCATGTGGGCCCATGTCATCAGTGCATTAGAGGTGAAGCAGGCAACGACTCGAGAGATATGCACATATTGAGAGCAGTTAGACATGCACATTTTAGGGTATGTGCACACACAAAAAGTCTGAAAACACCTCCTGATTTTCAGACGTTTTTTTAAACCACTCGCGTTTTTCCACGGCTGTTTTGGAACGTTTTTTCTATAGAGTCAATGAAAACCTGCTCCAAAAATAGATCAAGAAGTGACATGCAGTTCTTTTTCGCAGGCGTTTTTTTTTACAGGACAGAACTCCGTTTTTCCAAATGAAATGAATGGGCAGATGTTTAGAGGCGGTCTGCTTCTGATTTTTCGGCCGTTTGCGTATCCAGATCTCCATTTACTCTTTTCCATGCGGTATCCTTATCCAAGTTTCCATTGATTCTTACCAAGTCTAAATTTCTACTTAGGCCGTGATTACACACACAGTTTTGATGCAGTTTTTGACTCCGTTGCTTAAGCCAAACTCAGGAGTGGAGACAAAAGAAAGGAGATGCCTCCGTCTTCCTTTTATGCCTTTTTCTTCCTTTTAGATCCACTTCTAACTTCGGCTTGTAAAACGGATCTAAAAAAAATGCATCAATACTGCGTGTGTGATCCTGGCCCTACCGTCATTTTATGAACTGCGACTGAAAACCAGCAGTGCAATAAACGCAGGCTGCAATTGGAACATATGTACCTCGATCTGGAAGGTAAATTTACACGTGGCAGATTTGTTGAAGAAATTTCTGGACTGAAACTCAGGTTCAATAAAACAGTTTTTTTGTTGTTTTTTTTTATGCAGCTCGAGTATGGATTTCTGAGAGCCCCGTTCAGATGAATGGGACAGTGGCAGAAATTTCTGCAACAAATCTACCGCATGTGAATATGCTCTTATTGACATTAAGTGCTGCAGACGCGTCGTTAGTCATCAGTAGATGGATCAGAAAGGACGATGATAAAATGTAAACACACAAATGATATAATGGAGTTCTAACTAGGCGTTTATACAGGAATGATGGATAGAGCTCACGTCAAAAGAGCCACAGCAGCTGTTTCTTCTCTTAAAGACTAGATTTATCCACAACCGCTGTCCAAAGCAGCTGCAACCGAATGTTCCACTATGGGACGCAGTATGTAGCACATGTAAATCTCCGCTTAGGCCTTATTCGGGCGAGCATATTTTAAGTGCGTGTGCTGTCCGTTTAAATAACAGACAGCACACTGACCCATGCAAATCAATGGGGCTATTGACACATGCAGATTTTATGCACAGATTTCAGTGTGTATACCTATGGATTCTCCACATCTAAATACACTATGTGTGGAGGTAGCCTTAGCCCTAATGCACACAACATTGTGTGCTGCATGAGTCCCGTCCATGATCCTTGGAAAAGATAGGACATGTTCACAACTGCAAAAAGGTGCAACGTTTCAATCCCACATTGGGATCTTTCTCGAGAAATGTGGGATTGAAACGTTGCACCGTTTTGAAGTTGTCTGAATAAACCAATTGTATACTTTGAACTGTGGCTATTTGGAAGGAGTATAGCAGTGCAATTTGAAATATTGTAACCTCATAGGTGTGCAGGTTCTTTACCGCAGGCGCACGAGCTGTAAAGGCGCGCACTGGTCTTTGAGAAGAAGCGCAGGTCAGGCGCCGCCTACCTGTCCCCTCTTCCCCCTGTCCACAGTACTATAACCGGCAGCAGCAGAGTGCAGGGAGGAGAATGACAGATCTGCTGCTGTCCGGACTATTGTATGTGTGAGAGGCGCTTCAATAGCAGAAGCGCAAGGTCTAGCGGCGGCTCCCCTGTCCCCTCTTCCCCCTGTCCACAGTACTATAACCGGCAGCAGCAGAGAGCTGGGAGGAGAATGATAGCTCTGCTGCTGTCCGGACTATAGTATTTTATGAGAGGCGATTCCATAGCAGAAGCGCTGCGCAGGTCTGGCGCCCCCACCCTGTCCACTGTACTGTAACCGGCAGGGAGGAGAATGACAGCTCTGCTGCTGTCCGGTCTATGGCATATGTAAGAGTCGCTTCTGTAGCAGAAGTGCAGGTCTAGCGAGGGAGCCGCCGCTAGACCTGCGCTTCTGCTAGAGAAGCGCCACTCACACATACCATAGACCGGACAGCAGCAGAGCTGTCATTCTCCTCCCTGCCAGTTACAGTACAGTGGACAGGGTGGGGGCGCCAGACCTGCGCAGCGCTTCTGCTATGGAAGCGCCTCTCATAAAATACAATAGACCGGACAGCAGCAGAGCGGTCATTCTCCTCCCTGCCAGTTACAGTACAGTGGACAGGGGGAAGAGGGGACAGGGAGCCAGACCTGCGCTTCTGCTACAGAAGCGCCTCTCACACATACTATAGTCCGGACAGCAGCAGAGCGGTCATTCCCCTCCCTGCGCTCTGCTGCTGCCAGTTACTCTATAGAGAACTGTATAGTACATAGAGGCAGAGAAACCTTCCTGACGTCAGGATGGGGCCACCACCCACCTGTACTCACAGGCACCAGAGTCCGTACACCGATACATTCAAACAGTGTACGGATTTCTGCTAGCAACAGGAGAAATACAAGAAATAAAATGTGGTAGAAAAGTGTCAGTGTGGCCATTTAAAATCACATATAAAACACAAAAAGGAGCCCAAATTCATTAATAAAGTATATTACAAAACATATTTATATTACACATGCTGCTAGAAAATAAAAAGTTGATTGAACGTTTAGTTACGCTTTAAGCATTAATAGAAGGGGGTCCCTCTTTCAGGACCCTCATCTGTCAGTGGCTACAAACGTGGCCTCTTCCTCTGCAGTACCGTGACTTATTGGGGATGCAGTGAGAAGAGTTAAACAGGAAGGCTAGGTTTACGCGTTTAAACGTATATCATACATGTGAACGGGGTCGTTTTTTCAGCATGTGAATGGATTTCTCCCAATAACATTCAGACGTATGGGACAGTGACAGAAATCTCTGCAACAAGTCTGCCACGTGTGAATATACCTTGACATATGCAATCAGAAAAAACTGTTAGAGGGTGAATACAATGGGGCGCTTGTAATGCTTTACAATAAGACAAAGACCTCCATTATACTATGGCGGAATCTGGTGCGGCACGTGAACATCTTTTCTGACAGTTTAATCAGTACATTGATTCTGGGACCATGCTATATAAACACCTCTGATGACGGCACTGCCCGCTAGCACACTAAAGTCCTATTGTCCAATTAGAACAATGTGGAGTAGTTATCACATAATCATGCAAGCGTGGTATCCTCTGGACATGTTTGAATGTTAGACTCTGTTCACACCATGCAGCGCTATTCTATCCAGGACAAAAAAAAAGGAAAAATGAGACACCCATTAAAAGTTAATGAGATAAATTACATAACTCTTCATAATGAACCTGTCACGGCTCCTGCAGAAACAGATGATATCATGTGTTCTGTTTTTATAGGATCCAAGGCAGATTAGATGGATCATTTATAATTCATCAGAAGATCTTATATGACCAGTTATGATCCTGTTTTTTTTTGTTTTTTTTTACAGGAACAAAAAAAAATAAAAAAATCAAGGGAAACCTGAAGAAGAAGAAGAATGGACGCAATTGTGAACAGAACCTAAAGCCACATTCACACGTCAGCCTCTGGTGTCCAGTTTACAAATTTAGGAGTCAAATGATAAATTCGGTCGCCAAATCACAATTCATATTACGTGGCAAATACTAGACTGTGGACTGACTGGCGGCAGCGTCCACACTAGGCTGTGGACTGACTGGCGGCAGCGTCCACACTAGGCTGTGGACTGACTGGCGGCAGCGTCCACACTAGGCTGTGGACTGACTGGCGGCAGCGTCCACACTAGGCTGTGGACTGACTGGCGGCAGCGTCCACACTAGGCTGTGGACTGACTGGCGGCAGCCAGGATATTATGTTTTAAATCTAAGAGGGAGATATATTTGTCAAATCTGGCATGTCAGAATTTATCAGAGAATAACTGCGAAAGTTTTGAATATCCAAGTAATTCTGACATTGTTTTTTCGTCACATGTTGTACTTTATTTTAGTGGTAAAAGTAGACTGATACGATCTGCGTAAATTAAAAAATAGAAAAATTGAAGAAATTTTGTAGAAATAATTTTTTTTTCCTATTTTTAACTGCAGTATGTCACATATGTACATTTTTTTTATTAAATATTTATTTCCATCTCTTTACTCTATTTTGGCCGCACTTTTGAAAAAAAAAAATAATTTTTGCGCAATTTAGACTTCAAAATTTATAAAATTATTATTACATTTGTAAGTACATTTTGTTTTCCTGCACCAAGCCAGGTTTTCAGAGGCTAATAGATGTTCGAATGATAAAAACCCCCACAAGTGACCCCATTTTGAAAACTACACCCCTTAAGGTATTTATTAAGGGGTGTTGTAAGTATTTTGACTGCACAGCTTTTTTGTAAGAATTCATGCAAAGCAGGCGTAAAAAAATATATAAATTAAAATTTTTCCACAAATGTGTCATTTTAAAAGACATTTCTTTTAAAGCGAACATGAGAATAAAAGAAACACTCCCCAAAATCTATCACCCTGTTTCTCCGGTTTTCAAAAATACCCCCATTGTGGCCCATTATGCGTTGCCTGGACACACGGCAGGGCCCGAAAGGAAGTGAGCCACAGGAGACTTTCAGGACACATATTTTGCCTGAAAATGTTTTAGGCCCCACTGTACATTTGGAGAGGATTTGAGCTACCAGAACTATAGAAACTCCCCATAAACGACCCCATTTAGAAAACTAGGGGTGTAGTGAGTATTTTGATCACACAGAAAAGGTTCAGAAAATCAAATAATGGAAACGTCTGAAGGGACAAAACAGGAGTGCAAATAAAATCTGCAAAAAAAATTAGTAATCTAATGAGGAATAATATATCCGGAAACACTCGCGTATGCACCGCCCTGGTTTGTCTGGGCAGGACTCACATGAGTAGCCCGTGTCTTTCCTAATACCATTTTTAAAAACACACACGGCACCTCTTTTGGGGACGTGTCTTTTTAGCGGTTGGGGGCACTTGGGAAGGGAAATGGTGTCCCGGAATCACCCTGCTGGCCTCACTTGAAGTTGTAGCCCTGGCATCCCCACCCTGGTTTCCGAAAAGTTTTTTTATGACTTTTTCCTGTTAGTTCAGGTAAGGTCCGTTGTTGCCTGCCTTCCGAAAAATAATAAAAGAATTATAAAGTGCCGTTTGTACCAGATGTTTTGCCAATTTCTTGTACCAGACCCTTGACTTCCTTACTGCGCTATAGGGCTGCAGCATTTGTTCGGCATTGTCCACCCCTCCCATGTTCTTATTATACTGCTGTATGCAGAGGGGTTTAGAAATGGTGGCATTCCTCCCACGCACAGGAGCAGGGCTGCTTTCATCTGCATGGATCGATGTGAACATAAAGACGTCTTTTTTGACCGGGTATTTAACAACCATTACGTTTTTCTTACAAAGGGTTTTTTGGGTCCATCTAATTGTGCCACAGGCTACAGTTTTTCTGGCCAATAGACATTGGAACAAGGGCACACTCGTATAAAAAATTATCTATATACAAGTGATGACCCTTGTCCAACAGTGGGTGAATTAGGTCCCAAACAAGTCTGCCACTTGTATTAAGCATGGGTGGGCATTCTGGGCGGTTGAGCTGGGTGTCCTTTCCCTCGTATACCCTAAAACGATGGGTAAAACCAGTGCTGCTCTCACAAATTTTATATACCTTCATGCCATGTTTAGCCCTCTTAGTGGGTATATACAGCCGATATTTTAGCCTCCCTTTAAATAAAACCAGGGATTCATCCACAGCAACATTTTTATCAGGGGTATATGCCTCTACAAATTTAAACTTGAAATGCACTAAGAGAGTCCTAATTTTAAATAGCCGATCATGGCTGGGGTCACTTGCTGGGGGGGGGGGGGGGGGATTGTGTATTGTCACTAATGGATAAATCTCATTATGGCCTCAAAACGCTTGCGCGTCATCACTGCACAATACAGGGGCATATTGTACAGGACATCCGTCGACCAGTACGATCTTATAGTTGGCTTTTTTACAAGGCCCATGTTCAATACTAGTCCCCAATATTTAAGCATTTCTGCTTTGTCAACTGGGTTCCAGTTGTTTTCCCTGGCATGAAATTAATTGGGGTGAGTTGAAATAAAGTTGTTGGCATATAAATTTGTTTGAATTAGTATTCGATGAATTAAATCTTCTGTAAAGAAGATTTTTTTTAAAAAAATCTCCCTCGCTATATCCTTTGGTGTTGAGGTTAATTCCTGTGGCATGTATGAAATCAGGAATTTGGGGAATAAATGTGGCGGCGGACTGCAAATCAGGGTCACTAGCACTTGTACTGACTTGTACTGCACTAGTACTGGGCTGACTTGCACTAGGCCTGCTCCGCTGTACTTGGGGCTCATCACGGTCGCTACTAGATGATGAGGATGACAATTAAAAAACGCTCCTCACTTTCGCTTGCAGTGTCTGTATCAGAACACATCATCGCATACGCCTACACTGCTGTAAATGTCCGGCGAGCCATTATTTTAGATCCAAATTATATATATATATATATATATATATATATATATATATATATATATATATATAATTTCAACACACACTACGGAATGTGTAACGACAAACCATGAACTACGTACCTTATTAATGCTACACTTATCTAACGCAAACACCAGATCCCTAACGCTACCTATAACACTAAACAATTATAAAATAATTTTTTGACAAACAAAAAAATATATAAAACAGGGGTGGATAAGGGGAATGGTGGGGTCATGGACATTGGGGAGGCAGTGAAGGGGTTAAATTTCTCTGCTTTTTTAACTTTTAGACGATGACAGGGGGATCAAGCAGCACAGCTCTGATCTCCTCAACACCACTGACAGGACTGATCAGAGCCGGCTTTTCCTCCTACCCCACTACGTTTAGTACTAGGATTGGTCAGTAACTGACCAATCATAGCGATCGTGGGGCCGGGACCGTCATGATTGGTCCCTCGACGCCTGACCAAACTGATCAGCTGTCTAGGACAGCTGTCAGCTGTCACTCTGTGTTTACACAGAGTGAGTTTGAAATACTGACGAAAATGAACGTCCTGGTGCAGGAACTAGCACCCGACCAGGACGTTCATTTTTGTCATAGGTCGGAAAGGGTTAATAAGAATCAAGCTTGATCAAGGCACACTGTTAATAATACATTTGTCGCATCGTCGACTGTCTGTGCTCTCCAGAATTAAATCTACTCCAGCCAGGAGCTGGCATAGATTTCCGCCAGTCTCTGGTGTAAAATAAAGTAAATGTGTCGGGCCATGGGTGGCCACGCCCTCTTCTGCTACGCACACGCAGTTTTTTTAAAAGTGTCTAGAGCGGTGAAATCAACCCAAAAGTTTTAAAAAATTAGAAAAAAAAGGAGCAAAATTATGATTTTGGGTTGATCTTCCAACCATTTTATTTGGCACTTGGAGCCCTCGACAATATGTATTCCGCACTAAATTCTGTGACAGTATGACGTCACTTTTACATCACCCATTCAAACATGCAAAAACAACTGTGTTGACTTCAGAGCATGCTGCCTTATTGGTTGCAGGTTTGTTTCAGATTTGCCACATATTTTACCCAATGCAATGCCAAGGGTGAAATCCACCACGAAATCCATGACTAAATGTAACATTTCTGCTCTGAGTAAGACCCTTGTAACGTCCTTGAGTTGTTATATCGTGTTCTGGGAAAGCTGGAAGCCAACTGGTCACTAGGGTTGTTATTTAGAGCATGGTCTGTCTAGTTACGCAGGGACAACCGCTAGGTCATGTTGGCGGTCACCCAACAGATAGCCTAACACCTAAATCAAATTTTTAACAAGTTGACAGAAGATAAGGCAAGGACATATATGGACTAGAAATACATGGATTATAGAAGGAAATGTCCTTTAAACCTTCACTCCAGAATTTTGGACTGGTTTTACCTTTCCAAAAGGTTTTTCATTCCACCTTCATAATCTGAAACCAATTCGAGTCGAGACGCTTTTCAGCAATGCCAAACACACAAAGAACTAACATAACAAGAATAAACTGGTTATACTGGTGAGGCGGAGGAAGGGGTCGCCCACTAACAAGAAACAGGAACTTTTTAGAATATATCAAACTATTGAAACATATCAAGATTGAAAAAGACGACGGAGTGTAAAAACGGGAGCAAAGGATTCCTCGCCGTGATCCATATCAATGACAAGTTCAATAGTTTAATTTAAATTTGTGTCATATCGTGTCCTACATTCCAGCTGCAAATTGATGCAAGTTCGCATAGATTTACATGTATTATGTGTGAGAAGTACTTTAAGTGGATCTGACATTCACACTAGACTGGAGCTTTTACACATCAAATACGGTTTTGAAAGATGATGGGCTTAATGAGAAGGCAAATGTTTTGATTGTCTTTTTTAGGATCACTCTAAAAACACATTGACAAGGGCAAACTTCCCTATGCAGAACATTGCTGACTCTGTCCCTTCCCCTTTTTCACACTACTCAGCAGAAACCGCAGGGATATGAAATAGACAGTATAGTAGAGCCACGTCTATAAGTGTCCATACGGAGCCATCCCTGCATGCCCCAAGCATTGCAACACAGCATGAGTGCAGCCGCTCAATGGGTGAAGTGTCTTATTCGTATTAATTCGTACAACAGTAAAATGGAAATTTGTTGACTATGTCACATGGCGGAAACCAATGGCGCCCAACAAAACACGTTGTGGGGAAGTATTTAAATTCTAGCTCATTTGTACGACAGAAACACTGAAGTGCAGAATGGGTTCTGTCAAGTTTCCGTCATTTTGGCAAACAAAATACCACTGCATTCTGCGCTATTCTGCCCGGCAAACATGACAATCTGCAACACAGCTTAAGTGCAAGGCGTCGGGTTAGTAATATAATTTTAATCATTTGTGCAACACGAAGAACAGAAGCGCCAGACCCACTGCATGACGGATTACGATCACCAAAGCTCTCTCAAAATGAGGTCTCAGCTTTGGACAATAACTACTTGTTAGAAGGGTCCCTTGACAAATAGCTGGTTACCAAATGCCCCCCTGCTGGTACGCCCAGCGATTATCTGTGGGTAACCTGGCAGTAAGGCCTCATGCACACAAACGTATTTTTTTCCTCCCGTAAATACAGGTCCTTTGTCACACGTATTCCACCAGTATTTACGGAGCCATGCCCGTAAATACGGGTCCGGTGTCACCAGTATTCCACCCGTACTTACGGACTTCTATGGGCCTGCCCGTGCCGTAATTACGGCCTGAAATAGGACATGTTCCATATTTTTCAATGGCACGGGCATCTTCCCGTAAGCATACGGGAAGGCACCCGTGGCCAATAGAAGTCTATGGGCCCATAATTACGGGCGTATTTACGTTCATGTGCATGAGGCCTAAGTGTTCAATTTCCCTGCAGCACCACCACAGGGGAAATTAAGCATAACACAGTGCCCATTCAAATCAATGGTTTGTCTGTGTAATGCATCTAAAGTGCGGCCCCCACCGTAACACCTTAACGACCGCCAACACGCTTTTCACGGGGCTCTGACATAAGCTTGTTATGGGTGTCCTGTGTCGGCTAAAGCGGGTGTCCAGTGGTCTAAAGACAGCCAGACACCTACACTGAGCAGCCCCACCCTCTGATCCCTTGTTCATTTTTGGGTGGTCTCCAGACAAGGTTTGATTTATATCGTTGGTCACGTTATATATGGACTTCTATGCTTGTGCTTACGAGTATATATATATATATATATATATATATATATATATATATATATATATATATATATATATGTTGGTTATTGTTCTTATTTATATCGGTGAATACATTTATTAAAGTTGTAAACCATAATAAACACTGTGGCCTTTATCTATGGTGGTTATTTGTGTTTCTCGTTTGGTTGAGCTCGATGGCGGCCGTGATCCCACGTAAGGGCCTGTTCTAGTAGAAGGTACCATAGGAGTTCAAAATCGACTACTATACAGGAATGTGTTACAGAGAACTAATTGTGCGATAGATGAAAGCAAACATCATCCCACACACTGAATCTCAACATCAGACAGTAACCAGACATCAGAATTAGCCTTTTCCTTAAATAGACTGATCACTTCCTGAAAAACATCCCGAAATAGAAACGGCACAGCGTGGTATTGGGGGTGTTTGTTTACATCAGGGGTATGATCGCAGCTGTATCCTGGTACGAACTATCAGCGGTCAATACCATTAAGATATGAAAACACAAACACACAGCAGACATGCACCATCCACAACATCCTTCAGATATCAAACTATAGCTACAGCAAAAAGAACAAAACATAAAGCTCCCTCCTGCCGTCAATGAACGCCATTACAGGACTGGAGTTACATCGCTCACCTTTGTCAATAGTGCTAGGCCTCGTAATTACAGTCCTGTAATAGAACTAATAAATCTATTATGACACAGCAGTAATTGCGTTCAGTGAAATCCGGGAGATAAAGTTACGACACCGGTCTTTAGCTCGGAAAGCGAAGGCTGTTACATTAAGAAACCACTCATTGGTGCCAACTGACTAACCTGGCTCTGCACCCTGCAACTGAAAGCATGTATTCTGCCAGGGAGCTGGTAAACTAATCAGCACCCACAGTGCGGCACCCATCAAGGGACATCAATGTTTCCACAGATAATAGAGGCAGCAGCAGCAGAAAAAGCCTTCATATCATAAAACAGTTTCCCGTAAAACAAAATTCACACTGCTCATTCCCAACAGATCCAGTGTGAAAAGTTTTCCATGCACAGATCTTTCTGTAACCCTTTAATGACCAGGCCATTTTTTCATTTTTGTTTTTCCCTTTTCACTTTTCAGGAGCCATAACTTTTTTTTCTTTTTTTTGTAATTTTTGGATGGCACCGTTTATAAAGCTATGCAAACCTTTGAATGGTATTTTTTTTTTTAATTATAAAAAGGTCAGTGTGATTGGTGCAACTTTATAGTTTTTATTAAAAATAATTTTTACTTTTTGATATACAGCTTCTATTGTATCCTGTATAAAGAGCAGCTGTATCGTTCGCAAAATTATGCTCCCGTCAGGTCAATGGACTGACGGCTTCAGTGATAGCGGGTCCTACGTGTTATCCATCACATCTAAGATCATAACTTAGATGTGATCGATCACAGGTGGATCCTGCGTGTCAGAGACCCACCGACACTGAACCAATCAGGTCTGCAAGACTGACGGATTCAAGTCATAGCGAACGCTACAGCTGCTGTGTGTGTAGAGAATACAGAGCAGCTGTATCTCAAAAAATAAAAATAATTTAATAAAGACTATTTATAAAGTTGCACCCATCACACCAACTGTCCTTTTTAGAATAAAAAAAAAAAAAAAAACTCCATTCAAAAGGCTTACATAGCCTTTAATTTACCATATATCATCAATTTCTAGGCACACTGCCCCCCACATAGCATACCATGTACGGTGAAATATAGAAAAATTATTTCGGAAGGGGAAATAAAAAAAAAAAATAGCAACGTCCACATTGTTTTTGGTTGTTTTTTTACAGCGTTTACCCTGCGGTATAAAGGACGTTAACTTTATTTTGCGGTTCAGGTTTAAAAAATGTCGACCTTAATTTTATCTAGCGTGTGGGTGTATTCGTGCAGATAGGAGATGCTTTTAATCTCTTGGATATAGCATTGAAGGTAAATAAGCACGAATCAGAGTTAGGCTATGTTCTCACACAGTTTTTTGACGAGTTTTGATGCGGAAACTGCGGCACAAAAATAGTGACAAACGGCCCTAAAATACCTCCCATTGATTTCAATGGGAGGCGGGGGCGGTTTTCTCCCGCGAGCGGTAAAACCGTCTCGCGGGAGAAAGAAGGGACATGTCCTATCTTCGGGCGTTAACGCCTCCGACCTTCCTTTGACTTCAATGGGAGGCAGAGAAAGCGTATTTCGCTGCATTTTATGCCCGCGGCGCTCAATGGCCGCGGGCGAAAAATGCAGCGAAAATCGGCGTGCAGGGAGAGGAAAATCTGCCTCAAACTTCCAAACGAAATTTTGAGGCAGAAATTCCGCCTGCAAAAAAACTCAGTGTGAACATAGCCTTAGATATTCTTTTGAATGGAAGCAAATATATTTTTGTTTCCAAAGTCACGTTGTTTAGACAAAACGTGAAAATGAACATATGTAGATAAACGTATCATCACAGCTAGAGTCCATAGAATATTCCGGTCAGGTTTCTTTTTCTGCTCCAATAAATCCTGGGCCGAATAGCAGAGACCACACGTGAAGGATTGGCGTCAAGCAATGATTGAGAAAGGAGGCGCTCAAACGAAATGTCGCACAGGTGCCGTCAGACGCCAATCCTCCACGGATGGTCTCTGCTATTCAGCCCATGGCTTACCTGAGCAGAAAAAGAAACCTGACCGGAATACTCCATGGACTCTAGACAAAACAAACACATAAAGATAAATGTATCATCACAGCTAAACACATGACTTTGGATTCAAATATATTTTCATTTCCATTCAAAATAATATCTATCTCTGAATCGTGCTTATTTACCTTCAACTTTATTCTGTGGGTCATTACGATTATGGCAATACCAAATTTATATCGTTATTTTCACGTTTTACTACTTTTACATAATAGAAATATTTTATTAAGAAAAAATTGTTGTGTTGCCATATTCTGAGAGCCGTAACTTTTTTTTTAGTTCTCAGTTGATGGAGCGGTAGGAGGGCTTATTTTTTGCGGGGTGAGATATAGTTTTTTATTGAAACCATTTTGCCACATACGACTTTTTGATCACTTTTTATTCCGTTTTTTGGGTTAGACGAAGTGACCAAAAAAAGCAGTTCTGGCCCTTTTATTTTCAAGGTGTTCATCGAACGAGTTAAATAATGTTATTTTCTAATAGTTCAGAATTTTAACCCCTTAAGGACGCAGCCTTGTTTTGGCCTTAAGGCTCAGAGCCCATTTTTCAAATCTGACATATTTCACTTTATGTGGTAATAACGTTGGAATGCTTAAACCTATCCAAGCGATTCTGAGATTGTTTTCTCGTGACACATTGGGCTTTATGTTAGTGGTAAAATTTGGACGATATATTCAGTGTTTATTGTTGAAATATTGCAAAATTTAGGGAAAAGTTATAAAAAAAATAGCATTTTTCAGAATTTAAATGCATCTGCTTGTAAAACAGACGGTTATACCACCCAAAATAGTTACTAGTTCACATTTCCCATATGTCTACTTTAGATTGGCATCGTTTTTTGAACATTATTTTATTTTTCTTGGACGTTACAAGGCTTAGAACATAAACAGTAATTTCTCTTTTTTTTAAGAAAATTTCAAAAGCCTTTTTTTTAAGGTACCTCTTGAGTTCTGAAGTGGCTTTGAGGGGCCTATGTATTAGAAACCATGATAAAACACCCCATTTTAAAAACTAGACCCCTCAAAGTATTCAAAACAGCATTTAGAAAGTTTTTTAACCCTTCAGGCATTTCACAGGAATTAAAGCAAAGTGGAGGTGAAATTTGCAATTTTCATTTTTCTTGCTGAATTTCAATTTTATTCAATTTTTTTTTTGTGTAACACGGAAGGTTTTACCAGAGAAACACTACTAAATATGTATTGTCCAGATTCTGCAGTTTTTAGAAATGTCCCACATGTGGCCCTACTGCGCTCGTGGACTAAAACTCAAGCCCCAGAAGCAAAGAAGGACCTAGTGCATTTTGAGGCCCCTTTTTTATTAGAATATATTTTAGGCAGCATTCCAGGTTTGAAGAGGTGTTGAGGTGCCAAATCAGTAGGAATCCCCCAAAAGTGACCCTATTTTGGAAACTACACACCTCAAGGAATTAATTTATGGCTGTTATCATTTTGACCACACAGATTTTTCACAGCACCTATTTTAATTGGGCTGTGAAATTAAAAAAATGAATTTTTTTCCAATAAGATGTAATTTATGATCAAAATTTTCTATTTTCACAGGGAACAAAATACCCCATTTTGTTGCCCAATTTGTCCTGAGTGCGGCAATACCCCATTTGTGGCGATAAACTGCCGTTTGGGCCCATGGGAGGGCTCAGAAGGAAAGGAGCGCTATGTGTTTGTTGGAGTCCAGATTTTGCTGGATTGGTTTTCGGGTGCCATGTCGCATTTGCAGAGTCCCAGAGGTATCAAAGCAATGGAAACCCACCAGAAGTAACCCCATTTTGGAAACTACACCCTTCAAACAATTCATTTATGGGTAATGTGACTATTTAGACCCCATAGTTTCTTCACAGAACTTATTTGAATTGGGCTGGGAATTTTAAAAAAAATAATTTCACAATAATATGTAGTTTTAGCTCAAAATTGCTAATTTTCACAAGAAATAAAATACCCCATTCTGTTGCCCAATTTGTCCTGAGTGCGGCAGTACCCCATTTGTGTTGATAAACTGCCGTTTGGGCCCATGAGAGGGCTCAGAAGGAAAGGACCACCATTTGGCCTACTGGGGATTTTTTGGTGCAAAGTCATGTATGCAGTAGCCCCTGAGGTACCAGTACAGTTGAAACCCCCAAGAAGTGACCCCGTTTTAAAAACTACAACCTTGAGGCATTCATCTAGAGGTGTAGTGAGCATTTTGACCGGAGACATACACCCCATAAACTGTAATGTGGGTTCTCACGGGTATGTCAATACCCTACATGTGGCTGTAATCCGCTGCCTAGGCACGCAGCAGGGCTCAGAGGGGAAAGACGAGGGGGGATAAGCTGTGCCGGGTGCATCAGGGCAAGTAAAACTGGGGTAGATTAAAAATCATGAGATGTATGATAAATTTTGAAGCACTCTTTCATACGGAGCCTTAGTTTTTCGGGACACGTGTCACATTGATATATTGTGTCCTTCCTTATCCCCCTCTTATAGCAGACTTTGTACCTCTTTTGACTTTTTTCTTTCTTGCCAGTTTGGGGAACTTCTCCTGGAAAGTGTTGCTCTGGTACGATGCGTGTGGCCTCGCCTCCAGAAGTACTGGGTGCCCCCCCCCCTTCTTGGTCCATAAAAATTAGTTTCTTGATAACCACCTCTTGAAATTCCAGGAAAATTCCCATCTGGCCTGTACATCGATGTAGCACGTACGCGTTGTACAATGCCATCTGTATGATGTGCCCGGCCAGCTTCTTATACCACACCGCATAGCGCTGTAGGGCTTCAGGGCTTGATCTGACAAGTCCACCCCTCTCATGTACCTATAGTAGTCCAGGATGCAGTCTGGTTTGGGGGTCTCTGTACTGGTACCTCGTACAGGTACATGGGTACTGGTGTGACATCTCTCTTGTCCTTGTACTTGACACACAATATGTTGCTGCTGGATTGTGCCCTGCTCTCACCCCTTCTGAGCGTTTGCCCTACAGAGTCTTAGGGAGGCCTCTCAGATTTCTTCTAGCAGTGCCGCATGCCGCAGGACTTCTGGAAGCGAGGCAGTTGAAGAGTGGGACGCTGGTATAAAAATTATCCAGGTAGAGGTGGTAACCCTGGTCCAGCAGTGGGTGCACCAAATCCCACACAATTTTTGCATTAACTCCCAGTAAGGGGGGGGGGCATTCTGGGGGCTGAATACTGGTGTCCTTCCCTTCATATATCCTAAATTTGTATGTATACCCTGATGCTCTCGCAGCTTATACATCTTTACGCCATACCTTGCCCTCTTACCCGGCAGGTACTGGCGGAATTGAACCCTCCCTTTAAAATGTACCAGGGACTCATCAATAGAAATACACGTCTCGGGGGTGTATGCTTGGGAAAACCGGGCACTGAAACGGTCTAATAGGGGTTTACATTTATACAAACGGTCAAACCTGGGGTCATCTCGGGATGGGCACGGCTTTTTATCAGTATAATGTAAGGAGCGAAGTATTGCCTCATTTATTTATTTTTTTAGGTTCAAGTTCAGTTCTGAAGTTGCTTTGAGGGGCCTATATATTAGAAACCCCAATCAAACACCCCATTTTAGAAACTAGACCCCTCAAAGTATTCACAACAGCATTTAGAAAGTTTATGAACCCTTTAGGTGTTTCACAGGAATTTTGAGCAAAGTAGAGGTGAAATCTACTTTTTTTTTTGTCAGAAAATCCTTTTTATACCATTTTTTTTTTATAACACAAAAGGTTTTATCAGAGAAACGCAACTTAATACTTATTGCCCAGATTCTGCAGTTTAGAGAAATATCCCACATGTGGCCCTAGTGCGGTAATGGACTGAAGCGCCGGCCTCCGAAGCAAAGGAGCACCTAGTGGATTTTGAGCCCTCCTTTTTATTAGGCACCATGTCCGGTTTGAAGAGGTCTTGTGGTGCCAAAACAGTGGAAACCCCCCAAAAGTGACCCCATTTTGGAAACTAGACCCCTTGAGGAATTCATTGTCAGGACCCACTAGGCTTCCGTCTATGGCATAGCCGGACGCCATTGTTTGGTGTCCGGTTGCCATAGTCACCATCGCCGGCCGCTATCGTGTAGCAGGCCGGCGATGGCAGCTTAACCCCTAAAAAGCCGTGATCGCTATTGAACACGGCTTTTCAGGGGTTAATCAGCGGGGACACAGCGATCGGTCCCCGCTGTAGGAGCTGTGACAGCTGCTGTACGAGACAGCAGCTGTCACAGCTCCTGTATGTGTCGGGAGGACGGCCGAAACGGCCGTTACTCCCGAGACGTACTATTCCGTCATGGAGCGCGAACAGGGCACTTACCATGACGTAATAGTACGTCAAGGAGCGTTAAGGGGTTAAAGGACACGGCAATACCAATTATCTGTCTGTTTTTTATTTTTTACAATGACTTTTAAAGAAAATGGGGAAAAGTTTTTTTTTAACTTTTAATATTTTCTTGTATATTGAAAAAAAAACACAACTTTATTTTACGGTTTTCTTTAGCCCCCTAGGGCACTTGAACTAGCGATCTTTGGATCGCTTGCACAACATACAGTGTAACATCCCTCTCCTTAGGGTAGAAAAGAAGTTAGATCTTGAAACTTATTTTACCCACTGGCTTTTTAAGGACAAAGGCGTTTGCTCATTCCAGGCTAAAAGTCTGAACTCAGAGTTAGCACCATACCACATAAACCTCATTATAAGGACACTACACCAAGGTCTCTAGAGAACAGAGAAGATCTTAGATTGCCACAGAACTACTTCTCAAAAATCTCCCAGTGGCACCTCAGCGACATGGTGTCTTAGCGCAACAAAAGTGCAAAATTACTACAACCACACCATGATTTGGATGTTTTCTTATAGGGAAAAAAGAGCCATGTTGGAATTCCTATTACGGTCACTTTTTTCCATAGGAAATTATGGACGTTGCAAAGTGGTCATCCCATGGTTTTACCATGACTAGCGGGAGATGTCGTGTCACCTTACCTGAAACTGCAATAGTAATAGGTAAAGACCAGAGGCTATGGAGTCAAGATGCCCAACAATGACTACTACCGCCTAACTATTGACTGCCAGTTACACTGCATGGCACAGCTAGGCCTTACCAGACCATACACTTGGCAGAATGGGTTTATCACCATATGAAAAGTTACACTTTTGCCATAATCCCTACGGATGGAAGTGTATATTTTTCTGCAGTTGATTGGTAGTAAGGAAAAGCTAAATAGTCATTGCTAATAGGCGAAAGTATAGTGTCAGACAGGGACAACGAAATGCCATGAAAATGTTCTGCCCAATATGCTGATGAATACTGTAACAAATATACATAAAGCAATATGTAGGGATCATGCCAAGAAATAAAGAGAGTCTTATCACTGGGAACATGTACCACTCTTCTAAATCTCTTTTCATTTGCATTCAGCAAAATACGCCTTTAAATTTCCAATCATGCTGAGAATTTTATTTTTAACACTTTAACACCTCAGCTTGTCATGTGCCAGAGAACGTGTAACTGGAGCACTTATATAATTGGTGCGACTTAGCACCTAGAACTATTTTTTCTTCATAATATCCAGCATGAGCAGAGATAAATTATTATTATACGACGCTGCAGGGTATGGACATTATGGAGTAGATGGCATAACCTTTCCTGCATCTGTCTACCATGGTTTAATACTCCCACAGCACTGGCGGCAGCATCTCCTCATGTAAAGCGCGGCATCTATATAATACTATTATTTTCCAGTCTGCAATCATCAAGCTGTGTAAAGGAAGCGACAGTGGCGACCCGAGTCCAGAGGAAGCGACAGTGGCGACCCGAGTCCAGAGGAAGCGACAGTGGCGACCCGAGTCCAGAGGAAGCGACAGTGGCGACCCGAGTCCAGAGGAAGCGACAGTGGCGACCCGAGTCCAGAGGAAGCGACAGTGGCGACCCGAGTCCAGAGGAAGCGACAGTGGCGACCCGAGTCCAGAGGAAGCGACAGTGGCGACCCGAGTCCAGAGGAAGCGACAGTGGCGACCCGAGTCCAGAGGAAGCGACAGTGGCGACCCGAGTCCAGAGGAAGCGACAGTGGCGACCCGAGTCCAGAGGAAGCGACAGTGGCGACCCGAGTCCAGAGGAAGCGACAGTGGCGACCCGAGTCCAGAGGAAGCGACAGTGGCGACCCGAGTCCAGAGGAAGCGACAGTGGCGACCCGAGTCCAGAGGAAGCGACAGTGGCGACCCGAGTCCAGAGGAAGCGACAGTGGCGACCCGAGTCCAGAGGAAGCGACAGTGGCGACCCGAGTCCAGAGGAAGCGACAGTGGCGACCCGAGTCCAGAGGAAGCGACAGTGGCGACCCGAGTCCAGAGGAAGCGACAGTGGCGACCCGAGTCCAGAGGAAGCGACAGTGGCGACCCGAGTCCAGAGGAAGCGACAGTGGCGACCCGAGTCCAGAGGAAGCGACAGTGGCGACCCGAGTCCAGAGGAAGCGACAGTGGCGACCCGAGTCCAGAGGAAGCGACAGTGGCGACCCGAGTCCAGAGGAAGCGACAGTGGCGACCCGAGTCCAGAGGAAGCGACAGTGGCGACCCGAGTCCAGAGGAAGCGACAGTGGCGACCCGAGTCCAGAGGAAGCGACAGTGGCGACCCGAGTCCAGAGGAAGCGACAGTGGCGACCCGAGTCCAGAGGAAGCGACAGTGGCGACCCGAGTCCAGAGGAAGCGACAGTGGCGACCCGAGTCCAGAGGAAGCGACAGTGGCGACCCGAGTCCAGAGGAAGCGACAGTGGCGACCCGAGTCCAGAGGAAGCGACAGTGGCGACCCGAGTCCAGAGGAAGCGACAGTGGCGACCCGAGTCCAGAGGAAGCGACAGTGGCGACCCGAGTCCAGAGGAAGCGACAGTGGCGACCCGAGTCCAGAGGAAGCGACAGTGGCGACCCGAGTCCAGAGGAAGCGACAGTGGCGACCCGAGTCCAGAGGAAGCGACAGTGGCGACCCGAGTCCAGAGGAAGCGACAGTGGCGACCCGAGTCCAGAGGAAGCGACAGTGGCGACCCGAGTCCAGAGGAAGCGACAGTGGCGACCCGAGTCCAGAGGAAGCGACAGTGGCGACCCGAGTCCAGAGGAAGCGACAGTGGCGACCCGAGTCCAGAGGAAGCGACAGTGGCGACCCGAGTCCAGAGGAAGCGACAGTGGCGACCCGAGTCCAGAGGAAGCGACAGTGGCGACCCGAGTCCAGAGGAAGCGACAGTGGCGACCCGAGTCCAGAGGAAGCGACAGTGGCGACCCGAGTCCAGAGGAAGCGACAGTGGCGACCCGAGTCCAGAGGAAGCGACAGTGGCGACCCGAGTCCAGAGGAAGCGACAGTGGCGACCCGAGTCCAGAGGAAGCGACAGTGGCGACCCGAGTCCAGAGGAAGCGACAGTGGCGACCCGAGTCCAGAGGAAGCGACAGTGGCGACCCGAGTCCAGAGGAAGCGACAGTGGCGACCCGAGTCCAGAGGAAGAGACAGTGGCGACCCGAGTCCAGAGGAAGAGACAGTGGCGACCCGAGTCCAGAGGAAGAGACAGTGGCGACCTGAGTCCAGAGGAAGCACACCGTCTCCTATATTATCCCTCCAATGTAGTTCACTCACTGATCCAAACCACCTGCATCCATTTTCCGAGGCCTCGGTAGACTCACGCCTACGCTCCAGGTTGGCATGGACTGGCCGTATAGAACACATGATAATAAAGATGTTCACAATTAGAATCACAGTTCCAATAACATTTGTCATCTTTGTGTTTGTAAGTGAACTGGACCTTGCTCTGCATTATACTCCAAATACTCAGACATGAGCCATTGAAAGTACAGGGACCTAGGGGTTAATCTAACAGTCGTGACATTTGAGACGTTTAACCCCTTAGATGCTGCGGTCAAGTGACCATGGCATATAAGAGGTTTACAGAGGGAGGGGGCTCCCCCTGTCACTGATCGGTGGCCTGCGAATGCGATCGCCTAGTAAAGGCCCCTAGGCCATATGCCTATTAGGCCATGCCAGACATCATATAAGCGATCAAAAGATCACATAGTGAAGTCCACTAGTGGGACTAAGAAAAAGAATTAATGTGAATTAGAATTGTAAAAAAAAACAAAAAAAAAAAAACAGTGCGCAGTGAAAAAAAAACATTTCCATAAAAAGTGGTTATATTTTGTCAGAGTGTGTATAAAAAATAAAAAAATACGTTATCGTCACGATCATAACAACCCGAACAATAAAGTTAACATGTTATTTAAAGCACAAGGTGAACACCGCAAAAAACAAACTGTGGAATTGTTTTTCTTTCCCCATCTCTTACTTAAAAAAAAAAAAAAAAGTTTATAAAAAGCTCCCATGTGCCCCAAATCGGTACCAATGAAAACGACATCTCGTCTCGCAAAGGACAAGCCCTCATATGGCTACAGCGACGGAAAAATAAAAAAATATAAGTTATGACTCTTGAAATGCTGCATTGCAAAAATGAATTACTTTCTTTTAAATAAAAAAAAGTTGTTTTTTGTGTAAAAGTAGTAAAACGCGAAAAAAACCTATACATGTGGAAATGCCATAATTATACGAACCGATAGAATAAAAGGAACACATTATTTACACCATACAGTCAACGGCGTAAATTTAAACCGCAAAATAAATGGCAAAATTGCTGTTTAATTTCTACCCCATCCTCGCCCCCCCCCCACCACCAAAAAAAACGTTAATAAACTAAAGTTTCAACAAAATAGTGCCACTGAAAAATAAAAAAAGTTATGACTTTATGAATCAAACAATGAAAAAACTGAAAAAAATTGCTTGGTCATTAAGGGCCAAAAGAGGCTGGTCATTATAAGATTAAGTAGGGCGCGCACTATACAGACCCCATGTTTCTAAGTACCACATGAATGTGCCAGTTGGGGGCACAGCGGGAGAGTATCTCTGCCTCAGTGATTAAGCATCGGCTAGAGTTCTTATAGTGCTACAGAAGTGGAAATAAAAACCCACAAACTCTTGGCCTGTAGAGGTCCCTGTACCAGCAGAGCCTCGTGTCACGTGCGGCTTACTGGGGGTCTATGGTTTGATATAAATAAGTAAAGTACTGCTCACACTTCCCAACATGTCCTGCACAGGTCTAGCACTGCAGTTCAGCTTCATTCACTTAAAAAAAATGAGCTGCAATACCAGACACAGCCCATGAACAAGAGTGGTGCTGTTCAAACTTTGGTGGAGAGAACGCTGTTGCCGGTTGGTGAATTGTTACAAGTGGCTCGTCCATAGAGGCTGCTCCATGAGAGGGAGGTTAGAGAAATCCCTACCCCGTCGCTTTAACTACAAGCACAACTCTCCTCTCCGCCTTTGTACTGGAGATCAGCTCTTCAGTATAGAATTGTAACAATTGGGGAGACTTATGAAAACTAATGAAGCAGCTACACATAGCAGCCAATCCCATTACAGCTTTTATTATGCGAAGGCCCTAAAAAATAAGAGCTGGAATCTGATTGGTTGCTCCGGACAACTGCTCCGCTGTTCCCTGCACTAGTTTTGATAAATCTCCACAAGTGGCGTTATCGTAGCGCTGTTTATACCTACAGAAAACCCTCACAGGATCTTAAGAAAAAACCCTCCCCTTATTATATCAAGCCGTGTTATAAGCGCAGCCAAGACGTGATACACTGCAGTATCAAATACCAATCAGTGATGTGGAGTCAGCCGGCAGAGAGATAAGGAGCGCCAGCCCTGGATTCACTATGACACAGGAATCTGAGGCGTCATAGGAATAAATCATTAACACCATAGGAAGCAATTTCTAGTGACCTACGAACGACATACACATGATCACTACACGAACAGCAACTGGAATACAGGGTCTAGTATAATGAAGCAAATAGCCATCAATACATCACCCTATAGCCGTCTCCGGCAGTGACATAACAGAGCACGCACGTCACATTACATCTTCCCATAATAGTATTCAGCTCAAGTAACTCTCAATAGACATCCCCATATGTAGCAGAGCTGATTTGGTCATAGAAGTGCTTTGTGATAACTGACGCATGCATAAGGTTTACCTGCAATCTTATGGGAAACCACCAATACATCATGGTGGTATCACTGTGCAAATTAACACTTTCAGCTCTGCTGTATTTGATGACACCAGTTGCAGCAGGGCTCTTGGGGGGGGGGGGGGTCACAGGTGCAGCAAGGTGGAGTTTGTCACTTGGCACAGTCAACATGACATATTGGTAGTTTCACTTAGGGTTTGTCCACATAACAGAATTGCTGCAGGAAATTTTTGCAGCAATTCCACAGAAAGTAGCGGAGATTCCGCTGTGGAAAAACCGCACCATTTTCTGCGTTTTTTTACTGCAGAAAATGGTGCCGATTTTGCTGCGTTTTTCTCAATGATGTGAGATGGTGACATCTCCTCTGAAAAACGCAGCAGTTCAGTCCACTTTCCGCATCGCAGGTGAATTTCTGGTCGGAAGTTTTCCGCAGCGTGTGGGTAAGATTTGTTAAATCTCACCCCCTTTGCTGCTACTGTATTCAGCTGTGTATTTTCCATACCGGACGGAAAATGCACAGCAATCCCGCCACGTGTGGACAGGCCCTTATGGTGCAACTGAGCTGTGTTTGTCATCTGTACATCTAGTTTTGTAGATTACAGGATGAAAGGCTTTGAGCTGTGACGTTGTAGTCATTTAGACCAACAGTAAAAGGCAATAAGTATACAGCAAGTAAGATAATCCTTCATACAGTACTCACCCCCCGCCCTAGAGCGTAAGTCAGCCACGGTGGTCTGGACAGTGGACATGATGCCCCTCAGTCTTTGCGACACTCAAAATGTTATCTGAAAAAAAACACAAAACACCAAAACAAATTATGTAACTATAACAAGACGGCTACATCACATAAATATGTAGCAAGATCTTCTGATGTCGTATGAAGAATAAGGATCACACCTGAATGAATAGAAAGAAGGGCTGAGCACAGAAGACGAGAAGAGTCAGTATAGGAAGGACGAGAAGAGTCAGTATAGGAAGGACGGAGAAGAGTCAGTATAGGAAGGACGGAGAAGAGTCAGTATAGGAAGGACGGAGAAGAGTCAGTATAGGAAGGACGGAGAAGAGTCAGTATAGGAAGGACGGAGAAGAGTCAGTATAGGAAGGACGGAGAAGAGTCAGTATAGGAAGGACGGAGAAGAGTCAGTATAGGAAGGACGGAGAAGAGTCAGTATAGGAAGGACGGAGAAGAGTCAGTATAGGAAGGACGGAGAAGAGTCAGTATAGGAAGGACGAGAAGTTTAATAGGATAGAAAAAAACATGCAATGGAAAAACAACATAATTACAGGAGTATCAATAAAAAGGGAGGAGGAAATGTCACACCAGAAAGTGACTGAAGGAGAAGTGAAGATGAGTGAGGTGATGGCGAGAGGGGCACCGGTGAAATGGGACTACAGGAACACTGGACTGAGCGGGATTTAAAGGGCTGGTTGGAGTGGGACATCAGGAAATGCTGGGGGGGGGGGTCAATGATAGGGTTAATGAGCAGGTCTGCAATTTGAGATGGGCCATTAGTAAATCTGACCACGACTATAAATGATCTGGTATATAGAGAATTGGGTGAAGAATTTTGGCGATGGACTAGCCATGGCAATACATTTTTTGGGATAATATAAACAATTAAGCGTAATAACGACTAAAGCGATGTCACAGACACGCCATCACATTCTTGTAGGATCAACGTAAATTATCGATCACGTCAAGAAAATAATTAGCGATCAATCAAAGGAGGCAAAGCCAGATAATTCCTCCTATTGATTTGAATGGACTGTATCCGATCTACGGGTTACCAGAGACGCAATGATTATCGCAATCCGTCACATTGGGTGGGAAATAGTTATGTCTGTGCAGGGGAAGTGTGAATGGGAGACAGGAGCACCGCCGTATGAATGAATACACATGATCTCAAATGGGAAATGGGGGGGGGGTCTTAGTACCAGATGAGCAGGGCCGTTGATCTGGATGTGGCCACTGTCACTTCACGGCTCCAGGGCATCCGGCACAGCGAACCCTCCGCAGTCCATCAGTATTTACCTCCTCCAGCCCCGCTCAGGGCGATTCTTCGTGTCACAAATGTCGTTACCTATTTATTTACAGGCGTAGCCTACTACCCCGGCTCCGCCAGACAGCGCCACGGAACTCGTCCTCCTCCCGGCTGCTCCGAGCACTACTGAAGACAGAGCAGTCTGGCCGCCCGCTCCCTGCTAGGAATGTACCATTCAACAGAAAGGGGGAGGAGACGTCACCGGCAGTGAAGAAATGAATGAAGAAGCTGGGTTGAGGCGCTCTGTCGCGATATAAAGGAAGAATAATGGACATAATATAATAATTTTTTTTCATGTGAGACGTAGATGTGAGCCATAAAGCAATAAAGCCATAAAGCAATGCTGTCTCATGATAGGTCACCCCTGTATTGGTCGAGGTTGGGGGCGCCCTGTTTCTGAATCGCGGTCAGTAGCAGTCACACAGCGGAGGTAGCGCCAGTGACAGGCAGAGTGCGGACTTTACAGGCATTATTTATTAGTCTATTGTGCCTCACTTTTTCATCTCGACAGACGACAGTGACATGTTCTGGGACCGGCTAATATAATATGCTCGGCTCTTTGGCCTGCAATGATTAAAAAAAAATAATTGAAAAAACAAAACAAAAAGTGTCACTTTTGCAAAAAATATCAAATGTCACAACTTTTCGGTGATTTATCGCAAGCAACTTCTGTAGAGAAATCAATGGAAATGTTGCACCATTATTGCCATACAGGTCCTCATTTATGAAAACTAGTTTAGGCAAAAAACTGGAAGGAACCATAGCAGCCAATCAGATTACTTACTTCATCTTCTAACCTGCACTAGAAAAATGAAAGCTGGATTCTGATAGGTTGGGGAGGAGACCACCCCACATCAGTAACTAAAGTCATCATCTGGCCTAAGGCATCATGCACATTGCAAAGCCATATAAACGGAGCCTGTTTGGCGGCACATAGAGTCGCTACAGTATCGTAGTACAAAGCCGTAGGATTCCTTTATGTGGAGCCATATTCTTGCCTAGATGCTTCAGTAACATGGAGGAGATCAAACAGCATTAATGAGCAGTGTAGCTGAGAATCCAGCACTGGGGTGAGAGAACTCTCACCAAAAGCTGCAGAATAGTCTGTGTCTCTCTGCCCCTCTCTTACTCTGCTCCGGAAAAAGCAGTAAATTCAGAGTGAGTAAACAGTTATGAGGGGGTGACAGACTGATAAGTGGAGAAAGAGACAGTTTTCCCTAATGAGATATATTACAAAGTTTCTTAAAATTAGCTTGTACTATTGATTTATGCAAAATTTGTTTTAAACTTAGTAAGCAGTCTAAGTCTTAGCTACATAGATAATGTAGCTGTCAGTGCTGCTGCAGAAAAAGCCGCCAGTTGATTCCAGATGTTCAAGCCAAACTGTTGTATTATTGATATAATAACCTACAAGAGAGCATGCGAAACAATATATCTTACATGTCGATGAGTAACTGATGTTGCGGTGTAGCCCAAACCTACAGTAATAACAAAAATACTGTTACATAATACAAATATGAATATAAAAATATATTTATTAGTATCTGAGTATGTTCCAAGGCAGCGAGGCAGACCTATACCTTGACAATAAATTAGTTACATAGTGTGTTCCTCCTCTTTGGTGTATGCCCTCCACTCTGGCCAAGGGATAAGGATCCTGAACAGAGGACCACCCCCCCCCCCCCAGGTGGTCCTACTCAGTGATAGACAACCTTCCCTGTATGAGAGTGCATACAAAAATAGCTGTCAATCAGTGAGTGACTCCACCCACTGGACTCCTAAGCCCGGAATGGGCAGGGATTTAAATGAATTAGGAATAAACTTTTCCCACAAAACTATATATCAATTTTCTCAGCTCCCCCAGCTCTATAATATGCTGCCCACATATCAGCCTGCATGTTCAACTTGACAGCTTCCCTTTAAAATAATCATATACTAGTGTATGTGCAAAAATTAATATATAATAAAATACCTTTCCAAAACCCTCAGTATATTAGTATATTTCCCCCGCTATCATCCATACAGACCTCACCGCTACCACCAGTGATTGGCTGCCACAGGACTGCATGGAGTACAGCACATAATTGCTGCAGCCTAGTAAACAGTCCAGCGGGGACCACAGAAACTTCAGTATTGGAGCGGTAGGGGATTTCAAAGATATGTCATTTTTTTTATCTTTTTAGCGATATACAGCTTAGGCCCTGTTCACATCTGCAACCTAATTTCCAATTATGGGGGAAATCCGGACACAGTTGTACGACGGATACCACCTGTGGCCGACAGACACCATTGACTTGTAATGGGGTCCATCATGTTCTCTCGTGGTGTCTGGTGCTGATCCATCTGTCAAATGTGGGGGAATCTGCGATGCCTTGCCAATAGCCTTATACTGGGGGTTTTCAAAAGGTCAGAAAACAAAAACAGGGTACCCATATTTCTTTTTAGCAGTGTAAGGGTATGTTCACACGGCCTATTTACGGACGTAATTATGGCGTTTTTCCCCCGAATTACGTCTGAAAATAGCGCCTCAATAGCGCTGACAAACATCTGCCCATTGAAAGCAATGGGCAGACGTTTGTCTGTTCACACGAGGCGTATATTTACGCGCCGCTGTCAAATGACGGCGCGCAAATAGACGCCCGCGTCAAAGAAGTGACCTGTCACTTCTTTGGCCGTAATTGGAGACGCTATTCATTGACTCCAATGAATAGCAGCGCTAATTACGGCCGTAATTGACGCGGCGTTCAAGCGCCTGCACATGCCGGTACGGCTGAAATTACGGGGATGTTTTCAGGCTGAAACATCCCCGTAATTTCAGCCGTTACGGACCCCCGCCGTGTGAACATACCCTAAGGGTATGTTCACACGGCCAAATTTCAGACGTATACGAGGCGTATTATGCCTCGTTTTACGTCTGAAAATATGGCTACAATACGTCGGCAAACATCTGCCCATTCATTTGAATGGGTTTGCCGACGTACTGTGCAGACGACCTGTTATTTACGAGTCGTCGTTTGACAGCTGTCAAACGACGACCCGTAAATTTACTGCCTCGGCAAAGAAGTGCAGGGCACTTCTTTGCCACGTAATTTGAGCCGTTCTTCATTGAATACAATGAAGCACGGCTCAAGGTTTACGAGCGTCTCAGACGCCTCGTAAATTACGAGGAGGAGCTTTTACGTGTGAAACGAGGCAGCTGTTAACAGTCTGTCTTTTCACACGTAACTGCCTCTCAGCGTGTGAACATACCCTAACCATTCTCGAAGCAAAGTGGTCTTTTCACGGTATACATCAATCTTTGCTTTGAGTCAGAAGAGGAGTATTAGTATTATTATTCCATAATGTAGTAGCAGTGGATTATATATGGGATACATTCTCTCAGAATCATTTACGGAGCTTCTTTTAGAGTATGACATGGAAAAAGTGAAAGGACGGCCTTACAGGTGTCATTTAAGACAAGGGACATTCTTTGAATTGGCTTGAGATCAGTCGGAGTGCTGCTGAGGTTACACATCTGATAAATTATACATGAGCATTTCACCTTCTATGTGTAAAACATCAGTTTCTGGAACACTAAACCACCAGGAAGGAGTCACTTGTCCTTTAACTACTATTGTTTTGCGCTGTAGTTTATTTCTATTAAGGAAAATTTTCCTCCTAATATTTCTCATGTATTTTTCGATGATTCCCAGTATTGTTAACTTGTTAATGGCACTGTTACTAGAGCACTGGCGTTGTCATATGTCACACTGTATATTGAGTATAAGTAAACGGTCAATTCAATGTGACCATGATGCAATGATCACAAATGGTTGCATTTCATTGTTTCTACAGTTGCACCCAGGGCCGGCCTTAGGATAGATGGCGCCCCGTGCGAAATTATCTTTTGGCGCCCCACCCAAAATGCCACTTTAGTGCCCCCATACAGTATAATAATAATATAATATATTACAACCCCTTCAAAGACACAGTATTTTGATCTCTAATTGTGCCCACAATATTATGCGCCCTGTAGTACCCCTACACAGTATAATGTCCGCTTAGTGGCCAACCACACAGTCTTGTGCCCCCCCCCTGTAGATTTTGACATACAGCCTTCCTGTAGACAGTGCCATAATCCCCCACCTCCTCCTTGTAGATCGTGCCATACAGCCCCCGCACCTCCCCCTTGTAGACAGTGCCCCCAAACCAAACCAAAAATTGTACTCGCCTAGGCCTCGTTCCCATGACAAACTGGGCTGCTACACAACAGGATCCTTGCGTCGGTTGGGGTGATCCTCTAGCCTAGTACAGAGTTTCCCAACCTTTTCGGACTCGACGCAGCACTGGAAAAATAAAATTTCCTCAGGGCACCCCTACCAAAAATTGTTTTGAGAAAGACAGAAAATGGCTAAAAACAAGCACTACACTCGTAGGGTATGTTCACACAGCGTTTTTTGTAAGCCAAAAAAAAATCTGCCTCAAAATTCCTTCAGGAATTAACAGCGTTGTTTGACTTTTCTTTTTTGCGTTTTTTTTTTTTAAGCCGTTGAAGCTAATGCAAAAGACACAGGCAGAAAAGCTCCAAACGTGCGGCGCAGGTATTTTCTGCCTCTTATTTCATTATTGAATCTCAATCAAAATGACCATCAGCTCGCCACTCACAGTAAAATGACCATCAGCTCGCCACTCACAGTAAAATGACCATCAGCCCGCCACTCACAGTAAAATGACCATCAGCCCGCCACTCACAGTAAAATGACCATCAGCCCGCCACTCACAGTAAAATGACCATCAGCCCGCCACTCACAGTAAAATGACCATCAGCCCGCCACTCACAGTAAAATGACCATCAGCTCGCCACTCACAGCAAAATGACCATCAGCTCGCCACTCACAGTAAAATGACCATCAGCTCGCCACTCACAGTAAAATGACCATCAGCTCGCCACTCACAGTAATATGACCATCAGCCCGCCACTCACAGTAAAATGACCATCAGCCCGCCACTCACAGTAAAATGACCATCAGCTCGCCACTCACAGTAATATGACCATCAGCCCGCCACTCACAGTAAAATGACCATCAGCCCGCCACTCACAGTAAAATGACCATCAGCCCGCCACTCACAGTAAAATTATTGTCTCACAAAACAGTCCTTAAAGGTGACAAGGCTTAGGCAAATGTGCCCCAAAATTTCTTGGAGGTTCTGTGGTGTTCCTGCACACTTGGCCAAGGTTTAAAAATTTATGGGAAGTAAAATTTTGGGAGGTATATTCCTGTAGTGCTCTCTGTCACATGAGATTGGCACAGAGGGTAAATGTCTGTGCAGCAGGAGTGCTCTGTTACCGATCCCATATGACATATCTGTTTAATTTTTGCTGTCAGGGAAGGGTGCCACTTAAAGAGGCTCTGTCACCAGATTTTTCAACCCCTATCTGCTATTGCAGCAGATAGGCGCTGCAATGTAGATTACAGTAACGTTTTTATTTTTTAAAAACTAGCATTTTTGGCCAAGTTATGACCATTTTCGTATTTATGCAAATGAGGCTTGCAAAAGTACAAGTGGGCGTGTTGAAAAGTAAAAGTACAACTGGGCGTGTATTATGTGCGTACATCGGGGCGTGTTTACTACTTTTACTAGCTGGGCGTTGTGTATAGAAGTGTCATCCACTTCTCTTCACAACGCCCAGCTTCTGGCAGTGCAGACACAGCCGTGTTCTCCAGAGATCACGCTGTGACGTCACTCACAGGTCCTGCATCGTGTCAGACGAGCGAGGACACATCGGCACCAGAGGCTACAGATGATTCTGCAGCAGCATCGGCGTTTGCAGGTAAGTCGATGTAGCTACTTACCTGCAAATTCTGATGCTGCTGCAGAATCAACTGTAGCCTCTGGTGCCGATGTGTCCGACACGATGCAGGACCTGTGAGTGACGTCACAGATCTGCACTGCCAGAAGCTGGGCGTTCTGAAGAGAAGTGGATGATACTTCTCATCAGAACGCCCAGCTAGTAAAAGTAGTGAACACGCCCCGATGTACGCACATAATACACGCCCAGTTGTACTTTTACTTTTCAACACGCCCAGTTGTACTTTTGCAAGCCTCATTTGCATAAATACGAAAATGGTCATAACTTGGCCAAAAATGCTCGTTTTTTAAAAATAAAAACGTTACTGTAATCTACATTGCAGCGCCTATCTGCTGCAATAGCAGATAGGGGTTGCAAAATCTGGTGACAGAGCCTCTTTAAGGCACAGTCAGGAGCGTTTCTATGAGGGCTGTGTAGGAATGGGGGGTGTAAGGTGTGGGTAGTGGATACTTTAAGCAGGTTTCCCTCTTGTCCTCCTCTGCGTCCTTCCTGCTCTTTTCCCTGCTTCCTTTCCTTAGGCATCATGCACACTTCCATCACCGTTTTATCGGCCGTTTTGGACGAATCCGTGCGTCCGTTTTTGTTTCCGTGTGGTTTCCGTGTGCACTCCGTTTCCGTTCCGTGTTTCCGTTTTACACGGACGTTGTGCTTCCATTTGGCTTATGTTTTTCCGTTTATAAGACGGAAGGTAAACTTCATTTGAACTTGTCACATGTCCCAGGAAACACCCATTTTTCAAGGTTAGAAGAAGTTTTTGGTGCTGTTTTCTGTAGCTTTCAGAGCATAGAGAACAGTTTTAGATTACTCTGCTTGGCTTGCTTTGTTTTTTTGGGGATTTTTGGAGTAAAATGTATGCATTTATTTATTTATTTTGTGACGCTGGGCACTAGTTCCCTGCTGCCATCTGTGCGTCCAAATCTCCTTGGCAAGTTCCTCCCAAGTGGCGTCCTTTTTATAGCGGTCGTGGTAGCATTCTGCCTATGAATACCACAGTTCTGGGTGATCATGCACCAATGCTATGAGTCTCTCCACATCCATCTTCAGGAATGAATGTGTACTGTAGTCTGTGAGTCTGTGAACTTTGGCTCACCCAGCCGTTGCTTTGGTAACGGATCTGTCAAAAACGGACGGCACACGGAAGCCTTCCGTGTGCCATCCGTTTTTTTGACTGACCCATTAACTTCTATGGGCCACACGGTCACTGAATCACTGACCAAAGTAGGACATGCTCTACTTTTGACGGAACGGAACAACGGATCCGTTTAAATAACTGAAGTGTGCATGGGCCCATTGAAATGAATGGGTTCAGGGTGCAATCAGTGACAAAAACGGATAGCACCCTGAAGGAAAAGACTGAAGTGGGCATGAAGCCTTAGGGTATGTGCACACACACTAATTACGTCCGTAATTGACGGACGTATTTCGGCCACAAGTACCGGACGGAACACAGTTCAGGGAGCCGGGCTCCTAGCATCATACTTATGTACGATGCCAGGAATCCCTGCCTCGCTGCAGGACAACTGTCCCGTACTGAAAACATGATTACAGTACGGGACAGTTGTCCTGCAGCGAGGCAGGGACTCCTAGCATCGTACATAAGTATGATGCTAGGAGCCCGGCTCCCTGCACTGTGTTCGGTCCGGTACTTGCGGCCGAAATACGTCCGTCAATTACGGACGTAATTAGTGTGTGTGCACATACCCTTAGGTTCCTCCCCGACAGCTGCGTAGGTGTACATGGGTAAACTCGCTCCATAAATCCTCCTTACCTGCAAGACCACATCCAGATTATAGATAGAAGTTGGGAGGGACAAGGGGAGTGATTGTGCAGACCCATGGGTAGATAATTCAGGAAGAATCCAGAAGACTCTAAGGCTGGGTTCACACAACCATGTTACGTCCGTAATGGACGGAACGTATTTCGGCCGCAAGTCCCGGACCGAACACACTGCAGGGAGCCGGGCTCCTAGCATCATAGTTATGTACGATGCTAGGAGTCCCTGCCTCGCTGCAGGACAACTGTCCCGTACTGTAATCATGTTTTCAGTACGGGACAGTAGTTCCACGGAGAGGCAGGGACTCCTAGCGTCGTACATAAGTATGATGCTAGGAGCCCAGCTCCCTGCAGTGTGTTCGGTCCGGGACTTGCGGCCGAAATACGTTCTGTCCTTTACGGATGTAACTTGCTCGTGTGAACCCAGCCAAAGGGTATGTTCACACACTAGACTAAAAACGTCTGAAAATATGGAGCTGTTTTCAAGGGGAAACAGCTCCTGATTTTCAGAGGTTTTTTAAGCCACTCGCGATTTTCGCTGCGTTTTTTACGGCCTTTTTTGGGGCGGTTTTCAATAGTCAATTAAAAACGGCTCCAAAAACGTCCCAAGAAGTGACATGCACTTCTTTTTCGCAGCCGTTTTTTTACGTGGTCGTTTTTCATAACAGCCGGGTAAAAAACAGCCCGTCGGAACAGAACACAGTTTTTCCCATTGAAATCAATGGGCAGATGTTTGGAGGCGTTCTTCCGATTTTTCGGGCGTTTATGGCCAAAAAAATGGCCGAAAATAGGCAGTGTGAACATACCCTTAGTCCTGTTTTCTGCTCACCCCTGCTAGATGCCTTTTTTCTGACAGTTATGGCTTGCCCTCCACTGCTGTGCTGGGGCAGGGAGATAATGGCCCCATCTAATTAACCAAACTGCCTGCAAGACAGATGTTCAAACTATTTGCAGAAAAGGTGTGTACATGTTGTGATATATGAGTGTGTATATGTTATAGCAGTTTTAGTTATGATAGCGGTGTTATTTATGTGCACAGTATAGTGGTACTGTTTGTATGTACAGTATAGCAGTGTTATTTATGTGCATGTTATAGCAGTTTTAATTATGTGTACAGTATAGCAGTACTATTTATGTACACCAGCAGAAAAAATGGGACATAGATAAGCTTCAAAAATACAGAAAAGTCCATACTTAGGCCTTATTTACACGAGCGTATTTCACATCCGTGTTACGCGCGTTGAAAAAACGCATGTCACACGGACCTATGCAATTCAATGGGGCGATTCAGACACTGTGTTTTTCACGCAGAATGTGTCCGCTGCTTGAAACTCACTGCATGCTCTGTACTTGTGCAGTTTTTGCGTATCACACACCCATTGAAGTCTATCCGTGTGCCATGTGTTTTTCACGCAACAGTTGCTAAAGAAATGATGAGAAAAAGAAAAACACCTCATTCAGTTGTTTTTGCTGACGTAAAAAACGCGTGACATACAGATGACATACGTGCCTAAAAACGCGGACACGCACCGTACACGGAAGTCACACGGAACTGCAACACAGGAAAAACGCTGCGTTTTTTATGCGCGCAAAACAGACACGTTCCCATGTGAATAAGGCCTTACTAAGTGGGCCATACTTCAAAACCACAGAAAAGGCCATAGTTACTAAGTGGGTGGGTGAAAACCCGTTCCCAGCAGGACGCAGACAGGTCAAAAATTCTTCCGAAGGAGAATGCAGTAAATAGTGATAGCCCCTCCCACTAGTCTTGAGGGGAGGGGCGAACTAAGTGCTCACAAGTGTGCGATAAATGGGTGTCAGTATTAGTGTAGTGCAAGGGTGTGAATGTATGGTATAAAATAAATGTGTATGGTATAGAAGTGTCAAAATTGTGTGTGTTAATGTAATAAAAAATAAATAAATGTGATGAATGGGGGTCAGTGCTGTGAATAGTACATGGGGTGTCAGTACTACATGTAATACATGGAGGGATAATGTGCCATTCGTCAGGCATTGTCACGGGCACAGGGTATGTGGACCCACTAGGCCGCTCCGCCGTAGCGGGAAGGCAGCTGACCATGTCACAGTCTATGCAGAAGTAAATGGCAGACAGTAATGCTTGGGTACCTGAAATAGTCCGGGCGGTGGCTGTGGCTTCAGCACGGATGGAGGCAGGTGCGGCAAGTGGCGCCAAACGTGGCGGGCAGTATCCGATGAAGCGGTAGACACTTGACGTGGCAGATGACACTTGACGTGGCAGAAGACACTTGACGTGGCAGATGGCACTTGACGTGGCAGATGGCACTTGATGTGGCAGATGACACTTGACGTGGCAGATGACACTTGTCGTGGCGGATGACACTTGAACGCTGGTAGGCACAGGAACAATACGGAATACGGGAACGGTAACAGGGCACGGGTAATAGCTGGAACGGGAGACACTAAGGGACCATTTGCGAGACAGACTGGGAAAGACTAACAACGCTCAGGCAAGGATTAGAAGGCCAGGGGCCTTCTTATAGACCAGGAAATCGTGGCAGTTGATAGTGATGACGACTTCCTAATTGCGCGCGCTGGCCCTTTAAGGCCGGGCGCGAGCGTGCGCGCGCACCCTACGGGACCCAGCCGAACGGAGCAGAAGTGAGCGCTGGCATCTCTTAGTTGGGAGACGGAGGCCAGCGCTCACAGATCCATGGCTGCGGGCGTCGGGAGGTTTCGAATAAAACCCCTCTCCAAGTTCTCCTTGATATAGGCTGACATCGATAAAGTCTCTGGCAAGGAGAGAGGATATACTCGTCCACGGGGAAGAGAAGCATTGGGAACCAGTTCAATGGGACAGTCATAATTACGATGTGGAGGCAACGTCTCAGCCTCTCGTTTGCAGAAGACATCCGCAAAACTGGCATACTGAGAAGGTAGATCGGAGAGTGACTGAGGCAGAGGGGGCACAACATGACAGACTTGTGACAGTCAATGGCTATGGCATCTGGAACCCCATTGAAGAACCTCTCCAGTACTCCAGTCGAGTGTCGGGGCGTGTAGACGGAGCCATGGCAGACCCAGCAGGATAGGATTGATAGCCTTGGGTAGTACCAGGAAGGTGATCTGTTCTGAGTGAAGAGCTCCGACCCGTAATGTCAACGGCTCTGTGATGAGCATGATCGGATCAGGCAACGGTAGACCATTCACAGAGGCAACTGCCAGGGGTTTCTCCAGACTGACTGTGGGTAGTTGAAACGGATCCACTAGATCCTTGTGGATAAAATTAGCATCCGCTCCAGAGTCAAGATAGGTGGAGGAAGGATGTGATGTTTCTCCGGTGACGATGGCCACAGGTATCGATAATTTGGAAGAGGTTTTAATGTTTGGAGACGTTCCACCTAGAGTTGCCTCTCTGACCAACCCTAGGTACTGGAGTTTCCCGGTTTCTGTGGGCATTGGCGCACAAAATGACCCTTGAGGCCACAATACATACAAAGTCCAGAGGAGCGTCTGCGCTGCTTCTCCTGTTCAGATAACCGGACTCTGTCTACCTGCATGGGTTCCTCAGGTAGCGCACTAGGAGTGGACAATAGTGGTCTCTGGGCAGAGGGTGCTGGTCTGTGGGCCTGGCTCTCCTGACGAACCTCTTGAGAGCGCTCCTGGATTCTCATATCAACCCGGGTGGCTAACAGGATGAGGGCATCCAAGGTAGAAGGAAGGTCGCGGGCTGCCAGTTCGTCCTTGATGTGAGAGGACAGTCCCTGCCAGAAGGTCGCCACCAGTGCCTCATTGTTCCATGCCAGCTCGGCTGCTAGGGTACGGAAGGAGATCGAATACTCCCCTACTGTGGAGCCTTCTTGCTTGAGGGTCAACAGAGTGGCTGCGGCAGAGGATGTTCGACCCGGCTCCTCGAACACGGCACGAAAGGACTGCAGGAACAAGGCTAGGTCCGAGGATACAGGTCCTTGTTGCTCCAAGATTGGGTTCGCCCATGCGAGGGCCTTGCCAGCGAGGAGGGAGATAATAAATGCCACTTTGGCCTCCTCGGAGGGGAAGAGATGAGGCCGTAGCCTAAAATGCACCGTGCATTGATTGAGAAATCCTCTACATGCTCTGGGATCACCGTTGTAGCGAGGAGGAAGAGGCAGAGGAACTGAGGATCCAGAACAAACAGGGGGAGCAACAGGCAGTGGCACGGCGACAGCTTCAGGAGGAAGAACCGGGGGTGGAAAAGCGAGTAGATCCAGGCGGACCAGGATAGAATTCACCGCCTCAAGGAGTTGATCCTGACGTGTGCGTAGGTCCTGCATCTCTGTCTGAATCTTCTGTACTGGGGTCTTGGGCTGGCCAGCGGGTTCCATGGCCTGAGCGTACTGTCACGGGCACAGAGTATGTGGACCCACTAGGCCGCTCCGCCGTAGCGGGGAGGCAGCTGACCAGGTCACAGTCTATGCGGAAGTAAATGGCAGACAGTAATGCTTGGGTACCTGAAATAGTCCGGGCGGTGGCTGTGGCTTCAGCACGGATGGAGGCAGGTGCGGCAAGTGGCGCCAAACGTGGCGGGCAGTATCCGATGAAGGGATAAACACTTGACGTGGCAGATGACACTTGGTGTGGCAGATGGCACTTGACGTGGCAGATGGCACTTGATGTGGCAGATGGCACTTGATGTGGCAGATGGCACTTGATGTGGCAGATGACACTTGTCGTGGCGGATGACACTTGAACGCTGGTATGCACAGGAACAATACGGAATACGGGAACGGTAACAGGGCACGGGTAACAGCTGGAACGGGAGACACTAAGGGAGCATTTGCGAGACAGACTGGGAAAGACTAACAACGCTCAGGCAAGGATTAGAAGGCCAGGGGCCTTCTTATAGACTAGGAAATCGAGGCAGTTGATAGTGATGACGACTTCCTAATTCCGTGTGCTGGCCCTTTAAGGCCGGGCGCGAGCGTGCGCGCGCACCCTACGGGACCCAGCCGAACGGAGCGGATGTGAGCGCTGGCATCTCCTAGGAGGGAGACGGAGGCCAGCGCTCACAGATCCATGGCTGCGGGCGTCGGGAGGTGAGTAAACCCGACGGCCCGCGGCCATGGGCGCTACAGGCATATTATATCTTGCCGTATCACAGCCTATTTGTAACGCCCATACTGTGAGCTAAGGCAGGCTGCTCTGCATGCCAAACCAAACACTAGCACGTCAAGCTCTCTCAGTATTATAAGACCTGGCTGCGTCCTAAAAAAAGTATATATAGTAAAAATATCCATGAAACATGGGGTATTAGTTGTTATTTTGGCCAAAATACGCAAAGCTCACAACCCAACGTCAAGGGTCCCCAGTTCTAGTGATGTGCTAGTGTTTGGTACTTAGTTTGAGCACTTAGTTTGCCACTCCCCTCAAGACTAGTGGGATTGGCTATCACTATTTAATGCATTCTCCTTCTGAAGCATTTTCGACCTGTCTGCGTCCTGCTGGGAACGAGTTTTCACCTACCCACTTAGTAAGTATGGCCTTTTCTGTGTTTTTGGAGTACTATTTATGTGTATGTTATACCGTTATTATTTATGTGTATGGTATTGTGGTGTTTTTTTGTGTATGTATAGTAGTGATATTTATGCTCACAGTATAGCAGTACCATTTATGTATATAAATAGTATAGTTTGGTATAGTGCTCTTATTCATGTGTATGATATAGAGCTGTTATTTATGTGTATGATATAGAGATGTTATTTACGTATACAGTATAGCGGTGTTATTTATGTGTACGGTACAGCAATTGTAAAGGATCTGCCAGGCACAGCTTCGGGGTTAACTTCCAGAGGTAATCAGGCTTCACCTGAGTCTATCTCTCTAAGACTGACTCCAGCTTCCACCACTCAGGCTGGCAGGCTTAGGAGTGGGAGAGCCTATCGCAGCCTGTCCAGACTCAGCTAGCTCCCGCCCTCTGTCTATTTATACCTGCCTTTCCTGTTCCTCCTTGTTTGTGATTCTTTCCGTGTGGTTTCCTGGCCCAGCTACAGCTCCTACTATTTGATCCTGCTCCATACTGACCCTGGCTTTCTGACTAGTCTTCTGCTCTGCGTTTGGTACCTCGTGCTCTCCTGGTTTGACTTGGCTCGTTCACCACTCTGCTGCTCACGGTGTTGCCGTGGGCAACTGCCCCTTTCCCTTTGCTTTATATTCCCTTGTATGTTTGTCTCGTGCACTTACTGAGCGTAGGGACCGCCGCCCAGTTGTACCCCGTCGCCTAGGGCGGGTCGTTGCAAGTAGGCAGGGACAGAGTGGCGGGTAGATTAGGGCTCACTTGTCCGTTTCCCTACCCCTATCATTACATAATCACAAGCCCATATACCTAGTCTACCCTGGTCCCTGACACTACTATGGACCCCCTTGAGACCCTGGCTCAGCAAATGCAGGGTCTCTCCCTACAGGTCCAGGCCCTGGCTCAGAAGGTCAACCAGCCTGATGCTACCTTCGTAGTTCCCCTCACCTCAACTCCTGAACCCCACCTCAAGTTGCCCGACCGGTTCTCAGGGGACCGAAGGGCTTTTCTCTCCTTTCGGGAGAGTTGCAGGCTTTACTTTCGCTTAAAGCCCCACTCCTCAGGTTCTGAGAGCCAGCGAGTGGGTATAATTATGTCCCGGCTCCAGGACGGGCCCCAAGAATGGGCCTTCTCCTTGGCTCCTGACGCCACTGAACTTTCCTCCGTTGATCTTTTCTTTTCTGCTCTCGGACTCATTTATGACGAGACTGACAAGACTGCCTTTGCCGAGAGTCAGCTGTTGACCTTACGTCAGGGTAAGAGACCTGTTGAGGAGTATTGTTCTGACTTTAGGAAGTGGTGCGTAGCTTCTCGGTGGAATGACCCTGCCTTAAAGTGCCAGTTTAGGTTGGGTCTGTCGAATGCCCTGAAAGACCTGCTAGTTGGCTATCCCTCTTCTGACTCCCTAGACCAGGTTATGGCTTTAGCGGTACGACTTGACCGACGTCTCAGGGAACGACAACGCGAACGTTTATGTGTTTTCTCCTCCAACTCCCCCATGATGCCTCCCGAGGTTCCGTTGCTTCGTTCTTCCCCGGAAGACTCAGAGATACCTATGCAACTCGGGGCCTTCGTGTCCCCCCAACAACGCAGAGATTTCCGCAGGAAGAATGGTCTCTGCTTCTACTGTGGGGATGACAAGCATCAAGTGAACAACTGTCCTAAGCGTAAGAATACAGCCGGAGAACTTCCGCGCCTAAGTGATCAACGGGGAGGTCACTTGGGCGCACAGGTATTTCCCGTAAATATGAAACGTAATAAGATCTTGCTTCCCTTTCAGGTCTCTTTTGGTGGTAGGTCTGCTACCGGCAGTGCCTTCGTGGATTCAGGGTCTTCTGCTAATATCATGTCTGTGGAATTTGCTATGTCTCTTGCTATGCCTTTGATTGATTTGCCTAAACCTGTCCCGGTAGTGGGTATCGACTCCACTCCTCTTGCTAATGGTTATTTTACACAGCATACCCCTGTTTTTGAACTCCTTGTTGGCTCCATGCATTTGGAGCAGTGCTCTGTACTGTTGATGCAGGGATTATCGTCCGATTTGGTTTTAGGCCTTCCCTGGTTGCAGTTGCATAATCCCACGTTTGACTGGAATACTGGGGAGCTTACCAAATGGGGTAATGAATGTTTGACGCCATGTTTTTCTGTTAATTCTATTTCTCCCCCTGAGGAGGTGAACACGCTACCTGAGTTTGTTCGGGACTTCGCTGATGTTTTCTCTAAGGAGGCCTCCGAAGTGTTACCTCCTCATAGAGAATACGATTGCGCTATCGAATTGGTACCAGGAGCTAAGCTTCCTAAGGGTAGGATATTTAATCTTTCTTGTCCCGAACGTGAAGCCATGAGAGAGTATATCCAGGAATGCCTGGACAAGGGTTACATTCGCCCCTCTACTTCTCCGGTAGGTGCTGGCTTCTTCTTCGTAGGGAAGAAGGATGGTGGTCTTAGGCCATGCATTGACTACCGTAACCTGAATAAGGTCACTGTAAGGAACCAGTATCCCCTTCCTTTGATTCCTGATCTCTTTAATAAGGTTCAGGGGGCCCAATGGTTCTCTAAGTTTGATCTACGGGGGGCGTATAACCTTATCCGAATCAAAGAGGGGGATGAGTGGAAGACTGCGTTTAACACGCCCGAAGGTCATTTCGAATACCTCGTCATGCCCTTTGGGTTGTGTAATGCGCCGGCGATCTTCCAGAATTTCATAAATGAGATTTTGAGAGATTACCTGGGGATATTTCTTTTAGTGTACCTTGATGACATACTGGTGTTTTCCAAGGACTGGCCCTCCCACATTGAGCATGTCAGGAAGGTGCTCCAGGTCCTTCGGGAAAACAAACTGTTTGCAAAAAACGAAAAATGTGTGTTTGGGGTACAGGAGATACCATTTTGGGGTCAAATCCTCACTCCTCATGAATTCCGCATGGACCCCGCCAAGGTTCAGGCTGTGGCGGAATGGGTCCAACCTGCCTCCCTGAAGGCGTTACAGTGTTTTTTGGGGTTCGCTAATTATTACAGGAGATTCATTGCTAACTTCTCTGTCATCGCTAAGCCTCTTACGGACCTCACTCGCAAAGGTGCTGATCTCCTCCACTGGTCTCAAGAGGCTGTCCAGGCTTTTGAGGTCCTTACGAAGTGCTTTATCTCGGCCCCGGTGCTGGTTCAGCCCAACCAAATGGAGCCATTTATCGTGGAAGTTGACGCATCCGAGGTGGGAGTGGGGGCTGTCTTGTCCCAGGGTACCAGGTCCCTCACCCATCTCCGCCCATGTGCCTACTTCTCCAGGAAGTTTTCGCCCACTGAGAGTAACTATGATATTGGCAACCGCGAACTCTTAGCCATTAAATGGGCATTTGAAGAGTGGCGCCACTTCCTGGAGGGGGCTAGGCACCAGGTAACGGTCCTTACCGACCACAAGAATCTGGTTTTCCTAGAATCTGCCCGGAGGCTAAACCCGAGACAAGCTCGATGGGCGCTATTTTTTACCAGATTCAACTTTTTGGTTACCTATAGGGATGGGTCTAAAAATATTAAGGCCGATGCACTGTCGCGTAGCTTCATGGCCAGCCCTCCTTCGGAGGAAGATCCTGCTTGTATTTTGCCTCCTGGTATAATCATTTCTTCTATTGATTCTGATTTAGTCTCTGAAATTGCAGCTGATCAAGGTTCAGCTCCCGGGAACCTTCCTGAGGACAAGCTGTTTGTTCCCCTGCAATACCGGCTAAGGGTACTTAGGGAAAATCATGACTCCGCACTATCTGGTCATCCAGGCATCCTGGGTACCAAACACCTCATTGCCAGAAACTATTGGTGGCCTGGGTTGCCTAAAGACGTTAAGGCCTACGTCGCCGCTTGTGAGGTTTGTGCTAGGTCCAAGACTCCCAGGTCCCGACCAGCGGGCTTACTACGTTCGTTGCCCATTCCCCAGAGACCTTGGACACATATCTCCATGGATTTTAGCACCGATTTGCCTCCATCCCAAGGCAAGTCGGTGGTGTGGGTGGTAGTAGACCGCTTCAGTAAGATGTGCCACTTTGTGCCCCTCAAGAAACTACCCAACGCCAAGACGTTAGCTACCTTGTTTGTCAAACACATTCTCCGTCTCCATGGGGTCCCTGTCAATATTGTTTCGGACAGAGGGGTACAATTTGTTTCTTTGTTTTGGAGAGCCTTCTGTAAGAAGTTCGAGATTGATCTGTCCTTCTCCTCTGCTTTCCATCCTGAAACCAATGGCCAAACTGAGAAGACTAATCAATCTCTAGAACAATATTTAAGGTGTTTTATCTCTGACTGTCAATATGATTGGGTCTCATTCATTCCCCTCGCTGAATTTTCCCTTAATAACCGGGTCAGTAACTCGTCAGGGGTCTCCCCCTTTTTCTGTAATTTTGGGTTTAATCCACGGTTCTCCTCCGTTTCACCTGGTAGTTCCAACAATCCCGAGGTAGAGGTCGTTCATCGGGAACTGTGCACAGTCTGGGCCCAGGTTCAGAAGAACCTAGAGGCGTCCCAGAGCGTACAAAAAACTCAGGCTGATAGAAAACGTTCTGCTAACCCCTTGTTTATGGTCGGGGATCTGGTGTGGTTATCGTCTAGGAACTTGCGTCTTAAGGTCCCGTCCAAGAAGTTTGCTCCCCGGTTTATTGGGCCGTATAAGGTCATTGAAGTCCTCAATCCTGTCTCCTTCCGGCTGGAGTTACCCCCATCTTTTCGTATACACGACGTGTTTCATGCCTCCCTCCTTAAACGCTGCTCCCCGTCCTTGGCTCCCTCGAGGAAACCTCCTGTTCCCATTCTCACCCCTGAGGGGGTGGAATTCGAGGTGGCCAAGATTGTGGACAGCAAGATGGTCCAAGGCTCCCTCCAGTACCTGGTCCATTGGAGAGGATACGGGCCTGAGGAGAGGACTTGGGTACCCGCCCGGGATGTTCACGCTGGGGTATTGGTCAGGAAGTTCCACCTTCGTTTCCCCAGTAAACCAGGTCCACTTAGAAAGGGTCCGGGGGGGGGGTACTGTAAGGGATCTGCCAGGCACAGCTTCGGGGTTAACTTCCAGAGGTAATCAGGCTTCACCTGAGTCTATCTCTCTGAGACTGACTCCAGCTTCCACCACTCAGGCTGGCAGGCTTAGGAGTAGGAGAGCCTATCGCAGCCTGGCCAGACTCAGCTAGCTCCCGCCCTGTCTATTTATACCAGCCTTTCCTGTTCCTCCTTGTTTGTGATTCTTTCCGTGTGGTTTCCTGGCCCAGCTACAGCTCCTACTATTTGATCCTGCTCCATACTGACCCTGGCTTTCTGACTACTCTTCTGCTCTGCGTTTGGTACCTCGTGCTCTCCTGGTTTGACTTGGCTCGTTCACCACTCTGTTGCTCACGGTGTTGCCGTGGGCAACTGCCCCTTTCCCTTTGCTTTATATTCCCTTGTATGTTTGTCTCGTGCACTTACTGAGCGTAGGGACCGCCGCCCAGTTGTACCCCGTCGCCTAGGGTGGGTCGTTGCAAGTAGGCAGGGACAGAGTGGCGGGTAGATTAAGGCTCACTTGTCCGTTTCCCTACCCCTATCATTACAGCAATACTATTTATGTACAAGGTATAGCGTTGTTGTTTATGTGTATGTAGTGTTACCCCCGGGCTGGTCAATCACTAGCCTAACCGATAATAACACTGGGAGGCTGTTGCCAGTGATAATTTTTAGCAACAATAGCAAGTGGCAGTAATTTTGCATAATTTGAACAAGACCTGTGTAGTCAGGTTACGGAGATATTTTTCCAGAGTTTGGTTTGTTCTTTCATTCTGTCCATTGGTTTGTGGATGAAATGCTTTGGACAGGGATAGATTGATTCACAGAGCTTAGCAAAAAGCTTTCTGGAATCGGGCCTTGAACTGAACTCCGTGATCCAAGATGGTCTTAAAAGGAACACAATATAATTTTACAATTTCCCTGTTGAGGAACTCAGCAGTTTAAACAGCTGATTGGAGACCCTTCAAAAAAAAATGAGATGAGCCATCTTCGTGAACCGATCAACAACTTCAAAAATCTCTGTAAATCCTTGAACATTTGGCAGATCCGTGATAAAATCCATAGAAACTGTGCTCCATGGGTTTTGAAGGTACTGGTGGAGTTTGGAGAAGCTGGTCCGGTATGGGTAGACTTGTTCTGGGCACAGACTGAACAGGACCGCTGAGTGATTTACAGTAGGTGACTAAACGAGGCCACCTAAAGGTTCTACAGACTAGTATGATCTTTTTGATTCCCACATGACCAACGAGAGTAAAAGAGCCTTAACTTAGCGGCTGAGGAAACACATGGTTTCCTGGGTTATCATATCAGGAAAGGTAGCAGGGAATTTCTTCTCTTGCCGAGTGCTATCTCAGGCAGCCCCATAGAAAGTGAATTGAGTGGTGGACGAGCATGCGCAGTCTTGCTCCATTCACATAAAGCATTCCGGGATCCCCGTTCTCGGAAAGGTGGAGTCCCAGCCGTCGGACCCCCACCGATTAGACATTTATCACCTATCCTGTGGCTAGGTGATAAATGACCAATATGAGAAAACCATGATAGCAAGTGTATAATATTTACATAACAAGTACACAGTATTTATTTACTACAGAAAAGAACAGTTTTATTTTGTAAATAGATTTTAGTTAGGGCCAGATAACACAGAGTTTTTTTGACGCGTCGGAAAACGCGCCAAAAAACGTCCGAGGAGGCTTTTTTTTACAGCGAGTGGAAAAACCATCTCGCAGGAAAAAGAAGCGACATGCCCTATCTTCGGGCATTTACGTCTGACCTCCTATTGACATCAATGGGAGGCAGAGAAAGCGTATTTGTGGTGTTTTTTGCCTGCGGCGCTCAATGGCCGCAGGTGAAATACGTGGCAAACGGCGTGCAGGCAGATCAAAATGCCTGCAAAAAAACTCAGTGTGAACATACCCTTAAAGAGACTCTGTCAATAGTTTTTATGAATTCCCTATCTCCTAACTAATATAATAGGTGCTATGATGCTGATAACCACAGTGCGTTTTTTTTTTCTTCAGAAACGATTATTATTTGCAAAGTTATGCGCATTTTTCTAAATATGCTAATTCGGCTATACTTGCCAAATAGGAGGTGACAATTTCTTTTCACTCTGGGCGGTGTAATGTTTTCTGTATGACACTGTCCAATCATCATACAGCTCCTCCCTCTTCCCTTCCCTGCCCAGCAACACAGCATGATCTATACACAGCTCCCATTCCCGACTGTTTTTAACTGGTGATCTCTCCGGTTGTTTCACAGCTAGAACTCCGATCCTGGAGCCATAGTAAAGATTAGAATCTCATCACCACTGTTGTAGGTGGTCCACAGCCTGAGATATGACTGTTTGAAGTGATCTCCCTTCCTTCCAGCCTCAGTCTCCCACACAGTGTGAAGCAGCTTCATGCTGATAGGACAGCGTCAGAGGCAGGGGCGTAACTAGGAAAGACTGGGCCCCATAGCAAACTTTTGACTGGGGCCCCCCCTCTGCTGGGAATCACACAACCCCCCCCCTTGTAGATAGTGCCTCCCTATAGATTCCACCACACAGCGCCCCCCTATAGATAGCACCATACACAGCCCCCTGCAGATAACGCCATACAGCCCCCCTGTAGATAACGCCATACAGACCCCCCCTGTAGATAACGCCATACAGCCCCCCCTGTAGATAACGCCATACAGAACCCCTCTGTAGATAACGCCATATAGCCCCCCCCCCCCCAAAAAAAACGGCCTATAGTTTGTCCTACAAAAGACATGCATCCCCTATCCACAGGATAGGGGATACATGTGTGATCGCTGGCAGCGATAAGGAGAACGGGGGACAGAAAGTCCCCCGAAGTTCTCCATGACTAACCTCGGACTTCCGGCGTCTGCGCAGTTCAATAAAAATGAAAGGAGCGCTAGTCACGCATGCGCACAAGCGCGACCGGCGCTCCATTCATTTCTACGGAGCTGCCGACACAGACCCCGGAAGTCTGAGGTTTGTCATGGAGAACTTAGGGGGGACTTTTGGTCCCCTGTTCTCCTCATCCCTGCCAGCGATCACACATGTATCCCCTATCCTGTGGATAGGGGATACATGTCTTATGTAGGAACAACCCCTTCAGTGGCGTCGCGCTGTAGCAGCTATAGCGGCTGCTAGCGGAGCCTGCGGCCATGGGAGGGGGCCGTGCCGGCGGGTGGCACGGGCCCCCTCATGCTGCAGGCTCTGTAGAAGTCGCTACGGCTGCTATAGCGGTAGTTACGCCACTGCGTATAGGTTTGTACGGCGTAAAACTACAGCTCCCAGCATGGCCTGAACAATGGTAAGGATATGCTGGGAGATGCGGTTTCACAAAAAAAATCCTATCACCATCATCTCGCTGCAGATCATACAGTGACTACATTACTGATTAGAGGCAGAATAAACATTTACATTAAGTGACTCACCGGTGACGTCTCAGATTGTAGTTCTTTTCTTCTCCCTCCGGTTCAGACATCTATGATGGATTTCTCCCGGCCATGACCCATTTCTGCAGTTTTCCGTTCAGATGTCTTCAGCTTCTCACTTTTAAAACATTTCTGCTCCTATAAACAAAGTTAAAATTCTCAACACATCTAAATATAACTGTCACAAACACACAACATGCCCCCTGTAGATAGTGACCTACATAGAAGCCCCTATAGATAGTGCCCACATATGGACTCCAGAGCTGCAAGGCAATAGTGCTAACCACTGAGCCACCGTGCTGCCCTACATATAGCTTCCCCTATAGTTAGTGCTCCACGTATAGCCCACCTCTGTATATAGTGTCTCACATATAGCTCCCCCTGTATATAGTGTCCCACATATAGCCCACCCCTGTAGACTGTGCACTACATATAGCCACCCTGTTGCTAGTGCCCCACAGGTAACCCACCCCTGTATATAGTGTCCCACATATAGACCCCCCTGTATATAGTGCCCCACAGGTAACCCACCCCTGTATATAGTGTCCCACATATAGACCCCCCTGTATATAGTGGCCCACATATAGACCCCCCTGTATATAGTGGCCCACATATAGACCCCCACCTGTATATAGTGGCCCACATATAGAGCCCCCTGTATATAATGGCCCACATATAGAGCCCCCTGTATATAGTGGCCCCCACCCCCACATATAGACCCCCCTGTATATAATGGCCCACATATAGAGCCCCCTGTATATAATGGCCCACACAACCACATATAGACCCCCCTGTAGCTACTACCCCACATATAGACCCCCCTGTAGCTACTGCCCCACATATAGACCCCCCTGTAGCTACTGCCCCACATATAGACCCCCCTGTAGCTACTGCCCCACATATAGACCCCCTATATATAATAGCCCACATAAAGATGACCCCCCCCCCACTATAGATAATGCCATTCACATTTTTATGAGGGGAAAAAAAAAAACTTGACATACTCACATTCGCCGGTTCCCACGCTGTTCACTGGCGATGCAGACATGCTCTCTTCTGAGCATGTCTGCAGGAGCTGAACGAGCGTCCTCCAATGACGCCGATTGGCGGGGCAGAATGACTTGCCCCGCCAATCAGCACCTTCCAAGCATGGAAGCGGCGCGATGATGTCATCGCGCCACTAGCCAATCAGTGTCATTGTAAGGCACTGGATGGTCAGGCACGGAACATGCCCGGCCATTCAGTGCTAATACATGTATTTGGCTGCCGCTAGCACTGGGGCCCCCTCCGGTGCTAGCGACACCTACAGGCATGAGAGGGCCTGTGTAAGGCTCGTTGGCGCGGGCCCCACAGTAGCGGCGCTACCGCTGTAGTAGCCATAACGGCTGCTAGCGGCGCCACCGGGCCCCCTCAAGCCCCGGGCCCCGTAGCAGCCGCTACTGCTGCTACCGCGGTAGTTACGCCACTGGTCAGAGGCTGTGAGGAGGCTCCACCTCAGGAGAATAGCTGCTGTTGACACCCACTTGTCTAGTATAGCCTCATTTGCATATTTAGAAAAAAAGCTCATAAGTTTTCAAATAATGACTTTTTGGTACACAATTTTCAATAGCATTATCAGTGTGACAGCATATATTAGATTAGTTAGGAGATAGGGAATTACTAAACTAGGGACAGATCCTCTTTAAATTCTTACAAATTCTATGCCACAAATTACATTGTATCCATTATGTTGGCTGGTGACTTGTTGTCATCTTATAAATACTGTTCATATGGACTTCATCACAGGTCACTTCAAGTGCTTGCATATCTAAACTAATTTATATGCTTTTTCCACAAATCTTACTGCAAATATTTGACTTGCTGTGTACTTAAAGGGGTTTTCCCATGAGGCACATTTGACATATCCACAGGATATGTCATAAATGTCAGATAGATGCGGATCCCACTTCTGTGACCCGCACCTATCTCTAGAACAGGGTCCCTGTTCTAGCTTTTTGTGCTCACTCTGCCTCCCAGCCACTTACTGATTACATGGTCGGGAGTTACGGAAAAATATATCCTATGGATATGTCATAAATGTCCCTCATGGGAAGACCTCTTTAAAGAGGCTCTGTCACCAGATTTTGCAACCCCTATCTGCTATTGCAGCAGATAGGCGCTGCAATGTAGATTACAGTAACGTTTTTATTTTTTAAAAACGAGCATTTTTGGCCAAGTTATGACCATTTTTGTAATTATGCAAATGAGGCTTGCAAAAGTCCAAGTGGGTGTGTTTAAAAGTAAAAGTCCAAGTGGGCGTGTATTAGGTGCGTACATCGGGGCGTTTTTAATACTTTTACTAGCTGGGCGCTGTGAAGAGAAGTAACATCCTCTTCTCTTCAGAACGCCCAGCTTCTGACAGTGCAGATCTGTGACGTCACTCACAGGTCCTGCATCGTGACGGCCACATCGGCAGCAGAGGCTACAGTTGATTCTTACCTGCAAACGCTGATGCTGCTGCAGAATCAACTGTAGCCTCTGGTGCCGATGTGGCCGTCACGATGCAGGACCTGTGAGTGACGTCACAGATCTGCACTGTCACAAGCTGGGCGTTCTGAAGAGAAGAGGATGTTACTTCTCATCAGAGCGCCCAGCTAGTGAAAGTATTAAAAACGCCCCGATGTACGCACATAATACACACCCACTTGGACTTTTACTTTTAAACACACCCACTTGGACTTTTGCAAGCCTCATTTGCATAACTACAAAAATGGTCATAACTTGGCCAAAAATGCTCGTTTTTTTAAAATAAAAACGTTACTGTAATCTACATTGCAGCGCCTATCTGCTGCAATAGCAGATAGGGGTTGCAAAATCTGGTGACAGAGCCTCTTTAAGGATGTCTGCGCTCCACTGTAATATTTGCTTAAAGGCAATGGAAATCTTTAGTGCCTTTTTTTTAATTATAAAATGTATGTATTTTGGGATACTATTCACTTTTGTAATAACTTTAATTAAAACATTTTGTTCAGTTTCATTTGATCAACTTTGATTTTACCAGCTTATTCAGATGAACGGGATATACGTCCGTGCAACGCGTGGGATTTTCACGCTCGTCGCACGGACCTATATTAGTCTATGTGGGCCGTGCAGACAGTTGCGTGATTTTTACTCAGCGTGAGTCCGCTGCGAAAAACTCACGACATGTCCGTTATTTGTGTATATTTCGCGCATCACGCACCCATTGAAGTCAATGGGTGCGTGAAAATTACGCATGCCACATGGAAGCACTTCCGTGGGACGAGCGTGATTTGCGCAACAGCTGTCAAACTATGAATGTAAACAGAAAAGCACCACAAACATCCAAACGGAGTGTCATAATGATGGCGCCTGCGCGAAAATCACGCAGCCGCGCATCATACGGGGCTGCCACACGGAGCTGTTAAGTGCCTTTTGCGCACGCAAAATGCCGCATTTTTTGCGTGCGCAAAACGCACACGCTCGTGTGAATCCGGCCTTAGGGTATGTGCACACCCTTCAAGGGAAATCAGCTCCTGATTTTCAGACTTTTTTTAGCAACTTGCGTTTTTTTACAGCCGTTTTTGGAGCTGTTTTTCTATAGAGTCTAAGAAATACGGCTCCAAAAACGGCTCAAGAAGTGACATGCACTTCTTTTTTCGTGGGAATCTTTCTACGTGCCGTTTTTGGAAAACGAGGCGTAAAAAAACTGCTTCGATTTTTTTTCTGCCATTTTTCGAGACGTAAACTCCCCAAAATACGCCTGAAAACACTCCGTGTGAACATACCCGTAGGATTAAATGCAATGTCAGAGGCGCACAGGAGCCGCTGTCAGACGAGCTCACTGACAGATTTGGCTGACATCTGCGTTCTGCGGCTTCTATCTACAGAGGATACATATTTTTAATTTAATTAAAGTATATTACAAAAGTGAATAGTATCCCAAAGACATAGACTTCGTTACAAAAAATAATAAAAGAACCAAAGGTTTCAATAGCCTGTAAAGCCATTACTGCACTATTTCACAAGCATGCATTTCCATTAACTCCAACTGTTTGGCAACTACTACTCCCAGTATGCTTTAAAAGCCACAGTGAAGTAGCCAACACAGGCCTACCCTATCACATAATCAAAGGAAATAACAGAAGGGATGAAAGGTGTGGAAATATGTTAGCTGGATTAGGTTTACAAAGCCAAGTTCTAAGGGTATGTTCACACTGCTTATTTTGAGGCTGATTTTGAAGCATAAAAGCCTCGTTTTATCTTCCAAATATATTACACTTGAAATAACCCTGCAAACCGTTTCCCATTGATTTTAATGGGAAATACACTGTTCTGTTTACATAAGGTGTACTTTTATGCTGCTTAATTAAAAAAACGCCTTGTAAAAAAAGAGTAGCATGTCATTTCTTGCTGCAGTTTTAGAACAGATTTCCCACTGACACTAAAAAAATGCCTCAAAAATGCCTAAAAAAAACAGCTAAAAAAAGCCTCAAAATAAGTCTCAAATTAAAAAACGCTTGATTTTCAGCTTCAAAAACGCCTTGCAGTCAAAGGCTGTTTTCCCTTGTTTACAGCTCCATAATTTTCAGCCACTTCTTTTCGTATGTATGAACATACCCTCAGACACAAAATAGCTGAGAACTTGTCGGGCAGCTATCTCTCCAGACTCCCAATAAACACACATGTGCAGATCACCTGAGGCCTCATGCACACAAACGTATTTTTTCCCTCCTGTAAATACTGGCGTAAATACGGGTCCTTGGTCACACGTATTTGACCCGTATTGCACCACTATTTACGGACCCGTGCCCGTAAATACGGGTCCGGTGTCACCAGTATTCCACCCGTATTTACGGGCACGTTTTCGCTGCAAAATTGCACTGCACTAATCGGCAGCCCCTTCTCTCTATCAGTGCAGGATAGAGAGAAGGGGCAGCCGTTTCCGAGGTAAAAGTAAAACAAATTCATACTTACCCGGCCGTTGCCTTGGTGACGTGTCCCCCTCTTGACATCCAGCCCGACCTCCCTGGATGACGCGGCAGTCCATGTGACCGCTGCAGCCTGTGATTGGCCTGTGATTGGCTGCAGCGGTCACATGGGCTGAAACGTCATCCCGGGAGGTCGGACTGGAGGAAGAAGCAGGGAGTTCTAGGTAAGTATGAACTTCTATTTTTTTTTACACGTTGATCAGTTAACTCTTAGCACCCTGGACAGTGACTATCCACTGACGTCGCCTAGCAATGCTCCCGTAATTACGGGTGCACACACGTAGTCACCCGTAATTACGGGAGCCCCATAGACTTCTATGGGCATGCCCGTGCCGTAATTACGGCCTAAAATAGGACATGTTCTATATTTTTCAACGGCCCGGGCACCTTCCCGTAAGCATACGGGGAGGTACTTGTGGCCAATAGAAGTCTATGGGCCCGTAATTACGGGCCGCAATTACGGCCCGTGACTACGGGCGTTTTTACATTTGTGTGCATGGGGCCTGAGTGTACTTTTTTCACTAGGGTGTGGTAGATTAGCCTTTGTCGGACCCCTCTGGCAGCGCTAATCTTCTGGTTGAACAAACGATAGGGCATTTTCAAATCCAACATACCTGATCCTTCTGTCTCCTGAGAGCATATATAGAAGGACAGTCGGGCTACCCTCCTATACATAAGACATTGATCTAATGTGTATGGTTACCTTATGCTTCATTCAAATCTGCGTCAGCTCTCCGTTCAGGCGTTCCGTCTGAGCTTCCCGTCAGAACTAAACCCGGACTGAAACAAACGGAAACTATAGGTTTGCATCAACATTGATTTCAATGGTGACGGATCTAGTGCAAATAGTTTCCATTTGTCTCCGTTGTGCAAGGGTTCCGTCGTTTTGACTGAAGCAATACCGTAGTCGACTACAGTATTGTGTCTGTCAAAACGACAGGACCCTTGCACAACGGAGACAAATGGAAACCATGACGCAGATGTGAACGAACCCTTAGGCCTAATTCACACGAACGTGTCCATTTTGCACGCGTAAAAAACACAGCGTTTTGCGCGCATTGCAGGTCCATGTGCCATCAGTGTTTGGTGCGTGTCTGCGTTATTTTCACGCGTATGCCATCCTTATGTCACGCGGTTTTGAAGTTTAAAAAATGAAATGAAGGAGGTGGTTTTCTTTTTCCCATCATATCTTAAGCAACTGTTGCGCGAATCACGCACAGCACACGGATGTGCGTCCGTGTGCTTTCCGTGATTTTCACGCACCCAATAATTTCAATGGGTTCCTGATGCGCAAAAAACGCTCAAGTGTAGGACATGCAGTGAGTTTCACGCAGCGGACACACGCTGCGTGAAAAACACGGACTGTCTGAATGGCCCCATTGACTTGCATAGGTCTGTGCAACGTGCGTGATTTTCACGCACGTATCACGGACGTGAAATACGCTCGTGTAAATAAGGCCTTAACTTGTTGATGTAAATGAACGGTGCATAGTAATGGACTTTAAACTCGTTTGGAAATATTTAGAATTTCCCATATGTCTACTTATATTGCTATCAGTTTTCAAACATCCTTTTATTTTTTTAGGACGTTAGAAGGCATATAAGTTTAGCAGCAATTTTTCAAATTTTCAATGTAATTTCCTTTTGTGTCAAAAAAGACAAAAGTATAATAGGTATGATACCTTTATTGGCTAACCATAAAAGTTCTATATGCGGCTTTCAGAGCACAGAGGCCCCTTCTTCAGGCAGTTTACAATTTTTCGAAGTATTCATTTGTAAACTGCCTGAAGAAGCGGCCTCTGTGCTCTGAAAGCCGCATATAGAACTTTTATGGTTAGCCAATAAAGGTATCATACCTATTATACTTTTGTCTTTTTTGACACAAAAGTATTTAACATTTCATATTGTCTCTGGCTAACACGGTACTACACTATTTTTTACTGTACAAGGTAATTTCCAAAATAGAATTCTTTTGGACTAAAGTCAGTTCTGAAGTGGTTTGAGGGGCCTATATATTAAAAATCCGTATGATTGGTGCAACTTTCAAAATACTTTTTATTAAAAATAATTTTAACTTTTTGAGATACAGCTTTTTTGTATCCTGTATACAGAGCAGCTGTATTTTGCGCTGAGACCTGAATCTGTCACTGTCAGCGGGACCTGCGAGTCCACCTGTAATCGATCACATCTAAGTTATGAACTTAGATGTGATCGATTGCAGCTCGATCCTGCCCTCTGACACTGAACCTGTCAGTCCCATGGACCTGACGGATACAGGTTTCAGCGCTGGATACAGCTGCTCTGTATACAGGATACAAAGCAGCTGTATCTCAAAAACGTAAAATACTTTTTAAGAAAAAGTTCCAAGCCCTTCCGTTCCTGGTTACCAAATATTAGGGCCTTGACAACAGCCTCTTGAAATAGAAGAAATGTTCCCCTCTGGCATGCACATCAGGATGTTTTTTCATCCCGCCTTAAGCCATATATTACTTTTTTTAAATAAATGTAGCCGTATGAGGGTTGTTTTTTGCGGGACAAGCTGTAGTTTTTATTGGTATAATTTTGGGGCACATGTGACTTGTTAACTTTTTATTCAATTTTTTTGGTCGGAGGCAAGGAGAATAAACAGCAATTCCTCAGTTTTTTTTTTTGTTTTTTTTTTTGCTACAAACCATTTAGATGTTGGTGTTGTTATCGACCACGGTATTGAAGGGTTTAATCAGCTGGGATCGAAGCTAGAGAGTAGCTCTGATCCCGACAATTACAGTAGAGTTCCAGCTGTAAAATACTAACGGCAATTTGCGACTATGATGTACAGTTACATCAAATGTCGGGAAAGGGTTAAGACTTCTAAAAATATGCACATCAGCTGGATATATGTTAGAAAAAAATATGATTTACTCATCTCAGAAATCCTCCAAAATCCTGCTCACCGGTCTGTTTACAAAGCTGCTTCGATGACGTGTTGTCTCAATATATGACACCAGGCAGCCAATCCACTGGCTGCAATGGTGATGTCAGTAATATTGATGCATCACTGCTGTGGCCAGCGATTGGCTACTACATTCACATGTGAAAACACCAGGGAACCGTTGGTTTTGGAACGATAGAGGATTTGAAAGGCAAGCATAGATTTTTTTTTAATTTTAACATATATTGTATGCAGATGTGTAAAGGATCTGCCAGGCACTACGTCTGTGGATACTCCCAGGATTAATCAATCGAGACCTGAGGCCAGACCTCTTAGACTGACACCTGCTCCCACCAATCAGGGTGGCAGGCTCAGGAGTGGGAGAGCCTATCGCGGCCTGGTCAGTCGGAGTTAGCTCCGCCCCCTGTCCATTTATACCTGCCGTTTTCTCTTCCTCATTGCTTGTGATTCTTCCTGGTTTGCTGGCCCCACTGCTGCCTTGCTCCAGCCTGCTTCTGCCGTGCTTCAGTTCCCGCTTATCCTGCTTCGCTCTGCCCCCGGCTTGCTTCCTGCTCCGTGCTCTGCGTTTGTATACTTCATTACATTCTGATCCTGACTGCTCGTTCACCACTCCGTTCCCTCACGGTGTTCCGTGGGCTACTGCCCCTTCCCTTGCTTGTTCCCTGTTTTTATCCCCTTGCACTTAGTCAGCGTAGGGACCGCCGCCAAGTTGTACCCCGTCGATTAGGGCGGGTCGTTGCAAGTAGGCAGGGACAGGGCGGTGGGTAGATTAGGGCTCACTTGTTCCCTTCACCTCCTTCCGCCATTACATAATCACAAGCCCATACCTAGTCTACCATCTCTCCTACGCTGACGCTATCATGGACCCCCTTGAGACCCTGACCCAGCAGATGCAGGGCCTCTCCCTACTGGTCCAGGCCCTGGCTCAGAGGGTCAACCAGTCTGACGCTGCCATAGTAGTACCCCTCACCTCACCTCTAGAACCTGACCTCAAGTTACCTGACCGGTTCTCAGGGGACCGTAAGACTTTTCTCTCCTTCCGGGAGAGTTGCAGACTTTACTTCCGTCTAAAACCTCACTCCTCAGGTTCCGAGAACCAGCGGGTGGGAATCATTATATCCCGACTCCAGGAAGGGCCCCAAGAGTGGGCCTTCTCCTTGGCTCCTGACGCCCCTGAACTTTCCTCCGTTGATCGTTTATTCTCTGCCCTTGGACTCATTTACGACGAGACTGACAGGACTGCCTTAGCCGAGAGTCAGCTGGTGACCTTACGTCAGGGTAGGAGACCTGTTGAGGAATACTGTTCTGATTTTAGAAAGTTGTGCGTAGCTTCTCGGTGGAACAACCCGGCCCTAAGGTGCCAGTTTAGGTTAGGATTATCTGACGCCCTGAAGGATCTGCTTGTTAGCTACCCCTCGTCTGACTCCCTAGACCAGGTTATGGCCCTAGCAGTACGACTTGACCGACGTCTCAGGGAACGTTAGCTTGAACGTTTCAGTGTTTTCCCCTCTGACTTCCCTGCGATCCCCCCCGAGGTCCCGTCTCCTCGCTCTTCCACGGAAGACTCGGAGGTACCTATGCAACTCGGGGCCTCCATGTCCCCTCGACAACGTAGAGAGTTCCGCAGGAAGAATGGTCTCTGCTTCTATTGTGGGGATGACAAGCATCAACTGAACACCTGTCCCAGGCGCAAGAATAAGCAGCCGGAAAACTTCCGCGCCTAAGTGATCATCGGGGAGGTCACTTGGGCGCACAGGTATTTCCCGTTAATATGAAACGCAATAAAATTTTGCTTCCCTTTCAGGTCTCGTTTGCTGGCCGGTCTGCCACTGGCAGTGCCTTCGTGGATTCTGGCTCATCTGCTAATATCATGTCTGTGGAATTTGCTATGTCTCTAAAAATGCCTTTTATTGATTTGCCTTATCCTGTCCCGGTAGTGGGTATCGACTCCACTCCTCTTGCTAATGGTTATTTTACGCAGCATACTCCTGTTTTTGAACTCTTTGTTGGCTCCATGCATTTGGAGCAGTGCTCTGTACTGGTGATGCAGGGATTATCGTCCGATCTGGTATTAGGTCTTCCCTGGTTGCAGCTGCATAATCCCACATTTGATTGGAATACTGGGGATCTCACCAAATGGGGTAGTGAATGCCTGACGTCATGTCTTTCGGTTAACTCTATTTCTCCCTGTGAGGAGGTAAACACGCTACCTGAGTTTGTTGAGGACTTCGCTGATGTTTTTTCTAAGGAGGCCTCCGAGGTGTTGCCCCCTCATAGAGATTACGATTGCGCCATCAATTTGGTACCAGGTGCTAAGCTTCCTAAGGGTAGGATATTTAATCTTTCATGTCCTGAACGTGAAGCCATGAGGGAGTATATCCAAGAATGCCTGGCCAAGGGTTTCATTCGCCCCTCGACTTCTCCTGTAGGTGCTGGCTTCTTCTTCGTGGGGAAGAAGGATGGTGGTCTTAGGCCGTGCATTGACTATCGGAACTTGAATAAGGTCACAGTAAGGAACCAGTATCCCCTTCCTTTGATTCCGGATCTTTTTAATCAGGTTCAGGGGGCCCAATGGTTCTCTAAGTTCGATCTACGGGGGGCGTATAACCTTATCCGCATCAAAGAGGGGGATGAGTGGAAGACTGCGTTCAACACGCCCGAAGGTCATTTCGAATACCTGGTCATGCCCTTTGGGTTGTGTAATGCCCCTGCTGTCTTCCAGAATTTTATTAATGAAATTCTGAGAGAGTACCTGGGAAATTTCCTTGTAGTGTACCTTGATGACATACTGGTGTTTTCCAAGGACTGGTCCTCCCACGTGTAGCATGTCAGGAAGGTCCTCCAGGTCCTCCGGGAAAATAATCTGTTTGCGAAAACCGAAAAATGTGTGTTTGGGGTACAGGAGATACCATTTTTGGGTCAAATCCTCACTCCTCATGAATTCCGCATGGACCCTGCCAAGGTTCAGGCTGTGGCGGAATGGGTCCAACCTGCCTCCCTGAAGGCGCTACAGTGTTTTTTGGGGTTCGCTAACTATTACAGGAGATTTATTGCCAACTTCTCGGTCGTCGCTAAGCCTCTTACGGACCTCACTCGAAGGGTGCTGATGTCCTCCACTGGCCTCCTGAGGCCGTCCAGGCTTTTGAGACCCTCAAGAAGTGCTTTTTCTCGGCCCCCGTGCTGGTTCAGCCCAACCAAAGGGAGCCATTTATTGTGGAGGTTGACGCGTCCGAGGTGGGAGTGGGGGCCGTCTTGTCCCAGGGTACCAGCTCCCTCACCCATCTCCGCCCCTGTGCTTACTTCTCTAGGAAGTTTTCGCCCACGGAGAGTAACTATGATATTGGCAACCGCGAACTTTTAGCCATTAAATGGGCTTTTGAAGAGTGGCGTCACTTCCTGGAGGGGGCCAGACACCAGGTAACGGTCCTTACCGACCACAAGAATCTGGTTTTCCTAGAATCTGCCCGGAGGCTTAATCCTAGACAAGCTCGATGGGCGCTATTCTTTACCTCCCTGGGGACAAGCTGTTTGTCCCCCTGCAATACCGGCTAAGGGTACTCAGGGAAAACCATGACTCCGCACTATCTGGTCATCCTGGCATCTTGGGTACCAAACACCTCATTACCAGGAACTATTGGTGGCCTGGGTTGCCTAAGGACGTTAGGGCTTACGTCGCCGCTTGTGAGGTTTGTGCTAGGTCCAAGACCCCTAGGTCCCGACCTGCGGGCTTACTACGTTCTTTGCCCATTCCCCAGAGACCTTGGACCCATATCTCCATGGATTTTATCACCGATTTGCCTCCATCTCAGGGCAAGTCGGTGGTGTGGGTGGTAGTAGACCGCTTCAGCAAGATGTGCCACTTTGTGCCCCTTAAGAAACTACCTAACGCAAAGACGTTAGCTTCTTTGTTTGTTAAACACATTCTGCGTCTCCATGGGGCCCCAGTCAATATCGTTTCTGACAGAGGGGTACAATTTGTTTCCTTATTTTGGAGAGCTTTTTGTAAAAAGTTGGAGATTGATCTGTCCTTCTCCTCCGCCTTCCATCCCGAAACTAATGGCCAAACGGAAAGGACTAATCAATCCCTGGAACAATATTTAAGGTGTTTCATCTCTGACTGTCAATTTGATTGGGTCTCATTCCTTCCCCTCGCCGAATTTTCCCTGAATAACCGGGTCAGTAACTCGTCAGGGGTCTCCCCGTTTTTCTGTAATTTCGGGTTTAATCCACGGTTCTCCTCCGTTTCTCCTGGTTGTTCCAATAATCCCGAGGTAGAGGACGTTCATCGGGAACTGTGCACAGTCTGGGCCCAGGTTCAGAAGAACCTAGAGGCGTCCCAGAGCGTACAAAAGATTCAGGCTCATAGAAGACGTTCTGCTAACCCCCGGTTTGTCGTCGGGGATCTGGTGTGGTTGTCGTCTAGGAACTTGCGCCTTAAGGTCCCGTCCAGGAAGTTTGCTCCCCGATTTATTGGGCCTTATAAGGTCATTGAAGTCCTCAACCCTGTATCCTTCCGTCTGGAGCTGCCCCCATCCTTTCGCATACATGACGTCTTCCATGCCTCCCTCCTTAAACGCTGCTCCCCGTCCTGGTCCCCCTCGAGGAAACCTCCTGTTCCCGTTCTCACCCCTGAGGGGGTGGAATTCGAGGTGGCCAAGATCGTGGACAGTAGGATGATCCAGGGCTCCCTCCAGTACCTGGTCCATTGGAGAGGATACGGGCCGGAGGAGAGGACTTGGGTACCTGCTCGAGATGTTCACGCTGGGGTATTGGTCAGGAGGTTCCACCTTCTCTTCCCCACTAAACCGGGTCCTCTTAGTAAGGGTCCGGTGGCCCCTCATAAAAGGGGGAGTACTGTAAAGGATCTGCCAGGCACTACGTCTGTGGATACTCCCAGGATTAATCAATCGAGACCTGAGGCCAGACCTCTTAGACTGACACCTGCTTCCACCACAGGGTGGCAGGCTCAGGAGTGGGAGAGCCTATCGCGGCCTGGTCAGTCGGAGTTAGCTCCGCCCCCTGTCCATTTATACCTGCCGTTTTCTCTTCCTCATTGCTTGTGATTCTTCCTGGTTTCCTGGCCCCACTGCTGCCTTGCTCCAGCCTGCTTCTGCCGTGCTTCAGTTCCCGCTTATCCTGCTTCGCTCTGCCCCCGGCTTGCTTCCTGCTCCGTGCTCTGCATTTGTATACTTCATTACATCCTGATCCTGACTGCTCGTTCACCACTCCGTTCCCTCACGGTGTTCCGTGGGCTACTGCCCCTTCCCTTGCTTGTTCCCTGTTTGTATCCCCTTGCACTTAGTCAGCGTAGGGACCGCCGCCAAGTTGTACCCCGTCGCCTAGGGCGGGTCGTTGCAAGTAGGCAGGGACAGGGCGGTGGGTAGATTAGGGCTCACTTGTTCCCTTCACCTCCTTCCGCCATTACAAGATGATTTGCAAAGTTTGTATAAACCTGATAAAAAAAGCTTCAAATGTGTTTTACATTTTCTTTAATCCTAATAAGGGACTTCTATTTTGTCTCTAGCTCAAAGATGATTGCCTGAATTAAAGAAAGTATCAAAAGCAGTACCACGATAAGTACACATCTTTTTAAAGTCCAACACACTTTTGATTTAACCCCTTTCCGCTGCGGCCAGTTTTGACCTTCCTGACAGCCTTATTTTTCAAATTGGACGTGTCACTTTATGTGGTAATGAAATGAAATGGGAAGAAGGAAAAAGGCTGGCACTGCTAAAACCGCACAATCGGAATGGGAGTGTAGAAGAATGTCTCTCTTTCTATTTGGATAAATGCAGGTAAATTGCCATGGAGTTGCTCATCGAAAGTATAGCACAACCAGCTTAATATATTATAGAAGAATGATCGAGGCACTCACCGAAGCTGGCAAAACAGTTTATTTATTACAAAAAGATCTCGGTCAGGATGTGGAATTGCCTACGGCCGTTTCACGTGCGTACACGCTTTCTCAGGGCCGACTCCCGATTCCCGCTGCCACTACTTCCTCGCTACGATGGAGACGGGAGGACCTGCAGGGGATTTCTGAGCCAGTGCACATGCCTGAGAATTTCCTTCCGATGGCGCAAGGATCGCATTCATAGTCTCTCTCCTTACAGGCAAGGTCCTAGCATGTGCGAACCCTATCTGGGAACATAAGGGACCAGGGACCCGTCACTTCCAATGTTTACTACAGACTTTTCGCATGGTATTTGAAGAACCTGACCTCGTCCCTTCAGCAGCTGCATCTCTGCTGACCCTTCGCCAGCGAGACACCTCCGTGGGCGAGTACGCCATTCTGTTCTGCACCCTGGTGGCAGAGCTGTCCTGGAACAATGAATCCTTGGTGGCTACATTCTGGCAGGGACTGTCTTCTAAAATTAAAGACAAGCTTGCCGCTCGTGATCTGCCACCTACCCTGGAAGACCTCATTCTTCTAGCCACCCGGATTGACATGAGGATCCGGGAGCAATCCCAAGAGGTTCATCGGGATAGAAGATTCCCTAGGCTGGCTCCTACTTTCCAGCAATCCCTGCTGCCCTCACCAGTTCCACCAGAGGAGCCTATGCAGGTGGACCGGCTCAAATTGTCAGCCCAGGAGAAACAACGCAGATGCACTTTCGGACTTTGTCTGTATTGCGGCCTCGGAGGCCATGTTGTGCATTTGTGTCCCCAGAAGCCAAAAAACTCCAGTGCCTAGGATTGGTTGGAGAGATAACCCCCTGGGGAGGACTGTTGTGTGGTTAGCAGACAGGAAGAGAATCCTTCGCTGGGGACACAGCTCCAAGTTGGCTGGGCACGCGGGTGTTCGTAAGACTCAAGATCTGATTGGTCGTCATTTCTGGTGGCCCACGGTGCCCAAAGATATTGTGGACTTTGTCTCTTCCTGCACTGTGTGTGCTTCCAACAAAGTTGCTCACTCCAAGCCTGCCGGTCTACTCCAAACTCTGCCTGTGCCCAACGCTCCCAGGCAGCATATAGCAATGGACTTTGTCACAGATCTTCCTTCCTCAGCAGGATGCAATACGGTCTGGGTAGTGGTGGACCGATTCTCGAAGATGGCACATTTTATGCCGCTGACCGGCCTACCTTCTGCCTCTCGACTGGTTAATCTCTTCATCAAGCACCTCTTCCGCTTGCATGGCTTGCCCCTTCATATCGTGTTTGATCGGGGGGTTCAGTTCACCTCGAAATTCTGGAGAGCCCTCTGTAAACTCCTAGATGTGAAATTGGACTTTTCCTCAGCCTACCATCCCCAGTCTAATGGCCAAGTCGAAAGGATTAACCAAATCATGGCCACTTCATCTCCATGAATTTTTATTTGGTGGATTGGAGTGGGTGTGGTCAAGAGGAGAGGTCCTGGGAGCCAGAAAACAACCTCAATGCTCCTACCCTCATTGAGATATTCCTCTCTCGCTCTGGTCCCAAGAAAAGTGGGCGTAAGAGGGGGGATACTGTAACGTCCACAGCCTCGGACCGTCGTTCTGACTTACCCCTCGACGGCCGCGGCCATGGACTTGTGAGTGCTAGTCGACATCTCTCTCCTATGAGACGCAAGCTCTCACTTCTGCTCTGCTGTGTCCCATAGGGTGTGTGCGCGATCGCACTCGGCCCTAAAAGGGCCAGTGCGCGCACATGTAAAAAATCACCAATTTGCCCATGATCACCTTGCACTATAAAAAAGGCTCTGTCCTTTTACTCCTTGACTGACCATTGTTGTGTATACCCATGTTAGTGTTAGCAAATGGTCCCTTAGTCATATCCTGTTCCCATGCCCTGCTACCTGTATCCTGTGTCTCGTGCTGTGTTTGTTCCTGAGCCTTAGAGTGTTGGAGTCGTGTTGTGCCATCTGTTATACCTGCTGTCTCAAACCACGTCTGGTGTCATCTGCCATGCCTGATATCATCTGCCACGTGTGGCATCATCTGCCTTCAAGTTCATCCGTGTCTAAGCCTCCATTGCTGTCTGTACTATCAAAGGTACTCTTGTACTAGTACTGTTTGGCCAGCTACTGCTTCGCTGCGGTGGTGTGGCCTAGTGGGTCCACATACCCACGGATTGTGACACACTGTCATGCCCATGGCTGTGGGCCATCAGGCTCACACACCTCCTGATGGGCGCAGCCAGGGATCTGTGAGTGCTGGTCCCCATCTCCTCCTCAGGAGATGCCAGCACTCACTTCCGCTTCTCCTGCCAGGGTCACGTAGGGTGCGCGCGCACCTGAATTAAAGTACAAAATTAGCCCATGAGCCCCTGGACTATAAGAGGGGTCCAGCCTCTTCCTGCCTTGCCTGAGCTTTGTTGTCGTTACCTTAGTCTGCCTATGCAAATGGTCTCCTAAGTGTTTTTCAGTTCCCAGTGTTTCCCGTTCCTGTATCCTGTGCTATCCTGGTCAAGTGCCGTATTGAGATGGAGTCGTGCTGCACGGAGTACTACGCCTGTCCTGCTTCACCACGCCTGTTGTCCGCCTGCTGCCTAAGCCCCAGCCGAGCCTTTCTTTCTATTGTCTGAGCTACCACAGGTACACCTATACGAACAATAGACTGTGACCTGTGTCCTGTTGGCCAGCTGCCATACCGTCAAGGTGGTACGGCCCAGTGGGTCCATGTACGCAACGTGACACACTCATTACATATATGGCACCAGAACCAAGCTCAGTACATAAATATAGCACCAGAACAAAGCTCCATAAATATATACAGCACCAGAACCAATCTCAATACACACACACACACACACACACACACACACACACACACACACACACACACACACACACACACACACACACCATACCAGAACCAAGCCTAGTACATATATACAACACCAGAACAAAGCTCCATACATAAATACAACACCAGCACAAATACAGCTCAATTTAGTGCAACCCCTGCCATATAGGTTTGCACTAAATTGTATACAGCTCCCAGCATGGCCCGAACAATGGTAAGGATATGCTGGCAGATGTTGTTTCACAAAAAAAAAATCATACTACCCATCATCTCGCTATAGTATAGATTAGAGGCAGAATAAACATTTACATTAAGTGACTCGCAGGTAATGTTAGATTCTAGTTTTTCTTTTTCTCTTTTATTCTCTATCCGGTACAGACCTCTATGTCAACTTCTCCCGTCTACAGCCCATTTCTGCAGTTTGCCGCTAAGATGTCTTCAGTTTCTCACTTCTCAAACATTTCTGCACCTATAAACAAAGATAAAGTTCTCATGGTGCCAGACACTTTGCTCCTAAATATAATAGCACCATACACTGTGTCCCACACACACACCATCCCCCCTGTAGATAGTGCCCCTCATAGATCTCCCTGTAGATAGTGACCCCCACAGAGCGCCGGTAGATAGAGCCCCACAATCAGCCCCCTGTAGATAGTGCCCTACATATAGCCCCCTGTAGATAGTGCCCCACTTATAGCCCACCCCTGTAGATAGTACCCCAAATATAGCCCCCTGCATATAGTGCTCCACATATATTTCCCCTTGTATATAGTGCCCCACATATAGCTCCCAATGTAGATAGTGCTCCACATATAGCCCACCCCTGTATATAGTGGCTCACATATAGCTCCCCTATAGTGCTTCCCATATAGCCCCCCCCCTTTAGATAATGGCACTCACATTTTTATTAGGATAAAAAATGTTTTTTTATTAACATACTCAACTTAATCTCGTTCAGGCACCGTCCAGTGGCAATGCAGACCTGTTCTCTTCTGAGCAGGTCTGCTGGGGTTGAACGACGCAAGTGTTGCGATGATATCATCGCGTCGCTTGCGTCTATGAAAGGCTCTAATTGGCAGGTCAGAATGATTTGCCCTGTCAATCAGCGTCTTTCAATGATGCAAGTGGCACAAAGAAGTAATCACGCCGCTCGCGTCGTTGAAGGACGCAGGTACAATTAAAGTGCAGGAGGGGGTGGCGGTGGCTGGTTTCAGAGAGGCAGCAGGCATGGACGATGCGGCCCTGGTGTCCCCCCACCTTACCTCATAGTTGCGCCGCTGGGCACATGCCTCGCCTGTCCCGTCCCCCCCCCTAGCTATGTCCGCGGCCATTGGCGAGTGAGTGCTGGGTGGTATCTCCCTCCTGAGAGACGCCGGTTCTCACTTACGCATCACTGTGCTGGTTCCTGTAAGGTACGCGTGCACGCTCGCGCCCGGAATTAAAGGACCAGTATGCGCACGTGTAAAATCTGTAATTAGCCCATGATCACCCTGGACTATAAAAAGGGCTCTGCCCTTTCACTCATTGCCTGAGCATTGTTGTGTTTACCCATGTTAGTCTTAGCAAATTGTCCCTTAGTGTTATCCTGTTCCTGTTTCCGTTGTGCCCTGCTACCTGTATCCTGTGCTATATTTGTTCCTAAGATTGTCGGAGTCGTGTTGTGCCACCTGTCACGCCTGCTGTTATACACCACGTCTGGTGTCATCTGCCTGCAGGTTCATCTGTGCCTAGCCTCCGATACAGTCTGGACTATCTATGGTACTCTTGTACTAGGAGTGTTGTTTGGCCAGCTGCTACTCCGCTACGGCGGTGCGGCCTAGTGGGTCCACATACCCACGGATTGTGACAGTACGCTCATGCCATGGACCGCGCTGGTCAACTCAAGACCATAACAACGTCACAAGCCATGCAGGCAGACCTGCGAGACCTTTTGTCATCACAGCACCTGTTCCTGTTGCTCTTTCTGTTCCTCCTGCTACACCTCCTGTCAGTACCAGTGCCGACCCCCGATTCTCACTGCCACTACCTCATCGCTACAACAGAGACACGAGTACCTTCAGGGGATTTCTGAACCATTGCCAGATCCACATTAGTCTACATGCCAGAGCATTCCATTCCGATGGCCCCAGGATCGCTTTCATCATCTCTCTCCTTACTGGCAAGGCCCCAGCATGGGCTAATCCTATCTGGGAATGTCAGGGACCAGAGACCCATGACTTCCAGTGTTTCCTACAGACTTTTCGCATGGTATTTGGGGAACCTGGACGATTCTCGTCAGCAGCTGCATCTCTGCTGACCCTTTGCCAGGGAGACACCTCCGTGGGCGAGTACGACATTCAGTTCCGCACCCTGGCGGCAGAGTTGTCCTAAAACAACGAGGCTTTGGTGGCTATATTCTGGCAGGGACTGTCTTCCGAGATTAAAGACGAGCTTGCAGCCTGTGATCTGCCTCCTAACCTGGATGACCTCATTCTTCTTGCCACCTGGATTGACGTGAGGATCCGGGAGCGATCCCAGGAGGTTCATTGGGAGAGAAGATTCCCCAGGATGGCTCCTACTTTCCAGCAACCTCTGTTGCCCTCACCAGTTGTTCCACCAGAGGAGCCTATGCACGTGGACCGGCTCAAATTGTCAGCCCAGGAGAAACAACGCAGACGTACTTCGGGACTTTGTCTGTATTGCGGCCTCGGAGGCCATGTTGTGCATTTGTGTCCCCAGTAGCCAAAAAACTCCAATGCCTAGGATTGGTTTGGGAGACAACCTAGGCAGAACTGCGCTTTAATAATTCTCTTCTAAACTATCCATCCCCGTGACCATAGTGTCCGGCAAAAAGACGCACCGGTTCTCTGCCTAACTGGACTCGGGGTCCGTGGCAAACTTCATCCAAAAAGACCTAGTGGATCATCTCGAGTTGCCCACAGTCCCTCTGGAGACGTCTTTGACTGTTGCCTCAGTGAATGGACTGCCTCTGCCCTACCCGATCGTATCTGAAACCAAGCCGCTGAAGCTAATATGGATTCCCCCCCCCCACCCCACCCTTTTTGGTGTTCCCTAAATGATATATAAAATTAATAATTAAGGAAAGTTTCACAGGCCTGGATTTGAAGGGCACATGTGGCAGTAAAACCGGATATCCCTCTTCCTTCCATCTTTACTGCAAACCCGGCATCTCTTTTGGGGGTATTATTTATTCTCAGTGGCAAGGACGGGGTGAAGGAAGAGGCGCTCAGTGAGCTTTTTGACATCCTCTGACTCTAAAAAGATTCTCCAGGTGTGGGAGAGTCAAACAGGAGGTGCTCAAAATTTTTCTCCTGGTACTGCAGGAAACTGAGCGTTCCTTGTGTCTTGTAGAGCACATAGCTGTTATATGTAGTCATCTGGATGAGGTAGATTGCTGCCTTTTTTATACCAGGCCCTAGTTCTGCGTTTTTGACCAGGTATAGTTGTAGGGCCTGGTCAGATAAATCGACCACCCCCCCTTCCCATGAATTTATTATAGTCAACTATACAGACCGGTTTCCATTTCCCAGTGGTAGCTCCCCTCTCTCACTGCCACTGTGGTGTCCTCATGCACAGTGGTGAGCATGTACACCTCCTTTTTGTCACTCCACTTGACAGCAAGAAACTGGTTACTTGCAAACAGGGCCGCCTTCAAAAATTTCTGGGCCAAGGAGTCTGGACCCCACCCCTCACTATTGGGGCGGGCACAAAGTAAAGGGGTGGGAGGGCAGCGGTGAAACTAGTAGGGTATCTTTGGAGGGGCAGGGCAGAGACAGCTGGTGAGTAACAGGGGGCAAGGTGTAGAGACTGTGTCGGGCTCGGTGGGGAAAGGAGGAGGGGATTTCTGGGAGAACAGAAAGTGGCATGAGTGGGAAAGTGGCCAGGGGGGCAACCTGACAGGGACTCTGTGGTGGGAAAGGGAAGAGACAGGGACTCTGTGGGGGACAGGGAAGAGACAAGGACTCTGTGGGGGGGGGGGGCAAAAATGGAAACCGTGTGTGTGCAGAGAATCTGGTGGCAGGGGGGCAACATACATAAAAATTCACTCAACAAGATGTAGTTCTGGCTGCTGCAGTCCCTAAGACCTCCCACTGCTGCGGCATACCTGGATGATGTTTTTCGCCTTCTCTTCTCACGCAGCACACACCTCATCTGTGTAGACACCACATGCCAAAATGAATTCAGACACCAGACCTTTAAATAATTTCAGACCCCCAAATCAAAAAAAAATTCAGACCTCTTAAGTAAGTCTGACACCTTTCCACCAGACCCCTACCTGCTGCCACAGTTTAGCAATCAGGCTTTTATGGTCTATCTAGTGGATATGGGATTTGATAAAAAAAAACATTTATTGGTGGGGATTATCTGCTGAGGCTCTGTGGGGGAGATGTCCAATATTCTATCGGTGCCTCTTTATAACTACATGGGATTAGGTCTCTATGGTAAGCGAGGAGTGACAGTAGGTGGCTATGTGGTGGAGGCAGGGAGGTGCGTGGTAACATGGCCTCTGTAAGGGGAAGAAGGCTGTAGCAAGGGAGAGATGCCAAGTAGCAGGGAGTAGACACTACGTGGCATGAGCAGGGGGCACACGGATTAAGGGGCTCTGTAGGTGAGCGGGCATTGAGGAGACACCTTGACAGGGGATTTGTGGGGGGGGGGGCAGGTGGCACACAGTAGGTGACAGGGGCTTTGTGGGGGGCAGGTGGCAAATAGTAGGCGACAGCGGCTCTGTGGGGGGCAGGTGGCACACAGTAGCTGACGGGCTTTGGGGGGGGGGGGCAGGTGGCACACAGTAGTTGACAGGGGCTATGTTAAGGTAAAAACACTTGCCTCGGCTGTGTGGGGAGGGAGGCCGGGTCATAAAAGATAAGTTTACAGTACAAAAATTATATGGATCATATCTTCTCCACCCCCTTAGGTATTATCCCACTACCCACCTCATGTTTGAAGGCTATTTAAACCTTTGAATGTGTTTTTTGTTCTTTTTAATAAAGTTTACCAGTCTGTTTGGTTCTACTTTGTAAATACTTTTTATTAAAAATAATTTTTACTTTTTGAGATACCGCTGCTTTGTATCCTGTAGACAGCAAAAGATACAGCTGTTCTAAGAACTGAATCCGTCAGTCCCGCGGACCTGATGGGTTCAGTGTCAGCAGGTCTTGTGTGTCTCTGTTCATAACTTAGATATGATTGATAACATTTGGATGTCAGACACGCAGGACCCACCGACAATGAACCAGTCAGGTCCGCGGGACTGATGGATTCAGGTCTTAGCAAAAGATACATCTGTTCTGTCTACAGGATACAAAGCAGCTGAATCTCAAAAAGTAAAAATAATTTTTAATAAAAAGTATTTACAAAGTTGAATAACACACACTGAGGGTATGTTCACACGCACAGTAAAAAACGTCTCAAAATACGGAGCTGTTTTCAAGAGAAAACAGCTCCTGATTTTCAGAAGTTTTTTGTGCCACTCGCGATTTTCGTTTTTTTTCACGGCGGTTTTTACGGCCGTTTTTGAAGCTTTTTTTCAATAGTCTATGGAAAACGGCTCCAAAAACGTCCCAAGGAGTGTCCTGGACTTAGTTTTCGCAGCCGTTTTTTTACGCATAAAAAAACGCCACTCCGTCGGAACAGAACGCCGTTTTCCCATTGAAATCAATGGGCAGATGTTTGGAGGCGTTCTGCTTCCGATTTTTCAGGCGTTTACAGCCCCGAAAAACGTCCGATGAAAGGCCGTGTGAACATACCCTTAAACATATTTAATAAAAAAAAAAATGAAAAACCTTCTCAGAGGTGTACATAGTAGGGATGCACGGTGCATCGAAACTTCGATATTGTTTCGATACTGTGCATCCCTAAACGGTTTGATACCGCTATTTCCTGTATTTCGATACTGAGCTGCGCAGCCGCACAGCTCAGTATAGTAATACATGAATGTATGGGAGCGCGGCTGCGGCTGTGTACTTCAGCCACAGCCCCGCTCCTGAGTCATGATAAGTTCGCGGGGTCAGGATGACGCGATGCGGCCAGCGCTGCACTAATGATCTGCGGCACTGGAGACAGAACATGGCGGGCGCACTCCAAAACACCCCCATGTTCTGTCTCCAGTGCCTGAACCTCCGCTCATTAGTGCAGCGCCGGCCGCACCTCCTCATGCTGACCGCGCGCGCACTTCCTGTCAGGAGCGGGGCAATGGCTGTATTACACAGCCGCAGCCCCGCTCTATAACGGCGGAGATCAGAGAAACCTCTCATCTCCGCCGCTATTCCCCTGAATGCTGCGATCACAGCTGACTGCAGCATTCAGGAGAAAATGAGCAGGGGGGATGCCCCTGGATCGCGTCACAGGGAATTCCTGTGACGCGATCGAGGGCCATACCATATATGGGCAGACAGCCCAGGGTCTATTGACGGACCCCAGGGCTGTCTTACCATATTTCCTGTTAGGGCATACCCAAGTATGTCCTAACAACTGCCTGTGTGCTATCCGTCCACAGGTTAATGTACTTGCACATATCTGATATATGTCAGTACATTAAAGTTTAAAAATAAAGTAAAAACAAAGTATTGTTAAAATGAAAAAAAAAATACACATTCACCTTTTTTACAATAAACATTAAAATAAGTCTCAATACATAAAATATACACATTCAGTAATGGCGCGCGCAACAATTTTTTTGCATCATTTATGATGTGTACGCTGTAAAAAAATGAAATAAACACGGCTTTCTTTCACTTATTAATGTGAGGCGCGAGGTGCGATGAATTTAACCTCCATGTGCCTCACATTAATAGTAATTAACCCCATCATGTACCTCGCACATTAACCCATTATGACTGAGAAACATAATGGGATTAATTACTATTAATGTGAGGCGCGTTCAAAATTCATCACACGTCGCGCCTCACATCAGAAAACGGAAGAATTTTTTTTTTATTACTGTTGGCAAAGTATCGAAATTGGTATCGAAATCGCAATACTAAACGAAGTATCGGTATCGAAGTCCAAATTCTGGTATCGTGACATCCCTAGTACATAGCCTTTAAAGGGGTTTTCCACTTTTTTAAAACTGATGACCTATCCACCTGATAGGTCATCAGTATATGATCGGTAAGTGTCCGACACTTGGACCCCACACCGATCTGGCACTCCAGCTGCCTCCGGGCGACAGACGATGTTGCCAGAAGCAGATGGCTCCAGTCAAAGAATAGTGGCCAAGCTGCAGTATTCAAGTGAATAGGAGCAGAGCTGCACTATTCAAGTGAATAGGAGCAGAGCTGCAGTTCCACCAAACGGCTCCAACTACTGCATCCCGTTCCAAACAGGAAGTTGCAGATCAATGCGTGGTCCAGATGTTGGACATGCACCGATCATATACTGATGACCTATCCAGTGCATAGGTCATCGGTTTTCAGAAAGTGGACAACCCCTTTAAGACCTCTCCCCCGTCCCAGGTATCCTCTCTCCTTCCTCTACCCCTCCCCATGTATAATTTCTCTCCTCCCTTCAGATATCCACTCTTTTCCCCTAGTATAATGCCTCCTTCCCACTACACCATCTTTTCCTTCCCCACCCAATAACATCTCCATGCCCCCATTGTCATCTAAACCCCACCCGCATAGAAAGCAAGTGTCTTACCCAGGTCTGTATGATCCTCCTGACACTGAAGCACCGCATTGTATCATTAGCAGCAGCTCTACCACGGCTGTCATCTCCTGTGCTGTGTAACGGGACAATAAACGTTCTTCTCCACCTGCTACACCGCACAGGAGATAAGAGCCAACGTAAGAACTGCTGCTAGTGATACAAGACTATGAAGCACTGCTGAGAGGGTATAGTACAGACATGGGTAAGACATTGCTTTTTATTGGGGGGATGTCATGTGAGGAGGCTCCGGGCAGCAGCAGCCTGACACAGACCACAGACATTACATACCCACTGTGTCAGAAGTCTTCTGCTGCTGCTGCATGACGCCTCCACTGGACTCAAACCCCCCGCTGCCTTCGTGAGGGGGAGGGGGAGAAGGGGGGCGGGCACTATGTGAACAGCGGGCCCTTATGGTTTTGCTTTGGTGTAAAGAACGGGCCCCGGCTCCATGATGGGACCTGTTCCTTTCACCAAAGTGAAATCATAAGGGCCCCACTGCTGTGAGCAAATGAATTTCAGCAGTGGAGTGCGGGCCCCACTTTTTTTCAAATTTATGGCTGGGCCCCTGACAGCAGTACCGCCAGTACTGCCCTGATGGAGGCCATGCTTGCAAATGAGAGATACGTACCCCTTTCTAAGCGCCTGGACAACAGTTGTTGAGGGAAGCCGGCTCTATTTCTATGTACCGTTCCGCAGGCCCCTTTACTTGCAGAATGGAGGGACTTATACAGGGGCACACTGGTATAATAATTGTAAGTGTACACATGGTACCCTTTCTGTAGAAATGGCACCATGAGTTCCCAGACGATTTTCCCACTAATACCAATATCCTCTGGGCAGCCTGGGGGATTAAGGTGGCGGTCCCTGCCCTCATAAATAGAAAAAAAAAACACAGGTATAGCCCTTTGTTCTTTCGCACACCTTATGAAGTCTCACACCGTATCGGGCTCTTTTGGAGGGGATAAATTGCCGAAAGGATAGACTGCCCTTGAAGCTCATAAGAGACTCGTTAGCTATTGGCCTGGTGTGTATAACTTTAAAAATGACCCAATTTGTTGAGGCGATCATGGCCTGGGTCACTTCTTGGGGGGGATTTGAGAATTATCCGAGAAGCTCATGAAACACATTATTGTTTCATAGCGAGTTCAGGCCATAGCGGCTGCAAAAACAGGGGTGCTTTGGATAGTGCTGGTAGCCTAGTATGACCGGATGGAAGTCTGCCTTTACAAACATTTGTGAACGTATTGTAAAGTGGCAGCATTTAGGAACCAATAGCTACTCCGCCATGAGTTGCCAGACCACGTAAAGTTACAGAGCGGGGTCGCCGAGTGCTGAGGCGCATAGTCTATTAAAAGTCACCAACGCTCTGCTGACTTGTAACGACCACAGTCGCGGACCGCCGCCTTCACCCACCTCCTGGAGGTCCCCACGGCAGACCTCTGTCTTCTTCCCAATGTCTCCCTCCTCGGAGGCACCAGCACACTTGGCCTTCATGCTCTGAAGTGTCCTCTAGGGTGCGTTTGCGCGCTCATTCCCACACACATGCAAACCGTTACCAATTATTCCCAGATCACCCTGGATTATAAAAAGGGCCCTGCCCTTCCACTCCTTGCCTGAGCGTTGTTGTATTCCCATGTTAGTCTTAGCAAATGGTCCCTTAGTTGTATCCTGTTCCTAGTATTCCCATATCCTGCTTCCTGTATCCCGTGCTGTGTTTGTTCCTTTGCTAAAGCATCTGTTGCTATCTGGACTGTTACAGGTACTCTTGTGCTAAGGACTTTGCATAGACTTTATAGACTGTTGTTTGGCCAGCTGCTAATCCACTCCGGCGGTGCGGCCTAGTGGGTCCACGTATCCCCAGATTGTGACACTAAATAACTGCAGAGCTCCAAACCTCCTCTGCCATTCACATCCGCACAAGTTTACATTACCAAGCACAATGCCAAGCGTCGGATGGAGTGGTGTAAAGCATACCGCCACTGGACTCTGGGGGAGTGGAAAAGTGTTCTGTGGACTGACAAATTGCCCTTTTCTATCTGGCGGTCTAATGGACAAGTCTGGGTGTTATGGATCTGCCAGGTACTTCATCTAGGTATACTCCTGGGATTAATCAATCCACACCTGAGGCCAGACCTGTTCGACTGACACCATCTCCCACCAACCAGGGTGGCAGGCTCAGGAGTGGGAGAGCCTATCGCGGCCTGGTCTGTCGGAGTTAGCTCCGCCCCCTGTCCTTTATTACCTGCCCTGTTCTCTCCCTCAGTGCTTGTAATTCTTTTGGATTCCTGGCCCCACTGCTGCTTGCTCCAGCCTGCTTCTGCCGTGCTTCTGCCTTGCTGCAGTTCTGCTTGACCTGCTTTGCTTTGCCCCTGGCTTGCTTCTGTCTCCTTGCCCGCTTGGGTGTACTCACTTCGTCCTGGTCCTGACTGTCCGTTCGCCGCTCCGTTTCCTCGTGGCGTTCCGTGGCTACTGCCCCTTCCCTTGCATGTTCCCTGTTTGTTTTCCTGTGCACTTAGACAGCGTAGGGACCGCCGCCCAGTTGTACCTCGTCGCCTAGGGCGAGTCGTTGCAAGTAGGCAGGGACAGGGCGGTGGGTAGATTAGGGCTCACTTTCCCTTCACCTCCTTCCGGCCATTACACTGGGTTTGGTGAATGCCATGAGAACGTTACCTGTCTGACTATATTGTGCCAACTGTAAACTTTGGTGGAGGAGGGATATTGCGATTGGTTGTTTTTCAGGGGTTGTCTATATGGGGACTAATAGAATGTGTTAAATAAAAAAGTTCAATAAAGATATTAGTAGTGAACATTTAAAAAAATAAATAAAATTGAAAGTAAAAAAAAACAACTTCCCATTTTGCCTTTTATGTAATGTAAAAAAAAACAACAAAATTGGTATCTCTGCGTCCGTAAAAGTCCGAACTATTACAATATAGCATTATTTAATGTGCACGGTAAAAGCCGTAAACAGAAAATAATATAAACGGCCAGAATCGCTGTTTTTGGTCAACTTACCAGTGAAACTTTTTATTTAAAAAAAATTATCAATAAAGAGTAATCAAAAAGTTGTAGGTACCAATAAAAACCACAGCTCATGCTGCAAAAAATAAGCCCTCACACCGTTCAATCGATGAAAAATTCTAAACGTTATGGCTTTCAGAATATGGGGAATTTTTTTTTTTCTAACCAATAGTTTTTTTGTTAAAGGAGTAAAACATAAAAAAAAACTATATAAATATGGTACTGCCATAATTGTATTGACCAGCAGAATAAAGTAAATTTGTCATTTTTACTTCACAGTGCACAGTGAAAGACGTAAAATCGAAACCCAAAGGAAAATGGGGGAATCACAGTTTTCTTCCAATTCCACCCCATTTAGATTTTCGTTTTTCGTTTCCCAGTACATTATATGGTACTTTAAATGGTGCCAATAGAAACTACAACTCCTCTGACAAAAAACAAGCCTTCACACCACTCCATTGACTAAAAAATAAAAAAGTTATGGCTTATAGAAGGTGGGGAGTGAAAAATAAAAAAAATGGCTTCGACGCTAGGGGTTAAAGACATGTTTGGGTCAATTTAGTGTGGAAGAACTTGACTGGCCTGCACAGAGCCCTGACGTCAACCCCACCCAACACCTTTGGGGTGAACTAGAACGTAGATTGTGAGCCAGGCCCTCTCCTCCAACATCAGTGTCTGACCTCATGATCACAGAGCATTTGGAGTTTTGAATTAGAAAAATGGGGGTTCTACTACTATAAAGGCATATTAAGAAATTATTCAGCATAGATTTTTTTTTTTTACCTATATAGATAAACAAAATAGTGATAAAGTGTGGACATCCACTTTAAGTAGCCTTCTGACCCTATATAAGATACACTAATAAAATGACCGCAATGCATCCCTTATCTAATTGGAAAAGTATTGACCTACAATCTACGTACACTTAATTTTTCACGTAGGAAAGAAAAATCTGCATAGACTGCAATACTGTGTAGCATGTCCTCCCATTCTCCCACATTCTGAGCAATGAGGCATATGTACTAATACTACCGCATCCCCAAGAAGTATGCCACTCTGATATTAAAGTGTAGTGTGCGCTGTATGCTTCAACATGGAGCACGCAGAATGAGGGTATTGGGCTCATTGTTTGTGGGAAAAGTGTCAGAAATCTTTAGTAAATTAGTCATACAGTGTGCAACTTGCATGCCACAGACTTTTCCCTACACTTACTGAAAAAATTGTGTCAGTAAAAGTTTTGGGGTGCTTGATTAATATGCTCTTCATCCTGAACACCATTATTTTCAATGCAACTAAGCTAGAAAACGATTAATATATATATAACATGGTTCAATACTCAAAATAAATATGCAAGACTGGAAATCGACCAAAACTGAGTACTATGAACTAGGATGAATGAGAGAGAAAATGTAATTTTATTATTAAAAATTAAAACAAAGTACAATGGTAAATATGAAAAGCTGAAAACAACAATAAGCTGGTAGACACACAGTAATGAACAACTTGGAGGCCCTCAGGCTTATTAGCCACTGGGCCCATGACTGTGTGGCACGGGAAGGGGTTAAAGAGGGCTATTTTGGGCTAGGGCCAGATCCCGTCCCCCGTCCGAGATAGGTAGGGAGGGGTTAGGCCTCACATGGATACATGCACCCGCCCCAGTGGGCGTTAGCGGGCGGTATTGTGGGCGGTATTGTGGGCGGTCTTGGTCACCCTCCCCTGCTGGGGCTTTATAAGCCGGGGCCGGCAGATATCTTCCTCTTCCGGCCGTTACTTGTCCCACCCGCCCTCCCTAGTTGTTTGTTGAACCTACTGTGTAAGTTGTAAAAAAAAAAAATGTGTTTTGTACGGATATGTGAAAAAAAGAGAACAAACAAAGAATGAATAAGAAAAAATAAAATAAAAAATTAAATACAGAAAAAAGAAGAGTATAAATTTGGGTATACATTTTACAAGTTGTTCATGAGGCTCGGTGTATATATTTGTACGGAACGTACCTCATTTACTGGTCATGTTGTTGATCGTATCCAAGTTTGTAATAAGGATTTTGTCAAGTGGTTGTTTTGATGCAATTTATTCGTTTTAAAGCTCATGTCACAGCAGGCGGTATTTTGTTATATAAGAAGGGACCTATATGCCCTGTCTTAGGCGGGCTGGCATATGGGTATAAGCGGTAATCTGTTTATTGTGAAAATATTGATAACAAAATAGTAAATAAAGCTGTGGCCGACCCCCAGGTCAACCCACGTTAAAGGTTCAGTCGGTATTGGTTCAATTTTTTGTAGGAGCAAGGTAAATCCACCCTAGCCTATACACGATAGTTGTGTGCGCACAGTCTCTACGCGCTGGTGAGTAGTGTATTCCTCCTGAGGAATACACACTGAAACGCACGTCGAGGAGGCTGGTTCACTCTTACTCATGATCAGGGGACTGTAGAGTGCGTACACTCCTACCGGGGTCATGTTACTTCACCCACTCCCCTTCCCCCATTATTGGCCATACCCTTTACCAACCCCCCCCGTCCCTATAATAAAACTCGGACACTTGGGTTGGATAAATTTGGCCACAGCAGCCATTTTATTTACAAACAAACATAATGAACAACCATTTACAAATAATAATAACAATGGAAGGGGAGTTCTTGGAGCTACAAAAGTCCGTCACCAAACAGCCCACCTGCATCGTAATTTACTCCCAGCCGTCACCCTACTGGCTCAGGGGCACCGTTATACCTGCAGTTGGCTGTCCTAAACCTCAACCACTCCCCGGGACACCACCCAGCAGGAGCCCAAATTGACCAGACTACCAAACATAATAAATTGGGAAGGGACCATACCCCCGATGAATCCCCCCCACACAGTAATTTACCACCAACTCCAAGGACCCCCAATCCGCCATCCAACTGTTGCGACATTGCAAAACCGTTCAACAGCATCCTCCGGTACCTGCGGAAAAAACAAAAACAACGAGCAACAAAGCGAAATACCAAAATTGCCAATACACAGATGAACAAAAACATTTAGGGAGGGAGGGCGGGACAAGCTTTCCTGTGCTGCTGGGTGTAATGGCGTCGTCCTTCCTCTCTGCCACCCTTAAGTATCCTAGCCTCGCCCCCACTAACCTCCGCCCCCCCACTACCTCCTAACCACCTCTCCTAACTCCCTTAACTCCTTCCCTGCCTACATCCCTGATCATGGTGGCCTCCCATTAGGGCATTCTGCCGGGTCCAGCCTGTACTTGATCAGGAAACTGTAGAGCGCGTACACTCCTACTGGGGTCATGTTACTTCACCCACTCCCCTTCCCCCATTATTGGCAATATCCTTTACCAAACCCCCCATCCCTATAATAAAACTCGGACACTTGGGTTGGATAAATTTGGCCACAGCAGCCATTTTATTTACAAACAAACATAATGAACAACAATTTACAAATAATGATAACAATGGAAGAGGAGTCCTAGGAGCTACAAAAGTCTGTCACCAAACAGCCCACCTGCATCGTATTTTACTCCCAGCCATCACCCTACTGGCTCAGGGGCACCGTTATACCTGCAGTTGGCTGTCCTAAACCTCAACCACTCCCCGGGACACCACCCAGCAGCAGCCCAAATTGACCAGACTACCAACCATAATAAATTGGGGAGGGACCATACCCCCGATGAATCCCCCCCCCACAGTAATTTACCACCAACTCCAAGGACCCCCAATCCGCCACACAAACATACTTAGACACCTTTAAGTATGCGAGCCCCCACCCAAGAAGAGGGCCCTTTCGATTCCTTCCTGCAAGCGCAGAGTCCACAGGTCAATCCCCACGGTCGTCAGGTGCACACCATCACCTAGCCAATAATTACCCAGACCATCCTCGAAGTCGTAATGACGCACGAAGACCCCCCTCGTTCCTTACCACGAAACCCGAAACTGCAAGATTAACCTTCACCCGGGCTTTATTTTAACGCGCCACTGACCTGCCGTGCCGCCAAACCTTACGCGGGACAATCGCTAAACACACCACCTTAACCCCCGGGAAACCTGACCACAACCTGAGTAAATCGTATTTAATATCCCTAATCAATTCCCGGAAAGGACGGCTACCCAAATCATTACCCCCGACGTGCAGAACCAAGACATCCGGGGCTCTGTCCATCTGCGCAAACCTATGCACGTCAGGCAACATCCGACTCCACACCATCCCTCTACTCCCTAGCCACCGCACAACTACCTCCTCCCTCCGAAGACCCAACTGACGCCCGTCCGGACGAACATCAGCCCGCTCCGCCCCCCCAATGAACGTACGAATGCCCGACGATCCACACCAATCGGCCCGTGGGACCTGGAAAATAAAACCAAACCGATTAAAACAAAGCTATGCACGGACGTGAGTGAACAGTGAGGTGGAAAAGAAACTACAGGGAGGGAGGAGGGATTAAGACTTTACACAAAATTATCATAAAAACTGAGGGCGCACGTACAATTGGAATAACGGGAATCCCATCGACCTATCCGCTTCACCAACTCCTCCCCCAACCCCCATGACACTGCCTCCGTCGCCGCCCCAATACGAAAAGAATGGGGGAAAACAAAGACTCCTCTAATCCCAACTGCCGCAGGCACCTACGAAAAACCCACGTAAACTGGTACCGGGACAGAAAGGACCCGTCCTCGTGACACAACAACTGTCCCCTCATTACCGGCGAAACCTCTCTGTACCCCACAAAGCATGCGACCGGGCACATCCTGGCCCCCTTGGCCACCCCCAACACCACTCTCTTACCCCGACCCCCTTGATCCGTCTTAGAACGCTGGATACAGAACTCCACACTGCTGTCTGCCAACAACACATCTTTCATCCTCGACCCCCCAGGCCTCCTTGTGCTGGGCGCCACCAGCTCCCTGACCCTCAGGGCCCCAAAAAACGCCCACGAGAACGCCACCCTATATAGGGTCACCTCGAAACTAGAAAAATAAATTTCACCCAACACCCCCCACAACTGTTCCAACAACATAAAAGACACTGGGCACCAACGATCCGGCAACATTCTCCCTTTCCTATAACCCTTCTGTAATGATGGGGGTAGGGAAACAGACAAGTGAGCCCTAATCTACCCGCCACTCAGTCCCTGCCTACTTGCAACGACCCGCCCTAGGGGATGGGGTACAACTGGGCGACGGTCCCTACACTCAATAAGTGCACGACAGACAAACAGACAAGGGAACACAGAACCTAAGGGAAACGGGGCAGTTGCCCACGGCAACACCTTGAGCAACAAGAGTAGTAAACGAGCCGAGTCAAACCAGGAGAGTACGAGGTGCCAAACGCAGAGCAGGAGAGTAGTGAACAAGCCGAGTCAAACCAGGAGAGCACGAGGTACCAAACGCAGAGCAGGAGAGTAGTCAGCAAGCCAGGGTCAATACGAAGCAGGGACAAATAGTACAAGAAGCTGCAGCAGGGCCAGGAAACCAACAGAGAAGATTCACAAGCAAGGAGGAACAGGAAAGGCAGGTATAAATAGACAGAGGGCGGGAGCTAGCTCCGTCTGGCCAGGCTGTGATATGCTCTCCCACTCCTAAGCCTGCCATCCTGAGTGGTGGAAGATGGAGTCAGTCTCACAGACCTAGAAGCAGGTGCAGACTGATTATCTATGGGCGTTGATAAAGAAGCTGTGCCTGGCAGATCCTTTACAGTACCCCCCCTTTTATGAGGGGCCACCGGACCCTTTCTAAGTGGACCTGGTTTATTGGGGAAACGAAGGTGGAACCTCCTGACCAATATCCCAGCGTGAACATCCCGGGCGGGTACCCACGTCCTCTCCTCAGGCCTGTATCCTCTCCAATGGACCAGGTACTGGAGGGAGCCTTGGACCATCCTGCTGTCCACAATCTTAGCCACCTCGAATTCTACCCCCTCAGGGGTGAGAACGGGGACAGGAGGTTTCCTCGAGGGAGCCAAGGACGGGGAGCAGAGTTTAAGGAGGGAGGCATGACACACGTTGTGTACTCGAAAAGATGGGGGCAACTCTAGTCGGAAGGAGACAGGATTGAGGACTTCAATGACCTTGTACGGCCCTATAAATTGGGGAGCAAACTTCTTGGACAGGACTTTCAGGCGCAAATTTTTTGATGATAGCCACACCAGATCCCCGACCATAAACAAGCGGTTAGCAGAACGTCTTCTATCTGCCTGAGTTTTTTGTATGCTCTGGGACGCCTCTAGGTTCTTCTGAACCTGGGCCCAGACTGTGCACAGTTCCCGATGAACAACTTCTACCTCGGGATTGTTGGAACTACCAATTGAAACGGAGGAAAACCGCGGATTAAACCCAAAATTACAGAAAAAGGGGGAGACCCCTGACGTATTACTGACCCGGTTATTAAGGGAAAATTCGGCGAGGGGAATGAATGAGACCCAATCATATTGACAGTCAGAGATAAAACACCTTAAATATTGTTCTAGAGACTGATTAGTCCTCTCAGTTTGGCCATTAGTTTCAGGATGGAAGGCAGAGGAGGAGGACAGATCAATCTCCAACTTTTTACAGAAGGCTCTCCAAAACAATGAAACAAATTGTACCCCTCTGTCAGAAACAATATTGACAGGGACCCCATGGAGACGGAGGATGTGTTTGACAAACAAGGTAGCTAACGTCTTAGCATTGGGTAGTTTCTTGAGGGGCACAAAGTGGCACATCTTACTGAAGCGGTCTACTACAACCCACACCACCGACTTGCCTTGAGATGGAGGCAAATCGGTGATGAAATCCATGGAGATATGGGTCCAAGGTCTCTGGGGAATGGGCAAAGAACGTAGTAAGCCCGCTGGTCGGGAACTGGGAGTCTTGGACCTAGCACAAACTTCACAAGCGGCGACGTAGGCCTTAACGTCTTTAGGCAACCCAGGCCACCAATAGTTTCTGGCAATGAGGTGCTTGGTACCCAGGATGCCTGGATGACCAGATAGTGCGGAGTCATGATTTTCCCTAAGTAACCTTAGCCGGAATTGCAGGGGAACAAACAGCTTGTTCTCAGGAAGGTTCCCGGGAGCTGAACCTTGATCAGCCGCAATCTCAGAGACTAAATCAGAATCAATAGAGGAAATGATTATACTTGGAGGCAAAATACAAGCAGGATCTTCCTCCGAAGGAGGGCTGGCCATGAAGCTACGCGACAGTGCATCAGCATTAATATTTTTAGACCCAGCCCTATAGGTAACCAAAAAGTTGAATCTAGTAAAAAATAACGCCCATCGAGCTTGTCTCGGGTTTAGCCTCTGGGCAGATTCTAGGAAAACCAGATTCTTGTGGTCGGTAAGGACCGTTACCTGGTGCCTAGCCCCCTCCAGGAAGTGGCGCCACTCTTCAAATGCCCATTTAATGGCTAAGAGTTTGCGGTTGCCAATATCATAGTTACTCTCAGTGGGCGAAAACTTCCTGGAGAAGTAGGCACAGGGACGGAGATGGGTGAGGGACCTGGTACCCTGGGACAAGACAGCCCCCACTCCCACCTCGGACGCATCAACCTCCACGATAAATGGCTCCATTTGGTTGGGCTGAACCAGCACCGGGGCCGAGATAAAGCACTTCTTAAGGACCTCAAAAGCTTGGACAGCCTCAGGAGACCAGTGGAGGAGATCAGCACCTTTGAGAGTGAGATCTGTAAGAGGCTTAGCGATGACCGAGAAGTTAGCAATAAATCTCCTGTAATAATTAGCGAACCCCAGGAAGCACTGTAACGCCTTCAGGGAGGCAGATTGGACCCATTCCGCCACAGCCTGGACCTTGGCGGGGTCCATGCGGAATTCATGAGGAGTGAGGATTTGACCCAAAAATGGTATCTCCTGCACCCCAAACACACATTTTTCGGTCTTCGCAAACAGTTTGTTTTCCCGAAGGACCTGGAGCACCTTCCTGACATGCTCAATGTGGGAGGACCAGTCCTTGGAAAACACAAGTATGTCATCAAGGTACACTACAAGAAATACCCCCAGGTAGTCTCTTAAGATCTCATTTATAAAATTTTGGAAGACCGCGGGAGCATTGCACAACCCAAAGGGCATGACGAGGTATTCGAAATGACCTTCGGGCGTGTTAAACGCAGTCTTCCACTCATCCCCCTCTTTGAAGCGGATAAGGTTATAAGCCCCTCGTAGATCAAACTTAGAGAACCATTGGGCCCCCTGAACCTGATTAAAGAGATCAGGAATCAAAGGAAGGGGATACTGGTTCCTCACAGTGACCTTATTCAAGTTTCGGTAGTCAATGCATGGCCTAAGACCACCATCCTTCTTCCCAACGAAGAAGAAGCCAGCACCTGCCGGAGAAGTAGAGGGGCGAATGTAACCATTGGCCAGGCATTCCTGGATATATTCTCTCATGGCTTCACGTTCGGTACAAGAGAGATTAAATATCCTACCCTTAGGGAGCTTAGCTCCTGGTACCAATTCGATAGCGCAATCGTATTCTCTATGAGGGGGTAACACTTCGGAGGCCTCCTTAGAGAAAACATCAGCGAAGTCCTGAACAAACTCAGGTAGCGTGTTCACCTCCTCAGGGGGAGAAATAGAATTAAGAGAAAAACATGACGTCAAGCATTCATTACCCCATTTGGTAAAATCCCCAGTATTCCAGTCAAACGTGGGATTATGCAACTGCAACCAGGGAAGGCCTAAAACCAAATCGGACGATAATCCCTGCATTAACAGTACAGAGCACTGCTCCAAATGCATGGAGCCAACAAGGAGTTCAAAAACAGGGGTATGCTATGTAAAATAACCATTAGCAAGAGGAGTGGAGTCGATACCCACTACCGGGACAGGTTTAGGCAAATCAATCAAAGGCATAGCTAGAGACATAGCAAATTCCACAGACATGATATTAGCAGAAGACCCTGAATCCATGAAGGCACTGCCGGTAGCAGACCTACCACCAAAAGAGACCTGAAAGAGAAGCAAGATTTTATTAAGTTTCATATTTACGGGAAATATCTGTGCGCCCAAGTGACCTCCCCGATGATCACTTAGGCGCGGAAGTTCCTCCGGCTGCTTATTCTTACGCCCAGGACAGTTGTTCACTTGATGCTTGTCATCCCCAGAGTATAAGCAGAGACCATTCTTCCTGCAGAACTCTCTACGTTGTTGGGGGGACACGGAGGCCCCGCGTTGCATAGGTACCTCCGAGTCTTCCGTGGAAGAACGAAGCAACGGAACCTCAGGAGGCATCATGGGGGAGTCAGAGGAGAAAACACCAAGACGTTCAAGTCGTCGTTCCCTGAGACGTCGGTCAAGTCGTACCGCTAAAGCCATAACCTGGTCTAGGGAGTCAGAAGAGGGGTAGCTAACTAGCAGGTCTTTCAGGGCGTTCGACGGGCCCAACCTAAACTGGCACGCACCACTTCCTAAAGTCAGAACAATACTCCTCAACAGGTCTCTTACCCTGACTTAAGGTCACCAGCTGACTCTCTGCAAAGGCAGTCCTGTGAGTCTCGTCATAAATGAGTCCGAGAGCAGAAAAGAAAAGATCAACGGAGGAAAGTTCAGGGGCGTCAGGAGCCAAGGAGAATGCCCATTCTTGGGGCCCCTCCAGGAGCCGGGACATAATTATACCCACCCGTTGGCTCTCAGAACCTGAGGAGTGGGGCTTTAAGCGAAAATAGAGCCTACAACTCTCCCAAAAGGAGAGAAAATTCTTCCGGTCCCCTGAGAACCGGTCAGGCAACTTGAGGTGGGGTTCAAGAGGTGAGGTGAGGGGCACTTCAATGGTAGCATCAGGCTGTTGACCCTCTGAGCCAGGGCCTGGACCTGTAGGGAGAGACCCTGCATTTGCTGAGCCAGGGTCTCAAGGGGGTCCATAGTAGTGTCAGGGACCAGGGTATACTAGGTATATTGGCTTGTGAATATGTAAATATGGGGGTAGGGAAACAGACAAGTGAGCCCTAATCTACCCGCCACTCAGTCCCTGCCTACTTGCAACGACCCGCCCTAGGCGACGGGGTATAACTGGGCGACGGTACCTACACTCAATAAGTGCACGACAGACAAACAGACAAGGGAACACAGAACCTAAGGGAAACGGGGCAGTTGCCCACGGCAACACCGTGAGCAACAAGAGTAGTAAACGAGCCGAGTCAAACCAGGAGAGTACGAGGTGCCAAACGCAGAGCAGGGGAGTAGTGAACAAGCCACGGTCAATACGAAGCAGGGACAAATAGTACAAGAAGCTGCAGCAGGGCCAGGAAGCCAACAGAGAAGATTCACAAGCAAGGAGGAACAGGAAAGGCAGGTATAAATAGACAGTGGGCGAGAGCTAGCTCCGTCTGGCCAGGCTGTGATAGGCTCTCCCACTCCTAAGCCTGCCATCCTGAGTGGTGGAAGATGGAGTCAGTCTCACAGACCTAGAAGCAGGTGCAGACTGATTATCTATGGGCGTTGATAAAGAATCTGTGCCTGGCAGATCCTTTACACCTTCAGGGCCTAGCCGACCAAAAAACATTTCGTAACATCCTTTTACCCCCGGAGCTTAAAATCAAAAGCCAGGGCTACCACAAAACAATTAACCTTGGACGCCGACCAGCCCGCAATAGAGAACTGTCTCAGAAAAACCAACAATGCCTCCACCCGATCGTTATCCGTCCTTACCCCATCCAGAACCGCCAGACAACTTTCCCACTCCCGCCACGTAGCATCATAAGCAGCCCAAGTCCCCGAAGCAAGCGAGGCCTGAATCAATCCTCCTGCGGCTCATAACCCAGCCCCCACAGCCACTCCGGGCAGGAGATCCCTTCTGCCTCCGCGTCTGGAGCCACCATCCGGAAACGATCCCACTGAAATCGGGAAAGAGAACCTGCAATGTCATTCTGGACCCCCGGCACATGAACCACCACAACCCAAGTGTTCAACGACAAGCAACGTAAAACTAAGTGTCGAACGACCGGGGGGGACGAAGCTGACACATTATTAATAGCCCCCACCACCCCCAAGTTGTCACAATGGAGACGGACCTTGCTGTCCCGAAACCTCTCACTCCAAACTTCCACCGCCACCACTATGGGAAACAGCTCAAGGAAAGCAAGGTTCTTCACCAAACCCAACTCTACCCACTTCTCTGGCCACCAAGCCACGCACCACTTTCCCTTGCAGTAAGCACCAAACCCCACGCCCCCCGCAGCATCTGTAAACAACTCCCCCTCTACGCTATCCACCACTGGGGACATGATCAATGACTTCCCATTATAACAATGTAAAAACTCAAACCAAACTGCCAAATCCGCCCTAAGCGCTTTATTCAGACGAATAAAATGATGCAGGGCCGACACCCCGACCGTCGCTCCCGACAGCCGCCTGCTAAAAATCCGATCCATGGGCATGATCCTACAAGCAAAATTTAGCTTTCCCAACAAGGACTTCAATGCGCGCAAAGAGATCTTCCGCAAGTGCCTGGCCCGATCCACCTCCGCCCGCAAACCCTCCAATTTATCCTCCGGGAGCTGACACTCCATCCTCACAGAATCAATGGTGATTCCTAAAAAGACCAGGCAGGAGCTAGGCCCCTCTGTTTTGTCCTGGACCAAAGGCACACCGAACCTCTTTGCCACCCACTCCGTGCTCAACAAAGTAGAACAAACCGAAGAACCGGCCGGACCAACACAGTTAATCGTCCAAGTAATGTATCACCGACGAGACCCCCGCCACATCGCAAACCACCCACTCCAGGAAGGAACTAAAAGCCTCAAAATAGGCACAGGAAATCGAACACCCCATAGGGAGGCGGCGATCCACAAAATAAGCCCCGTCCCAATAACACCCTAACAGCCGTATGTTATCAGGATGCACAGGGAGGAGGCGAAAAGATGACTCAATATCCGTTTTCGCCATTAAAGCTCCCGCCCCATAACGGCACACCCATGCAACCGCCGCATCAAACTGAGCAATCCCATCATTAACCGATCGCCCCCGCGGGTAAGATAAATGATGTATGAGCTGAAACTTATTCGGCTCCTTCTTGGGCACCACCCCCAGCGGCGACACCACTAAATCCGGTAATGGGCAACACTCAAACGGACCAGCCATACGCCCCAATTCCACCTCCTTCCACAACTTATCCCCAACTACACCCGGATACTGCAACGCTGAACGCAAATTACGCAAGGTAAACGGCACCTCATGTGCAGGGGCAGGGATACGCCATTTGATAACAGAACTGCCCTGGACCTATCAGGGAATCTATTTAGAAAGGGCGCCATTTCTTCCCATTTCACCGGCGTCATGCCCTTGACTAGCGCCCCCGGCCCCCCGTCCTTTCCCTTTACGAAAACGTTTAACGGCCCCTTGAGAGATCCCACCGCAGGAGGAACAGCTATGTTTAAACTTGCAACCCGGTCCGAACTTACACTGGCCCTCATTAAACTTCCAGCAGAACCCGGATTTTCCTCCCGCCCCACCTGATCTCCCCCCCCAGAAGGCAAGGAGGGGTCGGCTGACCCGGCCCCACCCCCAGGAAAGGACTGGTCAAAGCGCACCGGAGCCATGACCCGCAACCATAACCCAATATCTTTGTTATCCCATCTAATGTCGGGTCGCACAGCCTTCCGCTGTCGGAACTGCTCATCATAGCGCAGCCATGTCTGCCCGCCGTAAACTCGATGAGCCTCCCAGATAGCATCCATATAACAGAAGAGGCCGGAACAATGTTCAGGCGTCTTCTGTCCAATTACGCTCGCTAAAATCGCAAACGCCTGCAACCAATTGACAAAAGTTTGAGGAATCAAGCGATACCGACGTTTTTCTTCCTTCTCCTTTTTGCTTTCCACCCATTTCCCTTTATCTAAATTAAACTTCTCCAACGGCAATAACGAAAAAATGTCAACATAATCGTCCCTCCATATTTTTTCCCTTACTTCAGGCTTCAGATGCGCCCCCAACGGGCCCTCAAAACATACATAGACCTCGCCCTTCGCCTTATCATCCAACCGTACCTCATCTACCGCCCCATCCTTTTGCGTCTGCACCGACACTGCCACACCCGATTCCTTAGACACCCCCCCCAGCTCCACATGGAATGCTATCCGCCACTGCAGGCCCCACTGACGGCCCCACCCATGCCGGAACCGGGGACGGGGAACCCAATGCCCCCCCCTCTGCATCGCGCCAAAAGCTCACGCACACAACCCAACAATTTGCGAATCTCTCCCCCCCCTCTCCAACCGCACTCCCTGGACTCCCCCTGCTACACCCCGGCAACCCCGTAGGCACAAGTGAACACCCACCCCCCACCCCCGGGGACCAAAATATAGCAGGCAATGAAAACGTAGGAGACATCAACTCACCAGGCTTCGCAGGTGCTGTGTCCCCACCAGCCGGGGTGAAGGATCCATCCAGATTTCCCTCTTGGTCACCGAACTCCCAGTCGTCAACTTCATCCTGACCAGCCGGCCCAGGACAAGCGCCACACGACTGACATCCACGACCCTCCACGGAAGCGCTCCGGACTAGCATAGATGGACTGGGCCTTTCCGCCCGTCTTTTGGGGGCCTCATCCACCCTGCGGCCTGCAGGTCGCCACCCACCTGCCCGCCGTGTCACCACCGACCGTGGCACACGCCTGGAACCCGTGGCATCATCTTGGGGACAGGCGGGCCGCCCGACTGGATCATTGCCAGCACGGCCCACCGCAAATCTTGTATCCCGTCGTCCGGAGGCAGAGGGTGGTCCCCGCTGCAAGTGCGCCTGCCCCCCCACCTCCGCTAAGCCAGGCCGGCCTACAGGATTCCTCTCAGACCTCGTGGAGCTCCTTACCCTGCGCCTGGCTCGCGACATGACTTCCGGGCTCGCCGGGGACCGCTGCCGGGGAGGAGATGACGTCACCGCCTGCACCCTGGATCCAAGCACCGACACTTCCTCTGTTCATGCCGTCGGACCAGAGGGCTCCACTCGCTCCTCGCCTTGTCCGCTCACCGCCGATCTCGAAGCCGCCGACAGCGGGCCGGAAAGCCCCAGCCCCTCCGCCAGCCAAGCCATGCCTCGTTCTGCCACTGCCGCCCGGAGCTGAGTGAGTAGTGCATCCATGCTTTAAAGCAGTACAGGACAAGCTTTCCTGTGCTGCTAGGTGTAATGGCTGCGTCCTTCCTCTCTGCCACCCTTAAGTATCCTAGCCTCGCCCCCACTAACCTCCGCCCCCCACTACCTCCTAACCACCCCTCCTAACTCCTTCCCTGCCTACATCCCTGATCATGGTGGCCTCCCTCTACGGCATTCTGCCGGGTCCGGCCTGTACTGACTCTCTATCCAGGTATCCCTTTGTAATTTCATTGCTTTGTATCATTGTGCTTTCAAACTGTATCCATGTAACTGATTTCTGACTTCTTTGTAAAAGGGATACTATATTACTCAGCACTCTTTAGACTTATTACCATCTAGAATTTGATACTTTATCTTTGCTTCTCAATGAGAAATATACAGGGATAATGACGTGGCCAACTTTTTTTTACATACATTTACTGTGTGGCTCAAACCAACCAAGATATTGCCTATTTTTGCTATTCGATGGATATGCCTGTCATCAAGTTTGCTCTAAATACCTTCGTTTTATTTTTGTTTACTTTTGTTATATAAAAAAGCGAAAATCTATAATTAAAGTGATTGATACTCATACATTTCCAGTGCTGCTCCAGTTTACAGTAAAATAGTAAATTCCCAACAGATTAACATAGACAGAAGAAAAGGAGGCAAATGACAAAGCTAAAGAGCAAGTATAGAGCCTTAATAGGGCTCCCAATGTAGTGTATAGGGCCTTTACTGAGCCCCCATATCCTGAGGCATAAACACATTTATTTCTGTCGAATCATCTGTTTGTGTATGAATTTGACAGATTTTTTTTTCTCATTCTCCATTGGATGGCGCTTGTATGTAGCTTTTCTCAGAACGTCTATACCTGACAGCGTCTTTATGGCAGAACACAAAGGCCATACGCTATATACTTGGGAGTTGTATGGCCTCCTTACACTGCCGTACAGGCTCTGTGCACACATGACATCACGACTGTCCTGAACTCTACGGTGAGCACAGGGTTGAAGCTTTCTTTGATCTACAATTTTAAGGCTCCTGCCAGGGGAGTAAGTAAAGCCAGGAGAGTAACTAAAGCAGGTGCAAAAGTTATGGTCCGAACTAGCCCTAGGAGACTGACGGTGCCCAAAAGGTCTTACTTTTACATAAAACCAGTTCCTTTAAATTATGATTATAATAGTTAAAGGGCCCTGTCGAAGATTATATATTGGGGCCCAAAATACTTCAAGTTAAGCCTCTGGCTCATGCACACAGCTGTATTATGAACATCAAGATGCCCTTACTGAATCTCGGTTTGCTACTAATTTTAAACTTCGGTACGGAGATGTGTTTTCATATGGAATCCATGATAAAAAAATTGTCGCATAACATCTAGAGGAAAATAGGGTACAGCATGAGGATACCGTATAGCTGCATATGAATTGCCTATGATTTTGTAATACAGACCTGCAGGGACTCCTGTGCCGCAGTACAGAATCGTGCCAACGTAATGCCATATATGTATAAGCCCTAAGCCTCGAAATGAGATGTTAACCGGCTAAAAACACCATGTTACAGGCATACCTCCCAACCGTCCCTGATTCTGTGGGACAGTCCCATATTATGGGCGGTGTCCCAGGTGGCCGGGGGTATGTCCCAATGTCAACTGTATCTGCGTCCTCAGGACGTAGATACAGTTGAACCCAATTCTGAAGCAGGGAACCATCAGCTACTTTATGCGCTGTGCTCGGGGAAGTCCTTAACGTCACTTGATGTCATATATGGACAGTGACGTCCGTGGCTATTCCTTGATCGGAATCCCCGTTGCTGATGGTCTGGTTGAGGATTCCGCTCCTAGGGGAGACCCCTGTGGTCACTGTCCATATATAGACATTGACATCAGGTGCTCCTCCTCGAGCGGAATCCCCGGCCATAGTCGGCAACTGGGATTCCGCTGAAGGAGTAGCCACTGACATCACTGTCCATATATGAACAGTGACCTCAGGGCTTCCCATTAGGAGTGGAATCCCGGCCTATGTTTTGACTGGGGATTCCACTCCTAGAGGGAGTCCCAATGACGCTATCTATGGGGGGGGGGGGTGTGGCACTATCTACATGGACACTGTGGCACTATATAGGGGCACTATATACAGGGAACACTGTGGCGCTGTCTACATGGGCACTGTCACTGTCTACTGGCACTAGGGGCAGCTAAAGGGGCATTATACAGTATAAGGGCAGCTAGGGGGCATTATACTGTATGGGGGCAGCTAGGGGGCATTATACTGTATGGGGGCAGCTATGGTGGCATTATGCTGTATGGGGCAGCTTTGGGGACATTATGCTGTATGGGGCAGCTTTGAGGAATTATACTATATGGGCAGCTATGGGGGCATTATACTGTATGGGGGGCATTATACTGTATGGAGCAGCTATGGGGGCATTATGCTGCATGTGGGCAGCTATGGGCTATTATGCTGCATGGGGAATTTGTTTGGGCATTATACTGCATGGGGGCATCTGTGTGGGCATTATACTGTATGGGGGCATTTGTGTTGGCTTTAAACTGTATGGGTGCATCTATGGGGCAGTATACTGTATGGTGGCAGCTAGAGGGCATTATACTGTGCGGGGGCAGCTATTTGGTATTATACTGTGTGGTAGGCACTATTGGCGCATGATACTCTGTGGGCTGAAGCGGGTGTGTATGGGCAGGGATTGGGTGGGATTAGAGGCGTGACTTAAAGGGAAAAAAAAATGTCTATCTTTGTGATACTTGAAAGTTGGGAGGTATGTTACAGGGGATGGGCTTGTTTTACAAATGTGAACCATGGAGGTAAAGAGAAAAAATAATGAAGTTCTTATTCCCATGAACATGTTTCTCGTCAGTGCTGTCCGTTTTAACAATGGACAGCACACTGACCCATGCAAGTCAATGGGGCTATTCACACATTCGTGTTTTTTTTACAAAGCGTGTCAGTTGCGAAAAACTCACTACACGCCCCATTCTGGTATGTTTTTGCAGACGAGAATTGCCCATTAAAGTCTATGGGTGTATGAAAAAATGAAAAGCACACAGGCGACATCTGTCTGTGTACTATGTTTTTTTTTTGTTTTTTTCAATTATAACATTGAAAATGAATGAACAAATAGTACAAAATAAAATGCAAAGTACAATAAGTCTGAGAAGCCAAAAATACATTGTCTGAATGGTACGTGTACTATACGTTTTTCATGCATCAGTTGCTATGGTTATGCAGAGAAAAAAAAGAAAAGTAAAACCAGAAAGTGCTTGCAGAGGAGAAACATGGACGAGAAAAACGGATGACACACAGAAACAACCACACTGACACAACATGGACAGTCATATGTGTGAAAGATAGCCCGTTTTTTGCGGTCGCAAATTTGACACACTCGTGTGAATAAGGCCTTACATGTTTATTTTAACAGTTATTTCAATCTAAAATCTAAAATTCTTTTTGGTTTATCCGTCGTTTACGTAGCTATTTTTTTATCCTCACTCACTTGTCGTACTATTGCAGTACTAAGTACAATACACAAATATGAAAACTCTTTAATTGTGTGATGTTCATGGTATAATTTGTAAATTGTTACTGCGTGATCCCAAAATCTGACACCAATCTAATATCTTCTTAGAATTTAGAATGTCCCACTTGAAAAATCTGTAAAGGCTTCTTATTAAATACTGTATAGGATTCTAGAAGATGAATGTCTCTACTTGAAGCTGGATACATTTCTCTCATGCCATTAACAATCAGTCAATCATCTACTTGAATTGCTTGTTAAGCACTGGCAGGTCAAAGAAAATAATTTTCCTAATGGGTTAGTTGGCAGCAAATCTCTAAAACTTATATGGAAGCCAAATTCCCTTCAAGAAGGACTGCATGTTAATTGTAGACTGACAAACCAACATTCACAGAACAAGCAAAATAGATTTCTTTTCCAAATTTAACAGCTTAAGGGAGGCTTAAAATATATTTTGAAAGGTAAGAAATTGCCGTTCAATCACTATGTACAATATTTCTAAAAAGGTATGAAGAAAAACAGCCCACCATTGTTTCTAGTCAGTAAATGTGCTGCATGCGGTGGAACATTATGCATTATATTCCACAAAGATCCTAAAAAGCTACATCAGAGTCTATTAATTCCGAAACAATGTCTGTTATGTTGCAAATAAATATTTTGCTTTAAGACGCTCCAGATAACTTGAAGAAATATAATATTTTTCTCTACTGGCTTTACCTAGAACATATAGGGGGAAATTTATGAAGCCCTCTATGCCAGAAACTGGCGTAGAAAAGTTGCAATTTGCACAAAATCTAGCCTTTTGCGAAAAAATGTTGCAAGTTTTTTTTATTTTTTCGCCGCTTCTGCCACTTTCAAAAAAATTGGCTGAAGGGGAACCGCAGCCCGATTAAATTTACTATGATTTACGCCAGAATACTAGTGTAAACTATTGCACAAATCTACTCCAGCTCATTGCTGGATGTAACGTCTATGGCCCCGGTCTGTCGTTCTAACTTACCCCTCGACGACCGCAGCCATGGACGTCCTGCTGCTGTGCTGCATCGTCCCCCCGTGAGGCGCCGGCACTCACTTCTGGGTATCGAGCCTGTCTCCTGGAGGGCGCGCGCTCGTGCCCGCTCTTAAAGGGACAGCGCGCGCACCTGAAAATCATCATCATCATCCCATGAATTCCTGGACTATAAGAGGGCCCTTCTTATCCTCGTCTGAGCATTGTTGTTGTTTCCCTTAGTATGTCTTGCAAATGGTCTCCTAAGTGTCTTCCAGCTTCCCAGTGTTCCCCATACCTGTATCCAGGGCCGCCATCAGGGGGGTATTACTGGTACTCCCGTCAGGGGCCCGGCCACATGGATGAAGAAAAGGGGCCTGCCGGGCTGCTGTCGCCCCCCCGCCTCGGACTGTTGCCCCCCCTCGCAACTCTCACGGGCCCCCCCTCGCAACGCTCACAGGCCCCCCCTCGCAACGCCCGCGGCACCCCCTTAGCGACCCCCCCTAGCGACACCCCCCTAGCGACACTCCCCTAGCAACACTCGCGGCAGCCCCTGCATACTTGTTGTAGCTTCACTGGACGGGGAAGATGCAGCATGTGCTGAAGCTGCGTGTGGAGATCCCGCCCCCCCAGCTCCTCTACACTGCCGACCGGACCTGCAGGCTGGTGAGTATGTTCCCCTATCCATCCTGCTTCCCATCCTCCTGACCCCATTTGTAGATTGTATAAGGCTATGTTCACACGGAGTATTTTGGGGGAGGAATATCTGCCTCAAAATTCCGTTTTGAACTTTGAGGCAGATTTTCCTCTCCCTGCACGCCGATTTTCGCTGCGATTTTCGCGCCGTTTTTCGCCCGCGGTCATTGAGCACTGCGGGCATAAAACAGCGTGAAATATGCTTTCTCTGCCTCCCATTGAAGTCAATGGGAGGTCAGAGGCAGAAGCGCCCGAAGATAGGGCATGTCGCTTCTTTTTCCCGGGACGCAGTTTTACTGCTCGCGGGAAAAAGACGCCGACGCCTTCCATTGAAATTAATGGTAGGCGTTCTCGGGCCGTTTTTGCCGAGTTATGCGACGCGGTTTCCGCGTCAAAAAACTCGGCAAAATACTCCGTGTGAACATAGCCTAAAGTTGGTTAAAAAGTTTTTGGGTATTTTTTCGTTTTCCTAGCGTTTTTTTGCCGCGATTTTCGTAATCACGGCAAAAATGGCGCAGTTTTGCCGCGATTATATAAAAAACGCGGCAAAACCGCGTGATTTGTGCCGCAATTACGAAAATTGCATAAAAAAAAGATACAAAACATGGAAAGTGCTGTTAGGCTATATTCTCACAGTGCGGTCAAGTCACGTTTTTGCAAAAATTGTGGCAAAAAAATGGGATTTCACCGCACTGTGTAACTAGACTAAGGCCTTATTCAGACGGCCGCATTCTGTCCGTGACATACGGAGCGTGTATCGGCTGTATCTCACAGGCTGACCACAATTCATGGAGCCGGACTCCTAGCATCATAGTTATCAGTGTTGCTGGGAGTTCTTGCCTCTCTGCGGGAATACTGCCCCATACTGTAATGATGCTTTCAGTACGGGACCGGGGATAGTATTCCCATGGGAAGGGAGGGACTATGATCATAGATAACTGTGATGCTAGAAACCCGGCTCCCTAAACTGTGGTCGGTCCGGGAAATATGGCCGATACACGCTCCGTATTTCACAAACCGAACATGGACATCTGAATAAGCCACTTACTTGCCTCCTATTTTTGGTGCGGATTGCGCACTGAAAATTCACTACAAATTACAATATAAGGCCTTATTCACACGAACGTGTTATACGTCCGTGATACTTATTACGTTGCACATACTTATGTTAGTGAATATGGCCGTTCAGACTGTCAGTGAATTTCACGCAGCGTGTGTGCGCTGTGTAAAACTCACGACATGTCCTATACTTGCCCGTGTTTCGCACAGCACACACCCATTGAAGTCATTGGGTGCGTGCAAATCGTGCACGTCACACACGGAAGCACTTCCGGGTGACGCGCGTGATTCGCGCTACAGTAGGTAAAGAAGTGAAGGGAAACATAAAAGCCCCTCCTTCTTTACTGTGTTGTAACATCAAAACAGAGTGTCATAATGATGCCGGCTGCGAGAAAATCACGCAGCCGCGCACCATATGCTGACGCCACACTGAACTTTTGCTCGGGCAAAATGCAGCGTTTTTTGCGCGTGCAAAACGGACACGTTCGTGTGAATAAAGCCTAAGGCGATATTCAGACCAACGTGTGTGAAATCAGACGTGAAGAACGGCCTTTTTTTGTGGCCGATTTGCAGCCGTGCGAGACCCGTTTTCACACATCCTTCATAGACTTGAGTCTATTGAGGGATCCGTGAAAACGCACAAAAATAGGACATGTCCTATTTTTTTACAGGCCCTTCACACGATCCGTTAGAACAACAACCGTGTGAATAGCCCCATAGAAATACATGCAGCCGTGTGACGGCCATTAAAAAAACGTCCTTCACACGTACGATTAACACGTTAGTCTGAATAAGCCCCAACTCATTTGAATGGGGTTTGTCAGAACGTCATGCACGTGCAGCATTTCACCCTACAAATAATTTTTTTTCAGCTTCCCAGTACATTATGCGGTACAATAAATGGTGCCATGAAAAACTACAACTTGTACCGCAAAAAACAAGCCCTCAAGTAAAAAAAATTATAGCTTTTGGAAGGTGGAGAGGAAAAAACAAAAGTTAAAATCCCAAAAATGGCTGAGGAGGGAAGGGGTTAAATAAGCTGCATGCCTATTAGCCCTTATTCACACGACAGGGTTTCCCGGCCGGGTGACGGCCGTTCATAAATCAGCCGTCACCCGGCTGCAGTAGGAACAATAGACCCCTAAAGGGCTATTCAGACGACCAATTTTTTTACGGGCCGGGAAAACCGGCCGTCAAAAAATGGGACATGCCCTATTTTCGGCCGTTTACCTGGCCGCCTGGCTCCCATAGAAGTCTATGGGGCCGGGTAATACACGGCCATCACCGGAATGTGTCCCGAGTGATGGCCGTGTCTACCGTCGCTCGCTCTCTCCTCCTCACAGCGCAGAGTGCATGTGAGGAGGAGGAGTGTATCTCATTCAGAAGAAGCGCTCTATGCTGGAGGTAACACTGTGGGGGTACTGCTGTAGCGACGTCCCTGCTCTGCTATGTGCAGGGGTACTGTGTGGCAGGGCTGGGGTGTACAGCAGGTGGAAGGGGGCGCTGCGCTGGCTCCCTTCCCAAATCGCCCTGGCCCGGCGAATCAGCCTCCTTTCCGCCCTGGCGCTTCTTCAGGCATCGCTACAGCTATAGCAGCCATAGCGGCTGCTAGCGGAGACACCTACCGTGGCCGATGGCGCCGCTAGCAGCTGCTGCGGCTGCTACTGCTGTAGCTTCGTCCCTGCTCTGCTATGTGCTAGCCCCACTTTAGCTCCCTGAAGGAGCGGAATCCCTGTGTGTTCGGGGATTCCGCTCCTGGACAGAGCGCTTGATGTCTCTGTCCATATCTGGGCAGTGACATCAGGGGAAACTCCTGAAGCGGAATCCCCGAACACTCTGTGACCGGGGATTCCACACCAGGAGAAGCCAGTAACGTTCAGTGTCCATAAATGGACACAGACGACAGGGGCTTTTCCTGAAGTGGAATCACCGGCCACATGGGGATTCCCCTTCAGGAGTTGCCCCTGATGTCACTGTCCAGATATGCCCGGCCCGGAACGGATGCAAAACTAATGCAAACCGGCCGGGAAAAACGGCAGGACACTGTCGTGTGAATAAGGCCTTAGGGTATGTTCACACAATTAGCAAAAACAGTCTGAAAATACAGAGATATTCAAGGGAAAACAGCTCCTGATTTTCAGAAGTTTTTTAAGCAAACTCGTGTTTGCTCATCCACTTCTCTTCGTTACCACCCAGATTCTGGCAGTGCACAGACACACAGCGTGTCCTCGCGAGATCACGCTGTGACGTCACTCACTTCCTCCCACAGGAACTTCATCGCGTCGGATGAGCGAGGACACGCTGTGTGTCTGTGAACTGCCAGAAGCTGGGTGGTAACAAAGAGAAGTGGATGATGCTGATTCGTCAGCATCATACACTCCCATTCACAACGCCCAGCTAGTAAAATAAGTAAAAACGCCCAGATGTAACGAACACAATACACGCCCAGATGTACACACACACACAATACACGCCCACTTGGACATAACTTTAAACACGCCCAGTTGTACTTAAGAAAGGCTCATTTGCATAAATATAAAAAATGCTCATAACGTGGCCAAAAATGCTTGTTTAAAAAAAAACAAAAAAAAAACCTTACTGTTATCTACATTGCAGCGCCGATCTGCTGCAATAGGAGATAGGGGTTTGAAAATCTGGTGACAGAGCCTCTTTAAGGCCCCTTCACATCGTATTGTTGCCCTAAGTTTATCGTGTAGTCAGGAAATCTATAAACTTTGTTATTCCGGAGTCCCCAGGCAGCATCACAAGTGCTCTACCCGTGGACTTTGTCCCTGGGAGCTCCTGACATCACTGTCCATATATGTAAAGTGACATCAGGGGATTCTCCAGGGCCGGAATCCCTGGCCAGAATGTTGCCGACGCTCCGGCCGTGTACTCGGGCTTTGTGCAGCTTCGGAGGTCACTTTATGTATATGGAGCAGGAGCAGCGCCATAGTCTCTGGGCAGAGCGCTAGTAGAAGGCTCCAGCCCTGTTCATGGACAGTGGCTTCAGTAGTTTCCCCATGGCCATTCCCCAGGCGACGTACCCCACTATATGCCATACAGTCGGATACGTTTTAGCTAAATAGATCAAAATCCGGAGCACTGCCGGCTCCATGGTTTCCTTCACTGTAATTGACATCAGCACCAAAATCATTTAATGCGAATAACGTACAAACGTGAGCGCCACACTTTCCGTTGCCCACCCCCGGTAATGGAGGGGGGGGGCCCAGACATCATGGCTGTATGGGGCCCAGAAATTCCTGATGGCGGCCCTGCCTGTATCCTGTTTCCCGTACTATCCAGTACTATCCTGGTCTACTGCCGTGCTGAGCTGTTGTCGTGTTTTGCTGCATCTCCACGCCTGTTCTACTGCACCACGACTGACGTTTACCTGCTGCCTGGTCCCAGGTGAGCCTGCCTTGCTGCTGTCTACATTGCCTCAGGTACCCTTTTCTGGACTACAGACTCTGTACCATACCTGTTTGGCCACCTGCCATCCCGCTACGCGGAACGGCCCAGTGGGTCCACACCCCGCCCCGAGACACTGGAGTAGATTTGATTTTCTGGTGCACGGACGGCCGGAGATACGTCTCATTTATTAAGAGGAGTGCGTCTCTTAATTAATTAGGTGCATTGTACTGCAACTTTTGTTAGATTAAGACTGGCGTAAGAAACGCCAGTCTTAATGAATTGCCCTATAGCCTTCAGTATTAGGCTTTAGTTTGGGAAAGGTCATGTTAACATATATGTATGGTGGCACACAGACTTGCTGCGGGTCCATATTATGGATCATTAGGCAATCTGTGTGCTGCCGTATAGTGTGACTAGAAGAAAGACATGTACAGAGTGGGCCCATAGTAGGCTATAGGTAGTGTATTATCGATCCTTACAATATGGATTGTTAATGCGGTCGTGTGCATGAGACCTTAAGTCTATTTTAGATTTGTCATTGGACACAGTAGGTCTGTGGCCAAGATTAAATGGTTTAAAATGGAAGCTTGAGCTGGACCTGCAGCTCCGGTTCCGATTTTCAATGAATTGTCTTTATTTGTGTCTCAGTTTAATTTTCAGCAAACTAACATCCATCTTATCTGCAGTAATGATTCATTAATGGACTTCAGTGGACTCCGACACATGCAGAGGAATCTATGATATACTGTGTTCATCTTATGATGACCCCCTTAGAGGTATGATTTGTATTATATACTGTAGAATAACATTACACCCCGAGGCAGACTGATACATGAAGAGTTTCCTCCACCGTGCATTTTGCCCTTGGCGGGTGTCTTCCTGGAGTTTATATAAGAACTACTATAACTCCCTCCCTTACTGTATCTTGTGATGTGTGTTCTTCAGTAATTATAACACAACCATCCCCTTTAGTGTACAATCCAGATATACACCCAAATATTTATATGATGTCGCCCGTTCATCCTCCTGATCTAAAATAGACACTGGCACCATATTCTCAGGTTCTCTTCCATAGATCAATAATCATTTCCTTCATCTTTTTAATATTCAATTGCAATTCTTTATCTAACTTACAAAATCCTTTAAGAAATCCCTATATTCTCTCTCACAACCATCATTTATGGCACCCATAACTACCATATCATCACAGAACTTCTGCAAATGGCAGCTTTCAGAAATATACCTAAAATCTGCCCTATACAATGCAAATAAAAACGGCGATAATACCGGTCTCTGTAGTGCCCCTATATCACTAATCTCTTTTCCAGCCACAAATGCGACACTATGCACAAACTGCGGACGGCCAGTCAAATAATCAAAAATCCAGTTGGAAATCTCACCATCAATGTGCATCCCCTCCATTTTAGTTCTCATCAATTCTGGTTTTATTAAATTAAAGGCACTGCAAAAACATTACCCTAATCGCCACCCCATTCCATTCTAGAAAAGAGTATTCCCTATGCAACAAATATGATACTGCATCCTCCACTCCAATACTATAAGCAAATTCTAATAGATCTACATATTTTGACACTGCTGATTTCAGGTGCACCAACACTAGCCTCTCAAAGACCTTCATAAAAGTCAAAACGACTGGACGATTTATTCGGTAGTAACGGTTTTACAACCTTCGGTATAGGAACTATACATGACGTTTTCCACACTTCAGGAACACTCTGTTGTTGTAAACTCAAATTAAACAGATCAGTTAACGGGCTACATAACTGAATTTTCAGATCTTTAGAACTGATGTAATCCGGTCCCGATTCTTTCCTTACTTTTTTTTTTCCTATTCAACAATTCCTTCAGGTTTTTTCCCACCCATGGTTTGTTGTTTTCAAAACCCTTCACCTGCACCTGTGGTATAATCAGTGGCGGATCCTCATATGGGCGTTTCGGGCGGCCGCCCGGGGCCAAAGGCTCCCAGGGGGCCCATAGCTGCCCAAACCGCACACAAGTGAAAAAAAACTCTCCAGGGCTGCTGCCGGCCGCATTCTAGCGGTCATCGATCCCACGTGCTGATGAAGAGGAGGGGGGGGGATGTGCAGGGGGAGTCAATTGCGGCCAGGTAACAGGGGCACAGCACATCAGCTGTAGAGAGCAGACTGTCAGAGTTAGTGATGGGCTGGTGCTGGAGTCTCCCTGACAGTCTGCTCCTCTGTGCTGCTGTGCACTGTCCCTCCTGTTTAAATCTCCAGCAGCTGCCTGATAACGGCAAAACTGAAACTAGAGGGTAAAGGACCTGTGGTGACGTCACAGTCACATGATTAAGGTCCTGGAGGCTGCCAGAGACAAGCACCGCAGAGGAAGAGACTGGTAAGTGTGTGTGTGTGTGTGTGTGTGTCATAATGTAAGTCTATATAGTGTGTGCTGTGTATATAGTGTGTGCTGTGTATATAGTCTATATAGTGTGTGCTGTGTATATAGTGTGTGCTGTGTATATAGTGTGTGCTGTGTATATAGTCTATATAGTGTGTGCTGTGTATATAGTGTGTGCTGTGTTTATAGTGTCTATAATGTAAGTCTATATAGTGTGTGCTGTGTATATAGTGTGTGCGCTGTGTTTATAGTGTCTATAATGTAAGTCTATATAGTGTGTGCTGTGTATATAGTGTGTGCTGTGTTTATAGTGTCTATAATGTAAGTCTATATAGTGTGTGCGTGTAGTGTGTGTGGTTTGAATATATAGTGTGTGGTGTTAGTGTGAATTGTATATAGGGTGTTTAATCTCACATTTTTTGTGTGCAAAATAATTTCCCGCCCATAGAGCCCTCTGCAGTAAGTCAGATGCTCAGAACCCCCCCTGCAGTATAATCTCCCCCATAGAGCCCTCAGTAGTTATTATACTGCAGGGGGGGGGGGGGGGGGTTAGAGCGTTTGACTGTTGAGGGTTCTATAGGGGAATAACTCCTTCCCCCCCCAGAGCCATAAGGGCGGATTTACACGAACGTGTAATACGTCCGTGCAACGCGCATGCTTTTCACGCGCGTCGCACGGACCTATGCAAGTATATGGGGCAGTGCAGACTGTCAGTGATTTTTGCGCAGCGTATGTCCGCTGCGTAAAACTCACGACAGGTCCTATATTTCTGCGTTTTTTTGCGCATCACGCACCCATTGAAGCCAATGGGTGCGTTAAAATCACGCATGCCTCCGTGGGACGTGCGTGATTTGCTCAACAGCAGTAAAACTATGATTGCAAACAGAAAAGCACCACGTGCTTTTCTGTTTACAAACATACAAACAGAGTGTCATAATGATGGCGGCTGCGCGAAAGGCACGCAGCCGCGCATCATATGGTGATGACACACGGAGCTGTTAAGTGGCTTTTGCGCGCGCAAAGCGCAGCATTTTTTGCATGCGCAAAATGCACACGCTCGTGTAAATCCGCCCTAAGTGTCAGACGCTTAGACCCTCCCATAAGGCACTCAGCAGTCAGTCAGATGCACTGGGGAGGGGTGTCTGACTGCTTAAAGGGTAACTAACGAAACTTTTTTTTTAAAATTACATGTCATAGTGACATGTCAAATGTTCTAATCGGTGGGAGTCCTGGCACTGAGACCCCACCAATCGCTGAAACAAAGTGGCAGAAGCGCTCAGGTGAGTGCTGTGCCACTTTGTTTCTGATCGTCTTTCCTCTGATAGCCGAGCTTGCGGTGTATGGGCACAACAGAAAGTCTATGAGTCTGTTCACCGCGCCGAGGAAAGACAAATTCGGAAATGAAGTGGAACAGCGCTCACCCGGGCACTCCTGCTGCTTTGTTTTAGTGATCGGTGGTGGTCTCAATGCTGGGACCCCCATCGATCAAAACTTCTGACATATCACTCTCACTATGACACGCCAAATGTTTTTTAAAAGTTTAGTTACCTCTTGGGGACTGAATTTATTGGTTTGAGTTAATGTATGGGCCTGGGTCTTAATTTGCTTAGGGGTCTGGGGTATAAGACAATTTATGGTGTTTATTTCTGAATTTTTATTTTGCTATAGACGCTGAAAATGGCTACAGAATCAAGGGGAAAAGATTTCTCATCCGGAAACTCTGCAGTCATCAGGAGAAGTCGCCATAACGGTCTGTGTCAGATGGAGAAGAAAAGAGAACGACCCATCAGTGAAGACATCTCCTGTGAGTCATTGCATTTATAGATCTGTCATCTCTCCTGACATGTCAGTTATCGGAAATCCTTGTATTCCACATAAAGTCTTTGTGTACCCAGGACTAATAGACAAATTCGTGTTACCATTCCCCTTGTCAGGAGGATGTGTCCCTACACAGTGTGATACTGTCAGCGATGGTTGGAGACTGTCAGTATGTAGGGACACAGCCCTTTGACAAGGGGAATCGTAGCACTCATTTGTCAATGCTCACACAGAAAGGTGGTTTTTAATATAGACATGACGTGGCAGGGCGGTGGTGGAAAGGGGGCCCAAGTTTGTGGAACAGCCCAGGGCCCATGGTTTACTTAATCCGCCACTGGGTATAATCAAGTCTGTGCAGAAGTTAATATAATGAGTTATAGCTTCAGCCCCCTCATTTATATCAATTCTATCTGATCCCAATTGTAAAACTTCCCAATCTGTAATTTCAAGGCACGTTCTCAATCCCTCCTCATTTTCCTTAGACCATTTTCTTACAATTTTTATGTCTACCAGTTTCACTTTTACCTTTGGAAAATATACCAGCTTGCATAAGGCTAAACTATCCAAACAACCCAATGGCGGAATTATGCTAGTACTATAAGCATTCTTTACCTTCGCATATAACAAATGTAATGTATTTTCTCCCCTTGTAGCCCATTCCACATACTGAATAAAGTTAGGTAGAACCCTACCCATAGTTACATGATTAAAATCCTTTGTCAATACAAAAAAAGTTTGGGTATCTAGTCATGATGCACTCCTATCTATCTATCTATCTATCTATCTATCTATCTATCTATCTATCTATCTATCTATCTATCTATCTATCTATCTATCTATCTATCTATCTATCTATCTATCTATCTATCTTATATCTATCTATCTTATATCTATCTATCTTATATCTATCTATCTTATATCTATCTATCTTATATCTATCTATCTTATATCTATCTATCTTATATCTATCTATCTTATATCTATCTATCTTATATATCTATTTATTGATATTGACACCATTTTTATAATTTTATACTTATGCAACTGTTATGTTACTTTCAAATATAAAATAATAAGGAAACCAATAAATATCTAATGTTTTAATGGCAGGAGTGTAGGTAATGTTTAATAACAGCGAGTTATATAACAATGTTTTATAGAAGAATCCGGAACATTCCCACTGTGTTTATATACTGCCAAGTTCTGCTAAGGTTTTCTAGTAAATTACAATAGAGAAACTATCAATGTTTCCATGGCTACTGCATCCGATGTCACTAGTGCCGAATTATATGCACACAAGATACCACCTCAACTGAGCTATAACCTGTGGAAGTCTTATACTTACCTACAACATTTTAAACCAAGGCTGCATACGACTTGGTGAACAATATATTTTATTCTCACTTTAGTGCATCTGCTGTAGATTGAAATAGATTTCCAAAACCGACCTCGTGCAGTATGATGTGGATGATATTGATGCTAAGATTGAACTACAGCTGCAGCAGTCAGCGGCTGCAACAGATTCACCACTGATGGCAGACCGCTGGTAAAGGTACTCAAAAGAGTATATGTAGAGGTGTATGTGTGTCATATATATGTGGATATGTTTATTTATGTGTGTGAGTCTATCTTTGTATAAACAGGTGTTTATGGGTATTCTTGTGCATATATGTGTATATAAATATATATGTGTGTACAAGTATATTACATGGACAGCCAGTGGCGTAACTAACGCTGTAACAGTCATAGCGGCTGCTACGGGGCCCGCGGCATAAGAGGGCCCGTGCCGCCCGCTGGCACACCCCCCCCCCTGGCCGGCGGCTCCGCTAGCAGCCACTATGGCTGCTACAGTGGTAGCGATGCCACTGAACACTACGGCAGATCAGGGAGATATCTCCCCACTCTGCCATTAAAGGGGTTGTACCACAAAAAACATGTATCCCCTATCCACAGGATAGGGGATACATGTGTGATCGCTAGTGGTCCGACCTCTGGGACCCCCAGCGATAAGGAGAGCGGGGGACCGAAAGTCCCCCGAAGTGCTCCATGGGAGACCTTGGACTTCCAGGGTCTGTGTCCGGCAGCTCTGTAGAAATGAATGGAGCGCCAGTCATGCGTTATCTACATGGGGGTTGTATGGCGCTATCTACAGGGAGGCTGTATGGCGCTATCTACAGGGGCGCTGTATGGCGCTATCTACAGGGGGGTGTATGGCGCTATCTACAGGGGGCTGTATGGCGCTATCTACAGGGAGGCTGTATACCACTGTCTACAGGGATGCTGTACGGCGCTATCTACAGGGAGGCTGTATGGCGCTATCTACAGGGAGGCTGTATGGTGCTATCTACAGGGGGGCTGTATGGCTCTATCTACAGGGGGACTGTATGACGCTTTCTACAGCGGGGCTGTATGACGCTATCTACAGGGAGGCTGTATGGCGCTATCTACAGGGGGGCTATATGGCGCTATCTACAGGGGGCTGTATGGCGCTATATACAGGGAAGGGGCTGTATGGTGCTATATACAGGGAGGGGGCTGTATGGTGCTATCTACAGGGGGGGCTGTATGGCGCTACCTACAGGGGGGGCTGTATGGCGCTATCTACAGGGGGGGCTGTATGGCGCTATGTACAGGGGGGCTTTATGGCGCTATCTACAGGGGGGCTGTATGGCGCTATCTACAGGGGGGCTGTATGATGCTATCTGCAGGGGGGGCTGTATGGTGCTATCTACAGGGGAGTGCTGTATGGTGCTATCTACAGGGGGTGCTGTATGGCGCTATCTACAGGGGGTGCTGTATGGCGCTATCTACAGGGGGGTTGTATGGCGCTATCTACAGGGGGCTGTGTGTATGGCGCTATCTACAGGGGGCTGGATGGCGATATCTACAGGGGGAGCTGTGTGGCAGAATCTACAGGGAGGCACTATCTACAAGGGGGGGTTTTGTGGCACCCAGGGGAGGGGGCCCTGTTAAAAGTTTGCTATGGGGCCCAGTCTTTCCTAGTTACACCCCTGTGGACAGCCATTCATGTGAATAACCGACCTGAAATTCTACATTTCTCCTGCAAAGATCGCTGTTGATCTTCAGGGGTTTCTCAAGCCAGACCTGTAAAGATCAACTAATTGCCGGGCCGGTTTCAATCTGAAAAGTGGTTATTTTTATGAGACAACCCCTTTAAGACATTACTAACCCTGTAAATAATAATTTGATGAATGCAATTTACCCAACTTGCAATTATAGAGTCCATGACCCCCAGACTACATCAAATTGAAGATTATAAAGAAATGTTATATTTCGGAAGATGAGAACACATATTTAACACCAACATCAGACTAGGTAATTAAATCTTACCATATTTGAGAAACTTTGGAGGTGAAAACTCTTCCAATACAGTTTATGAGCTCTTGAAACAGCTAAGAGATTATTACACAATATCCAAAGTGTTAATGAGTATATATAAATGATTAGAGTCAGGAAATGGTTGAGCGTTTTGTGCTCTGTCCTTCATTATTCGGGGTATTTTGCCGAGTTTTTTGACGCGGAAACCGCGTCGCAAAACTCGGCAGAAACGGCCCGAGAACGCCTCCCATTGATTTCAATGGGAGGCGTCGGCGTCTTTTTCCCGCGAGCAGTAAAACTGCCTCGCGGGAAAAAGAAGCGACATGCCCTATCTTCGGGCGCTACCGCCTCGGACCTCCCATTGACTTCAATGGGAGGCAGGAGAAAGCGTATATCTCGCTGTTTTATGCCCGCGGCGCTCAATGGCCGCGGGCGAAAAACGGCGCGATAATTGCCGCGAAAATCGGCGTGCAGGGAGAGGAATATCTGCCTCAAAGTTCCAAACTGAATTTTGAGGCAGATATTCCTCCCCTAAAATACTCCGTGTGAACATAGCCCTAGGCTGGGTTCACACTGAGGTTTTTGCAGGCAGAAAATCTGCCTCAAAATTCAGTTTGGAATGCCTGCACGCTGAATTTTCGCTGCGTTTTTCGCCCGCGGCCATTGAGCGCCGCGGGCAAAAAACACCACAAAATACACTTTGTCTGCCTCCCATTGATTTCAATGGGAGGTCAGAGACGTAAACGCCCGAAGATAGGGCATGTCCCTTCTTTTTCCCGCGAGCCGTATTTTCCGTTCGCGGGAAAAAAATGCCTCCGCCTCCCATTGAAATCAATGGGAGGCATTTTCGGCAGTTTTTTGGCGCATTTTCCGATGTTTCCGCGTAAGAAAACTTGTAAAAGAACTCTGTGTGAACTGACCCTTATTTTCATGCTAGATTTACTCGTATGCCCCTATATTGTATTGTGTAATTCTGAAAGGATCAGACTATATAAAGTATACTTTGCAGCCCTGATTATATATGTAAGTTTTGAAGGGAGGTTATATATTGTCATCCAGAAGTCAGTAATACGGAGGGAAAGCAAGAATGCTTAACAAAATAAATACATACAGGTAAAACATATTTTAAAGCCATAACATATTAAAAGATTACAGATAACACTTGATAACCATGAGAGACACATACTAAGAGGGGGTCTCCTCCATGGACTTAACCCCTTAATGACCAGGCGATTTTGTGCGTTAATGACCAAGGATTATTTTTTGTTTTTTCACTGTTGCATTCTAAGAGTCGTAACTTTTTTTTTTTATTCCGTTGATCTAGCCGTATAAGGGCTTGTTTTTTGCGGGACGAGTCGTATTTTTCAATTGCATCATTTTTGGGTGCATATAATATATTGATTAACTTTTATTAACTTTAGTTTAGGAAAGAATTGAAAATAAACGGCAATTCCAGCATTGTTTTTCACGTTACAAATTTACGCCGTTCACTATGCGGCATAAATAACATGTTTCCTTGTATTCGATGGGTCAGCACGATTATGTGGATACCAAATATGTAGAGGGTTTTATGTTTTCCTACGTTTGCAGAACAAACATGGGATACATGAGACTTATTGATTAATTTTTATTTTATTTTTTATGGTGGGAATGGGAGAAAAAAAAAGGAATTTTGCCATTGTTTCTTGCATATTTTTTGGACGCCGTTCACCCGGCGGTTTAATTAATGCATTAACTTTTTTGTTGGAGTCGTTGTGATCGCGGTGATACCATGTATGTGTTACCTTTTTTTTTTTTTTACACTTTTACATAATAAAACTACTTTTTGGGGAAAAAAGTGGTTTTATTTCTATTTTTACTGTAATTTTTTTTTTTTCAGAAACTTTATTTAACTGTTTTACTTTTTTTTTTGTCCCACCAGGGGACTTCACCATGCGATCTCCGGATCGCTTATATAATGCTTTGGTATACTTAGTATACCAAAGTATTATTGCCTGTCAGTGTAAAACTGACAGGCAATCTATTAGGCCATGCCGGAGGCCTAACAGGCATTTGCTGAAGGCAGGCCTGGGGGTCTTTGTTAGGCCCCCGGCTGCCATGGAAACCTGACGGCACCCCGCGATTTCTTTGCGGGGGCACCGATGGGGTGACAGAGGGAGCTCCCTCTGTCAAACACCTTAGAAGCCGCAGTTGCTTTTGACAGCGACATCTGATGGGTTAAACTTCCGGAATCGGAGCGTGCTTCGATTCCGGCAGTTGTGGCAGGAGCCAGGCTGTGTAGAACAGCCGTGCTCCGGCCGCTGATTGCATGGGTACGCTGGCAGTACCCACCCGATCAGAGCAACGGATATATCCGTCGCTATGCGGGAACTAACACCTGCTTGTGACGGATATATCCATCGCTCGTCGTTAAGGGGTTAAAGTAACTTATTTGTGCTGGATCAAGAATCTAAATAAAGGAGTAGAAATGTGCAGAGAAAATTTTTCCAACTATAAAACATGCCTCTAATACCAGCTGTAGGACATACAAAATAATACTAATTATAATGCATGGAAATAATGCTAACATATGGGATAGGTCAGAGGTCTCAAACACGAAGCTGTCTCAATCACAAAGCTGTCTTCTGGAGCCCGCTAACAGCGGGAGAGCAGAGAACAGGCCGAAGGAGGAGCGCCACACACACTCCCCTGTAGATAGTGCCACGCTACACACCCCACACTGTGGACAGCGCTACACCACCTCTCTATAGATAGCTTCATTGGGTGTCCCTCTAAGAGGGAATCCCCAGCCAGAGCGCTATGCTCAGGGATTCCACTGATAGACGAGGCTTCTGATATATATATATATGGACAGTGACGTCAGGGGCTCCTCCAGGAGAGGAATCCCCAGCCAAAGTGCCGGCAACGCTTTGGCTGGGGATTCCACTCCTAGAGGGAGCCCCAATCGAGCTATCTATAGGGGGATATTACATAGTTACATAGTTTGTACGGTTGGAAAAATATTCATGTCCATCAAGTTCAACCAAGGGATGGGTAAGGGGAAGTAAAAAATGTCTACACATAGGAGCTAATATTTTCTTGTTCTAGGAAATGATCTAAGCCTTTTTTGAAGCCATCTACTGTCCCTGCTGTGACCAGCTCCTGGGGTAGGCTATTCCATAAATTCACCGTTCTCACAGTAAAGAAGGCTTGTCGCCTCTGCAGGTTGATCTTTCTTTTTCGAGACGGAGGGAGTGCCCCCTTGTTTTTTGAGGGGGTTTTACATGGAACAGGATTTCACCATATTTTTTGTATGTGCCATTCATATATTTATATAAGTTAATCATGTCCCCCCTTAGTCGTCTTTTCTCAAGGCTAAATAGGTTTAGTTCTTTTAATCTTTCCTCATAACTTAGATTCTCCATGCCCCTTATTAGCTTCGTTGCTCTTCTTTGTATTTTTTCCAACTCCAAGGCATCCTTTCTATGAACTGGAGCCCAGAACTGAACTGCATATTCTAGATGAAGCCTCACTAATGCTTTGTAAAGTGGTAATATTACATCCCTGTCCCGCGAGTCCATGCCTCTTTTGATACACGACAATATTTTGCTGGCCTTTGAAGCAGCTGATTGACACTGCATGCTGTTATTTAGTTTATGATTTACAAGTACACCCAGGTCCTTTTCAACAAGTGACTCCCCCAGTGTAGCTCCCCCTAGGACATATGATGCATGCAGGTTGTTCGTACCCAGGTGCATAACTTTACATTTATCTACATTAAACTTCATTTGCCAAGTGGACGCCCAAACACTTAGTTTGTTTAAATCTGCCTGCAATTCACAAACATCTTCCATAGTCTGAACTATATTGCATAGCTTGGTGTCATCTGCAAAAATAGAATTAGTGCTATTAATCCCATCCTCTATATCATTAATAAATAAGTTGAATAATAGTGGTCCCAGCACTGAACCCTGGGGTACACCACTTATAACCGGGGACCATTCAGAGTAGGAATCATTGACCACAACTCTCTGGATACGGTCCTTGAGCCAATTCTCAATCCAATTACAAACTATACTTTCTAAACCTATAGTCCTTAATTTACCCATTAGACGTCTATGGGGGACAGTGTCAAATGCCTTTGCAAAGTCCAAAAACACTATATCCACAGCGGCCCCTCTGTCTAGGCTTCTGCTTACCTTTTCATAAAAACAGATCAGGTTAGTTTGACAGCTTCTGTCCTTTGTAAAACCGTGCTGGCTGTCACTTATAATACTATTTATTGTCACATAATTCTGTCTATAGTCCCTCAATAGCCCCTCAAACATTTTCCCCACAATGGATGTTAAGCTTACTGGTCTATAATTACCCAGCGAAGACCTAGAGCCCTTTTTGAAAATAGGCACCACATTTGCCCTGCGCCAGTCCCTTGGCACTATACCAGTCAGAAGAGGGGGACAGAAATAACTGAACTAAGCTCCTTAAGAACTCTAGGGTGTAACCCATCTGGTCCCGGGGCCTTGTGTATGTTTATTTTATTTTATTTAGCTTGCACCATATCTACATTCATCCAATTCAGTATGTCAACTGATATATTAACATCACTGGCAGTGGCTACATCAGCTGCTCTTTCTTCTGTTGTATATACAGATCGGAAGAACCCATTTAGTAACTCTGCCTTCTCTTGATCCCCTGTGACCAACTCCCCATTACCACTATCTAAGGGTCCTACATGTTCAGACCTTGGCTTTTTTGTATTTATATGCTTGAAGAATTTTTTAGGATTTGTTTTACTATCCTTGGCCACCTGCCTTTCATTTTGTATTTTTGCTGATTTTATTATCTTTTTACAGATTTTATTAAGCTCTTTATATTTTACAAAGGCTACAGCTGTACCCTCAGATTTGTATTTTTTAAATGCCCTTTTTTTTGTCACGTATTGCCCTTTTTACAGAAGGTGTAAGCCATGTGGGGTTTAATTTTAGTCGTTTATACTTGTTACCTGTAGGAATAAATTTTGCACTATAATTATCCAAAGTAGATTTGAAATCTCCCATTTATCATTTGTCCCATTATTTAACATTAGTTCTTCCCAGTCTATATCCTGAATTGCAGCCCTCATCCTGGGGAAATTGGCCTTCTTAAAATTAAGTGTTTTTGCCCTCCCAGCCTGCGTTTGTTTTTTACAGTATAGGTAAAATATAACTATATTATGATCACTGTTACCGAGGTTTTCACGAACATTGACATTCCCAACAAGCTCTGCATTATTAGAAATGACCAGATCCAACAGAGCTTCACCTCTAGTCGGGTCTTCCACAAACTGGCCCATAAAATTTTCCTGCAACAGGTTGAGGAAATGTCTCCCCTTTGCAGTTGAAGCCGATCCATGACACCAATTAATATCCCGGTAATTAAAATCTCCCATTATCACAACAGTACCCGCCTGTGCAGCCCGCTCCATCTGTTTATATATTTGACCTTCTATCTCTTCAGTTATATTGGGGGGTCTATAGATTACACCAAAAGTAATTTTTTCAGTGTTTACCTCCCTTTGTAATTCCACCCACAAGGTTTCAACCTCCTCACAATCTTCAGCCTCTAATGTCTCATTCACACTCACCTTCATATCGCTTCTCACATACAGACATACACCACCACCTTTCCTATTCACCCTGTCTTTCCGAAACAGTGTAAAACCCTGTAGATTTACAGCCCAATCATGTGAAGAGTCCAGCCATGTTTCAGCAACACCAACTATATCTATATTTTCTTCCAATATCAAGGCCTCCAGCTCCCCCATTTTGCTTGCTAGACTTCTGCCATTTGTGAACATACACTTGAACTTGCCTTTAAATGTTTCACTTTCAGTATCAGAAATGTGATTATTTGACATTTGGGCTTTTTTATTTTCACTGCTGTTTTGTAACAAAAGGATCTCCTTATCTTGTTGCCTAGTCCTCTCCCCACCGTCTGTTTCTCCCCCCACCAATATAGTCTGACCCCTCTCTAACCTATCTACCCCTTTATTTTCTACATTGGCCTCCCTCCTCAGCCCTAGTTTAAACACTCCGCCACCCCAGCTAGAATTCTCTCCCCCAGCACAGCGGACCCCCTTCCATTTAAGTGCAAATCATCTGCAGAATACAGTTTGTACCCCAATGAAAAGTCAGCCCAGTGCTCTAGGAACTCAAAGCCTTCTCCTCTACACCAAGACTTAAGCCATGCATTTAACTCCCTGAGCTCCCGCTGTCTTTCCTGTGATGCGCATGACACAGGCAGTATTCCTGAGAATACAACCTTGGAGATCCTTCCCTTCAGCTTGTAGCCTAGTTCTTTAAAATTATTCTTTAGGCTCCTCCACCTACCATTTATTCTGTCGTTGGTACCGACATGGACCACAACAGCTGGATCATCACCAGCCCCTCCCAGCAATTTGTCCACCCGTTCCACCACATGCCGAACCCTGGCACCAGGGAGACAGCAAACCATTCGGTTGAGGCGGTCTTGGCGACAAATTATTCTATCCGTCTTCCTGATTATAGATTCCCCTACAACTATCAACTGTCTTGGCTTACCTGCATTACCATCCCGCTGACTACTAGCTGGGCTGTTCTCCCGGCTGTTAGGGAGATCAGTATCCACTAGGGCTGCCATTTCTGAGACGGACACCCTCGCATCATCACCCAACTTGGCAATTTTGCTTGGAATGTCAGAAACCAGATCGGCCTTCCTTTTCTTTGACCCCTTTCTACTGCCCCTAACTACATTAACCCAGCTACTTACCTGATCCTGCTCACCCACGTCTTCACCCTCCAGTTCTAACCCACTAACTGCATGCTCCGTGTGCAGCAAGCTCAGCTCAAGTGCCGGCAACGCTTTGGCTGGGGATTCCACTCCTAGAGGGAGCCCCAATGGAGCTATCTATAGGGGGATATGTGTGCCACTATATACAAAGGGTTGTGTGTGGCACTATGTCCAAAGAGGGGGGCGTGATATTATCTACAGAGGGCAGTGTGGCATTATATAAAGAGGGCATTGGGGAATTATCTACAGAGGGCACTGTGGCAGTATCTAAAAAGGGGCTGCTCAATCTTGACAGTCTTGTGTCTGCCAAACGCTGCCAACTGAGCAGCCAGACTGCATTTAGCGACACTTAAACTTGAAAACGTGATTATTAAAATAAGCACCTGGAGTAAACTCAAATATTTTATCAAATGTGAAAGTGATGCGGCCTGTCATTTTCACATTTTTTCTATATGCGGCCCATTTACCCGGCCGAGTTTGAGACCCCTGGGATAGGCCATCAATACCTGATTGTGGGGTCTAACTCCTGGCACCCCCGCCGATCTGCTATATTGAAGGGGCCCCAGCGCTCATACGAGCACTTCTTCCCCGTTGTTCATTACCTGCTCATACTGTGAGTCGCCGACAAACTTGTAACGGCGATTCACAGTATTACAGCTCACTCCCATTCACTGGAAAAGGAGCATCGTATTGTATAATGCAGACAATGTATATGTTATTGTTTTGGCAATATATGGCAATTGTTAAAGAAATTGATGGCCTAACCTCAGGATAGGCCATCAATACCTAATCGGTGGGGGTCCGACTCGCGGCACCCCCGCCGATCAGCTGTTTTGAAGAAGCCGCTTCCCCTTCATTCCTAACCTGCTTGTACTGTGAATCACCGACACACTTTCAGCTCGGCATAATTGCAGGAAGTCTGCATCAAGCCCAGAATGCTACTGGACTATATAAAGGGCTCTGCTCTCTTGTTCTTTGCCTGAGCGCTGTTCGTTACCCAAATGGGTAACTTGCAAATTGTCTCCTAGTGTCTTCCAGTTCCCAAGTGTATCCTGTATCCCGTGCTGTTCTGGTCAAGTGCCGTGCTGAAGCTGTTGTCGTGTTCTGCTACTCCATGCCTGACATCTACCTGCTGCCTGGTCCCAGCCGAGCCTGCCTTGCTACTGTCCGAGTTGCCACAGGTACCCTCTCTGGACTATAGACTCTGAACTATACCTGTTTAGCCAGCTGCCATCCCGCTACACGGTACGGCCCAGTGGGTCCACACCTTGCATCGTGACACAGGCTATACACACTATACACACTCACTGATGGAGACATGGTAACAAAAACAAACTAATAAACTGGCTCTCATTCTATACATGACACAGACAATGGGCTCCCTGTACTCACCGATTTCACACTTGGATGGGGGGATTTTGGGGGATGAAGGATGTATGTCAGCTTCAACTTTCACATGTCACCACTGTATAGAATTTTTCACACAACTGATCATTATACAGGGGGGTGCATAAGTAGGTATACAGTTTAAAGAGAACCTTTCACCTCCCCATACATGTGCAGCTGAGTGCAACATGTAATGGGCAGGGCTGCACAAATGCTGGGCATTTTACATGTTTTTCTACCTCCCTCCGTTATTTAGATATCAGTGCCGTTATATTTGGTGCCCGATATTGAAATAAACCCCTGAACTGTCAATGGGGTGTGTTACTATGGCTGTGACACTGTCCAATCAGATATGGACAGTGTTACAGCAAGAGCGAGAATAGAGGAGAGAGTGTGCGTGAGCGCGCACGCTCTCACTCTCACTCTTCAGCCGAACTTGCAAGGGGGCTTGTCACTGCTACGGACAGTGTAAGAGCCGTGGAGAGGAGAGAGCGCATGCGCGCGCTCACCTCTTCAGCTCTTGCGAGAGATCAGTCTTGTACTTTGTCTGCCGAACTGGCGAAGGGGCGTGTCACTGCTATGGACAGTGTAAGCGCTGGGGAGTGCTTGCACTGTCCATAGCAGTGACATGCCCCCTTGCCAGTTCGGCAGAAGACTGATCTTAAAAGCTGAAGAGTGAGAGGCTAAGAGCGTGTGCGCGCGCTCGCGCACACGCTCTCCTCTATCCTTGCTCTTGCTGTAATGCTGTCCATATCTGATTGGACAGTGTCACAACCATGCTAACATGCCCCCTTGCCAGTACACGCGCCGTTGACAGTTTAGGGGGTTATTTAAATATCGGGCGCCAAATATAACGGCACCGATATCTAAATAACGGAGGAAGGTAGATTAAAAAAATTAAAGTGCCCCAGGATTTGTGCAGCCCTGCCCATTACATGCTGCACACCCCTTGAAAAAGCTATCTACGTGAAACGCGCATTGGGGTTTTCTCCACACTTGGGAGTCGTCACATCTGAGGAGCCACATGGGTTAGTAACTGATTTAGGTTTTCTACTAAAGGATGTTTTGTTATGCTATTTGCCCGGTTATCCATATATCTAATTGAGGTTTTGGACAGGCAGTGCTGACTATTCTGTCCTTTGAACAATTATTAAGTGGGTGTAGATTAGACTATACTGTAGTCACTACTTATGTCATCCTCCACTATCTTTTACAAAGACACATTGCACTGGGGATACAACATATTTGTTGGACACGAATAGGTATACACTCTGTTAGTCCTTACCGTACTGTTATAATGTACTTACTTTAGAGCAAAATGATGACAATCTTCTGTGGGAACTTTCCCATTCCTATGTACATATAAATTACTACTGTGGCTCTATGTTTTCTCCTATTTTGGAGATATGCAGTGATTCGATTTGTAGTCTGTATTTTAACCATGTATTTTTGTATTGTCCAATAAAATTTGTAATTTTCTATGCATTTGGCTTTTCATGGCTCAATAGTATTTGACTCCTTTTTCTCGTGTATGTATTTAAATGGTATTTGGAGTTTCTATTCCGACATTGGGGAGCATAGATATAAAACCGCACTTGCTGGTAGCTTAACCCAAATGACTTTATAGTCCCATGAGACGTTTGTTGATAACATGTATGGTGAGGTGAAAGGTTCTCTTTAAATAATGAGCAAATATAATAATAGGTATAATGTTTAAAAAGTATTTTATAGAATAACAAAACAATTAAGTACAATCTCTTATATGCTCACTATTAACACGTTGCTGTAATCTAGTTTTTTACAATTACACTTTAGCAAAAGGTTCTTTAGTGGCATTAATGTCTTGGCATGCGTCTTGTATGAACTGAATCATGTTATCAACCGTGCGTGGTTTTATGATAACTCCCCAAAAAGAAGGTCCAACGGGGTAAAGTCTGGTGATCGTGGTGGTCATTTGACCGGGCCTCGTCTGCCTCTCCACATATTGGGTAATTTTTAGTCAAGAAAATGACGCACCGCTAAAGCTTAGTGGGGAGGGGCTCCATCCTGCTAAAAATAGAAGTCTTCATTTTCATGCTCCAACTGCAATTGTGGTATTACATTTTTCATGTTAAGGTACAGGACTGAGGTAACTGTTGTATTGTAGAAGATCGCTCCTATTACCCCTTTATATGAAAGGGCCGCGCAAACTGTAACCCCAGGGAGATTCAACTGTTTTTCACTTGTAGCAAGGAGGTTTTCTGTTGAGTAATAAACAAAGTTGTCCTATTAACAGCACCTGAAAGTTTGAAGTTGGCTTCATCGGACCAAGTTATTTTTCTAATAATGCCGTCTCCTTGTGTTTCTTCATTCACAATTGCCTTAAATTGTAATTAGACTGTTAGAGAAATCTCCCCCTGTATACCTACTTATGCACCCCCCTGTATACTGTAAGTCAAATTATAACTGGATGTTTACAGTATTTTCAACACTAGAATGTCACCCCCCCCCCCCCTATTTCACTCAACTGTAGTCAATGCCATACTGGTACTGTGCAGGCTACACATTCATCCAGGAGCTGAAGAACATCAACAGTAAGGCTACATGTACACGTTGTAGAATTTGATGCAGAAAATCTGCATTAAAACTACAGATAAACACAGGTAATTCCACAGATAAAATCGGCACTAAATATTGCGGATTTTTATGCTTTCTTAGGTGCGTTTTGTACATTTTGAAGCGGAATCAGGCGTGAATTGTATGATGCAGATTTTGGTGCGTTTTTTTAAATTAATTAATAGGCATTGTGTGCATGTTGCCTAAGGTTGCACTCACATGTAGTGTACTGAATTCATAAGCTGCAGAAAACTTTACTGTGTATGCCGGTAGCATAGCTGGCAGGGGGGGCCCGGGCCCACTGAGATGTTGTTGCCGGTCCCCCAGCGGTGTGTCCTGGTTTAATCTATATCTGCATCCTCAGGACGCAGATATAGATTAATCCAATTCTGGAGCAAGGAGCTGACGGCTCCTTGCTCCAGCATTCACGGTGTAGTGCCAGCTCCAGCTGTGAGCGGCTGAACGCAGACAGGCGTGATGTAGTGATGTTATCGCGCCTGTCTGCGCAGAGCCACACACTTCACAGAGCGGATGAGCAGACAGATCTCCTCCACGTCGTGGGAACCGGGATAGGTAAATATTTATTTTATTATATTTTTATTATTCACTATGGGGCATTATACTGTTTGGTGGCAGCTAAAAGGGCATTATACTGGGTATGGGGGGGCCGCAATAGGGAAGTATACTGTATGAGGGCGGCTTTGGGGGCATTACACTGTATGGGGCAGCTATGGGCCAGCTTTGGGGGCATTAAACAGCATGGGGCAGATATGGGGGCATTATACTGTATGAGGGCAGCTATGGGGCATTATACTGTATGAGGGAAGATATGCGGGCATTATACTGTATGATGGCAGCTATGGGGGAATTATACTGTATGGGGCAGCAAGGGGGGCATTATACTGTATGGGGCAGCTATGGGGGCATTATACTGTATCAGGGCAGCTATGGGGCATTATACTGTATGAGGGCAGATATGCGGGCATTATACTGTATGATGGCAGCTATGGGGGAATTATACTGTATGGGGCAGCTAGGGGGGCATTATAATGTATGGGGCAGCTATGGTTGCATAATACTGTATGGGGCAGCTATGGGCGCATAATACTGTATGGGGCAGCTATGGGGGCATTATACTGTATGGGGCAGCTATGGGGGCATTATACTATATATGGGCAGCTATGGGGCATTATACTATGTGGGAGGCACTATATGGACATTATACCGTGTGGGGACAGCTATAGGGCCATTATACTGTATAAAGGGGAGCTATGGGGCATTATTCTGTGTGAGGAGGCACTATAGGGGCATTATACTGTGTGGGGCAGCTATAAGGGCATTATACTGTGTGGGGGCCACTAAGGGGTTATTATACTGTGTGGAGGCCAATAAGGAGCCATTATACTATGTGGGGGGTACTAAAAGGTCATTATACTACGTGGGGGCAGCTATGGGGGCATATGCCAAACCCCTAGCTACTCCTATGGACTGTATGCCTATGGGAAAAATATTGCTCAACGCAAGAAGTACCAAAACAACAAAATAATTCTCTGGTGAAGCAAAATAACAACTGATGCAACAAATACTATTTTAATTGTCATTGAAGCATAAGGGTAAAGACACATGTAACGGACGCCATGATGCGACTGAACACTAAGCCGACATGCAATGTTACCATAATCCATGCAGTGTTGTAGTGTTTAAATTATTGGTAATAAAATACACTCTTTTTCACTATTTCCAGCTTCGACATGCTCTGCTGGCTGAATTTGGCACTGTCTCTATTTTCTTCACCCTTTCCAAACTAGAAAGTCTTCTGGGTATCCCAGACTCGACTAAGCCATTGATTCAGATATGTGTATCTGCAGACAGCTAAACCTAGATCATTTGATAAATCTTAACCCCTTCCCGTCATTTTTTATATGGGTACGTCACGGAAAGCTAGTGCTTCCCGCATTTTGCCTTATCCATAGGACAAATGGTGGACACTGGCTCAGAAGCTGAGTCGGTGCCACCATCGCTGGATGTCAGCGATATCTTACAGCTGACATCTGGCTGTAATGGCGGGGACCAAAAATTAGCTTCGATCCCCGCCATTAACCCCTTAAATGTAGCTGTAGCTGTGCAATCAGGGCTGCCGATGCTGCTATGGCAACAGGAGACCTAACAATGGCCTCCTGCTCTGCCATTACAGAAGCCGATTAGGCCCTGCCGGGAGGCGAGGCCTAAGCAGCTTGCTGTCAGTGAATGACTGACAGATCTAATACACTGCACTACATAGGTAGTGCAATGTATTAGAAAAAAAAAATCTGACAGTTGGACCTTCAATCAAGACCCCTAGTCGGACTTGAAAAAAAGTGTCAAAAATGTGTAAAAAAAAAGTTTTAAAACATATAATAAAAGTTTCAAGTAATAAAATAAAATAGAATGTTTAGTTCTATTCTAAGCCCCCACTTGCATACTATATTTCAAAGAGCAGTATCCACCGGATCGTTCCCAAGAGAAAACCAGCCTTAATTGTAACTTTACCTAAACCGGGGAAAGCTCCTGATGTACCTCAAAACTTTAGACCTATTTCATTACTTAATTCAGACTTGAAGATATATGCTAAATTTCTGGGCAATCGTTTGGCTCATATTCTACCACATCTGGTGAGAACTGACCAGGTTGGATTTGTCAGGGGCAGACAGGCTTGTGATAATACGAGGCGAGTACTAAATATATTACACCATTTGGAGTCCCATGGAATACTGTCTGTGCTGTTATCATTGGACGCTGAGAAGGCGTTTGACCGAATTAGTGGTCATACGCCTTCTCGCTTCTTAGACACATGGGTTTTAGCGCCAGTATACTGGACGCTATACTGGCATTATTCTGCTCCATATTATTTTTCTCAATCTGCTAAAGTCTTTACGAATGGATCCCTCTCTGATGAATACCCTATCTCTAATGGGACTTGACAGGGGTGTCCCTTGTCACCACTGATTTTTATATTCTCTATAAAATCTTTGGCACAAGCATTGCGAGAAAATTCTGAAATCACTGGAATTACAATAAGAGATCGCATACACATACTGTTTCATTATATGCAGATTGTCACGATCCGTGGGTATGTGGACCCACTAGGCCGCACCGCCATAGCGCAGTAGCAGCTGGCCAAACAGTCTTAGTACAAAGTTACCTTTGATAGTCCAGACAGTAGCGGAGGCTAGGCACAGATGAACTTGCAGGCAGATGACACCAGATGTGGTGTATAACAGCAGGCATGACAGGTGGCACATCACGGCTCCGACACTCTAAGGCATAGGAACAAATATAGAAAACCTATATATGCCTCATATAATTGTATACAGACAAAGAGTCTTTTAGACATATGTTAGTCCAAAAATAAAAATTTTATTATTCCACAAATTGGAAACCCTCCCAAACATACCCATACATGTACATACAAAATTAAAACATACTTAAAATTGAACAAACTCCGAGGTCATCAAATAACCACCATAGCCTAATTATTATAATAGTACAAAATATACAGCAGGTAACATAACAGCACAGGGGAAGAGCATGTGATCTTCAAATAGTAAGAGGTCCTAATGGTATCTGCCTCCACTTTACCTAGGTAAAGTCTGTTAAAGATGTAAAACTGGCTACCATACATAAATAATGGGCATGGTTGCATATCTATTACCTGTGGCTGACATGATGGCTGTTGATGGTCTCAGGAGAGGAACACCTCGACGCGCGTTTCGCACCCTCCTGATGAAGTATGTTTTAAGTATGTTTTAATTTTGTATGTACATGTATGGGTATCTTTGGGAGGGTTTCCAATTTGTGGAATAATATAATTTATATTTTTGGATTAACATATGTCTAAAAGACTCTTTGTCTGTATACAATTATATGAGGCATATATAGGTTTTCTTAATTATAGACTATGTCTTATGGCTATAATGCTGCCCAAGGGGTATTATAGGTGCTAACAGGAACAAATATAGCACGGGATACAGGATACAGGTAGCAGGGCACGGGAACAACGGGAACAGGATAACACTAAGGGTCCATTTGCTAAGACTAACATGGGTAAACAAAAACAACGCTCAGGCAATGAGTGGAAGGGCAGAGCCCTTTTTATAGTCCAGGGTTATCATGGGCTAATTACAGATTTTACACATGTGCAAGTACTGGCCCTTTAAGGCCGGGCGTGAGCGTGTGCACCCTACGGGAACCAGCACAGTTATGTGGAAGTGAGTGCTGGCATCTCTCAGGAGGGAGATGCCACCCAGAACTCACTCGTCCATGGACGCGGCAGTCGAGGGGTAAGTTAGAACGACGGTCCGCGGCTGTGGACGTTACACAGATGACATAATTTTCACATTGTCTGATCCAGAAAACTCCCTTGAACGCGTTGTAGACATTAGCAAAAGAAGTATTCGACACACAAATTAGTGATTTTAGCAAATCTTTCAATTTTATTTTATCATTGGTCGATGCCAGAGGTTTAGTGCGACGTTTCAGTCATAATTTAGACCTTCATCAGGCACTTGTTCCTCCTGGTGTCTGGAGTATCCATTTGTTGGCGCTGCGTATTTTAGTAGCGGCTAACCGCTGTATTTGGCGTGCCAAACGTCGCACTAAACCTCTGGCATCGACCATTGATAAAATAAAATTTAAAGATTTGCTAAAATCATTAATTTGTGTGCCGAATACTTCTTTTGCTACGTGATTGGGTTGGGACCCTATTCGTGTACCTACCCTGGTCTTGTGCGCTCTCAACTACCACATACGTTGTAGACATTATTAGATGTTTTGGGAATATGTCATATTATAAGCTTAATACCCAGAAGTCTCAGGTTCTCCCCAAAAACCTTTCGCCAGAATCTTTATTTTTTCTGAAAACCAAATTCCCCTTTGATTGGCAACCAGATTGCATTAATTATGTGGGTGTTTTAACATCTACGCATGAACAACTTTATAAACGAAATTACGAACCTTTATTAACAGAACACAAAGGCAGACAAAATCTGAAGTATCATGGATTGGGAGGATTGCAGCATTTAAGATGCTATTGCTTCCCAAGTTGTTGTATCTATTCCGTACCCTCCCTATACAAATCCCAAATTCCTTTTTCACCTTGATTCAAAAAAAGATATCAAAATTCATATGTGCTGGGCGAAAACCATAGGACCTACTACAGATTGCTAACCAAGGACCGGAAATCAGGTGGACAGTGAGTACCTGAGGTTTATCATTATTACCTAGCCTCTCAAGTGTCGCAGTTGGTTTCTTGGTGGCATATGGATACGAGCAAACATTGGATACAAATTGAGAATTGTGGTGCACATCCTGTGCCTCTAAGAGTGCTATTGTTGGCTTCATGTTGAAGGTTACCTGCTCCTCAGCATGTCACTCCACTAACAAAAGCTTCAATACATAGCTGCTTGAAGTTCCATGAATACTCTCACTCCCTTGCCCCATTGTCTAGGAAAAATTCCCTGACAGAGTTATTAAGTTTAGCCATTCCCACTTTAAAGGTGAAGACTCGGATCTATAAAGATATATCCCAACTCTTGTAGGCCCTCACATAATGTCCTTTGAAAAATTGTCTCTTAAGTTTGACTTACCTAAAGAGGATCTGTACAAATGTCACGATCTGTGGGTATGTGGACCCACTGGGCCGTACCGTTGTAGCGTCTCCTTTTAACAGAGAAAGTAGTGGCAGCAAGAATCGGGAGTCGGTATCGGTACTGCCAGGAGGTGTAATAGGAAGAACAGCCAGAGGAACAGAAACAGGTGCCTTGATGGCTGCAGCTTGCGCATCCAGTTGCTGTGTAATGGAGTTCACTGTCAGGAGAAGTTGGTCTTGTCTTGACCGAAGGTCTCGCAGGTCTGCCTGCATGACTTGTGATGTCGTCCTGAGAACAGGCAGGGTGGAGGAGTAGGTATACTTCTTTCTCCACATTGTACTTTTCAGGTCATTCCCCCAGTCCCCTCACTCACATTTCCCTCTTTTGAAGTCCACACCCTCAGACTCTTTCACCCTTTTTCCCTCCGAGTGGCAGTTGTCTACCGCCCCCCGGGCTCACCCCGCCAATTCCTGGATCATTTTGCTGCATGGCTTCCACAATTTCTATCCTCTAAAACACCCACTCTCATCATGGGTGACTTCAACATCCCTATTGATAACCCAATCTCCTCATCTGCCTCCCAGTTTCTATCTTTAACCTCGTCCCTAGGTTTGTCACAACTTACTAACTCTCCTACACATGAAGACGGGCATTCGCTTGACCTGGTCTTCTTCCAGCTCTGCTCAGTTTCTGACTTTATTAACTCTCCTCTCCCGCTTTCTGACCACAATCTTCTCTCCTTTACTATCAAATATTCTCAGCCTCCTCAGGTCATCCCTACGTATCAGACATACAGAAATCTACATGCCATTAACACTGTGAAACTCATAGACAGTCTACAGTCCTCATTGTCCCCTATCTCTTCCCACTCCTGTCCCAATCTGGCTGCCAAACTTTACAATAACACTCTCAAAAATGCATTGGATGAAGCAGCACCCCCTACACTCCGAACCACCCGACAAAGACGACGACAACCCTGGCACACGCCTCAATCCCGCTTTCTTCAGCGGTGCTTCAGATGTGCCAAACGACTGTGGAGAAAATCGCATTTGGATGCAGATTTCCTCCATTACAAATTTATGCTCAAAACTTACAACTCTGCCCTTCACCGAGCCAAACAAGTCTATTTCACTTCTCTCATCTCTACACTATCTAATAATCCAAAACGCCTCTTTGATACTTTTCACTCCCTCCTTAGTCCTAAAGTGCAGACGCCGATCACAGATCTCTGTGCTGAAGACCTGGCCAATTATTTTAAAGTTAAAATTGACAACATCCGGCATGATATTATCTCCCAGTCCCCTAGTAACATCGATTCCCCTTCCCTCCCGCACTCCCTCTAATTCACTCTCAGCATTTGACCCAATAACTAACTCTCTTCTTCTCGTCCTACTACCTGCCCTAGTGATCCTGTCCCCTCACACCTCCTCTAGTCCCTCTCCCCATCTGTCACTAGTCACCTGACTAAAATATTTAACCTCTCTCTTTCCTCTGGTATCTTTCCCTCCGCTTTTAAACATGCCATTATAAACCCATTACTGAAGAAAACAACTCTTGACCCATCCAGCGCTGCTAACTACCGACCAGTCTCTAATCTGCCCTTCATCTCCAAACTCCTGGAACGCTTGGTCTACTCTCGCCTTATCCGCTATCTCTCTGCTAACTCCATTCTTGACCCCTTATAATCTGGTTTCCGCACTCTACACTCCACAGAAACTGCCCTTACTAAAGTCTCAAATGATCTCTTGGCGGCTAAATCGGACGGTAAATCCTCTCTCCTGATTCTTTTGGATCTCTCTGCAGCCTTTGACACTGTAGACCACAAACTCCTACTTAACATGCTCCACTCTATTGGCCTCAAGGACGCGGCTCTCTCTTGGTTTTCCTCCTATCTCTCTGACCGCTCATTCAGTGTGTCATTTGCTGGTTCCACTTCTTCTCCTCTTCCCCTTGCTATCGGGGTTCCTCAGGGATCATTCCTAGGTCCGCTGCTCTTTTCTCTCTACACAGCTCCTACTGGACAAACCATCAGCAGATTTGGCTTCCAGTACCATCTCTACGCTGATGACACCCAATTATATACCTCTTCCCGTGACATCACCCCTGCTCTAATACAGAACACCAGTGATTGTCTGTCCGCTGTCTCTAACATCATGTCCTCTCTCTATCTGAAACTGAATCTTTCTAAAACTGAGCTCCTTGTGTTCCCACCATCTACTAACCTCTCTAAACCTGATGTCTCCATCTCTGTGTGTGGCACTACCATCACTCCTAAGCAGCACGCCCGCTGTCTCTGGGTTATTTTTGACTCCGATCTTTCCTTTACTCCTCACATTCAATCACTTTCACGCTCCTGTCATTTTCACCTCAAAAACATCTCCAGAATCCGCTCTTTTCTTACGGAGGAAACCGCCAAAACTCTCATTGTTGCTCTGATTCACTCTCGTCTTGACTACTGTAACTCATTACTAGTCGGTCTTCCCCTCACTAAACTCTCCCCACTCCAATCTATCCTCAATGCAGCAGCCAGGCTCATGTTTATGACCAACCGCTACACCAACACCTCTAATCTGTGCCAGTCACTGCACTGGTTGCCCATCCACTTCCGAATAAAATTCAAACTTATTACTCTCACCCACAAAGCTCTCCACAGTGCTGCACCTCCTTACATCTCCTCCCTCATCTCTGTCTACCACCCTACTCGGGCTCTACGTTCTGCCAACGACCTTAGATTAAAATCCTCCATAATCCGAACCTCCCACTCCCGTCTCCAAGATTTCCCTCGTGCTGCACCCGTCCTCTGGAATGCGCTACCCCAGACAATCCGATTAATTCCCAATATCCACAGTTTTAAACGTGCCCTGAAAACACATCTATTTAGACAGGCCTATAACATTCCCTAATCTGACTCCTTTCCATGGCCCTCCTTTTAGATTAGTCATCAGAATAAGATTCCCTCACACTCCTTCTCTTCATGTCCGTCATACACGGATACTGGCTGGTGACCGGCTCATGCAGCTTTGTTACCACCGCATGTGTATAAAAATGGCTGGACCATTGTACAGAACAAACACTGTTACACTTTGTGTCTCCCTTATGTCCTCATAGATTGTAAGCTCTTGCGAGTAGGGTCCTCACTCCCCAGGTTTGAATTGTAAATGAACTTTGTCACTATGTAATGTCTGATATTGTTTGTTTCATGTCCCCTCTAAATTGTAAAGTGCTGCGTAATATGTTGGCGCTATATAAATAAAGATTATTATTATTATTATTATTATTATTATTATTATGTCGTCATGGTCTTGGGTTGACCAGCGGGGTCCATGGCCTGAGCATACTGTCACATTCTGTGGGTATGTGGAACCACCGGGCTCCACCACCGCAGCGGGATAGCAGTTGGCCAACAGAGTACCAAGTCAATATATAAATAGGTCCAAGCACAAGGGTACCTGTAGTTGTTCAGACTGTAGCAACGGCTAGGCACAGATGGGACCTTGACAGCAGACACCAGACTTGGTGTAACACAGCAGGCGGAACCGGTGGCACAACATGACTCCAACAGGTTTAAGGCACAGGAACAAATAGCACGGGATACAGGGTACAGGTAGAAAGGCACAGGAACAACAGGAACAAGATAACACTAAGGGACCATTTGCAAGGAACCACTAACATAGGATATTACAACAACGCTCAGGCAATGGGCGAAGGGGCAGGGCCCTTCTCATAGTCCAGGGTGATCATGGGCTAATTAATGATCATTCTCATGTGCGCATGCTGGCCCTTTAAGGCTGGGCACGAGCATGGGCGCGCACTCTACGGGACACAGCGGACCGGAGCGGAAGTGAGCGCTGGTGTCTCCTAGGGAGGAGATGCGGGCCAACGCTCACAGATCCACGGCTGCGGCCGCCGGGGGGTGAGTAATCCCAATGGTCCGCGGCCATGGACGCTACAATAAATACCTGCAAATTAAACACTTATCTAAACAGAAAGAGGACACAATATTTTGCAATAACTCTATATTTCCAGTGATTCATACATGCTCATGATTCATTTATAAAATCGTATCCCTTTAAAGATTGGGAAAGAGAGTTAGGCCATTCTTTTGAACCTGATGAATAGAATAAAGCTTTTAGGTGGATAAACAAATCATTAAGGTGTAGTTCTCATTATGAAGCAGCTATGAAAACTATACTGAGGTGGTATTTCACTCCAGACCTCTTAAGTAGGATGTACCCGACTTCGTCATGTAAGTGTTGGAGAGGCTGTGGACACAAGGGTACACTGTTTCATATTTTATGGAAATGTTCACTCTTAACATGTTATTGGCAAGAGATATTCCGATTGATATCGGATCTTGCCAATCAATCGATTCATAGTTCCTCGCAACTGGCAATTCTATTTTTGGATCTTCAAGTAATACCTTCAAGATTTAGGATCCTAACCTGTAAAATACTGATAATTGTTAAAATTGCTATAAGAAGATTTTGGAAATCCGCCTGCATTCCACATATTGCAGAAGTAATTACCTCTATTAACACCACCTTTCTATACGAGAGAATACTAGCATACAGCTCGAATACTTTCAACTCATTTTGCGATGGTGTGGGACATGTGGATGAGTAGCTCAAATTGCATACCTGTATAAAACACTTAATATGCTTCCACCACATTTTTCTCACTGCACATGTAATAAACATAAGAATTAGTACATGCAATATATTGTAATATAACCTGACCTAAGGGTATATATACTATGTCATATGTTTTTGTTAAATAAACCTAACTTTCTTTGTAAGTCCGACCAATTTCTACAATCCTTGTAATCATTTTATCATTAACCAAACTTGTATGATTACTTTTATCTCTGCATATACTGTAATATGTATACATTGGTCTTGTTCTTTATGTTTGAAAATTAATAAAAAGATTGAACCATAAATAGGAAATGCCTGCAAAAATTTGAAAAAATATGGTCTAGATCGCTGTTACCTGGGGAGACAATTGCTTAAAACGCTTACATGTGTAGGATTCTTTTGGTAGATAGCTATTACTTAATTTTGTTCTGTGTGGATTGTTCGGTGGTTTCTGCGAGGGGGGTGGTAGCTGTGGGGGACGCAATGGTGTGATTATAAATTGCATCTTATGTGTCTAATTTGCAGTAGTTCTAGGATATTTGCTCAAATGGGCAAAGGTAGTAAGGCTAAATGGTTGATTTTTCCTGGTCACGATTTTTTTCCTTGCATTTTCTGTATAGTAAATTACCAACTTACTTTTTGCGTAAATGCATTTCTTTGTGCTATTCATGTTTTCTTCTTGAAATTCATAAAAAAGCCTTTAACATAAAATAAATAATTGATTATGGCCAAGTGTTTCTGCAGGTAAACAGCAGTTTAACCTGCAAAAAACTTTTGGACATTAACAAACATCTAAAAACCGCTCAAATTTGTTGTAAAACTGGTATGCGGCAGCATCGCGGCCGCACCTTTGCCATGCGTTGGCTGCTAAGTGTGTTTTTACCCTAATAGAATTCATAATCCACTCTTGACGGGAGTCCATGTGTCATGCAGGATTCGTGCACAGGGCCCTCATCAGAGAAGTACATGTCGTACTACGATCAGGGTCCCAGGATAAAACACCCCCCCCCCCCCACACACCTAGCAGACACTTCATGGGAGCTATGGGCTTATACATGAAGTTAAATTTTTTAATCTGTGTACAGCACTGCATAATAAGTTGGCCCTATATAAGTTTCACATAAGTGCAAATGCAAAGCCACCAATGAGCTTTCTGTTCCCCCTCCTAATGGACCTACTAAGTACAATGTATATGGTATAGTCCTGAGGGGCTTTAAAAAGATCATATTCTTTCCCTTCATTTCAAAATCAGTAGGTCACTGTGCTTGAGAAGAAGTATAACAGACTTGCTCTGCTGCCCACCATATATATGCGATAAGGTGCAAGATCGAGGATGATGGACTGACTATTTCCGGATATGCAGCCCAAATATTTCTAATGGCAGCCATGTCCATGCCTGCAGCAATGCCTTGTGCGTGAGCCCTAAGAGAAACTTCACTGTGTATAAAATAACTTTATCAAAGTGTTTTGTAAAGAAGGCAACAATGATTGTTAGAAAAGTTGTAAATACAGACATGAGACCTAAGAATTGCCACTTCAAAAATAATGGCCAAATCTGTTTTGAGGAATGAATGGCAATACACAAACCAAGTTGTGCCTTTCACGTAATAGAACATGCTTTTTTTTCCATTTTAAAGCGTACTGTGTGTAACTTTTTCAGCTGACTTTTTAGAATAAGCTGTCATATGAGGAATAACACAATTTCTGACCATTATATGACAAGTATTCTGCATTTTCTCTAATTCACAGTATTCTCTGAACTAGTGAATAGAGCCTAACGGCTATCCTCTTTTTACACAGCAACGGAGAAAAAGAGTATCCGTCTCTCCTACCTCCATCCATCACATATATATACAGTGAAGGAAATAAGTATTTGATCCCTTGCTGATTTTGTAAGTTTGCCCACTGTCAAAGTCATGAACAGTCTAGAATTTTTAGGCTAGGTTAATTTTACCAGTGAGAGATAGATTATATTATTTAATTGCATTAAAGACATACATGGTCACCTGTATAAAAGACTCCTGTCCACAGACTAAATTAATCAGTCTGACTCTAACCTCTACAACATGGGCAACACCAAAGAGCTTTCTAAGGATGTCAGGGACAAGATCATAGACCTGCACAAGGCTGGAATGGGCTACAAAACCATAAGTAAGACGCTGGGTGAGAAGGAGACAACTGTTGGTGCAATAGTAAGAAAATGGAAGACATACAAAATGACTGTCAATCGACATCGATCTGGGGCTCCATGCAAAATCTCACCTCGTGGGGTATCCTTGATCCTTAGGAAGGTAAGAGCTCAGCCAAAAACTACACGGGGGGAACTTTTAAATGATCTCAAGGCAGCTGGGACCACAGTCACCAAGAAAACCATTGGTAACACATTACGCCGTAATGGATTAAAATCCTGCAGTGCCCGCAAGGTCCCCCTGCTCAAGAAGGCACATGTACAGGCCCGTCTGAAGTTTTCAAATGAACATCTGGATGATTCTGAGAGTGATTGGGAGAAGGTGCTGTGGTCAGATGAGACTAAAATTGAGCTCTTTGGCATTAACTCAACTCGCCGTGTTTGGAGGAAGAGAAATGCTGCCTATGACCCAAAGAACACCGTCCCCACTGTCAAGCATGGAGGTGGAACATTATGTTTTGGGGGTGTTTCTCTGCTAAGGGCATAGGACTACTTCACCCCATCAATGGGAGAATGGATGGAGCCATGTACCGTCAAATCCTGAGTGACAACCTCCTTCCCTCCACCAGACATTAAAAATGGCTCGTGGCTGGGTCTTCCAGCAGGACAATGACCCGAAACATACATCCAAGGCAACAAAGGAGTGGCTCAAAAAGAAGCAGATTAAGGTCATGGAGTGGCCTAGCCAGTCTCCAGACCTTAATCCCATCGAAAACTTATGGAGGGAGCTGAAGATCCGAGTTGCCAAGCGACAGCCTCGAAATCTTAATGATTTACAGATGATCTGCAAAGAGGAGTGGGCCAAAATTCCATCTAACATGTGTGCAAACCTCATCATCAACTACAAAAAAACGTCTGACTGCTGTGCTTGCCAACAAGGGTTTTGCCACCAAGTATTAAGCCTTGTTTGCCAAAGGGATCAAATACTTATTTCTCTGTGCACATTGCAAATAAATATATATAATTTTGACAATGTGATTTTCTTTTTTTTTTTTTATATAATCTATCTCTCACTGGTAAAGTTAACCTAGCCTAAAAATTCTAGACTGTTCATGTCTTTGACAGTGGGTAAACTTACAAAATCAGCAAGGGATCAAATACTTATTTCCTTCACTGTATAGCAGCAGCTGCAACATGGAGTACATCATACAGCAGTAATGAGTACTGTAGCTGAGAATCCAGGGTGACATATGACACCTACTAGAAGCTGCAGTCATATGGAGGAAATAAGACCGCAGTAATGTGCAGCATAACTGTGAATCCAGCACTGGGGTCAGATAAAAAAAAACTTACTAGGAAGCTGCTGCAGCGTCTCTGTGTCCATGTTTTTCTGCCTCTCTTTCACTTTGTTCCTGCAGTCACTTCCCCTCTCCATACACTCATATAGGCAGTTGTAGCCTGATCCCTTAGTGAGCTGATGGTCCGTCTTGTCATAAAGGGAAGGAAAAAGCAGTAAATTCAGCACTCTGAAGCTCATTTGCAAATGGCGTGTGGAGGAACAAAATTAATTTTTCCAAGTAATCCAAGTACTAACATTGGAGTCATAGGTATTCTACTACTGCTAGTTAGCAGTCTTTGTGGTTTTGGAGGCCCAAAAGTGCTGACAGTCTCCCTTTAATATATACTTATTTTGTGGTAACATAAAGCTCAGTCGACTACACTTTCCAATACTGTAAAAAGGTACCCAGTAGTCCAGATTTATGCCAATAGGACACATTTGTGGCAAAATATACATTTGTATACATTTTTTGGGGATACTTCCCTAAGTATGGTGTAAAAGGAGTCTAAACAGTCTGGACTTACGATTGTCTATACTGGACTCAACAATTTTGACAGCAATATATATTTTTCCTTGATGTTGCTGTATTGTGGGATGAGTTGTAGTTTTCCATTTTACAATTTTGAGGTACATATAACTTTGCAATTACCTTTTTTTTTGTGGGGGGGAGGGGTGCAATAAAAGAGCAATTCTGTATTTTTTTTACAAGTCGTAGTTGTTATGGTTATGGCAATGGCAAATATGTATATTTATTTTTTTATTTAACAAAAAGTTTTTATGGAAAATACGTTTTTCTTTCAGTTTATACTATTACATTGTAGGACAAGAAAGGGTTAATAAAAGGAAATCACCGACATAGCAAAATATATATTTATTACATCACTCTGAAATGATCTGTGCTAAAAGATACAAAACCTGCTCTTTATGAGCTGTATAAATACCACTTTAATTTAAATTGTTCTTTGTTTCTTAAATGTTCCTCTTTCACAGAAAACAAACAATCCTGCTGATCTCGGATAAATATCCAGGAATGTATTAAGAACTGAGCAAACAGAAGTAGAAACATAAGAAGACTTTCTTGTTAGCTTCATAGGCAATGGAGAAGGTGAGTAAATATTTGATCAGAAAAGGACATTAGGTAACAGTAATGAGCTAGTTTTGCTTGCACTGATTTCTTTTAATAATATTTATCTTTTAAATAAAATGAACGTTTTGAAGAATGTTTGAATAATTTTTTTAATATCAAATATATGCAATTTCATAAATTTGTCACAATTTAAAAGCCAGTGCCCAATGTTGAGACAAAAATAATTTAGTTGACTCTTATGTTACAATATTGCAACCACATAAAGGCACTATTAGAATGATCCCTTGATGGTAAGCTAGTTACAGGATGTCAGATGTGATATGTGGGCGAACCTGCCGGCATTGTTTAATTACCCTGCAGGCATTGTTTAATTACCCTGGGGTGTCCGTGTAATGAACAGTTATGCTGGGTCCTCAAGAGCAAGAAACACTATTTGTGGTTTCCCCCACTTTGGCTCTATCATGGCTGTTTTTATAACTCCCATAAAGTTGTATGGCGTGGAAGAGCGCATGCTAGGCCGCTACTCTATACATAAATACTTCTCACTATGATCGTGCTAGTGAGGAGGGCTTGGGACCCCTCATAGTAGTGATCGTAGGGGTCCCAGCAGTGGTCTTATATTTATCACTTATCCTGTGACAATTATCTCTGCTACTTGCTGTGTGTCTGATTACTTTTCAGCAAGATTTAAGAAAGCTATCATGTTCAATGAAGAGAAGTTGTCAGGAAACAGAAGTAGCACTAGCCCTGGTATAGAAAGACATTCAAGTATGGCAGCATAATGATTGTAAATGTTGAGTCTACCACAAAGGGCATGTTCATATGTCAATGGAAAAATAAGTTATGGCCTCTGGAATGTGGGGAGGAAAAAATGAAAATGAACAAATGAATAATGGCCACAGTACCAAGAGTTTAAAGTAAATAATAAGACCGCTTTTTTTTAAATCCTTAAAAACAGCCAAATCAGGGTTAAAAATCTGGGGAGGGGGCATTGATTTCATTATTTATACATGACATAGAACTGCCCTAGTCACAATTACCCTGGAATGTGAATTGCAGTCGCTTCCACAATATTAGCTGATCTGTTTGCACTGCCAGGCGGCAAGGGATATATATTTATATATACACTACCGTTCAAAAGTTTGGGGCCACCCAGACAATTTTGTGTTTTCCATGAAAACTCACACTTAAATGGAAATATAGTCAAGACATTGACAAGGTTAGAAATAATGATTTTTATTTGAAATAAAAATTTTCTCCTTATAACTTTGCTTTCGTCAAAGAATGCTCCATTTGCAGCAATTACAGCATTGTAGACCTTTGGCATTCTAGCTCTTAATTTGCTGAGGTAATCGGGAGAAATTTCACCCCATGCTTCCAGAATGCCCTCCCACAAGTTGGATTGGCTTGATGGGCACTTCTTGCGTACCATACGGTCAAGCTGCTCCCATAACAGCTCTATGGGGTTGAGATCTGGTGACTGTGCTGGCCACTCCATTACAGATAGAATACCAGCTGCCTGCTTCTTCCCTAAATAGTTCTTGCATAATTTGGAGGTGTGCTTTGGGTCATTGTCCTGTTGTAGGATGAAATTGGCTCCAATCAAGTGCTGTCCACAGGGTATGGCATGGCGTTGCAAAATGGAGTGATAGCCTTCCTTATTCAAAATCCCTTTTACCTTGTACAAATCTCCCACTTTACCAGTACCAAAGCAACCCCAGACCATCACATTACCTCCACCATGCTTGACAGATGGCGTCAGGCACTCTTCCAGCATCTTTTCAGTTGTTCTGCATTTCACAAATTTTCGATGTGATCCAAACGCCACAAACTTCGATTCGTCTGTCCATAACACTTTTTTCCAATCTTCCTCTGTCCAATGTCTGTGTGCTTTTGCCCATATTAATCTTTTCCTTTTATTAGCCAGTCTCAGATATGGCTTTTTCTTTGCCACTCTGCCCTTAAGGCCAGCATCCCGGAGTCGCCTCTTCACTGTAGACGTTGACACTGGCGTTTTGCGGGTACTATTTAATGAAGCTGCCAGTTGAGGACCTGTGAGGCGTCTATTTCTCAAACTAGAGACTCTAATGTACTTGTCTTGTTGCTCAGTTGTGCAGCGGGGCCTCCCACTTCTCTTTCTACTCTGGTTAGAGCCTGTTTGTGCTGTCCTCTGAAGGGAGTAGTACACACCGTTGTAGGAAATCTTCAGTTTCTTGGCAATTTCTCGCATGGAATAGCCTTCGTTTCTAAGAACAAGAATAGACTGTCGAGTTTCACATGAAAGCTCTCTTTTTCTAGCCATTTGGAGAGTTTAATCGAACCCACAAATGTAATGCTCCAGATTTTGAACTAGCTCAAAGGAAGGTCAGTTTTATAGCTCCTCTAAACAGCAAAACTGTTTACAGCGGTGCTAACATAATTGCACAAGGGTTTTCAAGTGTTTTCTAATCATCCATTAGCCTTCTAACACAGTTAGCAAACACAATGTACCATTAGAACACTGGAGTAGTGGTTGCTGGAAATGGGCCTCTATACACCTGTAATGGCAGGAAGGAGGTGAAGGGAAAGTGAGCCCTAATCTACCCACCGCCCTGTCCCTGCCTACTTGCAACGACTCGCCCTAGGCGACGAGGTACAACTGGGCGGCGGTCCCTACGCTGGCTAAGTGCACAGGAAGACAAACAGGGGACACGCAAGGGAAGGGGCAGTAGCCACGGAACGCCACGAGGAAACGGGGCGGCGAACGAACAGTCAGGACCAGGACGAAGTGAGTACACCCGAGCGGGCACGGAGACAGAAGCAAGCCAGGGGCAAAGCAAAGCAGGTCAAGCAGAACTGCAGCAAGGCAGAAGCACGGCAGAAGCAGGCTGGAGCAAGCAGCAGTGGGGCCAGGAATCCAAAAGAATTACAAGCACTGAGGGAGAGCACAGGGCAGGTAATAAAGGGCAGGGGGCGGAGCTAACTCCGACAGACCAGGCCGCGATAGGCTCTCCCACTCCTGAGCCTGCCACCCTGGTTGGTGGGAGATGGTGTCAGTCGAACAGGTCTGGCCTCAGGTGTGGATTGATTAATCCCAGGAGAATATCTAGATGAAGTACCTGGCAGATCCCTAACAGTACTCCCCCTTTTATGAGGGGCCACCGGACCCTTACTAAGGGGACCCGGTTTAGTGGGGAAGAGGAGGTGGAACCTCCTGATCAATACCCCAGCGTGAACATCACGGGCAGGTACCCAAGTCCTCTCCTCCGGCCCGTATCCTCTCCAATGGACCAGGTACTGGAGGGAGCCCTGGACCATCCTACTGTCCATAATCTTGGCCACCTCGAATTCCACCCCCTCAGGGGTGAGAACGGGAACAGGAGGTTTCCTCGAGGGGGACCAGGACGGGGAGCAGCGTTTAAGGAGGGAGGCATGGAAGACGTCATGTATGCGAAAGGATGGGGGGAGCTCCAGACGGAAGGATACAGGGTTGAGGACTTCAATGATCTTATAAGGTCCAATAAATCGGGGAGCAAACTTCCTGGACGGGACCTTAAGGCGCAAGTTCCTGGACGACAACCAGACCAAATCCCCGACGACAAACCGGGGGTTAGCAGAACGTCTACTATCCGCCTGAATCTTTTGTGCGCTCTGGGACGCCTCTAGGTTCTTCTGAACCTGGGCCCAGACAGTGCACAGTTCCCGATGAACCTCCTCTACCTCAGGATTATTGGAACAACCAGGGGAGACGGAGGAGAACCTTGGGTTAAACCCGAAATTACAGAAAAACGGGGAGACCCCTGACGAGTTACTGACCCGGTTATTAAGGGAAAATTCAGCAAGGGGAAGGAATGAGACCCAATCGAATTGACAGTCAGAGATGAAACACCTTAAATATTGTTCCAGGGATTGGTTGGTCCTTTCCGTTTGGCCATTAGTTTCGGGATGGAAGGCGGAGGAGAAGGACAGATCAATCTCCAACTTTTTACAAAAAGCTCTCCAAAATAAGGAAACAAATTGTACCCCTCTGTCAGAAACGATATTGACTGGGGCCCCATGGAGACGCAGGATGTGTTTCACAAACAAAGAAGCTAACGTCTTGGCGTTAGGTAGCTTCTTAAGGGGCACAAAGTGGCACATCTTGCTGAAGCGGTCGACTACCACCCACACCACCGACTTGCCCTGAGATGGAGGCAAATCGGTGATAAAATCCATGGAGATATGGGTCCAAGGTCTCTGGGGAATGGGCAAGGAACGTAGTAGGCCCGCAGGTCGGGACCTAGGGGTTTTGGACCTAGCGCAAACCTCACAAGCGGCGACGTAAGCCCTAACATCTTTAGGCAACCCAGGCCACCAATAGTTTCTGGTAATGAGGTGTTTGGTGCCCAAGATGCCAGGATGACCAGATAGAGCGGAGTCATGGTTTTCCCTGAGTACCCTCAGCCGGTATTGCAGGGGAACAAACAGTTTGTCCCCAGGGACGTTCCCGGGAGCTGCACCCTGATCAGCCGCGATATCAGAAGCTAAATCAGAATCCGTGGCAGAGACGATTATACCAGGGGGTAAAATACAAGCAGGATCCTTCTCGGAAGGAGGATTGGCCATGAAACTACGTGACAGAGCGTCAGCCTTAATATTCTTGGACCCAGCCCTATAGGTAACCAAGAAATTAAATCTGGTAAAGAATAGTGCCCACCGAGCTTGTCTAGGATTAAGCCTCCGGGCCGATTCTAGGAAAACCAGATTCTTGTGATCCGTAAGGACCGTTACCTGGTGTCTGGCCCCCTCCAGGAAGTGCCGCCACTCCTCAAAAGCCCATTTAATGGCTAGAAGTTCGCGGTTGCCAATATCATAGTTACTCTCCGTGGGCGAAAACTTCCTAGAGAAGTAAGCACAGGGGCGGAGATGGGTGAGGGAGCTGGTACCCTGGGACAAGACGGCCCCCACTCCCACCTCGGATGCGTCAACCTCCACAATAAATGGCTCCTCTTGGTTGGGCTGAATCAGCACGGGGGCCGAGATAAAGCACTTCTTGAGAGTCTCAAAGGCCTGGACGGCCTCAGGGGACCAATGGAGGACATCGGCACCCTTGCGGGTAAGGTCCGTAAGAGGCTTAGCGACGACCGAGAAGTTGGCAATAAATCTCCTGTAATAGTTGGCGAACCCTAAAAAACACTGTAACGCCTTAAGGGAGGCAGGTTGGACCCATTCCGCCACAGCTTGAACCTTGGCAGGGTCCATGCGGAATTCATGAGGAGTGAGGATTTGCCCTAAAAATGGTATCTCCTGTACCCCAAAGACACATTTTTCAGTCTTAGCAAACAGATTATTCTCCCGAAGGACCTGGAGCACCTTCCTGACATGCTCCACGTGGCAGGACCAGTCCTTGGAAAACACCAGTATGTCATCAAGGTACACAACAAGAAAATTACCCAGGTACTCTCTCAGGATTTCATTAATAAAATTCTGGAAGACAGCAGGGGCATTACACAACCCAAAGGGCATGACCAGGTATTCGAAATGACCCTCGGGTGTGTTGAACGCAGTTTTCCACTCATCCCCCTCTTTGATGCGGATAAGGTTATATGCCCCCCGTAGATCGAACTTAGAAAACCATTGGGCTCCCTGAACCTGATTAAAAAGATCCGGAATCAAAGGAAGTGGGTACTGGTTCCTTACGGTGACCTTATTCAGGTTACGATAATCAATGCACGGCCTAAGACCACCATCCTTCTTCCCCACGAAGAAGAAGCCAGCACCTACAGGAGAAGTCGAGGGGCGAATGAAACCCTTGGCCAGGTATTCTTGGATATACACCCTCATCGCTTCACGTTCAGGACATGAAAGATTAAATATCCTACCCTTAGGAAGCTTGGCACCAGGCACCAAATCGATAGCGCAATCGTAATCTCTATGGGGGGGCAACACCTCGGAGGCCTCCTTAGAAAACACATCGGCGAAGTCCTGAACAAACTCAGGAAGCGTGTTTACCTCCTCCCGGGGAGAAATAGAGTTAACAGAAAGACATGACATAAGACATTCATTACCCCATTTGGTGAGATCCCCAGTATTCCAATCAAACGTGGGATTATGCAGCTGCAACCAGGGAAGACCTAATACCAGATCAGACGATAATCCCTGCATCACCAGTACAGAGCACTGCTCCAAATGCATGGAGCCAACCAGGAGTTCAAAAACAGGAGTATGCTGAGTAAAATAACCATTAGCAAGGGGGGTTGAGTCGATTCCTACTACAGGGATAGGATAAGGTAAATCAATACAAGGCATCTTTAGAGACATAGCAAATTCCACAGACATGATATTAGCGGATGAGCCAGAATCCACGAAAGCACTGCCCGTGGCAGACCGGCCAGCAAACGAGACCTGAAAGGGAAGCAAAATTTTATTGCGTTTCACATTAACGGGAAATACCTGTGCGCCCAAGTGACCTCCCCGATGATCACTTAGGCGCGGAAGTTTTCCGGCTTCTTATTCTTGCGCCTGGGACAGGTGTTCAGTAGATGCTTGTCGTCCCCACAGTAGAAGCAGAGACCATTCATTCTGCGAAACTCCCTACGTTGTCGAGGGGACATGGAGGCCCCGAGTTGCATAGGTACCTCCGAGTCCTCCGTGGAGGGGCGAGGAGACGGGACCTCGGGGGGGATCGCAGAAAAGTCAGAGGGGAGCACACTGAAGCGTTCTAGCTGACGTTCCCTGAGACGTCGGTCAAGTCGTACTGCTAGGGCCATAACCTGGTCAAGGGAGTCAGGCGAGGGGTAGCTAACCAGCAGATCCTTCAGGGCGTCAGATAATCCTAACCTAAACTGGCACCTTAGGGCCGGATCGTTCCACTGAGAAGCTATGCACCACTTCCTAAAATCAGAACAGTATTCCTCAACCGGTCTCCTACCCTGACGTAAGGTCACCAGCTGACTCTCGGCTAAAGCAGTCCTGTCAGTCTCGTCGTAAATGAGTCCGAGGGCAGAGAAAAAACGATCAACAGAGGAAAGTTCAGGGGCGTCAGGAGCCAAGGAGAAGGCCCACTCTTGGGGCCCTTCCTGGAGTCGGGATATGATGATACCCACCCGCTGGTTCTTGGAACCTGAGGAGTGGGGCTTTAGGCGGAAATACAGTCTGCAACTCTCCCGGAAGGAGAGAAACGTCTTACGGTCCCCTGAAAACCGGTCAGGTAGCTTGAGGTCGGGTTCTAGAGGTGAGGTGAGGGGTACTACTAAAGCAGCGTCACCCTGATTGACCCTTTGGGCCAGGGCCTGGACCTGTAGGGAGAGGCCCTGCATCTGCTGGGTCAGGGTCTCAAGGGGGTCCATGATAGCGTCAGCGTAGGAGAAATGGTAGACTAGGTAAGGGCTTGTAATTATGTAATGGCAGGAAGGAGGTGAAGGGAAAGTGAGCCCTAATCTACCCACCGCCCTGTCCCTGCCTACTTGCAACGACTCGCCCTAGGCGACGAGGTACAACTGGGCGGCGGTCCCTACGCTGGCTAAGTGCACAGGAAGACAAACAGGGGACACGCAAGGGAAGGGGCAGTAGCCACGGAACGCCACGAGGAAACGGGGCGGCGAACGAACAGTCAGGACCAGGACGAAGTGAGTACACCCGAGCGGGCACGGAGACAGAAGCAAGCCAGGGGCAAAGCAAAGCAGGTCAAGCAGAACTGCAGCAAGGCAGAAGCACGGCAGAAGCAGGCTGGAGCAAGCAGCAGTGGGGCCAGGAATCCAAAAGAATTACAAGCACTGAGGGAGAGCACAGGGCAGGTAATAAAGGGCAGGGGGCGGAGCTAACTCCGACAGACCAGGCCGCGATAGGCTCTCCCACTCCTGAGCCTGCCACCCTGGTTGGTGGGAGATGGTGTCAGTCGAACAGGTCTGGCCTCAGGTGTGGATTGATTAATCCCAGGAGAATATCTAGATGAAGTACCTGGCAGATCCCTAACAACACCTATGTAGATATTGCATTACAAACCAGACGTTTGCAGCTAGAATAGTCATTTAGCACATTAACAATGTATAGAGTGTATTTCCAATTAATTTAATGTTATCTTCATTGAAAAAAACTGTGCTTTTCTTTCAAAAATAAGGACATTTCTAAGTGACCCTAAACTTTTGAACGGTAGTGTATATGTACTGTGTATATATATATATATATATATATATATATATATATATATATATATATATTCTTAAAAGAATATTCCCATTTCAGACATTTATGGCATATGCACAGGATATGCCATCAACGTCAGACAGATGAGGTCCCACCTCTGGGACCTGCACCAAACTCTAGAACGCAGCCCCCTGACCTAACCTCTGAGAAGTAAATGGGATTTGCGAAAACATTGTAGCACTGTGAGCTATTTCCATAAACCTAGATTCTCTGCTATGGGAGTTTAAGGGCCAGCGTAGCAAAAGGCTGTTTCCGTAAAAGCCGGGCACCACGTAACTCCGTGGTCGGAGCCCAGCTGAAGGTGTGGGTCCCTAGAGAAAGGTGCGGGTCCCTGTGGATATGCCATAAATGTTTGTGATGGGAATACCCCTTCAACTATCTAGTCCTTTAGACAGTCCATGCGTCATGTTTTTAACCCTGTTATTAGCAATCACCAAGTTATATCTATTATTTAGTTTAGTATGCATTAACCCAAAATATATAATTGCCCACTACTTAAAAGGGTTATTTCCATCAATATTTTGAACTGCTTTCATGGACTTCTATGGGCAGCATGTAACCTGATCCCTTAGTGAGCTGATAGTCCGTCCCTTTAAGACGGATTTTAGCTGTGAAGTGAGAGTGAATGATCAGTGCAGGAGGCAGGGGGAGGGGAAAAAGTGCCTGATTACTGGAGAAAGAGGAATTTTTCTCTAAAAAGATATATTACAAAGCTTCTAACATTCAGTTGTACTATTTATTTGTACAAAGTTCATTGAAAGGTTAGTGACCATTTAAAGCAGATCTGTCATTATACTATACAGCATAGTATGGGGACAGGTTGGCACTGCTATTAGCCTTATTGGCTGACAACACAACAATAATTGAATAAAGAATACAGAGAGTCTGATATGACACACAGTATTTATGAGAGGAATGATTGGTGGGCTGCCGTGTATCTTTATGTATATCTAACAACCCATCAATCACTGGTAACAGGGAAGGGATGAAGTGGGGGAGCCCTCCCCTCATGACTACAATGGACTTTTAACTATGAGTTCGCTGTATAATTTATTAGGCTCAAGTCACTAAACAACATAGTTGTTTTCTTTTGTGCTATTTGGGCTGATCGTAGGTCGGACCTATATACCTACTATGTGTAGCGTCCACGGGCGCGAACCGTCGGGATTACTCACCCCCTGACGGCCGCAGCCATGGATCAGTGGGTGCTGGCCCGCATCTCCTCCCTAGGAGACATCAGCGCTCACTTCCGCTCCATTCTGCTGTGTCCCGTAGGGTGCACATAAAAATAATCACCAATTTACCCATGATCACCCTGGACTATAAGAAGAACCCTGCCCCTTTACTCCTTGCCTGAGCATTGTTGTGTTTACCCGTGTTAGTCTTGCAAATGGTCCCTTAGTGTTATCCTGTTCCCAGTGTTTCCGTTCCTGCTACCTGTATGCTGTATCCCGTGCTACCTTGTTCCTGTGCCTTAGAAAGTTGGAGTTGTGTTGTGCCACCGGTCACGCCTGCTGTGTTACACCATGCCTGATGTCTGCTGCCAAGGTCCCATCTGAGCCTAGCCTTTGCTACTCTCTTAACTACTACAGGTAAACTTGTGCTTGGACTATATATACAGGGACTTGGTACACTGTTTGGCCAGCTGCTATCCCGCTACGATGGTACGGCCCAGTGGGTCCACATACTCACAGATCGTGACACTATGCTGCCCTTAAACAGGGTCTTGTGGTATGATGACAGATCCACTTTAAGTGAGACAGTCCAGGATTTCAGTCATCATCTGAGAATGTACTACATTTAATCCTAGATAAGCGATCAATGATGGATCCCTACTGTCCATTCAGATTCTCCAGTGATTCAGTGCTGACTGCAAAGATTGGAACAGAAAGTGATAACAACATTCAAGTGGCTGCTGATTGGTGGTATTATTTAGTCACTGAATGGAGATATTATTCAGTGTATGGTGGTAATTCAGTCAATGTATGGTGGTATTATTCAGTCTGAATAATACCACCATACACTGACTGAATAATACCACCATACACTGACTGAATAATACCACCATACACTGTCAGTGTATGGTGGTATTATTCAGTCAGTGTATGGTGGTATTATTCAATTAGTGTATGGTGGTATTATTAAATTAGTGTATGGTGGTATTATTCAGTCAGTGTATGATGGTATTATTCAGTCAGTATATAGAGGCATTATTTAGTCAGTGTGTGGTGGTATGATTCAGTCACTGTATGGTGGTATTACCTTCCTCTACACTTGCTGTATAATGTTGTAGTGGGAGGAGAAAAGGGGCTGGCAGCCTTGACAAAGCGCTTGTAGCGTGAAACGGTCGTTGGCATCCTCCACATCATTACTGACCGAGATCAACCTCAATAAATCTTTTTTATTGCCACTGCGGTGAGTGCCTCGTATTTCCTATCTGTCTCCTATCAACTTGCTGTATAATACTGCAGCAGCTGTAAGCAGGCCCTACTGACCGCTCTGACTGCTCCCACACTTCATGACAAGAGAGAGGACACAAGTTTCCTCTCACATATTAAATGCTGGGAATCTGTCAGAGCTATCGTTAGCCGCTGTATTGATAGCAATGGCGCCCCCTTTTATTGGGGAGGGGTAATGCACACATTGTGGGTCCTGCACCTCTCTATAGTACCACTGGTAATATATCAGGACACAGGTAGCCTGCCACAGCCTATACGTCTTGAGTTTCCAAGGGGCTGCTAATAAATAAAGACACAGGAATATTGACTGGTTGTTTATGGATTAACTCCAGCCTCTCACTGCAGTAAACAACAACAGATTTGAGGTAATGTCAGGGCAGATATATCGCCTGTGAAGCTAAAGTAACTGCATAGGTGCCTAGAGGTGAAGGGTCTCCTTTCTGCCGTGATCGTCAGTCTAGTGAGCAGGAGCTCTTTAGGAACAATTAGATCCCAATGCCCTGGAGACTAATGACTATAGTTGCTGTAGATTTTGTGACGCTAATTAGGGCCGGAGGTTAGCGGAGTGAGTGGGTGGAGATTAACATATGGAAGGAGTGGCTTTGTCTCAGAAGATGTTCATGCCTCCCAACCGTCCCGGATCCAGTGGGACAGTCTGGATTCCGAGCGATGTCCCAATGTCCTAGAAGGACTGCAGCATGTCCTGGTTTCAACAGTATCTGTTTCCACACAGAGTTCTTGCTTTTCACTCAGCACATAATACTGATAATACTGACAGCTCTCTTCTCCCTTTCAGGTATAGTAGTGTTATCAATGTAGTGTATGGCGGTATGATTAGGCCATTGTATGGCTTTATCATTCAAACACTATAAAGCTCTATTATTTTTAGTGGCATTCTTCTGTGCATTGCATGGTGGTATTAATTGGATATGGGGGTGCCATTTTGGTAACTTCTCCTGTACAGCCTAATAACATGCAGCTATTTTATTATTTCCTGTTGACCTAATGTCCAGAGCCGAGCGCCTTGGAAACTTGCATTTGAGGGACCAGAGTGAACGAATTAAAGGAACTTATATGTTATATGACCCTAGTAGCTTTATTTGACTAATTATGAAAATTTTCAGTATAATAATACCAATTCCATTACATATTATTATTTGGATCACTCCCCTTAGCTGATATGCATGATCCAAATGTTAAAAACAAATGACAGGGGGGGATTAATATTGGTGTGATTCAAGTTCTTCAGCTGTTTTCCCAAGATGACTGTTTTTTTAGGACTTACTGTATCGTTTTTTTTGGACCTGTCCCTTTTATTCTTCTGCTTTGACTTACACTTACATTCCTCTTTACTGAAGAACTCTTTCTCAATAGGCACTTTGTAAAAATAGAGAGATCCCGTGGGAAAGCAAACAGTTAATTTTTTTGTGATGTCATAGCTGGTTGTTGAGCCAAGTTTATTACTTAAATCTGTTTTGCGTTTTCTCCTTCAGTGTAGCATTGCAGCTTACCAATACTTGCTTCTTGGTGGAAGAATTATGACTGCCCTTCAGTATAATGGGTTCTTCTCTGCAACATCAGCATAGACAACAATCAGCAATCCATCATTCACTTTTTAGATATGTAATAAGCATTATTCAGTCATTGTGAAGCTATAACTATCTACAAAAACATAAGGAAAGAAAAGAACTTATGGGTAATTGATCAATGGCTTTACGCCACTTTTGTGGCATAAAAAAAGTCTCAGATTAATACGCAAATTATTTGTGACTTTTCTCCGGTTTACTCTTCTCTCGCCATGAAGAGCAGAGAAAAGTGGGTGTGGTTTAGTGGGAGGAGCATGGCCTCCCGCAGACTGCCGAATTTACTATAATTTAAACCAAAAATTTGTGCAAATCTATAATTTCTCATATCTGATGTAGATTTGCATTTCTGGCGTGTGCAAATTGTAATAAATTTTGCGCATCTTACTCCAATTTATTTTGGTTTTAGTCTGGCGTATGAAATGCCATGAAATGCATTAAGTAAATTTCCCCCTATATAATGTAATGTTAGTTTAAACCTAATTTTTTTTTTTCTCTTTGGGGCTCGTGCATACGGATGCAATGGAGGTCCATGCAGTAGCCTCATATTTAGTACTAAGAACAGTATTGGATCCCATCACGTGTATTCAGGAAAGTCTTCACCCAAGCTTTTTTGGGGAAAAGCTTTACTGATGGCACATGACGGACCCCATTGTCCGTCGGCATGAGCCTTTCCACAACAATTAAATTACATTACAGGTTTACTCAGCTCCGTCCTAGATATTTGTGCAGGTTCCCTTCATTATTTACTTAGTTTTGGTGATTCCCATTCTACCTCATTTCTATAAAACTTAAAGATATTGTCTCATCAGATTCAACCCCTTTCAGATTAAAGCTGCCACAAAAGATGATTGCCACTTTGTTCCAGGGGCCCTGGCAAATAGCTGACTTTGCCAGGGGAAGCCTTGGCCAGCCAGACATTTCCCCTGTAGTATCATATGTACTCCAGAGCTTATTAGTTGTTAAACATGGCTGCCATCATTTTTTTCTGTAAGATTTAGACCAAAAAACATTTGCTGGTACAAGGGCCACATTGTCAAATTGTACTGCTCCCAATGGCTAGAATAAAACTTAAAGAAGTATTTTCATCTGGAACATTCTGCCCCACAATAGTCAGTCAGGTAGTGGTTCCACTTTGGGAAAACACAGAAAACATTGAGTATTTTGCAACTCTCATAAACTTAAATGGAGAGAGTGGTATGCATTACATTTTTAATATGGTTTATAATTATCTGTTCATATACGTTTTATCTAACATTTAACCAAAGGTCATTTTGGGCTTAAATATTCTGTCATTTATTCACCCAGACTTAAAGGGTTTTTCCAACCCATGAAATGCAGTCCTGAATTTGTCTCCAAATAAGATATTAATAATATACTTAATAGTAATAATACTAAGGGTATGTTCACACGCTAGCTGGCATTTACGGCTGAAATGACAGACTGTTTTCAGAAGAAAACAGCTGCCTCGTTTCACACGTAAATGCTCCTCCTCGTATTATGCGAGGCGTCTGTGACGATCGTAAATCTTGAGCTGCTCTTCATTGAGTTCAATGAAGAACGGCTCAAATTACGTTGCAAAGAAGTGTCCTGCACTTCTTTGCCGAGGCAGTCAATTTACGCGTCGTCGTTTGACAGCTGTCAAACGACGACGCGTAAATTAAGGGTCGTCTGCACAATACGTCGGCAAACCCATTCAAATGAATGGGCAGATGTTTGCCGACGTATTGTAGCCCTATTTTCAGGCGTAAAACGAGGCATAATACGCCTCGTTTACGCCTGAAAATAGGTTGTGTGAACCCAGCCTTACCTTTTTAAATACAGTGACATTCGGTCCCCTTCTGCTTACTGTTGTCTTCATGCAGTCCAGTGTCATATGACCAAAGTAGCCAATCATTGTCAGCAGTGGTGACATCACTATTGATAACATGTGTCTGGCCAGCAATTGGCGGCATGATCATGTGGATTGCAATGACAAAAGAAGAGGCAAGTGGCGGTGGATGAAGCTGAATTTAAAAGGTAAGTATAAAGGATTTTTTTTTTTTACATTTTGAAACATTTTTTTAGGGGTCGAAATACCCCTTTAATATTAGGAAGAATAGTAGAATAGCAAATGCTTGTCTTAGTAGAAGAGCACTATGTGAGGCTGCTATTACATAAAGCTTTGTTTTGCGTAGCTTAAAGGATTGTTCAGGATTAGAAAAACATGGCAACTTTTTTTTCAAGAAAAGCGCCGCACCCATCCACAGGTTGACTGCAGTATTGCAGCTTCGCTTCATTCACTTCAGTGCTGAAATAGCAGGCACAACCCATGGACAGGTGTGGTGTTGTTTTTGGAAGAAATCAGCCATGTTTTTTTTAATCCTGGGTGGCACCTTTAAGCTGCAGGCCATGCAAACAACTAAGAAAAGCAGAATTTTGATCCTCGATCAGATGCTGAGCTGCAGGCACCGACTGTAGCTTTCGAGATTCTAAGTAAAGAGAGATGTGAAACCAGCCAGGCAAATGCTGAGGTGCTGAATACATTTGCACAGAGGATGAGAATATATGAGGCGACATGCAGCAGGAACTTGTCTCAGTGTAAAATGAAGCAGTTGGTTTCTCCAGTACTTCAGGCTGTTTTGATGGCTGTGAAGACTGTAGACTCCTAGGAACAACGTGTTTCTCATATTTATTGGTGATTATACAGAGGTTGGCAGCCAGCAACAACAGACTTTACAGCTATTTCATGGGAAATATTTTTTCGGCCTTTTAGCAGAAAAATAACCGATGTAAATGTTTATCAGTTCAGAATGAACAAAATAGGCGATTTCCTCGCAGTCACGCAGGATGTGATTATGTAGCGTTTTCTAATCCTCATATCAAGGTAATTCTGCTCTATGTCATTGTATAGTATATACATGCTGGATTTATTAGCTGTCTTTTTGACTGGGAAAGCCCTATATATTATCATGTATGCTACGAGACATATCGACTCTTAAAGGTCACTAACCCTGAAATTCACATTACCTGTTATTATGTAATCTTCAATCTGTGGCTTGAGTTGACTGCGATCTCATGTGTGAGGCGTAGCTACATGGCCCATCAGACAGTATCGCACATGGGCCTGTATCGAAGCCTACCATGTGATAGGCTTAGACACAGGGCCCAGAAGACAGTATCACACATGGGCCCTGAAGTTCTTGCCCCTGACATTGTAAGACCTTAGCGACACCCCTGGCTGCTAGTGCTGCATCGTTGGGTCACTTAGATGACCCAGCGATGCAGCTGAAAGCTGCGGGCCGTCGGCCATAAAGAGAAGTTGGGGGGCCCAAGAAGGACTTTTGCACTTTTGCACCAGGGCCCATGAGCCTTTAGTTATGCCCCTGGGGCCAGTCAGCAAAATGATATGGCCCCCACCACCTAGTGACAGGAAACTGAATAGCAGCATAAATAGCAGCAAATAAAGTTATGGTTTATAGCGCCATATATCAGAGAATCCATATAATAGTGCTAAGTAGCAGAAGGCTACCAACTTGTTATTCCACACAAGAGGAACAATGTTCTGGCACCTGAGCTATGGTTACATCTATGCTTCTATATCTCAGACCATCTCCAACTCCAACTAGGGAAACCTTTTAACAGGGGAGCATTCTTCATACATAAGTGAGTCTGAAAAATGTGTCCCCCGCCCAAAAACCATAACATTTGTGAGGCATAGACAACCTAGACGCGAACCAAAAGCCCCCAACAAAATATAATATGCAAAAGTATATGCAAGAGTAGATAATCTTTATTAGATACAATAGACAATAATACAATACGGAATAAAAGGATAGACTGTACATGAAAAAAAGAGACAGTAGGGTCAGATGAAATAGACCAGTGACCTGCAGAGACAGTCACCTTGAGTAGTCGGAGTACACTATTTCATCTGACCCTACTGTCTTTAGTGTACTCCGACTACTTAAGGTGACTGTCTCTGCAGGTCACTGGTCTATTTCATCTGACCCTACTGTCTTTTTTTCGTGTACAGTTCATCCTTTTATTCTGTATTGTATTATTGTCTATTGTATGTAATAAAGATTTTCTACTTTTGCATATACTTTTGCATATTATATTTTGTTGGGGGCTTTTGTTCCCTTATGGTTCGCGTCTAGATTGTCTACTTGTAAATTAGGGACCCCTCCTTACGCCATTGGTTTGGTTTTTGTAGGTTGTTAATTTGTGAGGCATGACTCATTTTATTAATGGAGTAGTGCAGTTGACTACTGTTAGTGATGCAACCAATCCTCATGTACTACATAAGTTGCACAATAAAGATATATTAAATACTTTATATAAATACTGTATATATACGGCGTTGAATGACTTTATAGGTGGTTATAAGGTGGAGAATTATGTATTTCCTTTTAAGTGGATAGATAGAGACAAACATGTAAAGGAAAGAGAAAATAAAGAAGTGAGAATCTCATAAAAAGTGGTAATTCAAATAAGGCCGGTGGCAAATGTTTTGTGCATATGTTCTCAGGTCTGAATTGCATGATGTAGCGTTCACTTCATTACAGTCAGACTACTTTTCCCACCTTTTTGTCGAGTTCAGATACTGCAGCAATGTGGACAGGATGTGTCCATTGAGCTGTGCAGACGAGAGATTGAACTGCTACCTGCTTGACAACAATGGCTTCCTTGTACTGCCAGATAAACCCATGCTATGTCCACATTCACAACCAACTTAATTAAACATTTCTGGTTATTTTATTTCTACCCCTTTTCTTTTTTTGCACTAGAAAATGCATGTAAAAACCAATACAAAACGATTTCGGTTTTTTTAGTCTATGGAGAAAAATGTCACACCTTCAACATTTAGCATTTTGAAAAAATTTGCCACTGACCACAAAAATTGCATAAAAATACCACAAACCAAAATGCTGTGCGTGTAGACCTTCTCATAATTTCTTAAAGACCCCATTGCAATCATCTGGCTGCAGCATTTGAGCCTTCAAAAAATGCCCAAAAAAGATGCAAGGCACGCCAAAACACTATGTGTAAAAACCCGTCTTAGGCCTCAGACACATGGCTGATAGGCTGCAAGGCGGCACACAGAGTCCCGTACGCTTCCATACTATAGACCTTTACAAGACTCTGTTGTAACGTCTATGGCTGCGGACCGTAGTCCTGACTTACCCTCTGACGGCCGCGGCCATGGACGAGTGAGTTACCGGCGGCATCTCCCTACTGAGAGACGCCGGAACTCACTTCCTGGTACGGACACTGTCTCCCGCAGGGCGCGCGCGCATGCACGGCTTTAAAGGGCCAGTACGCGCACAGTTGCAGAATACTGCAATTAGCCCAGAATGCTTCGGTACTATAAAAGGGTCTCTGCCCTCTTTTGATCATTGCCTGAGCGTTGTTGTGTTACCTTAAGTTTGTCTTTGCAAATGGTCTCCTAGTGTTCTCCAGTTCCCAGTGTTACCCGTTCCTGCTGCCTGTACCCTGTATCCCGTGCTATCGTGCCTCTGTACCTTCAAGAGTTGGAGTAGTGTTGTGCCCTCCGCTGCATCTATTGTGTCGCACCCCGCTGAGTATCTGTCTACTGTCGGAGCCTCATCATAGCCTGAATCTACCGCTACTGTCTACATTGCCTCAGGTACCCTTTCTGAACTATAGACATTGTATTGTACCTGTTTGGCCGGCTGCTATCCCGCTACGCGGTATGGCCCAGTGGGTCCACACCCCGCGTCGTGACATCTGTTAGTTGCCATACAATGCTCTGTCAGGTGCCAGAAGTAGGACCTATTCTCCTCTAGAAGCATTGCCCTGCACATATGGCATCTGTTGGAGCATGCCACAATTTTATACACTTTCTATGGCAGCCCTACTATGGCTCTCTAAAAACAAGATCTGTAATATGGCCGTGCGTATAAAGCTTTAGTTGAACTTTCATAGAAATAAATGGTTCCTATTGTCTGCTGTAGGAATACATTTGTCTCAATACTTCCAATTTGCTTCAAAGTTTCAGCAATTTCAGAGTGATGAATCACACAATTTGTAAAGTTCATTCGTGTGGGTACAACTTAAAAAAGTCGCAGGACAGCATGCATTCAAACTTGTCTAGGTCAAGCCTAGAGATACAGTAGTGGATAGGCAAATATGTTGGGGGTGTCCTAGACACAGGTTAGTTATTTCAATGCTACAACACTAGTATAGAATTTATGTGGAACTGGTGTCCTTATTACAGGTGACATACCAACGCAACAATACAAGTACATGTGTTCTCTCTCTTATTCAAAGTAAACATTTCATGATTAGATAAAATGTACTGAACATTCCAATGGTTTTATATTCTGACCAAATACTTCAGTCACTAAAGAGCAGATTGTACAAAGACAAACAATGTTTTTTTTGTTTTTTCTTTTGGTGTGTGTGTATGTGTTGGTGGGGGGGGGGGGGGTACATTATGTCTACCCATGTCTACCCTATATTGTTATTCATTTGAAAAAATTTATAATTGTTTTTCAATTGAGCTATTATATTTAGGGCAGATTCACACGAACGTGAATCGCGTCCGTGCAGGGCGCGTTGTTTTCACGCGCCACACACAGCCCAATAGAAGTCAATGGGGCAGTACAGACAGTCCGTGGTTTTTGCGCAGCATTTGTTCGCTGCGTAAAAAGAGCGACAAGTTCAATATCTCTGCGATTTGAAAATCACGCATGTCACACGGAGGCACCTGAGTGGAACGCGCGTTTTTCATGCTAATGAGTTTGCTAATGAAAAGCTCAAAAATGCTGCAGCACAGGTGCGCACATCAAGCAGGGGTGTTGCATTGTTGGGCTTTTTGTAGGCTGGTGAAAACATTACACCTCCGTGCGTTTTTTCCACGCGCCGGAAAAACGCATGTCGTACGCGCGTAATACACGCAAACACGCTCCAAATACACATGCCAGACGCGCGCAAAACGCAGCATTTTTTGCGCTCGCAAAAACGTCACGTTCGTCTGAATCAGGCCTAAACTGCAAAGTAAACATTCCTTTAATTATATTTTGATGATTTTGTTTTCTGCTTGTTAAAACCGCTTGTGAATTGGGAAAGTCGTGAATTGGGAATGTATTTTCTTTATGTGACATGATTGTACATCAAAAATGTAACATTTTTGCATAATTTAGTGTGATACTTTTCAAAATGAGGTGAGTCTGGCCAGTGCGGCACCCCATGTTTTTTTTGGCGAGGTGCAGCTGGGGAAGCAGTTTCCACAGAAGTGATCGTGTTCTGCACAGTTCTTTCTATGGTTGCAACAGTCTCTGGTTTAGCAAAATGATTGATTCTTATTGTGCTTATTTTAATGTTGTATCTAGTTCAGGATACAAATGAAAGGTAAACTGAGAAATATTTTTAACTTTAAATATTTTTGTAATATTTTTGTGCGGTTGTTAAACCACAATTGTGGCGCATGGACAGCGGAAAGATGCAACACTTTTATTAAGAGACGTTCGCGTCCTAATAAATGTATTGCATCTTATGCCAGTTAATTGGTTATTAAGAGTGGCGTATGAAACTGCAGCTTCTATCCCTGATTTAACAATCTACCCACTGTGTCGTTCCTTGTGTAGGGAAGTTGGTGGGGGTGCATGACACAGGGGTTCTCTCTTTGGTCTTCTTTGAATCAGTGTGTCATGCACCGCCTCCTCAGGCTCTGCACTAGGCATAACACGTATCAGTTTTGCTATGAATGTTTTTCTTTGAGGGAGTAATTACGATTGTACAAATATATTAGGGAATTCCTATATATGCGGTGTATCAATATATATACTTTATAATAATCTTCCATGGGTAATATACATTATGCTATCAGCTTTATAGCTTAAAATCTTTCACATTTCAGAGATTTAGCATGTACAGTATGCCAAGTCATACAAGAATTAATGAAAGTACTTGACCTTAATGCTACTTTTTGGATATTTTGCAATCTATAATTCAGCACTCAGCTAATTGCATTCAGTGCCACATGAATGCATAAAAAGCTCAGATATGTGAAATGAACGCTAAAAAGGAATTATTTATTTTTATAGTCTTCTGCCTGAGAATGTGAAAGATCAGTCACGATTGAGCAACTAAGAATAGAGGTGTTTATTCAGAGCGCTGATGAGCATGAAGTTTAGTTACATATATACACATTTAGCAACTGGGTCAGAAATTTTTACCAGTGTTTATCTGGGTACCAAAAATCCCTCTGTTTTCAACAATGAAACATGGAGCGCTGTGCCCCTTCAGCTTCCAATGGCATTTGGTGTCTCTCTAGTAGAGCTATCTAAGTACTAAGGAAATACACAGCAAGTTTACTGTAAATCCTGTATACGGATCAACTCCAAGGAGGAGGAAAAATTCCAATGGGATCCTAAGGGGCACAGTGTCCAGGACAGACAGCAGCGGCTAGCACTCTGAAGTAGCACTTATGGACAGATGACGCATATCAGCTGCAAAATAGAGTGTGGCTTCTCAGACCCAAAGCAAAATTCAGTATTAACCGTTAAAGGGTAAGTAAACTTCCGAAAAGAGACCCTCACCGATCGCTAAAACTAAGCTGCTGAAGTGCTCGGATGAGTGCTGAGCTGCTTAGTTTCTGATCGGCCTTTCTCGGAAAGCCGAGCAGTTGGTGTATCTATTGATCCCGTACACCAATTGCTCGGCTTTCCAAGAAAGGTTGATCAGAAATCAAGCGGCTCAACACTCACCCGAGTGCTTCTGCCGCATTGCTTCAGCGATCCGTGGGAGTCTCAGTGCTTGGGCAGCACCTATCAAAACTTCCGACATGTCACTATGACATGTTAGAAGTTTTTCGAAAGTTTAGTTACTCTTTAAGCCACTTTCATCTACCAGGTAACATAAGATAATAATTTTAGAGCTTTTTGTCAAATTATTCAAGTGGCATGGTCCCTGCTTGGCTCAAGTACCCTCACAATTTCAATGCCTCAGAGTGCCCCTGACTTTTTAAAAAGATAGTCACACCATGACAACTCCTTTCAATATGCCCTAATCCAGGGGCTTAGCTAGGGGGGGGTTTAGCTAGGGGGGGGTTTAGCTAGGGGGGGGGGGGGGCTTAGGCGAGGCATGTGCCCCAGGCGCAGATTAGAGGGGGGCGCCAGTGCCCCCTCCTCCTGCACTATAATTGTACCTGTGTCGCAAGGACACAGGTACAATTAGAAGCAATGAATGACCGGGCACGTTCCGTGCCCGGCCATTCAGCGCCTTTCCACGAATGAAGCGACTGGTACCTTTTGTACCAGTGACGCTTCCGTCGATGAAAGGCGCTGACTGACTGACAGGGAAAGTCATCCTGCCCAGCCAATCAGCGCCTTTCATAGACGCCGCGTTCAACCCCCTGGAGACCTGCGCAGAAGAGAGCAGGTCTCCATGGCTGCCGGACGGCGTGGGAGCGGGAATAAGGTGAGTTTGAATATTTTTTTATTTTTTTAATTGTAATAAAAGTGTGGCTGTATCTACGGAGGGGACTTTATCTACACGCGGGGGGCTTTATCTACGGGGGGTGTCTATCTACAGTGGGCTATATACAGGGGGACTATATCTACAGGGGGACTATATCTACAGGGGGGCTATATCTACAGGGGGGTTATATCTACAGGGGAGCTATATCTACAGGGGAGCTATATCTACAGGGGGGTTATATCTACAGGGGGGCTATATCTACAGGGGGGTTATATCTACAGGGGGGCTATATCTACAGGGGGGTTATATCTACAGGGGAGCTATATCTACAGGGGGGCTATATACTGGGGTGGGCTATCTATGGAGCACCATATACAGGGGTGGGCTATAGCTACAGGGGGGGCTATATACTATATAGCCCCCTGTAGATATAGCCCACCCATGTATATGGTGCTCCATAGATAGCCCCCCCCTGTAGATATAGCCCACCCCTGTATATGGTGCTCCATAGATAGCCCCCCCTGTAGATATAGCTCCCCTGTAGATATAGCCCCCTGTATATAGTCCCCCTGTATATAGCCCAGCCCTGTATATAGCCCAGCCCTGTATATAGCCCAGCCCTGTAGATATGGTCCCCCTGTAGATATGGTCCCCCTGTAGATATGGTCCCCCTGTAGATATAGCCCACCCCTGTATATAGTCCCCCTGTAGATATAGCCCACCCCTCTATATAGTATCCCACAAATAGCTCCCCCTATAGTGCTCCACAGAAAGCCCACCCCTGTATATAGCCCCCTTGTACATATAGTCCACCCCTGTATATAGTGCTCCACAGATAGCCCACCCCTGTATAATCTAGTGGAGCACTATATACAGGGGTGGACTATATGTACAAGGGGGCTATATACAGGGGTGGGCTATCTGTGAAATACTATATACAGGGGTGGACTATATGTGGAGCACTATATACAGGGGTAGGCTATATCTACAGGGGGGCTATATACAGGGGTGGGCTATCTGTAGAGCACTATGGGGGAGTTATTTGTGGGACACTATATACAGGGGTGGGCTATATGGGGGCACTATCTACAGGGGGCTCTATGGCTGGCACTATCTACAGGGGGCACAGTGTGTGTGTGTGGGACACGGTGTATGGTGCTATTATAATTAGAGGTGCAGTGTATGGCGCTATTATATTTAGGGGCGTAGTGTGTGGTATAATGATAACTTCATATTTATTTATAGGTGCAGAAATGTTGGTAAAGTGAGAAGCTGAAGACATGTGAGCCGCAAACTGCAGAAATGGTCTGTCCCCGGGAGAAGTCATCATAGAGGTCTGGACCGGATGGAGAAAAATAACTAGAATCTGAGACGTCACCGGTGAGTCACTCAATGTAAATGTTTATTCTGCCTCTAATCAGCACTGTAGTCACTGTACGATCTGCAGTGAGATGATGGGTGGTGTGATTATGATATGATTTATTTTTTGTGAAACGGCATCTCCCAGCATATCCTTACCATTGTTCGGGCCATGCTGGGAGCTGTAGTTTTACGCCGTACACACCTATACGGCAGGGGTTGCACTAAATTGAGCTGTATTTGTTCTGGGGCTGTATATATGTACCGAGCTTGGTTCTTGTGTTGTGTATAGAGCTATATTGCTTGTAAAATGTACAAATGATTTTATGCTCGCGTTACATAAAAAGAAATGACACGTCGATTGGTAGAGAAAACAAACACGGCGAGGGGGAAGGAGATGTCGGGAAAGAGGTTGGGGGGGGGGGGGGGGCGCCATACTGAATCTTCGCCCCGGGTGCTGGAGAACCTAGATACGCCTCTGCCTAATCGGGCATATAGACGTCATAAAGGAGCCACTAACAATGAGCACTGGCAGACCTGGCCTGTCTATGTATCACATGGTTAACCATTCATTTGAATGGCTAACATGTTATCATGTAATGCTACATTATTCCTGCATTGGTCGCTGCAACATAAATGTTTATCCAGCCACAGCTTCCTCTGGGGATATCTTAAGATTGCTCAGGGTTTCTGAAGCCGGACCTGTGGCGATCAGGAGTTTGATGTTAATACATGCGGATTTACCACAGATTTTCACAGAACATGTGGACAATGTATATGCAGCCTAAGCGACCATCATAAGAATGCACATACAGAAAGACAACACACTTGTTTCTCTACAATAACCAGATTGACACATCATTTAGAAGTTCTGTGGCTCAGTGGTTAGTAGTATTGCCTTATGGCAATGGTGTCCTGGGTTCAGATCCAACGAAGGGCAACATCAGCATGAAGTTTGTACGTTCTCCCTGTGTTAGTGTAGGGGTACTCTGGTTTCCGCTCACACTTAAAAAATAATAAAATACTGATCGATTAATTGGCTTTTTATGAAATTGTCTTTTGTGTGTGTTTTGAGAAAGTGGAAAATAGATTATGATCCCCATTAGGGACAGGGACTGTCCAATATGTAAGCAACATAAATGAATAGAAGTACAGTACAAACCTGTTGAGATTTAGCATATTATTTTCAAAATTCAAAGACACAGAAAGGATCAGATTGTCGTGTGAAGTTTGAAAATTGGAGCAATGCGGCTTCTTCTTTTACCATGATGCATGTCTTCTGAAACTGTACAAATGATAGGATGTTCCAAGATCTAACAAAACTACAACTCTCATGTTTTACTATTTTACTATAGAGAGACCAAATTGTCTTTTGTTGGTATGCTCTACTATTTTATTATAAGCAAATGGAGAGAGAAAGAAAGACAAGCAATTGTACTGCAGCTTCTATCCCTAATGCCCAATCTCTACAGACTGAGAGGTAACAGACTGAGAGCTACGTAATGGTAAGAGCAGAGTTCACAGCAGCACAAAATATTTCAGGAGAGGAGCGTGCAGATTCTGTGCTGTTGTGAACTCTGCTCTTACCATTACGTAGCTCAGTCTGTTACCTCTCCTCCACTCCTGTCCTCAATAACACCTTCACATGATTGGCAAGTCACCACCCCGCACAAGATCCGCACGCTCATCTCCTGAAATACTCTGTGCTGCTGTGAACTCTGCTCTTACCATTACGTGGTGACTTGCCAATCATGTGAAGGTGTTCTTGAGGACAGGAGTGGAGGAGAGGTAACAGACTGAGCTACGTAATGGTAAGAGCAGAGTTCACAGCAGCACTGAATCTGCACGCTCATCTCCTGAAATACTCTGTGCTGCCTTAAACTCTATGGACAGGTCAGGATCCTGTTTCTTTTAAATGCTGCACTATAGCGCAGCCTTATATAGTGGATCGAGCGGGTTCCCCAACAGCATTTAAAAGAAACAGTGTGTGTGTTTGGGTATGTGTCTTTGTCTGTTTTTGTTTTTATATGTGTGTTTGTGTATATGTGTGTTTATGTGTGTTTGTGTATATATGGGTGTGTTTGTGTATATGTGTGTGTGTATATATGGGTGTATGTGTATATGTTTGTGTGTAGATGTTTGTGTGTGTTTTTGTATATGTGTGTGTTTGTGTATATGGGTGTGTGTGTTTGTGTATGTATGGGTGTGTTTGTGTATATGTGTTTGTGTATATATGGGTGTATTTGTATATATGTTTGTGTGTAGATGTGTGTGTGTGTGTGTTTTTGTATATGTGTGTGTTTATGTGTGTGTGTTTGTGTATATATGGGTGTGTTTGTTTATATGTGTGTTTGTGTATATGTGTGTGTTTGTGTGTGTATATATGTGTGTAGGTGAGTAGAAGTATTGTTATTGTTCACATTGATAACTGTTTTTTTATGTTGTTGCAGATTTTGATGTACCGATTGGACTACATTTTCGATTCGTTGGACTACTGCGTAGATCTACGTTTTTTCAAATTTTAATAAAATGGTTAACGAGGGTTTTGTTGGGGATTTCTTATTTCAATAAAAAAGAATTGTCTTTGTGTTTTTTTTTAAACTTTATTAGTGCTTAGATAATGGCAGTTGGCTGATTGACAGCGTCCATTATTAAGGCGGTACTTAGTGTTAGCCGGTGCAGAGGCTAGCACTAACCACCCATTATTACCCCGGTACCCACCACCACCAGGGGTGCCGGGAAGAGCTTGGTACGATCCAGTACCCGACCATCTGTTGTGATGGTCGGGTACTGGGGCGGCCGTAGGCTGGTATTATGAGGCTGGGAAGGGCCAAAAACAGTGGACCTTCCCACCCTTGTAATGCTAGGCTGCTGCTGCTGCTGCTGTGTTGTATCAGGCTGGTTATAAAAATGGGGGGAACCCCACGTCGTATTTTTTTGTAATTTAACAAATTTAACAATAGACGTTGGGTCCCCCACATTTTTAATAACCAGCCATATACAAGGCCGCAGCAGTCTGGCATTACATGGGTGGGAAGGGCCACTGGTTTTGTCCATTCCCAGGCTAATAACACTGTGTAGTATGTGGCTGGTTATGATAAATTTGGTGGAACCCCATGTCTTTTTTTAAAAAAAATAAAAATAAATAAATAATTTAAAAAAAATGACGTGGTACAAAAATGACAGATACAACACAGCAGCAGCAGCCTAGCATTACAAGGGTGGGAAGGTCCACTGTTTTTGGCCCTTCCCAGCCTCATAATACCAGCCTGCGGCCGCCCCAGAGCCCGACCATCACAACAGATGGTCGGGTACTGGATCGTACCTAGCTCTTCCCGGCACCCCTAGTGGTGGTGGGTACCGGGGTAATAATGGTGGTTAGTGTTAGCCTCTGCACCGGCTAACACTAAGCCTCGCCTTAGTAATGGATGTTGTCACTCAGACAGCGGCCATTACTAAAGTGGTAGTAATAAAATTTGAAAAGAAAAAGACAAAGATATAGATAAAATATTTTATTGAAATAAAGCACCCCCAACACAACCCTCATTAACCATTTTATTGTAGAAAATAAAACCGTCATCGAAGTAGTCCTCGAAACCGACGTAGTCCAAACACCAAACCTGTAAAAAAAAAAAAAAAATGAAATAAAACATGTCGTAGGCTTAGATTCAGTTTAATGTGTGATACTGACTGTTATACCATGTATAGAAGCCTGCCGCGAAGTTGACTTAGATACAGGGCGCCAGCAGACAGTATCATACATGGCCATACAGACATATATACAAACAAACATACATGCAAACATACATACATACATACATATATACAAACATACATACATATATACAAGCATGTACATATATACATGCAAACATACACACATATATACATACATAAATGAAAACTATCATACATACATGCATACACACACACATGAAAATATACATACAAACATGCAAAGATACATACATACATATATACAAGCATGCACAAATATACATGCAAACATAAATACATGCAAACATAATTACATACATGCACATATATATAAACATACATGCAAACATACATGCAAAAATAAAAACATGCAAACATACATGACAACATACATACATACATACATGCAAACATACATACATGCAAATATATACATGCAAATATACATACAAACATGCACATATATACATACATGCCAAAATACATGCACATATATACATACATGACAACATACATACATGACAACATACATACATGCAAATATACATTCATGCAAACATACATAAATGCAAACATACATACATACATACATGCAAATATATACATGCAAATATACATACAAACATGCACATATATACATACATGCAAACATACATGCACATATATACATACATACATGACAACATACATACATACATACATGCAAACATACATACATACATACATACATGCAAACATACATAAAATGCAAACATACATACATGCATACAAACATACATTCATGCAAACATACATACATACATACATGCAAATATATACATGCAAATATACATGCACATATATACATGCCAACATACATACATGCAAACATACACACGTGCAAACATACATACATACATGCAAATATACATACAAACATGCACATATATACATACATGCAAACATACATGCACATATATACATACATACATACATGACAACATACATACATACATACATACATGACAACATACATACATGCAAACATACATTCATGCAAACATACATACATGCAAACATACATACTTACATACAAACATACATTCATGCAAACATACATACATGCAAACATACATACATACATGCAAATATATACATGCAAATATACATACACACATGCACATATATACATACATGCCAACATACATGCAAACATACATGCACATATATACATACATACATGACAACATACATACATACATACATACATGCAAACATACATACATACATACATGACAACATACATACATGCCAAAAAAAATAAAAAATACGTTCATACTTACTTTCCTCCTGTCCGGCCTCCAGCGATGACGTTTCATCCATGTCGCCGCTGCAGCCTGTGATTGGCTGCAGAGGCGGTCACGTGGGATGAAGCGTCATCCTGACGTGCGTGACCGCCACTACAGCCTGTGATTGGCTGCAGCGGCGAAAGGGATGAAACGTCATCGCTGGAGGCCGGACAGGAGGAAAGTAAGTATGAACGTATAATTTTTATTTTTTTATTACATTTAAATTGTATTTTCCGCGCGCCGAGCATGTACTGTCAAGGTTGCTGAAAGAGTTAGTGCAGCCCATTAACTCTATCAGCACCCTGGACAGTAGCATGCTCGGCGCACGGAAGTGACAGGTTCGGTCCGGACTAGTCCGGTCCGAATCGAACTTTTTTGTGAAATTCGGCGAACTAGCCGAACCGAACTTTTGAAAAGTTCGCTCATCTCTAGGTAGCAGCATGGTGGCTTGAGTTTTTATCATCTTGTCAACTAGCCTCTATATATAATACTATAAAGATTAAAATGTCAGTCCATATGCAGATATTTAGGTAAAATGGAGCTCAGACTTGCCTGCTGGATATATATATTTTTTTTTTTATTTTTTTTTACATTAAACGTTTATAGCTTAATACTTGTTCAACTAAAGTATTATACAATATTGTCAATATGTCAGTTGATGCCCTGTACTAGTGCATTAATAATGTGCATATTCATTAATGATGGTGACACAAAAAAAACTCCCCAAAAAACAACCTTATGATAGCCCTTCTGATCCTAGTGACAAAACTGGATCTTTACAGGGTTGTTGTCATCTGCCTAGGCTGTTGACCAAAACAATTTGACTGCTACCATGGCCTAAACAAGGTTGGTGGAGGTCTTTGGGCAAAAACATTGGTGGGGGCCCCCCTGCCCAAAATATAATGTGCAACTAAATTGAACTGGACATAGGCATTAAATAATTACCAGCAGATCCTAGTGATAGACAGCAACCAATAACTTTTGTGTATGTTGGTTGTCCCACTGATCTGCAGTTGTACAGTTTGTTTGGTATGTGGGTTTTAACATGCAAAATATTTTTGTTCAACTGGGAGATAGCATCTATGTATGTTGCATGACTATTGGATTTCCAGATGGACTGTGCATTGGGGCTTCTTGCAAGAACTTTTAATAATGAATATCACTAAAATCTGCATTACCAATTTTTCTGTCACATATTAAACCTTTTATATTGTTTTTTTTTTTTATCAAATCTGTTTTTATTAGTATTAAACAGTTACCTGAGTGATACATAAACATTTAACCTTTGTCTTTCAATTGGACTTATTAAACATGTGCCAAAAAAGTACACTGTTGGTATATACATTGGTGATTACGTGAATCCAACACATAGCTAATATGAATTTCTAAAACCTCATCAGTGTGTTTCGATCTGCTCAGTTTATTAACACATTTCACAAGTCTTTAGTGATAGATCCAAGCTACTACAATATTTTTGGTTAAGACAACATAACATATAGTTTTTGTGTAACATAAGGAAAGATAAAATGGAAAGGTAGGGGAGGGTAGTACAAGGGGGGGGGGGTGGTTAGGGGTGAGGGTGGGGGTAGGATTACAGTAATGCCTTACAATAAAAGATTCAAAGAAATAGAAACTTGTTCTAATTAAATCATCTCTATGTTGCAGCCAGGGAGACCACACTTTCACAAACTTCTCATAAGTATCCTCCACACTGTTAGAAAGTTCTTCCATACGACAGATTTGGTTAACTTTGTCTACCCATTGACTTACTGAAGGAGCAGTAGGTTGCAGCCAGTTCAAAGGTATTAACATTTTTGCTGCCGCTAACAAATGCGTATGTAAGTACTTTTTGGACATAGTCATAGAATTTGAAGGGAGCCCTAGCGCTATGTTCGCTAACGACAGAACCACATCTGTATTACATATCGAGTTAATGTATCTCTCTATCTGTGACCAAAAGGACCGAATCTGAGTGCAAGTCCACCAGATATGTGACAGAGATCCCTCATGTGACTTACATCTCCAACATAGAGCATTTGGGGCAAACCCCATACGATAAAGATTTTGCGGAGTTTTGTACCATCTGGTGAGCAACTTATAATGATTCTCCTGTAGTTTTACACACCTGGAGAATCCATGTGAATTGCACATTACCACATTTCTCTCCTGATCCGACAGCTGCAGTCCGAGCTCCGTTTCCCACGATGCTATGAAGGACGGCAAATCTTTCCCCTCCATTGCTAACAGTTGGTAATAGATCTTAGACATTTTATGTTTACTCCCTTTATGAGTAGCTAGAAGCTTCTCAAACCATGTGAGCTCTCTAGTTATCTTGTGATCTTTTAAAAATTTAGTACATGCCATTTGTATATGATGGATCTGAAGAAAGTTAACCTTCATAGCCTCACCCTGCATCATAGACTGGATCTCCTCTGCTGTAGGTACTCTATTGTCTAACATAAAGTCTCTAATCTGTATTCCTGCAAAACATTTCCATAGGCCTGAGCTATATCCGTTCCCCAATTTAAGAAATTTAGGTAATGCCTCTACTGGTAGCATTGGTGACGGTTGAGGCAATACCTTCTCTGTCAAGCCCACCTTAGCCCAAACCGCTAAAGTTCCTTTCATTAAAGGATTTTTCATTGATCCTATGTCCTGTTGGCTCGGCGCCCAAAGAACCTCTAAAGGATTGTCTACTCCGCCTACTGAGTCCCTAGATAGCCCTTCCTGCTCCTCCAACTCTGCTGCCATATCTAACCATCTCTGTAGATGTATAGCTTTGTAGTAACCCTCTACATCTGGAAGTCCCATTCCTCCTTGACGTTTGCTCCTAGTGAGATTGCGGTATGATATCCGCGGTCTTCTTTGTTTCCACAAATATTTTGAAAACATTTGTTGTACTGTCCTGAAGAAAGTTCTTGGTAAGAGAATTGGAACCATATTCATAATGTAAAGCACCACAGGTAGGATATAGGTCTGGAGCAGATTCCTTCTGCCCATCCACGATATGTATGGGATATTATAGGAAGAAAGAAGTTATTTTATCTTCCCCAGGAGTGGTTGGTAATTTAATTTGTATAATGCATTAAGATCTGCGGGTAATTGAATGCCCAAGTATTTCAACGATTCCGAAGGCCATTGGAATTCAGAAGCTGATGCCAGTCCCCTCACCTGTCTCTGTGGTAGTGTTACATTAAGAATTTCCGACTTAGTATAGTTTACTTTGAAATTAGACACCAGTCCATAACTGTGAAAAACTTCCAAAATACATGGGATAGCGCTCACTGGATTTGTGATAGTAAGTAGCATATCATCAGCAAATGCGTGAACCAAGTGCTTTTTTGAGTTTATATTTAAGCCCTCAATACGTGTATCCTGTCTCAAGGCCTGCAACAGAGTCTCCAGAGTCAAAATAAATAAAGAGGGTGAGAGGGGGCATCCCTGTCTTGTACCATTTCCAATTGAGAAGGAGGGAGACAGAACCCCATTCACCCGTATCTTTGCAGATGGCTTGCTATATAGCGTAAAAATCGCCTTGATAAATGGTTCTGGAAATTTAAATTTAGCTAGTGTAGCTGTCATAAAGTCCCATGCCACTCTATCAAATGCTTTCTCCGCATCTGTACCTATGAGCACCAGGGGTGTTTTTGAATCGTGAGCTTTCTGTATGCAATTCATCAGGCGAATGGAGTTATCTACCCTCCCTACCCGGCACAAAACCTTTCTGATCCAAATGCACTAAAGTATTTAGAAACTTTCGTACTCGCATGGAAAGTAATTTAGCCCATATTTTGAGGTCCAGATTTAAGAGAGATATAGGCCTGTAACTAGAACATAAGAGGGGGTCTTTTCCCTCCTTAGGCAAAATCGTGATATACGCTTCCAGTGACTGCGCCGTTAATTTATTTCCTTTTAGCAGCTCATTGTAGGCTTTAACCAAAGGAGGTAATAATATGTCTTTAAATTTTTTAAAGTATTTGATAGTTAGTCCGTCTGGCCCTGGGCTCTTCCCTGAGGGAAATGAATGTAACACTTTTGACACCTCAGCCAGCGTCACCGGAGTCAGAAGTTCCTCCGCATCCGCGTCCGAGAGTGTAGGTAGTGTTAATGGACTCAAAAAATCTTCAATCTGCGTAGATCTAGAGATATCTGAGTTCAAGGAAGGGGTCGGAATATTGTATAAACTCGAGTAATATTCACTAAAAGCTCCTGCTATATCCTCAGTATTTGTATATGTATTACCTGCTGCTGTTTTAATCCTATGAATAAAGGCCTTCTCTTTTTTCTTTTTGATCAGTGCCGTCATTAACTTTCCCCCCTTATCTCCATGCGCGTATAACTTCTGGTGATAATGCACCATATTAGCTGCCAGCTTTTTGTTCAAGGAGTCTTTTAAATTATTCCGAAGAATCTGCAATTCCGATTGTAACTTTTTGGTTGGGGTATTTTTATGTATCTTTTTAGTCTCTGCGATTTGCGATAACATCACTAATATTCCTTTCTCCCTATCTCTCTTTACCTTAGTTCCTAGTGATATTAATATGCCCCTGATGTATGTCTTATGCGCTTCCCATACTATAGTCCCCGACACATCGTCAGTGGCATTAATTTCAAAGTAGGTCTGTAATGACTCGGTCAATGTCTTGGACAGATCCGGTAAATCTAAGAGGGCTTCGTTTAGCCTCCATGTCCACTCTCTTGGAGATAGCTCTGCAACTTTCAGCGTAATAAACGTTGGTGCATGATCTGAGACCGTAATCTGTCCAATACTGGCCGACTGCAGTGATGGCATAAAATGTGCATGTATAAGCAGGTAATCCAGTCTCTGATGGGAATGATGAGGGTGAGAGAAAAATGTATAATCTTTTTGTGTAGTATGCAACATTCTCCATGAGTCATGTAAATTGAGTTCTTGGAACTTATTTAAGAGTTTCCGTCTACCGATCTGTGGAATGATTGATTTTTGTGTTGAAGAGTCTAGCTCTGGATTGATAGTTAAATTTAAATCTCCTCCTATAATAATAGGACCTTCTGCAAAAGCTCTCAACTCTTCCAAAGTGTTAAGTAACCATGGAATCTGAGATTTGTTGGGCACATACAAATTCGCTAAGGTGCATGTGAGTGCCCCCAATTTACCTTTGATAAATAAAGCTCTGCCATCCTTCGCATCATGCCTAGCCAAGAATACAAATGGTAGATCCCTATGTAGCGCTATAGAGACTCCTCATACTGCAGAGCCCGAACTGCAGCTATGGAACCACGAAGAAAAATAGTTAGTAGGCAATTTAGGTATTTTTTCAGCCTTAAAATGTGTTTCCTGTATGAAGGCTACAGATACTTGTTCCTTTTTTAACAGTGTTATTATCTGGTTCCTTTTCTGAGGCGAGTTCAGCCCATTAGTGTTATAAGTCGCTAGCGTTATTGTCGCCATTTTTGTAAGGTATATATTAAGCTATTCAATTTGCTAAAGAATTGTTTGGCATATATTTGGGTATATAAGAACAATCGACAGAGTAGGAGCAGGACAGGAGGAAAGAGGGGGAGGAAGACAACCCATAAAACAGACATACAAACAAGCAAAAAGTGTCCAGGCACTATGTAACTTTCGTTCGTATATGGCCAACTTGGCCGCATGGTATATAAAACACAACCTAATAGGTGTAGTAGAGATCCCACTACCCACCTACTTCTATCACCATAGCATCTCTGCATACGGGGAGGGGGAGGAAAAACTCCTGAGCCGAGGCCTGGCCCAGATCCATAGTTTATTCTCAAGTTAAGAGAAATCAAGTAATAAGAAAAAACATAATATCTATAACAAGAACATTGGAAGGTAAAACCTTCCCTTGCAGGCACTAGACATAGAGTGTCTGTCTTATGTGAATAACTGCCGTTCACTACCCACATTACTTCTGAGATGATATATTAACCATTAACAAACTTGGCTCTTTTGTCCAAGTAGTATTATCTCAGAGCATAAATACTAAACCACACACCCAACTATATTCCCCTAGCTGGAATTGCATATCATATGTATCAGATGGCTTAGCCACTTCAAGGTGTTATTCTGGGTAGCTCCTTGTCGTAATATATATGGGGGTCTACATATTCTCGTCACCTAAGTGATTTATATCATCTAGTACCGTAAAACATGTAGGCCCCTATCCACATAACTAGAAATCTCAAACTGTCATATTATCTATTAGTCACAATGACGTGCCATATAAAACATTCCATACAGTAGAATTTTAAAATTAGCAGTTAGGGACATTAATAATTGAAAAAACAGCATAGCTCACGAACAAGACCGGACAGTTCAAGGTACATCATCCTCCATGACTTCTGCCCTTTGCTTCTTTCCGCGTGGCGTTCTGTGTTTGGAGTACACAGTCCAAGGTTCCATCTTTGGCAGGTCTGGTAGCGTGATGTCGGTCTGAGCTGGTCACCAGTTCTGTATCGGAATCGGGCGTATACCCAATCTTTCCCATGCTTCTTCCAGGTCATTCGGGGTATGGATCAGGATCCTCTTCCCCTCCTTGATGATAGCCAACCCGAAGGGAAAAAGCCATGTGTAAGGTAAATTAATTTCCCGGAGTTTCGCCAGCAACGGTCTCATGATGCGTCTCTTTGCCAGTGTAGATGCCGCTATATCTTGATATAACTGTACTGTAGAGCCTTCAAATGTCACCCTTTGCTGTTCTCTGTTAGCCGTTAATATAGCTGCCGTATCCACGTAACTTAGTAGACCACAAATGACATCTCGTGGTGTTTCTGTCGGCTTAGGCTTAGGTCTAAGGGCCCTGTGGATCCGTTCTATCACCACCTTTTCCGCCCTCTCTTCTCCCAGCAAGACTGCAAATATTTGCCGCGCAATCGCAGGTAATGCTTCAGCTGCGTACGATTCAGCCAGGCCTTTTAGCCTGATATTTTTCCTACGGCTTCTATTCTCCATGTCCTCAATCATAGTCAGTGCCCTGTTCATTTGCGACTCCTGAACTTGCAGCTTGTGCCCCACCGAGTCCGCATGGTTAACTGTGTCCGACATAGCCGATTCTAGCACTTCCAATCTGTGCCCCATACGCTTAAAATCTGACCTGAATTCCGTGATCTCCTTCATAACCGGCATTATGGCTTGTTGTAGGGTTTTCTTCAGGAACGATTTAGTTATCCCTCCTGTGTCTGATATCGCTGCAGCAGCTCCACACATGCTGTCGGCATCTGAGTCCTCAGATGCAGGATACGGCGCCATTTTGGAATTTCCAGCCGTCGTTTGCAAATCCCGTTTCTGCAGGAATTTATCCAGGTCAGCTTGCTGTTTTTTGCGCTCCCGGGGTGCTCAATGTGTCCCTGAGTTTGTCCTTTCCTGTCTTCACCATTTTTAGTTCAAATGTGCCTCTTATTCTTTATGGATCTGAGCCGGCTTGTGAGGAGCACAGTCTTATGCTTCCATCACGTTCAGCGGTCAGGCTCTGCCTCTCAACCTTTTATATTGTTGAACAAATGCTTTAAGTTTGTCCAAACACCCATGAAGTTACCAGATAGTTGAAGTCCAAAGGTGGTGCAGGCCTCTGGGCAATTGCCCCTTTTGTATTTTTTATAATATGGCCCTGGGTGCTACATAGTAATTACAGCAAATAGTTATTAGAGAGTCTGTAGGACTCGTAATGAATAATTACAATAGGGAACTCCGCTTTTTCCCTTTAATCATCCCCCTGATAGTAGCATTTTTCAAAGGAACAAAATGCGACGTAACTGTGAGCTGTACACATCCGCACTTTCCACATCGTTTTTTGCTCTCTCATACATCTTTGATCATGGTTAAATTGGTCACACTTAATGTCAAGGACCTCAACTCCAATGTGAAGAGACGCTTGCTTCTTAGAGAGCTGAAATCGCTTGGAGCGGAGGTCGCTTTTCTGCAGGAAACACACTTAGATTCCTCCGGATCCTTTCACTTTGCTCGGGGGGCATATCCTGCTGTGTATTCTGCCTCGTCAGGTCTTCAGAGGGAGGGGTTGGCCATTCTGATATCCTCAGCCTGTCCCATACAGGTTCATACCTCGCATTTAGATCCGAGGGGTAGGTACGTTATCTTGGAGGGGACTCAGTTTGGCCAGCCCATTGTTTTATGTAATGTCTACTCCCCTAATACTGCACAGATCCCATTCCTTCGCAGACTCCTCTCCAAGCTACAAAATCTCCCTAGGGGTGCATGGTTGGTAGGGGAGACTTCAATATCCCGTTCTCCGCGAACATGGACAGGGCTTCTCTTACACATGCTACTCCGTCCCCCGCCCTTGCAGGACTTTCTACTCGCTTCAGGCAACTGATTAGGGAACATCACCTCTACGACCTGTGGCGAGTGGACCATCCGGGCGATAGGTCCTATACTTTCTTTTCCCATACACATAGCACCCAAACGGCGGTTATAGACCCCATCTCCTGGTCAGATCATGCGCCAGTTTCAGTGACTTTGCAAATAGGTAGACCCTCTACGAGAGTATGTCATTGGCGTCTAAATGAAACTTTAATTAAGTCCCCTTCCCTTAGAGATGACCTGACCGTGCACATGCGTGAATTTTATGCACTTAATGAGGGTTCGGTTCCTTCCATTTCCACTCTCTGGGAGGCACATAAGGCGGTGATGAGGGGGCAATGCATGGCTATGGGTTCCAGACTGAAAAGAGACTCTAGGGCCAAAAGGGCGGCTCTCCTTCGGAAAATTGCTAAACTGGAGAAGGAGATGGGGACTAAGCCGGCAGTGCAAACATTGCGGAAGCTGATAGAGGCGAGAGCGCACTCTTCCATGATTACTATAAATCCCTATATCACTTACCGACTACTTTACCACCTGATCCAGTCCGCCGGCGAGAAACGCTTCAAGCTTACCTCTCTTCCTGTACTCTCCCTAGATTGAAAGACACTGAGCTTTCTTCTTTGAATGCCCCGATCTCTGCGGATGAATTGTCTGATATACTGAAGGACCTCCCTGGTGGTAAAGCCCCTGGGCCAGACGGCTTCACGTATGAGTATTATAAGACATTTGCAGAGATCCTGGTTCCAAAGATGGTTTCGTTATTTAATGACTTCCTGCAGGGCTCTCCCATCCCTCAAACGTTTCTCCATTATCATATTACACTGATCCCTAAACCGGGTAAAAACCACACAGATTGCTCCAATTATAGACCCATAGCTCTTTTGAACTCTGATCTAAAAAATTTTACTCGTCTTCTTGCAAATAGACTTAATGTTTGGCTCCCGTCTTTGATCCATAAAGATCAGGTGGGCTTTGTACCCCTTAGACAAGGGGGAGATAACACGCGAAGGACCCTTGATCTAATTGATGCCCTTCACAGGCAGGAGGAATCCGCAATCCTTCTTAGCCTGGACACGGAGAAGGCGTTTGATCGCTTGGGATGGCCATTTATGTTTGAAACTCTGAAATCATTTGGGATTTCTGGTCCTTTCCTGACGGCTCTGCGTGGTCTTTACTCCACCCCGACGGCGGCGATTAAACTCCCGCATTCCACCTCTCCCCCGTTTCAGATTTGGAATGGTACGCGTCAGGGATGCCCCCTGTCCCCTCTTATATTTGTGCTCTGTATTGAACGCCTAGCAGCTCAAATAAGGCAATCCATAGATATAGCGGGGGTCAAGATACAAGATAAAGAGTTTAACGTCTCCTTATTCGCGGATGACGTCCTCTTGACAATCACTAAACCTCATATCTCCTTCCTACCCTTACTGACATTCTCCATAGGTATGGGCGGCTCTCCGGTTATAAAACGAATATATCTAAGACGGAAGCGCTCCCTCTCAATGTCCCAAGTCAGGAACTATTGCTTCTCAAACATAACTACACTTACAACTGGAAGGAAACCTCCCTGACTTATTTGGGAGTCCAGCTCACTCCCACTTATACATCGGTTTACAAGGCTAATTTCCCTTCTCTGTTTGCTAAACTGCGTAGACTTATGGTCAGGTGGGATCCTCTCCCCATGTCCTTTTTTGGACGCATTGCTGAGGTCAAAATGACCCTGCTCCCTAAATTATTGTACTTCTTTGAGACCCTGCCAGTGGCAGTACCTATGAGGGAATTACGGGCTATGCAGTCTTCCATCCTCAGGCTCATATGGCACTCCGGCAGACATCGAATCCCGAAATCGGTTTTATTGTCTGGTCGATCTGCGGGGGGGTTGTCTGTTCCTGACGTGGTGAAGTACTACTGGGTTGCCCATCTCCGCCGCTTACCTTGTTGGGTGTCCCTACGGGCATACAATAAATGGACTGAAATAGAGAAGTTGTGGATGGCCCTGGTTCACCCAAACTCTTTGTTATGGGGCGACCCGCTGGCTTTGCCGTCTCCATCTCTGTTGGGTCCCATGCGCTTTCAACGGGAGGTGTGGGAAACCTGTAAACAACGCTTTAATCTGCCGTCGGGTTGCCCGCCCTTGACCTCGGTACTCTACACTCCCACTATTCCGGGCGGTACCGCCTCCCGGGTAGTCCGATTGTGGACGGGGATAGAGGTATTCCATTTGCCCGATATGGTTGATCCTCACACGCTAGTTCTTCACCCGTTTTCATATTTCCAACGGCATCATAACATCCCCTCTTCTACATTTTTCCACTATCTTCAGATCAGACATTACATGCAACAAACTTTCGGATCCACGCGGGTCACTACACCTACAAGCTTTGAAATGTTGTGTCGGCATACTACCACCACTAAAGGGCTTATATCCGCTATTTACGCGATACTGCTAATTCCGGATAACTCCCCTCCACCTGGGCATAGATATATGTTAAAATGGGAGATCCTGTTGAATAAACCTATCCCTCTCTCATTGTGGCAGATTATCTGGTCAAAAGCAGCTAAAACTTCCATCTGCACTGCATATAAAGAAAATCAATACAAAATTCTTATGTTTTGGTACCATACCCCTGCCTTTCTGCATGGCTTCAATCCGGGTATTCCTTCGGATTGTTGGCGATGTAGAGATCAGAGAGGAGACCTGTTCCATATTTTTTGGAGCCTCTCACTGGTGCAACAGTTTTGGCTGGAGGTTAGGAATTTGGCGACGGCGGTGTTACAGCAGGATATTCCCCTAGACCCTCTTCATTATCTCCTGAATGTCCCTCCTAGGTCCTTGGAGAAGCCACTAGCTCGACCTTTTCGACACTTTCTCACTGCCGCTAAGACTTTGATAGCTTGGAAATGGAGACAGACTGCCCCTCCTTCTCACATCGACTTACTGACTAGAATTAGGGAAATTCGCACTATGGAGCATATGACAGCCTCAATTGACAATACGCTGGACAGGTTCAAAGTGGTGTGGGATCCGTGGGAGAAGTATTGGCTACCGATATCTCAGGGTTAGGCCGTAAATTGATCTCTGATTGTCCTCCCCCCCTCCCCTTTTGTCTTTTCCCCCGTGTTTTGTTTTGTCTGTTTGGATTTACTGCTATGTCAAATGGATTGTATGGCCTGCCCATGCGTCCTAATGTTATGTGTGTATTTTGAAAACTCTCAATAAAAATACAGTTGAAACCAAAGGAACAAAATGCCTCAATGATATAGCTGTAATTGATGTACCTACAGGACTTTTGTTTTACGAATTTTGGAGTGTATGATGCATTGTGGATTTCTTATAGAAGTTGTTTCTGTTTTACACTATCCTTAGCAGCCATACTGTATGTCATTGAATGAACATAAATTGTTTTTCACATGAATGTTTCAGTGTCCCTCTCTGCTCATCTGAGAAGTATGCTTAAACTGGACATTTTGTTTTCCATGCATTACTTTGCCAGAATCCTATTGCTTGTTAATAACTGTCTTCCTTTTGTTGCAATGGCTTCCCAAGTCACTGCAAACACTGTAAAGAATGAAAAACTGACAGAATAAAGAAACTCAAAAATGTGTTCTATTTTCTTTTGCCAAAAACAAAACATAAATATTAATGCATACTGTCAGACAAAAATGAAAACTTGACTGCGTCCTGAATACTTATGTATATTAAATGTGTGCAGTCTAAACTATATTGAGTTGTTTCTACTCCAAACTTTTCTGGATTTCAGTTTTGATGTGTGAAAGCTACAATTGCCAGTATATTAATTAACATTGGGCTGGGGGTGGGGGTGGCACTTGGACAGCAGAGGGTCACTGCAAGAAATTATATCTTGCTCTCCAATCATGGAGCATCCCCCTTATCATAGAATATCCCCTTTTTGTCTCCCTAACAATGCACTAGTTATTATCTCTTACATGCAATGTAATATACAGTAGGCTACTAGCTGCATTAAAGGTGGCAGAGGGCCCCCTTACCTGCTGGGCCCCTGCGCAAGTGCACAGGTTGCAGATATGATATCTCCACCCCTTCATGACGGGGCCTGATCACCCAGAGGATCAATCCTGGCAGTCAGGAACAGTAAAATAAATTGATTGAATCTATGCTTGTAGATTGTGAAATGTGACCTTTAATCCGTGACCAAATGTTTACGTGTCCATCGGGGATGTCTCAGACAGACCATAGCCTTCCCCTAATTTCAACAGAAACTGTCATGTTGAACATGCTGTTCTACCTGTGAGCATCATGTTATAGAGGTGGGGGAGCTGAGTAGATTGAGTAGATGGATATATAGTTTTGTTGGGAAAGATTCAGTATAATTTTCAGATAATATTCCTCATCATCAATTTAGCGTTATGATAAGTACTCTTATCAGGCATTGTTAACGCAATCATGGGCCAAAATATATTAGACTGAAATTTGTAATGGGTATGTCAACCGATACCTGCCCTCCAGTGATTTATCCAGTTTCCAAATCATAGGTGATCTAAATATATATATATCTGAGAGAAAAGATGACACGAGACCATGCTTGTATGCTCAAAATCCTTCTCTGACGTTTATTGCCAAACTCAATTACAATAATATCATTTAGAAGTGGTGTAGGCTTGAGGTTAACCAATCAGAGGCAATGTGACTATATTTCAAATTCAGCCAATTACAGTCACACGATACATTCCAGATACATCATTATAATTCTTCACACATCAGGTTTGCAGGTGCCTTATCTCTCTTGGCAAGAATATTCTTGTAAGATGGGGTGTCACGAAGGGTCTGTGGACTCACTGGGCCGTACCGCCTTGGCGGTAAGGCAGCTGGCCAACAGGGAGCAGGTGAGAGTCTATAGGTCTATATGTACCTGTGGAAGCTCAGACAGCAGCAGGGCAGGCTTGGCTGGGACTAGGTAGCAGGTGGATGTCCGGCGAGGTGAAGCAGGTCAGACGTGGATGCAGCACAGCACGACTTTGGCACAGCTCAGTGCTAGACCAGGGATGTATGGTTTGCTAGGAACAGGAGCTGGAAACAGTTATAGGTACAGGGACAGGGACTGGAACAGGAAATACACTAGGAGGCCATCACATAGACAAACTAGGGAACACAACAACACTCAGGCATAGAACTAGGGGGCTGGACCCCTCTTATAGTCCAGGGTACTCACGGCTCAAAGTTCATCAACGAGGTCCGGTGCACGCGCTGCCCCTTTAAGAGTGGGCACGAGCGTGCGCGCGCACCCTACGGGATCCGGCTAAGGTGAGTAGACGCGAGCGCTGGTGTCTCCTGGGATGGAGGCTGGGGCCAGCGCTTGCCGACTCGTGGCTGCGGCTGTCAGGGGGAGGTTGGAGCTGACAGCCCGCAGCCACGGACATTACATGGGGGAGACATTCTCACATACATATTTGCCCTCCTTCCATTTCACTCCCTGTCTTCTTCTTCCCTTGAGTTTCACATGAGAACCAAGGCCAAGGATAACTAACTTTAATAACATGAAAACATGTCTTAAAGGAACAATGACTTTCTTATTCATTACAAAAGAAACAAGATGGGGACTCCATACAAGATGGCTGCTGTACAAATTGAAATCATTTAAACATTATTTTAATCACTTTCACAGGCATGCTCCATAAAATAAAAACATTTCCTTAAAGGTGGCCTTCAGCAGAAACGACTTTTCATCATAGCACCCCCCCACACCCGATTTTCTGTCAGACTCTAGACTTTTTTTTGTATATTGTACCCCCTTCCCTTTCCTGCAGTCCAGAGTAAGGAGGACAATGTGAACATCCTTCCCTCAATATTCTCCTAAGGAGATTGTAAGTATAGAGCCAGGAAGGCTGAACTGTGGCAGGAGCATGTCGAATCATCATCATCATCAGTAACCATGATAAGAGCTTGTACCCCCCCCCCCCACCCCAGGGTGAGCCTGTATGGAACAGACTACATAATTTAATCATACAGTAAATTTTGGTGCCTATATGAGTGACACACAGACTTATCCTCATTCGTTCTTTGGGTAGGCACCCCCCTAGCAACAGCTGATGGGTTTTAAGCAGCTGCCACCCAAATAAGCCAGGGAGAAAGAAAAGATCGGTCTACCCGAATCGCCCCGGGTCACTTCAAGTTACCGCGGGCAGCTCCTTCGAATTTTTCCGGCGGCAGTGGAGGAGGACGCCTACTCAATTGCAGCGCCTTTCTCTATAGGGACATCCTCACAGTGTGCACCTTCTGTACGTCCCTTCTCTTCTTCCTCCTCCTCCTCTGAGGAACTAGTTAAAATAAAGAAAAAAAGAGCATCAGTGGAATACAGGGCTCTCATCTCCCCCAGCCAGGGTCTGACAGTGAGGACAATTGATGACACCCATCAGATAAAGGTGTCTTTCACAGCATTAATGTGACCTCCGCTGTTGACCAGGGAGCTCGTTTGAGCAAGACGCCTTTGGTCTCCAGCCACTATAGTGATGCTTTTGTCCCATCAAGGGCCTTCATCCCTGGCTTCCCTGATCTCCATCCTGAGGTGATTTTGGAACTCTTAAATAGTCACTCGCTCATCTGCCTTCTCAGAGAGAGGAAAGTGGAGCGAACTCCAAATGCAGAGGGTTTGTCTCGCAGGAAGCATACCCCCGCCAAACACTTCTCTCAAAGGTGGGCAATTTCAACTCTGCTGAAGTGAGAGAATTTGCCCAGCTTGCTTTCTGCTTGACTCTGGTTAAAAAGGAACCTGTTCCTTATAAAAGTGGATCTAAATGATACGTTTCATGCCAACTCGACAGTTCATAAACATAGATGTCTGCGACAATTCAGATGGAGGGGCAGAGTCTACTAATGGAATGTGATGGTGTTTGGCATTTTAAATGTCACGTACATTTTCTCTCGGATAATGAAGGCTTTAATATCCCACCCAGGTCATCAGGAATAACCTGTCTAGTATATCTGAATGACAACAAAAATAGGAAGTAGGGAGGAATCCTCCAGCTCACCTGACACTGTGGGACGTGTCACTGGTAGCGCCCGGTATCCTCGTGTCGGCACACGATGCGAAGCAGCGAAAGAGAACGGGTGGTGGAATCCAGCGCTGAGTAGAATAAAATGGAAACGGTTTCCAAGTTTAATTGTCAAAGTTCAGGGTAAAATCCAATGCAATGAAGTCCTGGTGTGGAGAAAGTCACTTTCTCCACACCAGGACTTCATTGCATTGGATTTTACCCTGAACTTTGACAATTAAACTTGGAAACCGTTTCCATTTTACTCTACATATCTGAATGACCTTCTAGTCTTTTGCATTGATGCAGATACACTTATAGGTTAGAGGTTCAGGATTCTACAGTTGTTCTCAAACACCGGCTTTGCGGTTAATCTAGGAAAATCACTGCTTGCTCCCACAAAATGTCTTATGTTCTTGATATTCTCTTTAAACACCGCCACCTTTTCCATAGGTGTTCCTTGAGATAAATGGTTAAAGGTCATAGCTCCATTTGAGTGTCCTTGCTATAAGGTAAGTATCCATAAGGGAGATGGCAAGCTTAATAGGGAATAGTTAGTACACAACTCGGTGTCAGAACAGCCCCAACCAGCTGTCACCTCCAATTATGGCTTGTGCAGGGGTAAGAGATGGAATTCGACATTCCCCTGGAAGTCCAGAGAGAGATAATTTTAATATTTGGCTTAGGTTTTCCCCAACCCTGTCCAATCCGGCTGAATCCTCTGGACACAATATTGATGTCAGTTTCGTCACTGAAATGATGGGAAGGTTTCTCTCAGAGCTCAACATTGAGAGGAAGATGGCAGAATTCAGACCTGAAAATGCACATCAATGTGCTAGAACATAAGGCTGCAAGGTTGGGATTGCAAAGACTTATTTCCCTGTCACCACTTTTCTGCTCGGTGCTGATCCAGATGGACATTTATTTAATGTGGGTAGTGGCTATGGTTGGTTGATCTTCTTCACAAGGTTGTCCGACCATACCAACGACTTGATTATCTATTCCTTAAAGCCTAGAATGAGTTTGGTTTTCCAGTAGACAATCTGCTCTATTCCATCTACCTGACTTGGAGGCATCACTCAAATTTTTAGGTCAGATATGGCTATCAATCTGGTCTTGTGTCAAACACCATCAACTCCATTGATTTAACTCTAAATCTTTTAATTCCTAACCTCACAGAAAACAAAGTATATTTGAGGTTATTAAAAGGCATAGCTGCTTCTAGACCCTCCTTACACAAGTATTATCTGACATGGGACATATAGGTGCTATTGGTTTTTCTTCGTGTTTTAATGGTTGACACCTCCTCAGAGGGTCAAGCATTAAGCTAGTTGCTGGGCCCTGGCTATGGCTGCAAGTGGCTGAGCTTACCCTAGTTCATGTGAAAGAACCGCGGCTCACTAGTACTCCAGGGGTATTTCACATAGTACTAAAGGCAGGATAAAAATGGTTCACCTTGATTAGCCCCTTATAGATCTTTTATACACACTTTACAGTGTGCACAGAACTACAGTATCTCAACTTATCTAGTCCACATAGACGGCGTATATCAAACCCTTTTATAACCTCGAGACCACCTTTTAGAAAGGCCTTGGTTAGTTGGATTCTCCTTGCTATGAAGGAAGCTGTTATTGACACTGCAACCTTTTGGGCTCACTCATTCGAAGGACAGCATATTATTTTGCTACAGCCAAAGGGGTGACCCTTCTGTTTATACTCCAAGTCTGCAAGATGACCTTTTAAGAGAACCTTTGTTATGTTATATTGGAGTCCTTCTGAGGTTGAGCACCTACAATTCATGAGGATTACCCGCAGGTGTGTGCCATTCTATCCATCAGCTAGTGCTAGCTGGCTGCCTACCCAAAGAACAAAGTTCAGTTTCTAGGAATCTTTGACCAGCAAACAGTTTTCTAGGGGAAAGGACAGCCTCTTAGCAACAGCGGCCCACCATACTTCCCACCCAGGGGTTAACCTGGAGGTAGCCCGGTGGATTGGTTATGTTTGTCTTCTTATGTGTTACAGGTTAGTCAAGGAGCTAGAAGATAGTGGACCAGACTCAAGCCGAACTGAAGAAGTAGAGTCTGGCAATTATACCTTGGAGATTACCTCCATTCTTCAACTCAAGGATTGAAAGTTTAGAGGGACTTTACTTGGTTGTGAAAAGAGACCAAAAAGGTCTTACTCCTTATTATGATGATGGCTCTGGAAGAGTTATTGCAGGAGCATGCTGTTCAATGTCTTCAAATAAAGTGTTCCTGAGAATTCCAATTTTCTAGCCTGCTTTCTTGCCTCTAGTCTTTTACAGTTCTCTAAAGTTCACGGGGAAAAATGATGGCCATTATGCCTTTTGGGAAAAAATTCTGAGGAGGCGCCTGCAGTCTCTTGCTCGTGACCGTGGGCGCTTCCGGCAGACCCCTGCTACTGCGGTCTTTTTTTTTTTTTGGTGGAATCGGGAGGCAGCTGCCTAATACCTATCAGCTATTGCTATCTGGCCGTTTTCTTCCCTAGAAAAAAAAAAAGTTGTAGGTTATAGATTCCTGCAAACTGAACTTGACACAAGTAGAGAAAGCGGTCAAGGAAGCCTCATTCAGACTGTTGCTATGCAATGGCCCCAGTGTGGTAAATCTGATATCTAGTGATAGAAGCAGCAAGTAAACGGACAGGTGACAGACGGACACATGAAATTCCTTAATGTTACACATGGGAAATTTTAGTTTTTGGAATAATTTGTCTTTCAAAAAAAATAAGTATATCACCATAATAAAATTATTTAATCAATCTAGCTGGCAGTCTGGGACATAACTGCATGACAAGAAAAGTAAGACCTAGGATATTCAAAGGCCAAATCTAGCAGCTTTAGTGTAGGCCTAGAGACAAACCCTGAGCATTTTAGGTTCAGGTCTCTGGAAATACACTTTAAGTATTACGAAAGTAATGAGCTGCAATCACTGAACCTGTAAGAATAGGCCAAAATGTTCAGAAGAAGTAAAATGGTCTGAAAATCTATATGAGAAATGTTAAGCCTTGGCAGAATCAAATTATTTACTCTTTGCTTCACTTTAATTTATTGGAAACGATTATTTAGATGTGACTGTGACGACGCTAATCTCTGGAAATGCATTCCAAGCTTAGGCCTCACGCATTACAATAATTAAATACATGGGAGAAAACAAAGATACATGGCACAAAGAAAACATGGCACGCATACAAAGAGGTACTTTCCTTTATCAAACCTGAAGGTAATGCTGGCAGAAAGTGCCAATTCATTTTTATATTTCCATTGGCTGATTTTATTGATCAGTCCTGACATTTGAATCAATACGAAAAGGTACAGCGGTGCAGTGTTTAAGTGCGACTTTGCTGAAGGAGAGAAGTCTGGAACATTACTTTACTTTTATGCTATTAGAAACTTAAAGAGACGGTCCAGTGGAAATGTTTTCTGTATTTTGTACTAAAGCCTTACCGTATAAAACTACATAGTGCTGCCTTTTTTTGCATTAAGAACTTAGAATAGTTGGTGGTGACCTGTTTTTGCTTAAGTTTCAGTGTTTTGTGGTAGTCATCTTGCTAGAGGAAGCAGTATATTTTTTTACCTACAAAAATATTTAAGCACATATATATTTTTTTACCTACAAAAATATTTAAGCACATATAACCCTTCCTATGTGAATGTAATGCGGCAAACTGTCATTCATTCATATAAAAATTAAAGCCGCACTATCGTAATGATCACTGACTACAAAGGTCAATGATAAATGATAACACTATGGTTTATCATTGTTCTTAATCAATTGTGCATGTCCAAATACCGCCGTTGTCGGCAGCAGTATCGCTAAATGTCTTTCTCGGCCATACACATGGAACGTCCATGCAGGGGAAGGCTTATCTAAACCGTGCAGAAGTCTTACATCCTGGCACAATTCATAGCTAGGGTCACAATTTTTGTGTCATACAGCCTATTTACATACTTCCGCTTGCTTTCAGGTAATATGCAAAGTGTGGGGGTACACTCTCTTTTCAAGGTGCTTAAACCTTCTTTTTTGTTTTTTTTTGTAAGGTATTAATTCTTTTAAAACAGATTTTTTTTTTTCAAGTCTTCTGATTTTGAGTAGATATCTGCTTGCAGACATAGGCATTAGGGCCATGTATGTACTCTGTACATCTTTAACTTTTATGTTTAGGAGGTATTGTGCATCTAAGGCTCTGCCTTGGTTACTTTTACTCATGAACATGAATTGTCATACATTGTTTACTAAAAAACAAGGTTTGATGCAAAATTTAGTGAGGCCGCCAGTGAGTACAAAGTGCTGGAAGCCATTTTGACATCACTTAGGTTTAAAAACAAGTACATTTGGGAAATTTGGAGGCCAAGTTAACACCTTGAACTTTTTGTCATGTTCCTCAAACCATTCCTAAACAATCTTTGCAGTATGGCACGGAGCGCATTATCCTGCTGAAAGACACCACTGCCATTAGGGAATACCATTGCCATGAGGGGATGTACTTGGTCTGCAACAATGTTTAGATAGGTGGTACCTGTCAAAGTAACACTCACATGAATGGCAGGACCCAAGGATCCCTAGAAGAACAATTCCCAGAGCATCAAACTACCTCCGCCGGCTTGTTTTCTACCCGTAGTGCATCCTGGAGCCATCTGCCAGCGACACATGATGTAAAAGAAGACGTGATTTATAAGACCAGGCCACCATCTTCTCATGCTCCATGGTCCAGTTCTAATACTCATGTGCCCATTGTAGGTGCTTTTGGCAATGGACATGGACCATCATGGGTACTCTGAGCAGTCTAAGGCTATGCAGCCCCAGACACAAAAGGCTGAGATGCACTGTGTGTTCTGACAGCATTGGCGTCGCTAGCACCGGTCTTTCGGGGCCCAGGGCCTGGATCTTTGGCCCGGATCCCCGGGCGACTGCCACATAATGGCGTAGCTATAGGGGTCACAGCGGTCGCAATGGCAACTGGGCCCCCGAAGCCAGGGGGGCCCACGGCTCCCAGCACCACATCTGTAAACAGTTACTATAGTAACTGGCGCAAATGTAATAAACTACACGGGCCCCTGTTACTATAGTAACTGGCAGTATACTTACTCACCTCGTTCTGGAGCGCAGCGGAGGTCCTGACGTCTTCTCACATCATGACGCTGTGCGCCACACAAGTCGTCAAGACACTGCGCCGCGCATAACATCGCAACGCTGTTTGGTGTCAGGATCTCAGCTGCATCCGTGGCTGAAGAGATGGGTAAGTATAGTGTTACTGTCTGCTGGGGCCCTGTATCTAAGCCTACCTTGTGGTAGGCATAGATGCATGGCCCATGTGTGATTCTGTCTGATGGGCCCTCTATCTAAGCCTACCACATGTTAGGCTTATATACAGGGCCCCAGCAGGCAGTAATCTTATACTGGTGTAAACCTGTCTGCTGGGCCTTGTATCTAAGCCTACCACATGGTAGGTGTAGATACATGGCCCATTTGTGATCCTGTCTGATGGGCCCTGTATCTAAGCCTACCACATAGTTTAAATAAATAAAGTTTAAAAAAATACAAGGACATAGAAAAAATATTTTATTGAAATAAAAAAAAAACACAACGCTTGTTAACCATTTTACTGAAAATAAAAAAACGCTGTAATCCTTGAATCCGACGTAGTCTAGCGACCGAACCTGTAAAAAAAAAAGCACAAACACAAAAATTTTTGGGAACAAATAAAAAAGCAAAGCAATTATCTTACCTTTCCTGGGTCCAGCGCTGGAGCCGCATTGTCAACGAGCTGGGCCCTATATCTAAGCCTATCATGTGTGATCCTGTTTGCTGAGTCACTGTATCTAATCCAATCATGTGTGATACTGTCTGCTGAGCTGCTGTATTTGAGCCTATCATATGTGATAAAGTCTGCTGAGACAATGCATTAAATTCTATCCAGTATCCACAGGGGCCTTAGTCTTATAGATATGCTATCTCCGATAAGAAATAATTTTTTTTTCAGGGGGGGGGGCATATGTCTCGGGGCTTCAGCCCCATATCTTTTAAGACCCTAGCAACGCCCCTGTCTGACACCCTTCTATCATAGCCAGCATTAACTTTTTTTTTTAGCAATTTGTACTACAATAGCTGTGTGCATGAGGCCTTATACATAAATATCTTCTCTCCCCATTTCGAGATTTCTTATGACATCTAATATCTTATTTTAGAAATACATTGCACACAGTAGTAGTAATATGGTAACAGTTTCTAAGCTAATGACTAAGATAATTGTTTGCATTTGAAGTGTGAAGAATAGCATTTCAATATAATTAATAATTGATTGTAGAGAATGAGGACGGAGGTACCTCCAATTATCATCATTTTTTAATTGCAGACAGATGGTAAGGCATGCACGTAATTAGTAAACCATGAGACGAAAATCTTTTGAGTCATGAGACAGGAGGAAATGTGTAGGTGGTTCATGCTGGATTTAGTCACTATCTTGTCTTTCAGCAGTCACCCGTCAAGCAGTGCATACATGTAAAGATTTGGTCACAATGTAGCAAGCGTTTCATTATTTTTTATTTTATTAAAGAAATTATCCTGATCATCAGGAAAGGAGCATGTACAAAAAAAATTGATCCCACAAGATTTTTTTAATGGAAAATTGTATCATGCATTTGCATTGCTCCACATTTTTCTCGAAGAATTGCGTGATTGCAGGACCGAAAAAAGTTTTCAAGCTAGAACTTCTAAACTTCAGAACTCTTTAGGATAGATGTGTCAATAACTAGAGAATGGAGGCATTCCTCCCATTCATTCAGCAAGCTGAGCTCAATGCTCGCTTCTATCTCTGCCCTAGATAAGTACCTATAGATTGTCTCGCTAGTCTACATGGTAGTTTTCCTAATCAGCCTCCCTACATGTTTCACCACCTATAGTGGCGTCTTCAGGGGAGATGGAGGTTTGCATAACTTTTTACTTTTTTTTATTAATCTAGCTAGGGGACTTGAACTAGCGATCATTGGATCGCTTGCACAATAATCTGAAATATTTATGTATTGCAGTTTAGAATTATAGGACAATATTTGCAATTGGTCACTCATATCAGTATCAATGGGAGGAATGGCACCATTTTTTTTAGGTAGAAAATCTTTTGATTCTTAGGGTATGTTCACACGCTTAGCAAAAAACATCTGAAAATACGAAGCTGTTTTCAAGGGAAAACCGCTCCTGATTTTCAGAATTTTTTAATTAACTAGCGTTTTCACTGCGTTTTTACGGCCGTTTTTTTAGCTGTTTTTCTATAGAATCAATGAAAAACGGCTCCAGAAGTGACATGCACTTATTTTTCGCGGGCGTCTTTTTATGTGGCCGTTCTTAAACACGGCCGCATAAAAAATCGACTTGTCGGAACAGAACGCCGTTTTTCACATTGAAATCAATGGGCAGATGTTTGGAGGCGTTCTGCTCCCGAGTTTTCGGCCTTTTACGGGACGAAAAAACATCCGAAAATAAACCGTGTGAACATACCCTTAGTGGCAATTTCATCGTCCATAATTATAGGGCAATATCTAAATGCCTGTCTTCTGGCACTAGCTTTAGGGTACTATTGGGAGGAATTCCTCCATCCAATATCTAGTAATTCATTGTTATGGTGCGAGTATATTGGTTTATGGTACTATTTAGGTTATGTGCACGCCTCACATTACGCCTGAAAAGACGGCTCCATTACGTCTGCAAACATCTGCCCATTGCTTGCAATGGGTTTTACGATGTTCTGTTCAGACGAGTTGTAATTTTACGCGTCGCTGTCAAAAGACGCCGCATAAAAATACGCCCGTGTCAAAGAAGTGCATGTCACTTCTTGGGCCGTTTTTGGAGCCGTTTTTCATTGACTCCAATGAAAAACAGCTCCATTTACATCCGTAAAAGACGCTGCGAAAAACGTCTGAAATTGCAAAAACGTCTGAAATTCAGGAGCTGTTTTCGCCTGAAAACAGCTCCGTAATTTCAGATGTATTTTGCGTTTGCATGTGAACATACCCTAAGAGGAATGCCTCCTTTTACAGCAGCCATATGGACATAATAACTCAGAAAATGACCAATTGACTTCTATGTAAAAGTGTTGTAGGCATGCACTCTGACATAAGCAGAAGACACTGTGTAGGGAAAGGGGATGAGATGATCTATTTTCAATGGTGTTATCAACCTCCAGCTTTATAATAGAGGTGTAAACATTCAATAAAATCCTGCCTGTGATGATAATGTGATGACTGCTGAGAACTGATCTCTACAAAACAAGAAGTGTCAGCCAGCCTATAGAAATTTTTGGTGCTCAGTGTAAAAACAAATAAAAGCTTGATTTAACCCCTTAGCGCACCAAGACGCACCGGGACGTCCTGCATTGAAGTGCTTTAAGCCACAGGGACGTACCGGTGCGTCCTGGCTAAATACTGTCACCCTGTCAAAGGACAAGGTGACAGAACTGTGCCGTCAACTGTTTATGACAGTTGATCGGCACAGTAAGACGGCAGGGGACCATTCACAGCGGTCTCCTGCCGGCGATCGCTGTGATTGGTCAGTCAAAGCAGACTGACCAATCACAGCTCTATGACGTGTGTATGTGATGACGCTGGCTCAGAAGCTGAGCCAGCGTTATCACCGCCGGGAATCAGCTGTCCGACGCCCCTCTGCAATGGCCAGGACCGGAGCTAGGCTCCGATCCGGCCGATTAACCCCTTCGATGCATCGATAAACGTGATCGATGCATCGAAGTGGCTTGTAGCCTGTCGGCAACCACGATGGTTGCCACGGGCGCGGGTGTCGGCTGTTTGTCACAGCTGACATCGTGCCCTAACGGCCAGGACCGGAGCAAGGCTCCGATCCGGCCGATTAACCCCTTAGATGCAGCTATCGCTGCATCTAAGTGATTAGATGCTAATAACAACCATCGGCACCCGCGAGTGTTCCGATGGTTGCTATGGCAACCATAGCCTAACAATCGCTTCCTAGTACGGAAGCCTATTAGGCCCCGCCGGGAGGCGAAGCCTAATAGGCTTGCTGTCAGTGAATAGCTGACAGCTCTAATACACTGCACTATGTAGGTAGTGCAGTGTATTAGAATAGCGATCAGGGCTTCATGCCTTCAAGTTCCCTAGTGGGACACAAAAAAAAAGTTAAAACAAGGTAATAAAAATGTTGTAAAAAAGTTAAAAAAACTAAGTTTCATGTTAAAAAACACTATAACAGCCTTTTTTCCTATAATAAGTCTTTTATTATAGGAAAAACCAAAAAACATAAAAAAAGTACACATATGTGGTATCCCCGCATCCATAACGACCCAAACTATAAAAATATCACGCTATTTTACCCGTACGGTGAACACCGTAAAAAAATTAAATAAAAAACTATTCCAGAATCGCTGTTTGTTAGTCACTACCCCTTGCAAAACAGAATAAAAAAAGGGATCTAAAAATTGCATGTACCCCAAAATTATACCATTAAAAAACGCAGCCCGTCCCGCAAAAAACAAGCCCTCCCACCGCTTTTTTGACGGAAAAATAAAAAAGTTATGGCTCTCAGAATATGGTGACACCAAAAATAAATTATTTGAAACAAAAGTGATTTTATCGTGCAGACGCTGCAAAACATAAGAAAAACTATATATATATGGTATCGCCATAATCATACCGACCCGCAGAATAACGTAAAATTGTCATTCATAGCGCATGGCGAACGCCGTAAGAAAATAAATAATAAAAAACATCAGAATTGCAGGTTTTTGGTCACCTGGCTTGCCAAAAAAATCAAATACAAAGTGATCAAATAATCGCATGTACCCCAAAATGGTGCCAATGAAATCTACACATTGTCCCGCAACAAATAAGCCCTCACCCAGCTCCGGGGGAGAAAAAATAAAGACGTTTTGGCTCTCAGAATATGGCGATGCAAAATGTGCAAAGTGTCCAAAAGCGGATAAGATCGGGCGCCATTTATCAGTGTGACACCGGCCACATATCTGCGGATTATTATTTATTTACCGCATTATTATACCCTCTTATTATACCCCTGATGTACCCCGCACAGATTACATATTCCCCCACATCATAAACTGAAATACCAGCAAAACCCCAAACAGAACAACTAGCGAGCAAAATCTGCGCTCCAAATGCCAAATGGCGCTCCCTCCCTTCTGAGCCCTGCAGCGTGCCCAAGCAGCAGTGTACGTCCACATATATGGCATCGCCATACCCGGGAGAACCCGCTTAACAGTTTGAGGTATTTTTCTTCAGTGGCACGAACTGGGCACAAAATATTGTGCACTAAAATGGCACATACTTGTGGAAATTTGCAATTTTCACTTTGCAACATCCACTGAGCATTCATTTCTAATAGAAAAAAAAAAAATCTGTGTGGTCAAAATGCTCACTACACCCGTTAATAAAATGCCTTCAGGGGTGCAGTTTCCAAAATGGGGGTCACTACTTGGGGGTTTGTTTTACTATTTGACCCCAGAGCCCTGCCGTTGTGGGTTAATGCTGCGAAAATCACCAAAATAGGTCTCACATGCGCCTTTCACTCCTAAGCCCTGTCATATGTCCAGGCAAATGATAAATGCCTTGAGGGGTGTAGTTTACAAAATGGGGTCACTTCTCATGGTTTACACTCTACTCTGGTACCTAAGAGCGCTCTGCAAATGCGACATGGCGCCCCTACAGCAGTCCAGCAAAATCTGTGCTCTAAAACCACATGGCACTCCTTCCATTTTGAGCTCTGCCATGTGCCCAAACAGCAGTTTAGGGCCACACATTGGATATTGCCGTACTCGGGAGAAATTGGGTAACAAATTAAGTGTGTTTTTTTCTCCAATTTCCCCTTGTGGGGAAAAAAATTGGGTGCAAAACTACATATTTTTGGGAAATGTTTTTTTTTTTCATTTTCACTGCCTGATTCTAATACAATCTATGAAACACCTGTGGAATCAAAATGCTCAGTACACCCCTAGATGATTACCCTGAAGGGTAAAGTTTCCAAAATGGAGTCACTTCTAAGGGGTTTCTACTGTACGGGTACCTCAGGGGCTCTGCAAATGCGACATGGCGCCCAAAAAACAATCAACCAAAATCTACATGCCAAGTAGCACTCCTGCCATTCTGAGCCCTGCGGTGTATCCAAGCAGCAGTTTATAACCACATATAGGGTATTGCCGTACTCGGGAGAAATTGCTTTACAATTATTGGGGCACTTTTTCTCCTTTATTCCTTGTGAAAATGAAAACAATTCAACATTTTAGTGGAAAGAATGTAGATTTTCATTTTCACTTCATAATCCCAATAATTCAGCAAAAAAACTGTGGGGTCAAAATGCTCACTATACCGCTAGATAAATTCCACGAGGGGTATAGTTTCCCAAATGGGGTCACTTTTGCCGGGTTTGCACTATTTTGGCCCCTCAGTGGCTTTGCAAATGTGACATGGGGCCGCAAACCATTCCAGCAAAACTTGAGCTCCAAAAGTCAAATGGCGCTCCGTCCTTTCTAACTTCCGCAATGTGTCCAAACAGCAGTGTATTACCACATATGGGGTATTGCTGTGCTCAGAAGAGTTTGCTTTACAAATATTGGGGTGTTTTTTCTCCTTTATCTGTTGAAAAAATGAAAACATCTGAGCTAAAACTACATTTTATTAGAAAAAATTTAGATTTTATATTTCACAGCATAATTCCCATAGATTCAGCAAAAACCGTGTAGGGTCAAAATGCTAACTATACCCCTAGAAAAATTCCTTGAGGGGTGTAGTTTCCAAAATGGGGTCACTTTTGGGGAGTTTCCACTGTTATGGTCCCTCCAGGGCTTTGCAAACACGACATGGCACCGAAAACCATTCCAGCAAAATCTGCGCTCCAAAATCCAAATGACCCTCGTTCCCTTCTGAGCCCTGCCGTGGGTCCAAATAGCAGTTTATCACCACATATGGGGTATTGCCGTAATCGGGAGACATTGCTTTACAAATGTTGGGATGCTTTTTCTCCTTTTTTCCTTGTAAAATCTAAAACATCGTATGTTTTTTCAGAAAAAATGTAGACTTTCATTTTCACAGACCAGTTCCAATAAATTTAGCAAAAAACCTGTGGGCTAAAAATGCTAACTATACCCCTAGAAAAATTCCTTGAGGGGTGTAGTTTCCAAAATGGGGTCAATTTTGGGGAGTTTCCACTGTTATGGTCCCTCCAGGGCTTTGCAAACACGACATGGCACCGAAAACCATTCCAGCAAAATCTGCGCTCCAAAATCCAAATGGCCCTCGTTCCCTTCTGAGCCCTGCCGTGGGTCCAAACAGCAGTTTATTACCACATATGGGGTATTGCCGTAATCGGAAGACATTGCTTTACAAATGTTGGGGTGCTTTTTCTCCTTTATTCCTTGTAAAAATGAAAATATCGTATGTTTTTTCAGAAAAAAAGTAGATTTTCATTTTCACAGACAAGTTCCAATAAATTTAGCAAAAAACCTGTGGGCTAAAAATGCTAACTATACCCCTAGAAAAATTCCTTGAGGGGTGTAGTTTCCAAGATGGGGTCACTTTTGGGGGGTTTCCACTGTTTTGGCACCACAAGACCTCTTCAAACCTGACATGGTGCCTAAAATATATTCGAATAAAATAGAGGCCCCAAAATCCACCAGGTGCTCCTTTGCTTCTGAGGCCGGTGCTTCGGTCCTTTACCGCACTAGGACCACATGTGGGATATTTCTAAAAATTGCAGAATCTGGGCAATAAATATTGAGTTGCATTTCTCTGGTAAAACCTTCTGTGTTACAGAAAAAACTGTATTACAAATGAATTTCGTTAAAAAAAAATTGAAATTTGTAAATTTCACCTCTACTTTGCTTTATTTCTTGTGAAACGCCTAAAGGGTTAAAATAATTTCTGAATGCTGTTTTGAATACTTTGAGGTGTGCAGTTTTTAAAATGGGGTGATTTATAAGGGTTTTCTAATATATAAGGCCCTCAAAGCCACTTCAGAACTGAACTGGTCCCTGAAAAAATAGCCTTTTGAAATTTTCTTGAAAATGCGAGAAATTGCAGCTAAAGTTCTAAGCCTTGTAATGTCCTAGAAAAATAAAAGCACGTTCAAAAAACGATGCAAACATAAAGTAGACATATAGAAAATGTTAACTAGTAAGTATTTTGTGTGGTATTACTATCTGTTTTACAAGCAGATACATTACAATTTAGAAAAATGCAAATTTTTCCAAATTTTCTCTAAATTTTGGTGTTTTTTACAAATAAATATTGAATTTAACGACAGATTTTTTTCAGTACCATAAAGTACAACATGTCACGAGAAAACAGTCTCAGAATCGCTTGGATAGGCAAAAGCATTCTGGAGTTATTACCACATAAAGTAACACATATCAGATGTCCAAAATAGGCTTAGACCTTAAGGGGTTAAACAATAGGTAATTATTATTTTTTAAATAAATTCCCTTTTAATGGCAGCATATTACAGTTGAAAGTTCACTTTTTGAGGCCCCATGCACACAACCGTATTTTCATCTATCCCGAAATACTGTCCGTAAATACTTATTTCATCCGTATATACGGTAGGGTGTCTGTAAATACGGACCGCATTGCATACGTATATATGGATCCGTAACGAAAGGGGGAGGGTGCAAATGATGTAATCAGCATGTTGCATAGCAACGCTTCCGTAAATACGGACGGTATATGGATGCACATCTGTAGCCGTCCGTATTTACGGAAGTGCCCATAGGCTTTTATAGGAGAGTCCTTGACGTAGTTACAAACAAGAATAGGACAGGTTCTATAATTCTTTCAGCACGGACACCCATCAGTAAAAATACTGAAAGGTGTCCGTGGCCAATAGAAATGAATGGGTCCGTAATTACTGTCAGTAATTACTGTCCGTAATTACTGATGAAAAATACGGTCGTGTGCATGAAGCCTTAACCCCTTCCCGCAATTTCACGTATAGTTACGTCATGGGAGCTGGTGTTTTCCCGCAATTACACGTAACTGTACGTGAAAGAGATGGAGCTGGCTCAGGAGCTGAGCCAGCGACATCACCGCCGGGTGACAGCTGTATGTTACAGCTGGCACCCTGAGGTAGCGGCCAGGACCGGAGCTAGCATCCGATTCGACCGATTAACCCCTCACATGCTGCGTTTAATAGAGATTGCAGCATGTGAGGAGTTTATAGCCACCGGCACCCCAGCAACGTGATCGCTGGGTTGCCGGTGGCTGCAAAGGCGATCGGAGGGCTAATACTTACCTCCCGGTCTGCCAGTAACGGAATCCTCCTATGCCCCGTCGTCGGCGGGGCCCAGGAGGCTTCCGGTACCATCGGCAAGATGGCGCCGGCTCAGCTTCTGGCTCAGAAGCTGAGCCGGCGTCATCAGCAGTGGGTGTCCGCTGTATGTTACAGCGGACACCCCGATCTATCGGCAGGAACCGGAGCTAGCTTCGATTCCTGCCATTAACCCCTTCAATGCAGCGATTCAATGCAATCGCTGCATCAAAGTGGTTTGTATGCAATCGGCAGCCCTGCCATACGATGGCAAGGCTGGCGACTGTTACTATGGCAACAGGATGCCTAGCAATGGCTTCCTATCTGCCATTACATTAGCCGATTAGGCCCCGTCCGGAGGCGGAGCCTGGTCGGCTTGCTGTCAGTGAACAACTGACAGTTCTAATATATTGCACTACATAGGTAGTGCGATGTATTAGAACATCAAACAAACAGTTGGACCTTCAAGTCCCCTAGTGGGACTAAAGAAAAGTGTAAAAAAAGTGTAAAAAAAAGTAAAAATAAAAGTTGTAAAAAATACAATAAAAGTTTCAAATAATAACACAAAACACAATCGCCCTTTTTCCCTTATCAAGTCATTTATTATTGAAAAAAATAATAAAGCCATACATATTTGGTATCGCTGCGACCGTAACGACCTTAACTATAAAAATATTATGTTATTTATTCCGCACAGTGAACGCCGTAAAAAAAATAACTAAAAAATACTGACATAATTGCTATTTTTTGGTCACTTTGTCTTCCAAAAATTGAAATAAAAAGTGATCAAAAAGTCGCATGTACCTAAAAATGGTACCTATAAAAACTATAACTCGTCTCGCTAAAAACAAGCCCTCACACAGCTCCGTCGACGAAAAATTTTAAACCGTTATGGCTCTCACAACTTGGCGACAGAAAAAATCCATTCTCTTTACAAAAGATATTTTATTGTGCAAAAAGTTGTAAAACATAAAAAAGTGCTATAAATTAGGTATTACCGGAATCAGACTGACCCGCAGAATAAAGATAACATGTAATTTATAACGCGTGGTGAACGCTGTATAAAAAGAACTAAAAAAATATACCAGAATTGCTGTTTTTTAGTCACCTTGCCTCCCAAAAAAAAAAGGATAACAAGTGATCAAAAAGTCGCATGTACCCCAAAATGGTACAAATAAAAACTACAGCTCGTCCCACAAAAAAAAAAACAACCCTCATACCACTACGTCTATGAAAAAATAAAATTAGCCAAGGCACCAATAAGCCAGGATATAAAAATATGCAGTTGTGCAGCCCGAGGGGAACGTTTCTTCTGTTTCAAGTGGCAAATTATCAAGGCCCCTAAAATTAGGGAACCAGGAAGGGGAGGGCTCAAACATATCTGCTGGAAGGGTGCCCGTATTATACCAGGACAACACTTCCCAGCAAAATTCCTCAAACTGCAAAGATCCCGAGTGTGGACCAAAAGGGGAATAAGTAAGGACCATTTATTAGTTCGACACCGCCCTGTGCAGAAAGGATTGTGTCACAGCGTAACACATCTATGAATTATTTTATTGGTTTTTTTTACCCCACTATACCACCTGACTATGCCCCTTATATACTCCACCCGGCTTACATGTACCCCCACATTATAAACGGAAACACCAGTAAGACTCAAAACAAGACTACTACAAGCAAAATCCACACTCCAAAAGCCAAATGGCGCTACCTCCCTTCTGAACCCTACAGTGTGCCCAAACAGCAGTTTACTTCCACATATATGGCATCGGCATACCCGGGAGAACCCTTTTAACAATTTTTGGGGGGTGTGTCTCCAGTGGCACAAGCTGGGCGCCACATATTGGCATATCTATTGAAAAACCATTTTCACTCTGCAACATCGAGTGCACACCAATTTCTGCCAATCACCTGTGGAGTTAATATGCTCACTACACCCCTAGGTGAATACCTTGAGGGGTGTAGTTTCCAAAATGGGGTCACTTCTGGGCCGTTTCCACTGTTTTGGTACCACAGGGACTTTGCAAATGCGACATAGCGACCAGAAACCAATCCAGAAAAATCTGTACTCCAAAAGGCAAATGGCGCTCCTTCCCTTCTGAGCCTTACTCTGTGCCCAAACAGCAGTTTATGACCACATATGTGGTATTGCAGTACACAGGAGAAGTTGCTTTACAAGTGTTGCGGTGCTTTTTTTCATTTATTTGTTGAGAATATGAAACATTTTCAGCTAAAACTATGTCTTATTGAAGAAAAAGGATTTTTTTTATTTTCACTGCCCAATTCTAATAAAATCTATGAAACACCTGTGGGGTCAAAATGCTCACTACACCCCTAGATGAATTCCTCAAGGGGTGTAGTTTTTTGAATCGAGTCACTTTTGGGGAGTTTCCACTGTACTGGTACCTTAGGAGCTTTGCAAAAGTGACATGGTGTCAAGAAACCAATCCAGCAAAATCTGTGCTCCAAAAGCCAAATGGCGCTCCTTCTCTTCTGATCCTTGCCGTATGCCCAAACAGCAGTTTATGACCACAAATGGGGTATTTCCGTACTCCAGAGAAGTTGCTTTACAAATGTTGGGGTTCTTTTATTCCTTTATTTGTTGAGAAAATGAAAAATTTTGAGCTAAAGCTACATCTTATTGGAAAAAAAGGATTTTTTTTATCTTCACTGCCCAATTCTAATAAAATCTATGAAACCCCTGTGGGTTCAAAATGCTCACTACACCTCTAGATGGATTCTTCAAGGGGTGTAGTTTCCTAAATGGAATCACTGTTTTGGTGTTTTCACTGTTTTGGTCCTTAGGGGCTTTGCAAATGCGATGTGGTCTCCGCAAACCATTCCTGCTAAATTTGAGCTCCAAAAGCCAAATGGCGCTCTTTCCCTTCTCAGCCCTGCCGTGTGTCCAAACAGCTGTTTATGACCACATGTGGGGTATTGTTTTACTCGGGAGAAATTGCTTTACAAAAGTAGTGGTGCATTTTCTCCTTTTAGTCCTTGTGGAAATTAGAAAAAATTAGCTAAACCTACATTTACTTTGAAAGAATGTAGATTTTCATTTTCACGGCCTACTTCCAATAATTTCTGCAAAAAACCTGTTGGGTCAAAATGCTCACTATACCCCTAGATAATTTCCTCAAGGTGTATAGTTTCCAAAATGGGGTCACTTTTAGGGGATTTCCACTGTTTTGGTGCCGCAAGAGCCTTTCAGACCCGACATGGAGCCTAAAATATTTTCTAATAAAAAGGAGGCCCCAAAGTCCTCTAGGTGCTCCTTTGTTTCTGAGGCCTGTGCTTCAGTCAATAAGTGCACCAGGGCCACATGTGGGGTATTTCTAAAAAGTGCAGAATCTGGGCAATAAATATTGAGTTGCGTTTCTCTGGTAGAACATTCTGCGTTACAAAAAAAATAGATGAAAAATGAATTTCTGCAAAAAAATAAATAAATGTGAAAATTTCACATCTACTTTGCCTTAATTCCTGTGAAACATCTAAAGGGTTAAGAAACTTTCTAAATGCTGTTTCGAATACTTTGAGGGGTGAAGTTTTTAAAATGGGGTGACTTATCGAGGGTTTCTAATATATAATGCCCTAAAATCCACTTCACAACTGAACTGGCCCCTGTAAAAATAGCCTTTTGAAATTTCTGGAAAATGTGAGAAATTGCTGCTAAAGTTCTAAGCCTTGTGATGTCATAGAAAAATAAAAGGATGTTCAAAAAACTATGCCAATCTAAAGTAGACATATGGGTGATGTTAATTAGCATCAATTTTGTGTGGTATTACTATCTGTCTTACAAGCAGATACATATAAATTTAGAAAAATGCAAATTTTTGCAATTTTTCGCTAAATTTTGGTGTTTTTCACAATTAAATACTTAATGTATTGAGCAAATTTTGCCAGTAACATAAAGTCCAATGTGTCACGAGAAAACAATCTCAGAATCGCTTGGATAGGTAAAAGCATTCCGAAGTTATTACCACATAAAGTGAAACATGTGAGATTTGAAAAAATTGGCTGTGTCCTGAAGGCCAAAACAGGCTGTGTCTTGAAGGGGTTAAAGAGACTCTGTCACCACATTATAAGTGGCCTATCTTGTACATAATGTGATCGCACTGTAATGTAGATTTTTAATTTTTTTTATTTAGAAAAACGATAATTTTGGACAGAGTTATAACCTATATTAGCTTTATGCTAATAAGTTTCTTAATGAACAACTGGGCGTGTTTTACTTTTTGACCAAGTGGGCGTTGTGGAGAGGAGTGTATGACGCTGACCAATCAGTGACCAATCAGCGTCATACACTTCTCCCCATTCATTTACACAGCACATAGCGATATAGCTATATCGCTATGTGCAGACACATAAACACACTATAACGTTACTCAAGTGTCCTGACAGTGAATTTACATTACCTCCAACCAGGATGTGATGTCTATTCAGAATCCTGATACTTCTGTAGTGTCTGTGTGATATTTACAGCAAGGCAAGCGTAATCTCGCGATATTACGATGTAACCTGTCATTTAAAACGAGATTACGCTTGCCTTGCTGTAAATATCACACAGACGCTACAGAAGTGTAAGGATTCTGAATAGACATCACGTCCTGGATGGAGGTAATGTATATTCACTGTCAGGACACTTGAGAAACATTATAGTGTGTTTTAATGTGGCTGCACATAGCGATATAGCTATATCGCTATGTGCTGTGTAAATGAATAGGGAGAAGTGTATGACGCTGATTGGTCAGCGTCATACACTTCTCTCCACAACGCCCACTTGGTCAAAAAGTAAAACACGCCCAGTTGTCCATTAAGAAACTCATTAGCATAAAGCTAAAATAGGTCATAACTCCGTCAAAAATGATCGTTTTTCTAAATAAAAACACACTGCTGTAATCTACATTACAGCGCCGATCACATTATGTACAAGATAGGGCACTTATAATGTGGTGACAGAGTCTCTTTAAGTAGTATTCCCATCTCAGACATTTGACAAGTCTATGGGAGTAAGGCCTAATGCACACGACTGTGCCTCTAATTACGACCCACGAACCCATTATAAAATATGGGAGCATGGTCTGTAAAATAAAAAAATAGGACATGTCCTATTTTTATCGGCAGGTTTCTACGGCATGGACAGTCTCTCGTAAATATACGGGAAGGTGTCCGTCGGCCAAAGAAACCAATGGACCTGTAATTACGGGCGATTTTACGGTCATGTCCATGGGGCCTTAGGGTAAACAGTCGAGCAAGTGTGTTTGTTCATTTGAAGTTGGTACTTACTGCTCATGTGTCTTGTGACCAACTGCCTGCGGCATTAGTCATGGATGCGAAGTGGTTTATTGCCCTTTATCCTTGTTTATTACCAAATTGACATGTTTCCCTGGCCTCCAGCGGTCACTTACCTCTTGCACTGCTCTGCTGACTGGAAGCTTCAAGTCACAGGCTGGTCAAAGAAACCTTTTTGTTCTAGATGCTCCAGCATTTGTGTCAGACCTTTGTAGACAGATAACTTGATTGGAAGGAGCAACTGTCATCTGGCAGCTGTTTCCTACTATTCTTTTCATTGTGGTGCTCTTTGAGTTCTCTGGTCCATTACATTAGCACGGCTTTGCAATAAAGGGTAGAAAGTTGTGCCATAGGCATCTGCTTTTGTTTTGTAGATTTGCCTCTTAAAGCTTCAGTTTGTCATAAAATAACCAAATATATAAATAGATTAAAACCAGGCCCTTGTGATAGTGTGCATATAGCATACTGGAAATGAGCGACCGTGTTCCACTCGCCAAAAATGTAATGAAGAACTTGAAGCATGTCTAGTCACTGATGTAACAAGCTTTTTTCTTCTCTTTTCTAGCAGCATACCCGTCCAGAGTCTTGGCTTGATGTAGAGCAGCCTCTTGTGGTTTGTTTTACGACTGGAAATGTTTAACTGGAAGAAAAGAGTCTAAAGAAGAGCATTTTTGTTCTTACTTATTACACATTATGCGTACCTGGCAACGTCCTTCTCTAAATCTCTATGTTTGCCTGCCACCTAAAGCCTATACAGGAGAAAGGAAGTGCAGTAGAAAGTTCTCTGAGCTAATTTCAGGCTTGGAAATATTGTTTCACCTTCTTCTAAAGATAACATAGCTAAGCCTTCTTAATGACTTTGGGTGTTATGCGCCATCTTAGGACTCAAGCACACTACCATATTACGCTTTGCTTTGGGTCCATACTGTCCCTAATGGCATTCTCCATCTGATGCCGTTTTAAAGAGTTATTCTTCCCTAAAAGCTTTGCTTCTAGGGGACAATACAGCGCCTCATAGAGGCACCATATGGGTTTATGGACCTGTAGGGACTCCGTGTGCTGTCATATAGAGCCCTAAGATGAAGTTATAATTTAAGGTTAATTATTTCTAAACTGAAACAATCTCCAATATTTCCCAATGTATTAAATTATCCATAAATTTACTGAAGTTGTCCTACCATTACATATTCATTGTATACATCATAAAAAATGAAAAATGCTGTTAAAGAAGTGAATAGTTATGACATTTACTTACATAGTATGGCACCACCTCATGTTCAAAGTGTATAGCAATGTGCACGTCCTGCTAATGAGCTGAGTGATGTTGGACACACGTGGTCTGTCACTGTCCACACAGCCAGGTCTCTGCATAGTGATACGCGGTTCACTGCAGATCAACCAATAGAAATACTTTCTGCCCTGCTTGTCAGGGAAGGAGCAGAGCCTGTAAAGAATATTAGAAGTCACATTGGAGGTCCATTATGATATAAAAATGAGGCTGTAAGTTATTGTACCCCTCAGTGACTTCCAGTATTCTTATAGGGGGTATATTATCCCACATATAATACAGTATTCTCAGATTTAAAGAGACTATGTCACCTTCGAAAAAAAAACTAAACTACAGTAATCAGGAAATAACTTTTAATTTTTATCTTTCTACTCACTTACATTTCCCCGCGGTAAACCCGCAAATGGAAATGCTGATGCATAGAGAGGACTCCTATGCTAGGCGATATAATGGAGAGGACTCCTAGGCCTTGTCATCAGCATGCCCGGCCCAGTTGTAAGGTTACAGCAGTGTCCCTTTAAGACATAGGATATTACATTTCCATTAAGGCCATCATTTTTTCTCTTTCAGTTCACTTAGGAGATTTTAGTAGACCTTATATATTATATTCCATCTGGGACATTTGGCTAAAAAGTTAGAAGTATGCACACAGTTTGTCAATTCACGGCCTTGTATCATTCACCAGTTTGACTGCAGTATTGACTCCGTTGAAAACACGAAAACCTGCCGGAACGGTGACAAACGGAAACCACTAGCAATGTTTCCGTCACCATTGATATCAATGGTGATGCAAACGGAAGCTAAGGTTTCCGTTTGACCTCCGACAGAACCCCTTAACGGAAAGCCAACGCTGATGTGAACCGGCCCTTACTACTTTATGTCTGGAAAATGTATGTTCGCTCTGTACATATTGGCAACAGTGACTGATGTGAATGGGGACCATCTCAATATACAGCACTGATGAATATGTTGGAAATAAATAAATAATATTTGGTAATTTCATCAAGTAGCCACCATCACAGAACCCAGGGCTCTTTAATGTCTTTGTTGTTTGGGGGCATATTTGACACTTTTCATGGATGGAGAGTGCTCAATGAATGTTGATGCATTCTCAAGCTTTGCAGACCATGACATCTTTATAAGAACACACTGTTTTTAATGAGTGCCCCTCATCATAGTGTCAACCGGAGTGCCACACATGGCAATGACAGCCATAGTGCCTCTCATATCAATGACTGCTATAGTTCACCTTATGCCAATGACTGATATGGTGCTCCTCAAGACAATGAGAACTATAGTGCCCATCAGAAGGACACGTTCACACAGGGCGGATACGCTGCGTAAAAGGACACCGCATATCCGTTCTGTGCGCCGCAGGGAATTCTGGCCGAAATCCTTTAACAAATAAGCAGCGTTTACACAAATACAATACAATTGACATGCTGCAGATTAAAACAACGCACTGCATGTCAATTTCTGAGTGTCTTTTTCTGCTCAGTATTTACGCAGCCTGTGAATGAGATTTATTCTATCTCATCCACTTTGCTGCTACTGTATTATGCTGCGGATTTTCCGCAACGAAACCCGTTGCGGAAAATCTGCAGTATTTACGTAACTTGTGGACTGACCCTAACCGTAAATGCCGGCATGCCCTTTTGACACTCACAGCCCGAGTGACCCCATGACAGTGACTCATGACAACTAATAATAATAAAAAAAGCTGCTCACATTGTCTACTCCGTAGATTTTGTCCAGTCAATTCTGCCCCCTCTCCGCCTTGTTCTACTGATATCACATCACACAGACAAGTTCTTTCAGGATTTGGTCAACAAATAAACCAGGAGGAACTAAGAGTTGATGACTATATATGATGATCATATTCTCTTATAAAATTGATTATTATAACATTAAAATACATTTCCTCTCTCCTTTGAAAATATGTTGGACTATACACTTGGCTGCGTCTACTCAGCTGGCCACCGTTGATCTATACTTTTTATAACTTATAGCCAAAGCCCTGGTGATTTTTACCTAAATTTGGAGTACAAAAAACAGAAGTACATGATAAAAATTAGTCTAAAATGAGTCACAACATTTTCCTTTTTTTTTATATACAGTGAAGGAAATAAGTATTTGATCCCTTGCTGATTTTGTAAGTTTGCCCACTGTCAAAGACATGAACAGTCTAGAATTTTTAGGCTAGGTTAATTTTACCAGTTAGAGATAGATTATATAAAAAAAAAAAAACAGAAAATCACATAGTCAAAATTATATATATTTATTTGCATTGTGCACAGAGAAATAAGTATTTGATCCCCTACCAACCATTAAGAGTTCAGCCTCCTCCAGACCAGTTACACGCTCCAAATCAACTTGGTGCCTGCATTAAAGACAGCTGTCTTACATGGTCACCAGTATAAAAGACTCCTGTCCACAGACTCAATTAATCAGTCTGACTCTAACCTCTACAACATGGGCAATACCAAAGAGCTTTCTAAGGATGTCAGTGGATTTTAAATTTTCGTGGTATTGTGTATCCTCCACCTGGATAATCGTAAATACACTTCTCCGTAGTATTAGAATAAAGAAAGAATAGATCCGGAGTACTAAAATATAACTTTTACTGATATAGATAAAAATACGTGAACAAACATGTAAAATAACATGAGGATCCTATCTGCCAATACTGCATACAGATACTTGGTTATTTTCCATAATTTCGGAATATTAACAGAGATTCTGTTGACAGCAATGAATCAGTCCGCCTTTATAAGGTTTCCTAATTTGAGTAGTGCTTAATCTTTGGATCACATGTGGAGGAAATGTAAAGAACAATGGGGCAGTTGCCCTCCTACCCCGTATTTTTCGGTTAGTAGTCCTCCACGTCAATGTGTCCAGCAAATGTATTGTGTCCTCTCTTGGATGGTGGAAAACGACAGGTAATTCTCCCTACACGTTTCCTGCTGACCAGGCAATTCCTCAGGGGAGATAGGTCGATAAAGCAGTGGTGTCCAAAGTCAGGGCTTGCTGCATGAAGTATAGCTGTCAATCCTTATGGAGAGGAGTGCTCAATAATTCGGAGCGTGTTGGATCAGAGAAGCAGTTATTTTCAATTTGCTGCTCAGCTGTCATTTCTTGCACGAGGGAATGCTCGGTGATTGGAGCAAGTTTACCTCCCACCAGGAAGGATACATTCCTTGCCACTGCAAGATTGTTCTAACTTAAGGATTCCTTTTGCCACTGCAAACTTGCAAAATTTAAAATCTATTGAATTTACATAAGGATATGGCAAACTTCATTACGAATGCTATCAACACGGAGGCTTAGCTACATCAGGCCAAGGATGTTTTTTCAGAGAAAGAGTTCTCCCAGAAAAAGTTTACACCATCTTTGAAGTCAGCATTTTCCGAATTATCAAAATGCTATAAAGAACAAGCTACCTCCTGGTGGGAAGTACAGTCGTTTGAAAATTATTTGAAAAGCAATATTGTTCCGAGGGGCCTGAGAATCTTGCTTACACCTGCAGCCAGACTCCAAACTCCGGAATTAATGCACAAATGGGAAACTGAAGCAACCAACAGCTCCTTGAGACTAATACAGATCCTATTGGATGAAGAAAAACTTATTCTGGACATCACTACAAAAAATCGGAAAGAACAAATTGAAATTGTCCTTAAATTTAAATCTGAACCGGAATATACTGCCAAAATAATTGATCTTACAAAACACCTTTGAGAAATTTCAATCTAATCTTACAGAAAGAAAGCACAACCAGTTCGTTTGGGATCTGCAAGACTTCAAAGATAATAAAATATATACATTTGAAGTAAAAAAAGGAAGATCAAAAATTGAAACAGATCAATCTTCATCTGACACGGACCATACAGACCAAGAATCAAATTACCAGAGCTGGTCAAGAAACAATAGAGGAAGAAATCCCACCAGATTTGGTAGGGGCAGATATTCCCAAAGAGATAGAAACCCTCATAGACGATGGGACTTTGTACAAAATTCAGGTGTCTCCAGCTTTGCAGGAGCAAGTCAAAATCTTGGACCCAATGCAGAAATTTCTCCTTTTTTAGACAGGGAGGAAACGAGAACCCCCTACCAATTACGAAACAAACCAAACAGCCGCAAATAAACAAAAAAGAGCTTACGGTTATCAATTTATCTAAAAGAGAACTTTCTGATACTGAGACCTCCACTCTCACTAGAGGCTTATCTTTTGTACCAACAACAGGATTTGACATCTTTAACTGGGTGAAAGACATCAATCTGTTCACGAGAAAATTAAAATGGCACAAATTATACAGTTTAAAAGATAAAAAAGAATGTTCCGAGTTAGGAATTACACTCGAGGAATTGCCGCACGCAAGAGACCTAGCAAATCTGTTGGCCTCAAATGACAAACAAAGAGGGACAGGTCCCTTCACGAATTGCAAACTCAAAAGTCAGAAAATGCCCCCAATAGGAGATACGTCAGTTATTGACGTATTCCAAGATCTGGTCATAAATGACCTAATGAAGATCAATATACAAAAAAAGCTTACCAACCTAACCAGAAATGACAACAACGCATTGATTACTCTGGCCAGAGATGATAATATAGTGATCAAGTCATCAGACAAAGGGGGCAACGTGGTAATACTTGACAAAAATAAATATATTGAAATGTGCCATAATATCTTGAATGATCCCACCAGTTACGAGATCTTAATAGAAGACCCTACATCCAAATTTAAAAGGGACCTCTTTAAAATATTAAACGAAGCAATGAAGAACAATTTCATCAGTGAGCATGAATTCAAATTCATGATGATTGAAAAACCTAGGACCCCCACATTCTATGCTCTCCCCAAGATACACAAGGGTACTAATCCCCTGAAGGGGCGCCCCATAGTCTCTGGTATCCTGGGGTTGACACAGAATGTGGGGGTCTATTTAGATAGGGTTCTAAGAGGATTTGTAGAAACACTACCCTCCTATACAAGGGATACTATGGATTTGCTCTCTAAAATTGACGGTCTACCGATTGAGTCTGGTAATGCTTTATGCAGTATAGATGTGGAAGCCCTATACTCATCCATTCCTCACGAAATGGGACTTAGGGCTGTACATCACTTTTTAGACACCAGAGGAATACATCATAGGGACCATAACGCGCTCACCCTGAAATTATTGGAGTTTGTTCTAACAAAAAATTATTTTCTATTCAATGGACGTATGTACCACCAACTCAGGGGCACTGCCATAGGCAACTCATGTGCTCCTACATATGCCAATTTGTTCCTGGGTTGGTGGGAAGAAACCATTGTATTTACCGATGAACGTTGTTTACAGAATCTTCCAATTTCAATGTGGGCACGTTACATAGATTACATTTTTGTCTTGTGGGCTGGCACCCTTGACATATTCAGAGAATTCGTTCAGTCCATAAACCAGAACCATATTGGAATGAAATTCCCTTTTGAATCTGATCAGAATTCCCTACCCTTTTTGGATGTGCATATTTTTATAGATAGTGGCGGTAAAATAAAAACCTCAATTTACAGGAAACCCACAGCCACTAATAGCCTTCTGAGGTGGGAGAGTTACCACCCCCTACCGCTTAAAAAAGGTATACCTAAGGGCCAATATCTTCGTCTTAGAAGAAATTGTTCTGACCCACATGATTTTGTAGTGAAGGCTAGGGACCTAAAGGCTAGATTTATTGAGAGAGGCTATCCATCTAGAATTTTGAAAGAATCATTCCAACATGCGCATTCATTAAGAAGGGAGGAATTACTCATACCTAAAAAGAAAGAAATTACAAAACAACCTATATGACTAATAGGTACATTTGATATGGCAAACTACATGATCAGAAGTATATTAGATAAACACTGGAGAATTCTCCAGATGGACACAGATCTTAGGGGGATAGTAACACCTAAAGCACAAGTTACCTACCGAAAAGGTAGAAGTATCGGGGACCAACTAATGCATAGCCATCTAGAAACCACAAAAAAAGAAGGATGCTGGCTAGATCGTAAAATAAACGGATCCTTTAGATGTGGGCACTGCAGAGCATGTACATTTATACAAATTACGAAAATGTTCAACAGTGCACACACAGGAATTCACTACCCGATCAAAAGTTTTTCAAATTGTAGCACCAATAATGTGGTATACAAAATCACCTGCCCATGCCCCCTAGACTATATTGGAAAAACAACAAGAGAATTCAAAAAGAGAATTTTAGAACATATAGGTGATGTGCGTCATAAAAGAGACAAACCAGTTTCTCGTCATGTACACTTGAAACATAAAGGAGATCCAAATTGTCTAAAATTTATAGTAATTGAACAACTGCGACCATCCATAAGGGGTGAAGATCTAGACAGAACTCTACTACAAAGAGAATCCAAGTGGATCTTTAAATTGGGCACCATGGTACCAAATGGTCTAAATGAACAACTGGACTTTGTATGTTTCATCTGAATCCACTCTACATCTAACCTCCAATCATTAAATACTTCTTGACAGTATCTCTGAATACATATTGAGTTTTCAACCTCTAAAATTAGCTTTAAAATATTAACCTCAGTTTGCCATTTAAATATCCAAAGAATTTTAGTCACATGACTATTTATAAATGGATTGCCCTAAATTAAACAAAGCTTTTTCGATTATGTTCAGATACAATTCTGTGTTCCTGGTTCATTGAGCGCTGACATGTTCATGTCGGCACCACTGTCCCATGCACACAGCATTCGTTCCGTTCTGACATTGCCCTTCTCCCTATCCCTACCAATTACTCTCTGGCCATACTCCTCATCTCCATACATGGATTCATTCCATGTAATTTCTCAAATACAGACCCGTGACGCCTGGATAGGCGGCACGGACCTGGTGTACGAGAAACAGACTGAGGTACGTCACAGCCAATCACTGGCTGCTACGTCACTATAAGGGACGGACTTTTCAGTTCTCCCTGACATGCATCTCCTGTTTGCATTTGATCGCAACCAGGAGACGCCATAACATCTCCAGTATTTAGACTTGGGTGAGTTCGCCAGATGTGTTTTGTGGCACTTGCCCTCGGCGCGGCTGCTCGCACAGCTGTGGCATGATTTTCATGACCGGCGTGCATGCAGTCGCGGGGAGGATCAACCTGTCACATTAGACACACGCCTCCCTTGATACGTCACAAGGGGGTGTGTTAGGTGGGGCGGGTCAGGGGGAAATAATCTAGTACAAAAAGCAGGGAATCCCTCAGTACACTGACGGCACATGCCAGGGACAGGCGTTCTTTGTTTACCTCCCACCAGGAAGGATACATTCCTTGCCACTGCAAGATTGTTCTAACTTAAGGATTCCTTTTGCCACTGCAAACTTGCTCCAATCGCAGAGCATTCCCTCGTGCAAGAAATGACAGCTGAGCAGCAAATTGAAAATAACTGCTTCTCTGATCCAACACGCTCTGAATTATTGAGCACTCCTCTCCATAAGGATTGACAGCTATACTTCAAGCAGCAAGCCCTGACTTTGGACACCACTGCTTTATCGACCTATCTCCCCTGAGGAATTGCCTGGTCAGCAGGAAACGCGTAGGGAGAATTACGTAGGTCGATAAAGCAGTGGTGTCCAAAGTCAGGGCTTGCTGCTTGAAGTATAGCTGTCAATCCTTATGGAGAGGAGTGCTCAATAATTCAGAGCGTGTTGGATCAGAGAAGCAGTTATTTTCAATTTGCTGCTCAGCTGTCATTTCTTGCACGAGGGAATGCTCTGCGATTGGAGCAAGTTTGCAGTGGCAAAAGGAATCCTTAAGTTAGAACAATCTTGCAGTGGCAAGGAATGTATCCTTCCTGGTGGGAGGTAAACTTGCTCCAATCACCGAGCATTCCCTCGTGCATAAATGACAGCTGAGCAGCAAATTGAAAATAACTGCTTCTCTGATCCAACACGCTCCGAATTATTGAGCACTCCTCTCCATAAGGATTGACAGCTATACTTCATGCAGCAAGCCCTGACTTTGGACACCACTGCTTTATCGACCTATCTCCCCTGAGGAATTGCCTGGTCAGCAGGAAACGCGTAGGGAGAATTACCTGTCGTTTTCCACCATCCAAGAGAGGACACAATACATTTGCTGGACACATTGACGTGGAGGACTACTAACCGAAAAATACGGGGTAGGAGGGCAACTGCCCCATTGTTCTTTACATTTCCTCCACATGTGATCCAAAGATTAAGCACTACTCAAATTAGGAAACCTTATAAAGGCGGACTGATTCATTGCTGTCAACAGAATCTCTGTTAATATTCCGAAATGATGGAAAATAACCAAGTATCTGTATGCAGTATTGGCAGATAGGATCCTCATGTTATTTTACATGTTTGTTCACGTATTTTTATCTATATCAGTAAAAGTTATATTTTAGTACTCCGGATCTATTCTTTCTTTAAGGATGTCAGTGACAAGATCATAGACCTGCACAAGGCTGGAATGGGCTACAAAACCATAAGTAAGACGCTGGGTGAGAAGGAGACAACTGTTGGTGCAATAGTAAGAAAATGGAAGACATACAAAATGACTGTCAATCGACATCGATCGGGGGCTCCATGCAAAATCTCACCTCGTGGGGTATCCTTGATCCTGAGGAAGGTGAGAGCTCAGCCGAAAACTACACGGGGGGAACTTGTTAATGATCTCAAGGCAGCTGGGACCACAGTCACCAAGAAAACCATTGGTAACACATTACGCTGTAATGGATTAAAATCCTGCAGTGCCCGCAAGGTCCCCCTGCTCAAGAAGGCACATGTACAGGCCCTAAATACCCATAGCTGTATGTGAGGACATATCACACCTCCACAAAGGGAAAAATAACACCAAGTACAAATAGTACCTTGCAAATATATAAATCCTTTATTACAATAATCATAAAATATTCTTGATATTGTAACTTTTTGTCTTTCTATAGGGGATATATTTATCTTGGCTTTACAACTAATGGGCGGATTTGAATATCAAGCATCACATGATATGTTTTGGAATGCATTTTGCAGATTTTTATTAATTTACATGTATTGGATATACTCATACTGGCTTTGTTTACCGTTCTTTAGCTTTTTCAAGGGGTATCTATTCTATGTGTTTTTTACACATTATACTTACCTTTATAATGTGAGTTTTTCACAATTACATATTAACGTATTTTATATATGAATTTGAGTGCATATCTCTATATTTTTTTATAAATATTTACACATATATTTTTTTTAAATGTATGCAAACATAATATATATTTTTGTACACACTATTTATTTTTGATATATTTATTTACACATATGTTTACGTATTGTACAGGCTTTTTATATAACATATTTTTATATTACATTATATTATATTGGATAATTACCAATGGATATGTTTCGCTATACTCATATGGGCCTTTGTGCATCTATTTTTGACTTTTTTATGGGGTATCTATTTTTCATCATATGTCTTCACATTACACGTACTTTATCACATATATATTTTCCTTTGACACTTATTATGGTACTGAAACACTAATTTGATTGTACATTTGTATATTTTGTATACATATTTACACTTATTTTTATACATACGTACATATACTCTATATTTTTGTATTTATTACAATCATGTGTATATTTATTTGTATTCATTAAATAAGTTTTTTTCATATTTTACTTCACTATATTACACTACAGTAAATTATATTATATTATAACACTTATTGATTGCTGTATTTATTATTGTTGTCAATAAAATGAATTGTTTTATTCCTCTGGTGCGCTTATTCACGTATGTTTCACTTTATTTGTCCTCTCGTTCATTTTTTCACCAATCACTATGCACGTGTGTTCACTCACCTGGGTTTTACACTTTTTTTGTATATTATTATTTTTTCTTTTTAAAGTATCGTATTTATTATAATATGTTCTTTGGTACTTATTGTATGCCTCATTTTTGTATGCATATGGTTCTGTTATTATTATAAAATGATATTACGTTATTATACTAAGTGTAAATTATCCGACGTTGCATATGTCTGTATATATAGTATTTATACTACATCTGTGCTGCTTGTATATATAGAGATTTGGATCAATATATTTGCCCCTTTCTCTTTGTATTTTGCAAATGCTCCAGTCATAGATGGGCATTCTTGACTGTCCCTGCCCATATCCAAAATGGCTTTCTTAGTATGGCACGTCATGAGAGCGTAATCACGTGGTTTCTCCACGGCGCTCTCACGTTGATGCGCATGCGCATTCGCGTCCTTTGGACGCATGCAGGGGGAGGCGATGGCGGCTGCCGTTGCATACCTATTACTATCCAGGTAATGTCATACGAACCTGTTCATTTATTGGTGCACAACACCTGATACACCTCAGATGCATAATATCAGGCATTCTGAATACCAGACCGCTATAGGCTACTTAGAATAAACCCCTCCCACCACTAAAGTATAAATACAACGCTAGTTACCTTACCTGTCAGTACCCCTTGAAAAAGCTAACGCGAAACGTGCGTCGGGGCTTTTGGTGTGGAGCTCATTACAGGTTTATCATGCAGCACATGGGTTGGTATGGTCTTTGGGACCTTTTCGATTTTTGATCATTTCCTGGTCTCCATTTATCTACATATACACTGTTATTCTAGTGTTTGCTGCCTTCCTTTGTCATATTCTTTTGGGTCTAAGACATATTATTCTCTGTACAGGCATGTGCTTTTGAACCATTTGTGGTTATTATATTTCTCTGTACTATATATTTACAGCATGTCTGTCTAAGCGACCCATTGTGTGACTATACCATGTATCACTGTTGAATGTATGTTACTTTGAATAGCCTCATTGTGCTCCACATCAGTGTATTTTATTTGTTTGTCTCATTTTAGGTCTTGATGGCCAATATGTTTTTATGATTATTGTAATAAAGGATTTATATATTTGCAAGGTACTATTTGTACTTGGTGTTATTCTTCCCTTTGTGGAGGTGTGATATGTCCTCACATACAGCTATGGGTATTTAATGTCTATTCTCTATTTTGATATGTGTGGACGTTGATTATAACGTTTATCATTTGGCCTGTATCAACATAGGTATTCATCACATGTACAGGCCCGTCTGAAGTTTGCAAATGAACATCTGGATGATTCTGAGAGTGATTGGGAGAAAGTGCTGTGGTCAGATGAGACTAAAATTGAGCTCTTTGGCATTAACTCAACTCGCCGTGTTTGGAGGAAGAGAAATGCTTCCTATGACCCAAAGAACACCGTCCCACTGTCAAGCATGGATGTGGAAACATTATGTTTTGGGGGTGTTTCTCTTCTAAGGGCACAGTACTACTTCACCGCATTAATGGGAGAATGGATGGAGCCATGTACCGTCAAATCCTGAGTGACAACCTCCTTCCCTCCACCAGGACATTAAAAATGGCTCGTCTGGGTCTTCCAGCATGACAATGACCCGAAACATACAGCCAAGGCAACAAAGGAGTGGCTCAAAAAGAAGCACATTAAGGTCATGGAGTGGCCTAGCCAGCCTCCAGACCTTAATCCCATCGAAAACTTATGGAGGGAGCTGAAGATCCGAGTTGCCAAGCGACAGCCTCGAAATCTTAATGATTTACAGATGATCTGCAAAGAGGAGTGGGCCAAAATTCCATCTAACATGTGTGCAAACCTCATCATCAACTACAGAAAACGTCTGACTGCTGTGCTTGCCAACAAGGGTTTTGCGACCAATATTAAGTCTTGTTTGCCAAAGGGATGAAATACTTATTTCTCTGTGCACAATGCAAATAAATATATATAATTTTGACAATGTGATTTTCTGTTTTTTTGTTTTTTGTTTTTTTTTTATATAATCTATCTCTCACTGGTAAAATTAACCTAGCCTAACAATTCTAGACTTTTCAGGTCTTTGACAGTGGGCAAACTTACAAAATCAGCAAGGGATTAAATACTTATTTTCTTCACTGTATATGTAATATTTTTATTAAAACAACATTTTTCAACATGTAAATTTCATCTAGCGTGTTGAAAAATAAGTTTTGGTATTCACACTGGGAATAAATGATCAGCAAAGTAGTGAAGCATTGAGTTTTCCCACATGCTGTCAAATACAAATGTCCTACAGTGTCGGAGAAATGAATTGTCTCAGTAGATGAGGTATTTCATGTGCCTGATAGTGGCAACCACTGATGCTTAAATATCACACTGCAACCTTGATGAAATTGAAGATCCAACTGCAATTTACCAAGTGGATGTGTCTATCCCGGCATAACATAGGGCTCCCTTATAAGCTTCATGTATCTGGAAGAAGTAAAAAATTACATATCACATCTCATTGGAAACTTTCTGAGGTTACTATGTTTGTGAGAGTGGGTGCCAGTTTAGATCAATGTTTGTATGTTAGATGGCATATTACTTGATGAGGCACAAATTAGGCTGGACAGCTTTTGTTTGCTGGCTAGCTTGGGTACAACGAGATTTGCATGACTTTATATAAACATAACTACTAGTTCTTCTTCAATTTGTTGTTTATTTAGCAAACATGAAAGAATCCTCCGATATATTGTGTACTCTGCATTATGTACTGGCAAACATGAATATATAGATGTGCTTGTATGCTTGTGCAGTAACTCAGAGAAAGATGGCATCATTTCAGGGCCACAGCACATTGTCCCAAATTATACAGAGTTTGCTAACTTTCTACATAAACGAAATCCTATACTTTTACATGGGGTGGTTCTCGAGTTAGTAATAGTTTTCCTGTCAGACTCCTGGTGGTCTAGAGTGGTTAATGGTTGATATCTCTGGTGGTCTAAGGTAAAGGAGGAGTGTTGGTATAGATTATATATGGTGGTTATGGGATGATATCTGATATACCTAGAGGTCTATGGTGCTCTAGTGGTTTACACGTATCTATTTATTGTCATTGTTATTATTATTAATATTAATATTATGATCATATATGGTGGTCTCAGACAGGAAAGTGTAAAGTTTAATTTTAATTTAAAAAAACAGATCCAAAATAATAATAGTTGGGTTCTGTTTTTCTGATAACAAACTTCAATCCCCTGGTTCCCTTCATACATTCATAGCGTAATATGATACAATTCTGCCTTTCTATAGCTACCACTAGGGGGAGCTCACTACATAGAACTCAATAACAAATTCCAGTGCAGTGATCTGGTGACTGAGAGGTGAGGTTTCCAGGCACGAGGAACACCCCCTTAAGGACGCAACTGCATTTCAGTTCTGAAATTTAGCTCAGACTTAACCCACATGTGGGTGTTGCTGAATATATTAGAAAGACACAGTATAAGTAAATTGACAATAGATTTTGTAGATCAGTAATCTGCAGCCAATGGTTCTCCAGCTGTTGCAGAACTACAACTCCTATCATGTCCTACCAGCTTTTTGATGCTGGGAATTATAATTTTGTAGCAGCAGGACAGCCAAAGGTTGAAGACCAATGATCTAGATAATTCTCAACATGAAATCATCCAGTATCAGAATTATGAACCACTCAATGTATTTAGGTTTTGATGCAGAACACCTTACATACAAAGTTACATAGGTTAAAAAAAGACACAGGTCTATCAAGTCCAACCTTTCTCAATTAATTAGGCCTTGTTCACACGGTGCTAAAAAAGACAAATGACGTGTAAACATGTCAAAAACACTTTTTAAAATACAGGCGCTGTTGACGCGTTTTCGTTGTGTTTTTTATGCATTTTGTGCACGTTTTTGGCGCATTTTTTGGCGCGTAATTAGGACTCCCATTGGCTTCGGGAATTATTAGCGTTTTTCTTCTTTTTTTATGCAACGCGTCTTTTAGATATACGCTCGTGTAAAAAATCTCGTTGTATGCACTAACAATGCGCTTTCCTATTGATATCAATGGTAGGCTTAAATCAAGTATTTTTGACACATTTTTTAGATCCTATGCACAATGATATGATTCTTATGTTCCGTTAAATTTCAAGATTGACTGCCTGGTTAGAACGATTAAAATATGTTTAATTGATAAATTGTTAAAATAAGCTCTAATAGCCCTTATTACAATACAACAGGCTCAGACAAACGGTCAGTAATAGAGAAAGGTATAATGGTGTGGTGATATTGTTCCACTTGCTGACTATATAATCCGATTATATAGTCAGCAAGTGGTGTCAGTACAATATATCATAAGGGAAGAGGTTGGTTTGGCGGTGGAACAATATCACCACACCATTATACCTTTCTCTATTACTGACCGTTTGTCTGAGCCTGTTGTATAGTAATAAGGACATTTTTTAGATCCTGCCCAAAAACACGCCGAATACACACAGTGTTATTGAATATTATATTAAAACTTTATATATTGTGGTCACTATTGCCCAAGTGCTCCCGGACCTCCACATCTGATATCGTGTCTGATCTATTAGATAAGACCGGATCCAGCACATTATTCTCTCTGGTTGGTTTATTAACCAACTGAGTGAAATAATTGTCTTGAATTGTGTATAAAAACTTACGGCTTTTAGTACATCAATCGGCCTCTATGTCCCAATTAATGTTAGGATAGTTAAAATCCCACTTTATAAGGACCCTATTATTATTTATTGCCTTCTCTATTTGTTGCAGCATTTCTTCCTCAGTCTGTTCCGCTATGTTCGGTGGCTTATAACAAACTCCAATTAGTAGTTTGCCGTCATTAATCGCTCAATGAATATTTACCCATAAGGTCTCCACACTGTCACAGTCTCCCCCCATGTCTTCATTCAGGACTGGTCTTAGGCTGGATTTTACAAACAGACAAACCCCTCCACCTTTTATATATGTTCTATCCCATCTGAATACGGTGCAGCCCCCCACATTTGTTACGCAGCCATGGCTCTCATCCAGCCAGGTTTCTGTTATGCCCACTACATCATAATCCATGTCGGTCATTAGACTCTCCAACTCCATTTTATTTGCAAGACTTTTTGCATTCGGCAGCATACATTTGATCTTACCAACACCTTTAATATTCTTAGGTCCGTATTTATTCCTAGTCACCTCCCTACTCAGCTTGCTATCCCCAGCCCCAACTAAATCCCCATAAACCCCTGCTGTATCCCACGCCCTATCTACTCTATCTAACCCCACTTGTGTATCCCCACCCTCTCCCCCCCAGATCCTAGTTTTCCTCCAGCGATCTAACCATTCTTTCCCCCTGCACCCTCCCCATTTAGGAGCAGCCCGGTCAGCCCAGTTATTCAAACACTTCCTTCCTGCACCAATTTCGAATCCACTTATTTAACTCGATAATCTCTCGCTGTCTTTCTAGTGATGCTCATTGCACTGGTAGTATTTCTGAAAACATTACTATGGAGGTCCTGGCCTTGAGCTTCTCTTCTATTTCCCTAAAATCATTTTCAAGGGCCTTCCATCTCCCCTAATATATTTTAGACTTAACAATACTTTACAAAGTTACTCTAAAATGTATATTGAGTTTATATATTGCTATTTCTACTGTTGGCAATACCCCTGTAATTCCTGTAAGTGGCGAGGTATTCAGGGAGAAGCAGAAAATGACGTATCACATTTACTGAGGTTGAGTGAGTGCCAGTTTGGATCAATGCTTGTATGTTAGATGGCATATTACTTGATGAGGCACAAATTAGGCTGGGCAACGTCTATTAACTGGCTGACTAGGTTACAAAGAACGATACATGGCTTTATATAAACATAACTACTAGTTCTTCTTCAATGTGATGTTTATTTAAAGGCAAAGAAGGAATCATTTCATGGGTAAACGCAGGGAGGTTTTCAAAAGTGTTGGTGCCCTCAACGGAGACAGCACAATGCCCCAAATTATATGGACTTTTCCAACTTTCTTTATAAACTTCATCATGCACTTTTTACATGGGGTGGTTTAGGGATTAGTGATAGTATTCCTGTCATACACCTGGTGGTCTAGTGTTTTACTCATGAGGGTCTAAGGTGAAGAAGAAGTATTGATGAGCAATGGGGCCTTCATTGTTCAAACTTGTTTTTCCAGCAACTCCCACAGATGCTCGATTGAGATCTAGGGAATTTGGAGGCCAAATCAACACCTTGAACTCTTTGTCATGTTCCCCAAGCAATTTCTAAACAATTTTTGCAGTGTGACAGGGCACATTATCCTGCTGAAAAAGGACACTGCCATTAGGGTATGGTTGCCATGAAGAGGTGTACTTGGTCTGCAACTATGTTTAGGTAGCTGGTACGTATCAAAGTAACGTCCACATGAATGTCATCTAGCCATCACAATTTGGTCCTTGTCAACATCGGTCAGGTCCAACACTTGCTAATTTTTCCTGCTTCCAACACATCAATTTTAAATAGCTACACCAACTGACTGATCACTTGTTTGGTGCCTAATATTTGCCGTCCCTTGACAGGCGCCATTGTAATGAGAAATCAATATAATTCACATCACCTACCAGTGTTTTTAATATTAAAGCTGAATGGTGTAGTTAAAGGATAACATGCTAGATGCCTGCAATTGTCACTATAGAGAAATTAGAACTTCACTTCTTATGTTATTATTGAGTTCAAAGAATAGACAGTGTGAAGTATGCGCTTCTGCTCCCTCTAGTGGTGACTGCAGGTAGCCAGCATATGGTCTTTTAAATCTATGTTTATGCAAAGGCTTTGGAACACTGTATGAAAAACGTGGCGCTCCAACTGCTATATAGCATAAGTTTAGATAGCACTGGGTGATCTAGTATGTGGGTGCATAAATAGGGGCCCAACCCTCTATAGACTGTGGAAAGTATTACGCACACCAATGGGGATAATTTTGCAAGTAAAATCTTTTATTATCTCATACCAGAGTGCAATGTAAGGTTTCGGTCCTGGCACGGACCTTTTTCAAGCACTGGAGATCAATGGTAGATACACATATATGTTATTACACATCATAGTAAAGTATGTGGTAAGAAACATTATTACAAAATATACAGTATATACAAATATACAAAATGGATGTAATCATACAATGTCGGAAGAAGAAGATAGGTACGGTCACAGGTATCCATCCGTCTGTGATGGTAAATGAACTCCGTGGTCGTGAGTAGGTAAGAGGTTGTTACATTTGTCACTATGTGGAGACGTGTCCCAAGGTGAGTGGTATCATTATATATTTGAACTGTATGCTTGTCTCTCTGGCCATATGTGCAAGGGTTAAGGTATAATAATGCATTTCATAAAAATAGTCCTATATGGCACAATAGTGATAATAATATTCCTATTACATAGAGACCTAGTCTGAGCAAGATATCATTCTGAATATATAATGTCCATTATGTATAATGGTATCTGGGGGTCCCTAGTCTAGGTGTACTTACCTACTATATTCTGGTCAGACGGCGTGACGGCGCAATGAATAGTGGTATTTCGCTTCTGTAGGCTCTCTACATAGTGACAACTGTAACAACCTCTTACCTACTCACGACCACGGAGTTCATTTACCAGCACAGACGTACCTATCTTCTTCTTCTGACATTGTATGATTACATCCATTTTGTATATTTGTATATATGTATACACTGTATTTTTTGTAATAATTTTTCTTACCACATACTTTGCTATGATGTGTAATAACATATATGTGTATCTACCATTGATCTCCAGTGCTTGAAAAAGGTCCGTGCCAGGACCGAAACTTTACGTTGCACTCTGGTATGAGAAAATAAAAGATTTTACTTGCAAAATTATCCCCATTGGTGTGCGTAATACTTTCCACGCTTCAACTGCTATAACTATATATTGAGAAATTAATCAGTGCAGAATTTTTAACCTATTTAGATAAAAAGAGCAAAAATAAAAAACAACAAAATGGTATTCTAGGGAGATCATTCACTCTAAGGCTATGTTCACACGGAGTATTTTGGGGGAGGAATATCTGCCTCAAAGCTCCAAACGGAATTTTGAGGCAGATATTCCTCCCCCAAAATACTCCGTGTGAATAGCAATTATCGCGCCGTTTTTCGCCCGCGGCCATTGAGCGCCGCGGGCATAAAACACGCTTTCTCCTGCCTCCCATTGAAGTCAATGGGAGGTCGGAGGCGGAAGCGCCCGAAGATAGGGCATGTCGCTTCTTTTTCCCGCGAGGCAGTTTTACTGCTCGCGGGAAAAAGACGCCGACGCCTCCCATTGAAATCAATGGAAGGCGTTCTCGGGCCGTTTCTGCCGAGTTTTGCGACGCGGTTTCCGCGTCAAAAAACTCGGCAAAAGACCCCGTGTGAACATAGCCTAAGGCTATGTTCACATGGAGTTTTTTGCAGGCGGAATTTCTGTCTCAAAATTCCATTTTGGAAGTTTGAGGCAGATTTTCCTCTCCCTGCACGCCGCGGGGCGCCGCGGGCATTGAGCGCCACGGGCATAAAACGCAGCGAAATACGCTTTCTCTGCCTCCCATTGAAGTCAATGTTAAAACTTGTGGCCTGCCACTTGCCCATAGAGACTCTGTGTGCATCATGTATGCATCATGTCAATACTCCCTGCAGGCACAGTCCACAAGGTTCGTTCTTTATGACCAAATGTGACATGTCTCATATTAGCAATACATGTGCCCTGATATTTATGACCTAAGTTGATGAAACCATAAAATCTTTTTGTTGCTTTGTTGTCAGTTCTTGGACAGGTTCTGCATTGTCACAGCTGCTTTCCCTATTCAGCTACTTTTTATATTTAAGGAAATTAAGCTAAATGGCAAAATGATAATGTGCGCCCCTTTTCTGCTTCTCTTTACCGGTTGTGCTGTGAAAGTACACTACAGGTCTTACATAATTAATCAAGCATATTCATTTACAGGTTTTAGCTTAAGGGTAACCATAGCAGACAGGAATTCATTATTAATCGCAGTTTCAGGGTAAGCTACACCTTGCCATACCTGACGTTATTTCCTTATGGGTGCTGTTATTCCTATTGTTGAGTGTGACCGCTCGGCAAGTGAGGTGACGCTCTGGGGCCTGGACAATGTAAGCGTTTTTTGTTTATTATCCTTGGATGGCAATATGATAAACATGGAGATGAATTCGGAAGGAGACCGGCAGCAAAGAAAAGTGAGGTTTAGGATAGCATCATCACATAGCGGACGAGTGCTGAAAGAAGTCTACACCGATGGAGACTCCGTAGATTCTGAATGTGCCAGCAGCTCAGAGACTGATCAGAACAGCATACCAAGTGAAACCGACGGTCATCACAATGGATTTTTAGGGTCAGAGTATGATGAAAGTGAAAATGATCCAGACGACTTGCTTGTTTTAGCAAGAGCCACTAAAGATAGAGGATTTGGAACGAAGCGGGTGAAAATTTTCAGTAAGAATGGCACAGTGCGAGGAGTCAAGCACAAAGTCAGTGCAGGCCAAGCTTTGTTTGACAATTTGGCAAAGGTTTTCCAGGTAAGAAAAGCCAATAACAACAAATATATATAGATACATACATATATATATATATATATATATATATATATACATATATATATATATATATATATATATATATACATATACATATATATATATTAAAAAAAACTTAAATTATATTTTCAGATAGAAGGTGGTTTTCTAATATGTATATATATTTATATATATATATATATATATATATATATACTGTCTAGAAATTATGTAATGTCCTGTATGAATGACTGCTGCATCAAGTACAATGGGAATGGACTCACATCCAATAGGACCCATAAAATGTAAAGAATTGGGCCACAGAAGGACAGTCAGGTTTATTTGCCCAACTACTGCTTTTGATGATAAGTTTGTCTCTCTGGGGGCTGCTCAGCCCATATAAATCATAGACCATTGGCAGAAGATTACACAGTAGTATGTATTTTAAAAGAGCAGTATTAACTAAGGCAGTGGCAGTGGTTTTTGTGAAACTACAACTCCCAACATGCTCAGAGAGCCACAGGTTTGAGCCCACTGAACTAAGAGCTCCCAGTGACTACCACAATATTCATACGGCCTTTATTTATAAAAACATAAAGTTTAGATGTAGCCCATAAAAAAACAGATTCCAGTTTTCAATTTTATAGTGGCGATTGCTAAAAATCTACTTTTAGGGCTTATGTATAAAAATGTATTAATAATTTAATCTCTCAAAGAATTGACTATATTTGTAGCATTTTAATCTTAACTTATTAACATTTATCAAAGGTATTGGTCATTGTGTTATAAATCTGACATAAGTATCAGAAATGTAACATAGTAAGTTCCATCAAGCTCAACTTATTATCCTGCAAGTTGTACGACAGAAAGTGGCAGATGTAACTTTATACATTATTTATCATACATTGTGCAACATTTTTTAACGTGTTGAATCACTTTCACAGAAAACAAAAATTATATTGACAAGACATTTTTGAATTTTTTGTCTGCACCAGTTTTCACAAATGGGGCCCATAGTAGCAGGGGTCACTGAAATACAAAGCTCCTGTATTGCTAACCAACCTCCTTTAAGTGGACTTGAGTCGACTGAGCTCACTTAAGGACTAAGGTTTCAAGTGTCAGGTTCAACACAGGATAAAAGAACAGGATTTCCTATTACTGCAGGTAACTGCGATATACAAATGCTGCTCCTTTTCTATGCAGAAGAAATGTATGAATTCCAAAATAGCTTATATGTAATATATATATATATATATATATATATATATATATATATATATATATATATATAGAATACGGTATTTCTAATATATTTAGTGATTCAAATCTGTAGTAAATGTGTTGTATTCTTAGCTTTAAACAGTGGAGGAGAAAAAACAACACAAAGCTCACATAGTGCATCAAATGATATAGTAAAAAAGCCCCAGATAGGTGATCAGTTCTGCTGACCTGGGTGGTTGCGCTAGGAGCACAACATCCTTGAAAGCGTGTTTTAAAATATTGCTGCAGTCTGGGTTCCGATCTGGATCCAAAGGGTCCAGTGGTAAATGGTAATTTGAGAAGTTTGAGGAAAAAACTGATTTTCCCTGGCGCTGCTAACTGGTAAAACCCTTCTTGAGTTATGAGGATTTAAAACAAGCAAATGTAATATCAGATATTGTTTTAATTACTACGCGTTTCAAGGCTGGACTGGCCTCTTCATCAGGTAAAATACAAATGCTATCCTATTCTTAGCTTTGTCCTTTACTCTTGACTAGGAAGGACTGGGTAGTGGTATTTCACTGTCTTTAATGTCCAATATGGGAAAAAAAACTTGTTGTATATAGACTACAGAAATCAAGAATAAGTAAAAGAGAATTATGTGCACCTCATAATATATTATTTATATAGGTATATACTTGGGGTGAAGCATAAGGTGATGGTAATTCATCAGGTTCACTATAACATATGTCAACCTGTCTTTGTAAATATTCATGAATGTAAACTCTAGATTTCATTTGACAAATGTCATATACTTAAAATGCTCCCAGTGTACAGTAGTAACCAATATGGAGCCGTGTAACTGATCTCACCTAAGGAAGTCCGGTATCTTCATCTGCTGCAGCAATGTAAGAAGCTTACTATACATTGGTTTGGTTTTAGTCAGCTATTCGTTGATATTTTTGTACCTTCTGTATAACTTGTTTCACTGGGCTGGCACAATGTCATCTTTATGGTTCAAGGCCCGGTTAATACAAAAAGTCATTCATACAGGTAACCAGTAAAGTCATCTTTACATCACCTCATAAATACCCATTGTTCTACATCTCGATGGAGTCACTAGGAGAAATTGATCAACCTTTATAGCGTAGAAAAGTCACAAAATAGCCCAAAAGTCAAAACGTCTTTTACACCGCCTTTGAATTTTTTTTAAAAAGGAGGCGAGGCTTACAAAGGGGGGTGGGCTATCGCAGCCTAACACATTTTTTCGAATTTTCATTAGAAAACTGGTGTAATGTATAGCGGAAATCTACACTGGCCCCTAGCTAGCATAGATTTCACTTTGTGGGGCATAGCAAGGTAAATGCCTAGGCTGGATCCCATAACTTACCCCCTAGATTGGACTATCCACACTGTCAGACCACCCCCCAATTGGATAACAAAAAAATAAGCATACTTTTACCTGACTGCTCCTCTTCTCGCCCTATGGGTTCCCTCAGGGTCTCACTACCGACCACGGCTCATACAACGTACAGGCGCCAGACAGCGCAAGGACATTGTATGTGAGACGGCACTGTTAACCAGGGTCGTATCTAAAGGCTCATGGGCCCTGATGCAAAGGTACTTCTTGTCCCCCCCAAACTTCTCATGGCCGATGGCCCGCAGCTTTTAGCTGTATCGCTGAGTCTCCTAAGTGACCCAACAATGCAGCACTAGCAGCCAGGGGCGTGACTAAGGTCTTAAAACATATGGGGAAATAGCCCCAATACATATGTGTCCCCCCTCAAAAAAAGTGTACATTTATGTATATGTGTGTGTATATGTGTATGTATATGTGTGTGTGTGTGTGTGTATATATATATATGTATATCTGCAGTCATAGGTGTTCTTGCACCTGCGTATTTTGTATCATTTAGTTGGAATGTGCTGTTCAATTTTTGTTGTGTTTATGGTATCCATATATGTGGGGTTAGTGACTGCCTCCACTTGTTGTTCTTGCACTCCTCCCACTCTGCCCTGGGTGATTTTAATCAGTTCAATGCTGGATCCTACCATCCCCAGGAATATATGTAGGCTTAGTCCCAGTTCTGGGTGTATGTGCAGCGTAGGTTCCCACCTTACAGAGGTCGCCTTGTCGTGGCAGCTGGGCTAACACTTTTTGATCAAAATGTGCACTAAGAACCTCCCTATTTGTAGGTAGATTTAGCTTTAGTGCATATCTATTTATATTTAGTGGTTTAGGTGGCATTAGTGTTGCAGGGTGCTGTCGCCATTTTTTTATATCTGCTATATATGTATATATATATATACACACACACACACATATACATATATACTGTATATGAGACATCATATCTCTAGCACTGCGACCCTATAGCTATGGATAGGATTAGATATAGGGCCCAGCTCGCTGACATTGCGGCTCAAGCGCCGGACCCAGGAAAGGTAAGTATAATAATGGTTTTGCTTTTTTATGTGTTACTAATTATTTTTGTGTGTTTGTGTTTTTTTACAAGTTCAGTTGTTGGACTACTTCAGATTCGAGGACTACTTGTAAGTGGGATTTTTATTTCAATAAAAAAAAATTGTATGTCTTTGTATTTTTTTAAACTTTATTACTACCGCCTTAGTAATAGCTGCTGGCCTATTGACAACGTCCATTACTAAGGTGGGCTTAGTGTTAGACATGAAGAGGCTAACACTAACCCCCATTATTACCCCGATACACACCGCCACTCTGGGTACAGGGAAGAGCCGGGTACGATCCAGTACCCGACCATCTGCAGTAACGGAGGGACACTGGCATGGCCGTAGGCTGTTATTATCAGGCTGGGAAAGCCCAAAAACAGTGGGTCATCTCACCTTGATAATGCTAGGCTGCTGCTGCTATGTTGTATCTGGCTGGTTATAAAAATGGGGGAACCCCACATCGTGCTTTCCAATTATTATTATTATTTTTTTTTAAATGACATGTCCCCCCCATTTTTCATAACCAGCCAGATACAACACAGCAGCAGCAGACTAGCATTACCAGGGTGGGAAAGGACCCTTTTTTTGGTCTTTCCCAGCCTAATAGTGCCAGCCTGCGGCCGCCCCAGTGCCCGACCATCACTACAGATGGTCGGGTACTGGATCGTACCCGGCTTTTCCCAGCATCCCTGGTGGCGGTGGGTACTAGGGTAATCATGGGGGTTATTGTTGACCTTTTCACCGGCTGGCACTAAGCCCCGGCCTTAGTAAAGGACGCTGTCAATCAGTCAGCATCCATTACTAAGGTGGTTGCGATAACGTTTAAAAAAAACATAGAAAAAATAGGTTCATTGAAACCTACACACAACACCCCACACAACTCTCATAACCATTTTATTGAGAATAAAAAAAGCCAACCTAGTCCAACGACCGAACCTGTAAAAAAACACAAACACACAAAAAAAAACATTAGTAAGGGCCTGTTCACATCACCGGAGCCCTTCCTCTGAGGGGTTCCGTCTGAGGTTTCCATCGTGTAACCCCTCAACAGAAAGGCGAACTTAAACCTCAGCTTCCATTTCCCTCACCATTGATCTCAATGGTGACAGAAACATTGCTAAATGTTTCTGTTTGTCACCGTTGTGACAGGATTCCGTTGTTTTGCATTTTCGACTGCGCTATTGATTCTGCCAAAACAACGGAACACGTTCACAACGGTGACAGTCGGAAGCCATTAGCAAAATTTCCGTCACCATTGAGATCAATGGTGATGCAAACGGAAGCTAAGGTTTCCGTTTGCCTTTCCGTTGAGGGGTTAACCCGACGGAAACATCAGACGGAAACCCCTCAACAGAAGGGCAACACTGATCTGAACAGGGCCTTAGATACAGAGCCCATGTGCATGTGTGATACTGTTTGATGGACCCTGTATCTAAGCCTAGGTAGGCTTAGATACAGGGTCCAGCAGACAGTAATCTTATACAATATAAGATTACTGTCTGCTGGGCCATGTATCTAAGCCTAACACATGGTAGGCTTAAGGGTATGTTCACACGTAGTCAACCAAAACGTCTGAAAATCCAGAGCTGTTTTCAAGGGAAAACAGACCCTGCTTTTCAGACGTTTTTTTACCAACTCGCATTTTTACCAACTCATTTTTTTACCAACTCGTTTTTGGAGCTGTTTTCATTGGAGTCTATGAGAAAACAGCTCCAAAAACGTCTGAAAGAAGTGTCCTGCACTTCTTTTGACGAGGCTGTATTTTTACGAGTCGTCATTTGACAGCTGTCAAACGACGATGCGTAAATAACAGGTCGTCTGCACAGTACGTCGGCAAACCCATTCAAATGAATGGGCAGATGTTTGCCGACGTATTGTAGCCCTATTTTCAGACGTAAAACGAGGCATAATACGCCTCGTATACGTCTGAAATTTGGCCGTGTGAACATACCCTAAAAGGGATTGTCCAGTACCTAAACATTGATGGCCTATACTCAGGACTCCCGGGACCCCTGCCAATCAGCTGTTTTGAAGGGGGTGCAGCGCTCGTACGAGTGCTACCTTCTCTTCATTGCCCTTACCTGCTCACACTGTGAATCACTGACACGTCCGTCGGCGATTCACAGTGTGAGGAAATGACCAGAATGAAGGGGAAGTAGCACACGTATGAGCGCTGTACCCCCTTCAAAACAGCTGATTGGCGGGGGTCCCGGGAGTCAGACCCCGACCCATCAGCTTCAGCAGACAGTGGTATTAAACTTACCCTACTCTTCGGCTTCAGCGGATTTCCTGACTCCATCCAGGGTCGGGATGTTGTGCGCAGCGCATAGCGTAGTGACATCATGCGCTGCGCACAGTGCTTTGACGTCAGAACCTCCAATAGTGGGGAAAGTAGTGGATGGCGCACAGACGCAGTAGTTATGCCACAATTATGTCGCGCCGTGAGAAAAATGACACATATTTATTAAGAGGCGTGCGCCTCTAAATAAATCTGTTGTATCCTTCTCCAGCGGAGTATAAAATGTCAATCTTAGTAAATCTGCCCTACTGTGTTTTTCAGAGACACTATAACATTATACAACACCCTAAGACATATTTACAGTGGCTCTAAATTGGAGCTTAAACTTAAAAGGGTATTCCTTATATAATCCATGTCCTTGTCCATAGAACATATTGGACATTAGCAACCGGGGAATGAAAATAAAGTAGATAAATTTACAAAATCTTACCTGTCTCCTAGACACATAATGCCAATTCGGTCAGATGAACTCTTCATACAACGTTATGTGTGCTTGCTGCCTTTTTATGTTGCACACAGCTCAGGGTAAAATGTGATATGCTTAATACAAAGAATGTCTCCAGAGACAAAGACAAGTCACAACAACTTTTACTTTTGAGTGCTAAGATCATGTGTATTGGATTACAACCCAAAGACCATAAACAATAATAGGTAATAGTCTACCGGTCATGCATCTTTTGAGTATATACAGTATAACAGGAGGCTATTTCATAGAAATATTCTGAGCTGCATGGTAGATAAAGAATATTATAGAAGTATATGATCTCTAAAAGACAATATGGAGAAATAGAATTATTATTGTTATAATAATAGACGTGATCTAAAACTCCTACTTGCCAAACTAATAATCTACACAACTTTGATCTTTGATATGAAGATAATAAAAAAAAACTACGATGTTCATGTTGTCTATAGTAGTATTCCCCAACCGGTGGATTGTAATTTGTTTGTATCTGTTAGGGATCTGCCAGGTACTACGTCTAGGTATACTCCTGGGATTAATCAATCCACACCTGAGGCCAGACCTGTTCGACTGACACCATCTCCCACCAACCAGGGTGGCAGGCTCAGGAGTGGGAGAGCCTATCGCGGCCTTGTCAGTCGGAGTTAGCTCCGCCCCCTGTCCTTTATTACCTGCCGTGTTCTCCTCCTCAGTGCTTGTAATTCTTCTGGATTCCTGGCCCCACTGCTGCTTGCTCCAGCCTGCTTCTGCCGTGCTTCTGCCTTGCTGCAGTTCCGCTTAACCTGCTTTGCTTTGCCTCTGGCTTGCTTCCTCCTCCGTGCTCACTTGGGTATACTCCACTTCATCCTGGTCCGGACTACTCATTCACCGCTCCGTTTCCTCGCGGCGTTCCGTGGGCTACTGCCCCTTCCCTTGCGTGTTCCCTGTTTGTTCTCCCGTGCACTTAGACAGCGTAGGGACCGCCACCCAGTTGTACCCCGTCGCCTAGGGCGGGTCGTTGCAAGTAGGCAGGGACAGGGCGGTGGGTAGATTAGGGCTCACTTTCCCTTCACCTCCTTCCTGCCATTACATAATTACAAGCCGTTACCTAGTCTACCATTTCTCCTACGCTGACGCTATCATGGACCCCCTTGAGACCCTGACCCAGCAGATGCAGGGCCTCTCCCTACAGGTCCAGGCCCTGGCCCAGAGGGTCAACCAGGGTGACGCTGCCTTAGTAGTTCCCCTCACCTCACCTCTAGAACCCGACCTCAAGTTACCTGACCGGTTCTCAGGGGACCGTAAGACGTTTCTCTCCTTCCGGGAGAGTTGCAGACTGTATTTCCGCCTAAAACCCCACTCCTCAGGTTCCGAGAACCAGCGGGTGGGTATCATCATATCCCGACTCCAGGAAGGGCCCCAAGAGTGGGCCTTCTCCTTCGCTCCTGACGCCCCTGAACTTTCCTCTGTTGATCGTTTTTTCTCTGCCCTCGGACTCATTTACGACGAGACTGACAGGACTGCTTTAGCCGGGAGTCAGCTGGTGACCTTACGTCACGGTAGGAGACCGGTGGAGGAATACTGTTCTGATTTTAGAAAGTGGTGCGTAGCTTCTCGGTGGAACGATCCGGCCCTAAGGTGCCAGTTTAGGTTAGGATTATCTGACGCCCTGAAGGATCTGCTGGTTAGCTACCCCTCTTCTGATTCCCTTGACCAGGTTATGGCCCTAGCAGTACGACTTGACCGACGTCTCAGGGAACGTCAGCTGGAACGCTTCAATGTGCTCCCCTCTGACTTTTCTGCGATCCCCCCCGAGGTCCCGTCTCCTCGCCCCTCCACGGAGGACTCGGAGGTACCTATGCAACTCGGGGCCTCCATGTCCACTCGACAACGTAGGGAGTTTCGCAGAATGAATGGTCTCTGCTTCTACTGTGGGGACGGCAAGCATCTTCTGAACACCTGTCCCAGGCGCAAGAATAAAAAGCCGGAAAACTTCCGCGCCTAAGTGATCATCGGGGAGGTCACTTGGGCGCACAGGTATTTCCCGTTAATGTGAAACGCAATAAAATTTTGCTTCCCTTTCAGGTCTGCCTGGCCGGTCTGCCACGGGCAGTGCTTTCGTGGATTCTGGCTCATCTGCTAATATCATGTCTGTGGAATTTGCTATGTCTCTAAAGATGCCATTTATTGATTTACCTTATCCTATCCCTGTAGTAGGTATCGACTCAACTCCCCTTGCTAATGGTAATTTTACTCAGCATACCCCTGTTTTTGAACTCCTCGTTGGCTCCATGCATTTGGAGCAGTGCTCTGTACTGGTGATGCAGGGATTATCGTCTGATCTGGTATTAGGTCTTCCCTGGTTGCAGTTGCATAAGCCCACGTTTGATTGGAATACTGGGGATCTCACCAAATGGGGTAGTGAATGTCTTATGTCATGTCTTTCTGTTAACTCTATTTCTCCCCGGGAGGAGGTAAACACGCTTCCTGAGTTTGTTCAGGACTTCGCCGATGTGTTTTCTAAGGAGGCCTCCGAGGTGTTGCCCCGCCATAGAGATTACGATTGCGCCATCGATTTGGTGCCTGGTGCCAAGCTTCCTAAGGGTAGGATATTTAATCTTTCATGTCCTGAACGTGAAGCTATGAGGGTGTATATCCAAGAATGCTTGGCCAAGGGTTTCATTCGCCCCTCGACTTCTCCTGTAGGTGCTGGCTTCTTCTTCGTGGGGAAGAAGGATGGTGGTCTTAGGCCGTGCATTGATTATCGTAACCTGAATAAGGTCACCGTAAGGAACCAGTACCCACTTCCTTTGATTCCGGATCTTTTTAATCAGGTTCAGGGAGCCCAATGGTTTTCTAAGTTCGATCTACGGGGGGCATATAACCTTATCCGCATCAAAGAGGGGGATGAGTGGAAAACTGCGTTCAACACACCCGAGGGTCATTTCGAATACCTGGTCATGCCCTTTGGGTTGTGTAATGCCCCTGCTGTCTTCCAGAAATTTATTAATGAAATCCTGAGAGATTACCTGGGTAATTTTCTTGTTGTGTACCTTGATGACATACTGGTGTTTTCCAAGGACTGGTCCTCCCACGTGGAGCATGTCAGGAAGGTGCTCCAGGTCCTTCGGGAGAATAATCTGTTTGCTAAGACTGAAAAATGTGTCTTTGGGGTACAGGAGATACCATTTTTAGGGCAAATCCTCACTCCTCATGAATTCCGCATGGACCCTGCCAAGGTTCAGGCTGTGGCGGAATGGGTCCAACCTGCCTCCGTTAAGGCGTTACAGTGTTTTTTAGGGTTCGCCAACTATTACAGGAGATTTATGGCCAACTTCTCGGTCGTCGCTAAGCCTCTTACGGACCTTACTCGCAAGGGTGCTGATGTCCTCCATTGGCCCCCTGAGGCCGTCCAGGCCTTTGAGACCCTCAAGAAGTGCTTTATCTCGGCCCACGTGCTGATTCAGCCCAACCAAGAGGAGCCATTTATTGTGGAGGTTGACGCATCCGAGGTGGGAGTGGGGGCCGTCTTGTTCCAGGGTACCAGCTCCCTCACCCATCTCCGCCCCTGTGCTTACTTCTCTAGGAAGTTTTCGCCCACGGAGAGTAACTATGATATTGGCAACCGCGAACTTCTAGCCATTAAATGGGCTTTTGAAGCGTGGCGGCACTTCCTGGAGGGGGCCAGACACCAGGTAACGGTCCTTACGGATCACAAGAATCTGGTTTTCCTAGAATCGGCCCGGAGGCTTAATCCTAGACAAGCTCGGTGGGCACTATTCTTTGCCAGATTTAATTTCTTGCTTACCTATAGGGCTGGGTCCAAGAATATTAAGGCTGATGCCCTGTCACGTAGTTTCATGGCCAATCCTCCTTCCGAGAAGGATCCTGCTTGTATTTTACCCCCTGGTATAATCGTTTCTGCCACGGATTCTGATTTAGCTTCTGATATCGCGGCTGATCAGGGTGCAGCTCCCGGGAACGTCCCTGGGGACAAACTGTTTGTTCCCCTGCAATACCGGCGAAGGGTGCTCAGGGAAAACCATGACTCCGCTCTATCTGGTCATCCTGGCATCTTGGGCACCAAACACCTCATCACCAGAAACTATTGGTGGCCTGGGTTGCCTAAAGACGTTAGGGCTTACGTCGCCGCTTGTGAGGTTTGCGCTAGGTCCAAAACCCCTAGGTCCCGACCTGCGGGCCTACTACGTTCCTTGCCCATTCCCCAGAGACCTTGGACCCATATCTCCATGGATTTTATCACCGATTTGCTTCCATCTCAGGGGAAGTCGGTGGTGTGGGTGGTAGTAGACCGCTTCAGCAAGATGTGCCACTTTGTGCCCCTTAAGAAGCTACCTAACGCCAAGACGTTAGCTTCTTTGTTTGTGAAACACATCCTGCGTCTCCATGGGGCCCCAGTCAATATAGTTTCTGACAGGGGGGTACAATTTGTTTCCTTATTTTGGAGAGCTTTTTGTAAAAAGTTGGAGATTGATCTGTCCTTCTCCTCCGCCTTCCATCCCGAAACTAATGGCCAAACGGAAAGGACTGACCAATCCCTGGAACAATATTTAAGGTGTTTCATCTCGGACTGTCAATTCGATTGGGTCTCATTCCTTCCCCTTGCTGAATTTTCCCTGAATAACCGGGTCAGTAACTCGTCAGGGGTCTCCCCGTTTTTCTGTAATTTCGGGTTTAACCCAAGGTTCTCCTCCGTTTCCCCTGGTTGTTCCAATAATCCTGAGGTAGAGGATGTTCATCGGGAACTGTGCACTGTCTGGGCCCAGGTTCAGAAGAACCTAGAGGCGTCCCAGAGCGCACAAAAGATTCAGGCGGATAGTAGACGTTCTGCTAACCCCCGGTTTGTCGTCGGGGATTTGGTCTGGTTGTCGTCCAGGAACTTGCGCCTTAAGGTCCCGTCCAGGAAGTTTGCTCCCCGATTTATTGGACCTTATAAGATCATTGAAGTCCTCAACCCTGTATCCTTCCGTCTGGAGCTGCCCCCATCCTTTCGCATACATGACGTCTTCCATGCCTCCCTCCTTAAACGCTGCTCCCCGTCCTGGTCCCCCTCGAGGAAACCTCCTGTTCCCGTTCTCACTCCTGAGGGGGTGGAATTCGAGGTGGCCAAGATTATGGACAGTAGGATGGTCCAGGGCCTGGTCCATTGGAGAGGATACGGGCCGGAGGAGAGGACTTGGGTACCTGCCCGTGATGTTCACGCTGGGGTATTGATCAGGAGGTTCCACCTTCTCTTCCCTACTAAACCGGGTCCTCTTAGTAAGGGTCCGGTGGCCCCTCATAAAAGGGGGAGTACTGTTAGGGATCTGCCAGGTACTACGTCTAGGTATACTCCTGGGATTAATCAATCCACACCTGAGGCCATACCTGTTCGACTGACACCATCTCCCACCAACCAGGGTGGCAGGCTCAGGAGTGGGAGAGCCTATCGCGGCCTGGTCAGTCAAAGTTAGCTCCGCCCCCTGTCCTTTATTACCTGCCGTGTTCTCCTCCTCAGTGCTTGTAATTCTTCTGGATTCCTGGCCCCACTGCTGCTTGCTCCAGCCTGCTTCTGCCGTGCTTCTGCCTTGCTGCAGTTCCGCTTAACCTGCTTTGCTTTGCCTCTGGCTTGCTTCCTCCTCCGTGCTCACTTGGGTATACTCCACTTCATCCTGGTCCGGACTACTCATTCACCGCTCCGTTTCCTCGCGGCGTTCCGTGGGCTACTGCCCCTTCCCTTGCGTGTTCCCTGTTTGTTCTCCCGTGCACTTAGACAGCGTAGGGACCGCCGCCCAGTTGTACCCCGTCGCCTAGGGCGGGTCGTTGCAAGTAGGCAGGGACAGGGCGGTGGGTAGATTAGGGCTCACTTTCCCTTCACCTCCTTCCTGCCATTACAGTATCCTTTCCATGTGGATTATAGGCTGTTGACATGTGCAGCTATTATTGTGAACCATTGACAAGTGATGGCTGCAGAGTCTCATGCAGGTAGAGTCTTACTACTTTTCCAAACATAAATTAGATTGTCGTTGGTGGGTGTCATCATAAATATGGCATGGCAACTTCATTCACTAACACAAACACAATATCTAATAATTAATTTGACTTAAACTTAATAGCGTTATTATTGCGGTTGGAGCTGTGTTTTTCTGACAAAGAGCTTCGTTGATACAACCATCCAGATAAATGACAAATTATGTCTGCCTGCAACTGCCACTAGAGGGAGCTACCTCTAGTGGCAGTTGCAGGGTTCTCATTGATTATGTAGCTCTACTAAGCCACAATCAGTATGGCACTGGCTAGACTGGGGAGTGGAGTCTAAGGAATCTCTCTGTTCTTCACCCTCAATCCCCGCAAAGACTTGTGGACTTTCCCAATCGTGGTACCCATATTAGTCCCTGATTGGTGGAAAGTGTGCTGAAGAAACTGTAATATAGGCAGGATCAGAGTCAATAATCACCATAGAAGTATGCAACAAGCGAGAAGAGACAAGAATTGTAGTAGGAGAACGGGCCGAGGGTCAGAACCAGAAATAGTACAAAAGGCACCAAGCAACAAATCTAAGGTGCAAGACAGAAGTGAAACATTATTGTCGGCGTCCCCTTTACATAGGGCAACTTGGCCGACGTCACCCAGAAGCGCCGGTTGCGATAGAAACACGACGTGGACAGTAGCTGGAAGAAGGAAGCCACAGACTGGAGACAAGACAGGTTTGCATCTGTTAGCAGAGGGCAGCTCTGGAGCAAGGAGAGGTGAGTCAGTTTGCCTTGCGTTTGGTGGCTGGAGCCGCGACCGCTAGCGGGAACACACAATTGGAATGGGGAGTAGTGAGTAATAGTTTTATGGTTTCTTTGTTTTTCTAAAGGTTTCCAGGTTTTTTTGGAAAAAAATGTTTTAAAAAATGTGTGATTCCTATACATGAAATTTCCCCCCCTGTGATGCAGAATATACAATGGACCCTAGTTATGTACGTGTAATCTAACAGTGGTCACAATGTTTTATACATGTTTATGAATGTAATGACATTATCTTATCCTTTCACTGACATTAATGTTATTCCTTTCACTAATTGCTGCGTCATTCAGCTTTAAATTTGTATGATAATTGAAAATGAGTTAGATGCCTGATGTTTTAAGGGATTTTCACAATGAATAGATTAATAGAAAGCAAGCAAAGAGAGCTCATGCTTTCCAGAGTGGATCTATAGTCGATGGTGCCCAGGGGAAGTTCCAGGTAGAAGGTTTTTATTAATTAATGAGAAGCAGAAACACAATCTGCCTAAAAGCCAAAGTCCACCTGATGGAGGCTTCAGATATACCATCATATACAGATATACACTGTGAAGAGTTTCAACAATGCAAAATTATACATGCAATCCAAATAAAAAGAGGCATAAATATATAATGCTCCTAAGTAGCAGAACATTTCTTGTGGCTGCTGTTCTGTTTAGATACAGTACATACTATCAGCAATATATACATAGATCCCTAATGCCGCGTCGATGGATGAGGGTTTTAAAGTAATGCAGATAGTTATTACATACCACAATACGGAGCGACATTACAGGTTGTAACCCAAAACATGGACAGGTACTTGCAGGATTCAAGGAATCCTGTCCCCAGATGTATTGTGCAAGACTAAGCAGCAGAAACATCCAAAAGACTGAACAGCAGTGGTGGAGATTAAGGGCAGTCTAAGGGTATGTGCACACGAGAACTGTCTTTTACGTCTGAAAAGACGACGACGACGCGTAAATGACAGGTCTTCGGCACAGTACGTCGGCAAACCCATTCAAATGAATGGGCAGATGTTTGCCGACGTATTGTAGCCGTATTTTCAGATGTAAAACGAGGCTTAATACGCCTCGTCTATGTCTGAAAATAGGTCGTGTGAACCCAGCCTAACCATTTGGGCATTAGGGCAGTGCCCATGATCTAATTGCCCCACATCTAATTGGTAAGTTAAAAGACTCCTAAAATAGGGCCTGCAAAAATGCCTGAAAATATAAGTGCATGTGCACGTCATAGCTATAGTGGTTGGTAAGGGGCTCAGATCCAGGGCCCAGATCACACTCTGCCCACCCCTGGTGACAATCTCTTCCCTACTACTCTGAGTGCTGCTGACATGCAAATGTCTACTGTCTCATACTGTAGATAATACTACAAGGTTGCTCTACCCATTGACTCCCATCTTTTCTCCAGAGGCAAAGCAGAGATTCATCTTGCATTCAGCTAAATGATCAATGAGAAGTAAAGGGATATAGGCACTTCTATAGAAATATTGAGGGATGGGTATAAAACAGCCAGTGGACATGAAGATTGTTTGTAAAAAAAATAAAATATTGATACTCCATAAAAGTCAAAATATACTGTTAACTTTTGAGGGATGAAAGTAATGAAGTCTTCATTGTCTTTTCAGAAAGTTTTTTTTGTTGTAATCATTAGGGCACGTTCACACGTGGCGGAATTGTTGTGGAATTCCGCTGCGGACAGTCCGCAGTGGAAATCCGCAGCAGACAGTTTGTCCATTGGTTTCCACACCTTTTTAGTTATCTTCGTGCAGACGTTGCGGAAACTCCGCTGCGGACCATAGGCTGCGGTGCTGAATTTTCTGTCTGCAGCTTACACTGTCTGTTGCGGACTTGTGGCGTAATTTCTCCATTGACTTCAATGGAGTTGCAAAATTACGCAATTAAATCCGCAGATGTTATGTGTGTTGCGTTGCAGATTGCTTTTGCGAACAGGATAGTTCATCATTCTGGTTTCGAGGTCTATAGCCAGACTGAGATGGAATGTTTTAAAAGAGAGCAGGGTGTACTCTTCACCTGAAGCCGTAACGACTGATCCGCAGCATTTTACTTCACATTTTAGGCAAAGGCGCAACGGAATCTGCAACACAGATTATGTGCGGCATTGATGCGGACAGTGTCTGCAGAATTCCGCCACATCTGGACATGCCCTTACTGTTTTGGATTGAGGTAGTTATGTGATCCTGCTGTCTACTTTTCATATTCATTAAATTAGCTAATCAAGTAATTTCATTTTCATTACATGTATAATGGCACTCATAAATATTTTAAACCTAATTTCCATTTTATCTTTTTACTCACTAGAAGCAGCACGATAATGTATTTGTGGAAATCAATGTAGACATCTGAAATATTTGATAAAGAGACGCACATTGGGAGTCATGTATTCAATTTGTACAACACTTTTGTTTGTTTTGAATGCTGCTGAGAAGAGAGATGGTAGGATTGATATGACAGAATGGAGATTTGCAGGTGATCTGAGGGATTTTGTAGAATTAGTGTGAAAAGGGAAGTGTCCATAGAGATTTGCAGTGTGTATATATATATATATATATATATATATATATATATATATAAATATATATATATATATATATATATATATATATATATATATATATATATACTAGTCCTTCCCCATGAATTAGAGTATCGTCAAAAAGCTAATTTACTTCAGTGATTCAATTAAAAAAATTGAAACTCGGTCCGTGCAGGAGCTCCGGCATGCTTGGTACCATCAGCTGCCATCCGCCCTCCTAAAACCTCTGGGGGTGATTGCTCCTGCGTGGCTGTGTTTCCCACATCCTGGAGAGCGGATCGAACCGGGTCCGGCACGAATCCGGGCTCCTAGTATGTTGCGGCCCAGGAAGGAGGCTGTATCCCCGGCCTCGATTTGGGAGTGGCGGGCCGACGACTCCCGTTGAGGCGGGCTCAGCTGCTGTAAGTAATGGAGTCCAGGACAGAGGGGCTGATACACCGCTGTGCCTAGTTCCCTCAACAGCTGCCTCCCTCTGGAGCCCATCAGAGCTCCTTTCGTTTTGCGGCCTAGCTGGAGGCCCCGATCGCCGGCCTCGATTTTGTAGCGGTGCACCCCGACGACTCCCGTTGAGATGGGCCCAGCCTCTGCAGGCAGAAGAACCCAGGCCGGAGGGGCTGCCACACCACTGTGCCTAGCTCGCACACAAACTGCTGCACTCCGTAGCTCACCGTAGCTCCCGTTCAGGGAGTGACACTACCCCTTTTTCCCAACTGGGCGAAACCCCACGAGGTCCTCTGTTACTGCACCTGTTAGGCTTGGCAACCTTACAGTGGGCAATCCCTGCCTTTTCCTGTCCACAGGATTATGTTTTCCTGCCTAGACCCGCTTGAGCGCCGCACCTTGCCTTCCACACAGGCCTTAATAAGCTACACGGCTGCCTTGCCCTGCTCTAGTCACTGGGGTACCCTCCCGCCAATCAGATCATTGCTCCACTCAGGCTGATCTTACTTCCACATACTCATCTTTGCTAGGAAATGTGATCGTAACGTGGCCTTTTCATTCCCGTCTCCCTTAGACACATATACAAAGCAAGATGGTGAAAATTGGTCAGGCTAAACACGGAGACCCTCCTACTACCCCCAAACAAAAGACATCCCTACCGGACATGGATAAATTCCTGAAAAGACGCTCGCCCCAACGATCTACATCCACTAAACGGTCACTGCTGCCTAACGATCATCGTGACACTTCTGATGCTGAAAGTTACATAGAGGAAGAAGTGACACCTGACCCACCTTCTATGATCTCCATTTCTACTAAAGGTTTGCAAAAGATTATCGAGAAAGCCCTACAACCTGTAATGGGAGAACTTGCCGATATTAAGCAGGAAGTCCACCACATTGGAGCTAGAGTTGAGCTACTTGAAGAAACCCAAACTACTCTTCTCACTCATGGAGACGCGACCTCCTCGGCTCTTCAGGCTTGTCAAACTCATCTGAATTCTCTTCACACCTATTTGGAAGATCAGAACAATAGGGGAAGGAGCAATAATTTGCTGATAAGGGGAATGCCGGAAAACTTCCCTCCGCATGAGACCATGTCCATGACTAAGAAAATCCTGGACTTTGTCCTCAGCCCTGATTAGCCCCCAGACCTACAGATTGAAAGCGCACATAGGACTCTACGTCCAAAACCCAAAGAGGGTGAACCACCAAGGGATATTGTATGCAAGATACTGTCTTTTCCTATCAAAGAAGCGGGGCTCCGCAAGACACGGGGTATGCCTGACCTTATGTTTGAGGGACATAAACTGACTTTCTTTCAGGATATTTGCCCGACCACCCTATCCAAACGTAGGTCTCTAGGGATTGTCACGGACCGTCTCTGATCCCTAAAAATACCGTACAAATGGCTTTTCCCTTTTGGACTATCCTACCATTTCCAAGGTCGGTTGTTCATTGTTCGTTTAGCGGAAGATCTAGAGAAAACTTGCCCTTCACTAGACCTTGACCATATCGCCATCCCCTTTTGGCAACCTTACACAGATGTAGCCTCTCTTCCCTCTCTGCCTAAGCCTGATGTCTGGCTGAACCCCAGAAAGCCCGACTAAGAAGAGACCGGCAAATAACCCTCCATGATAGACTTGCGGCCCTGCTTAAGATTGTGTTTTGTTTGCATCCATGCCATGTCTGTCTAGGGATATGTTTGTGTACGGATTTATTGTCCTAACTTACATTTTTTTCTTTCTTCAGGTGCTTTCAAATCTGTGCTTTAAAACTGTTTGGCTACAGTCTGCCTTGAATTTTAGTCGTCTTGGTGCCCGGATGACAAGTGTTCACGGGTGCATATTCTTATTCACTCGTTCACTCTTCTCCCCGCCGCCACAACTCTCCGTCAGTGAGTGCTTAACTGACTAATACCACACTGTGGATCAGTGCAAATATCTTTACTAAAACATTTGAAAACAATTTACTTCTTATTGTTTTCTTTTCTGTGTTTCTCATCTTTTCTTTCTCTCTTCATGCTGGTGAATTTATGTCACGTATTCAGGTTACGACATTGAACGTTACGGGCTTCAACTTCCCTACTAAGCGCTCCCAGGTCATACACTCCCTTAAGAAAATGGATTTGTCTGTGCTGCTGCTACAGGAAACCAACTTTTTGAAAGGTAACGTTCCAAACCTTCCTAAATCGCCTTACACTACATGGTTCCATTCATGCAATGATAGTGGCAAACGTAACGGAGTCAGTATAGCACTAAGGTCTGACATTCCCTTTGAATTTGTCTCCCAGATTGCTGATGGTGCAGGCTGCTTTCTTTTCATAAAAGGTAAAGTGGCGAACACCCTGACTACCATTGGGAATATTTACGCCCCAAACTCGGGTCAGATTCCCTGGCTATCTGCGACTCTAGACACGTTTTCTCAGGGCCTAACGCTTCTGGGAGGGGACTTCAACATTGCGCTTGAGCCCCTTCTGGACTTCTCTATGGGAACCTCCGCTCACAGCTACTCAGGTCTGAGGAAAATCCGTAGAATCCTAACATCTTTACGATTGATGGATGTGTGGAGATCCTTCCATCCCACGGCTAGGGAATATACCTTCTACTTCCACCCCCACCAATCTGACCAAAGACTAGATTACCTGTTCATCATGGATAGCCAACTCCCTTTAATAGATTCCCCCTCTATAGGCAAAATACTCCTGTCTGACCATGCCCCAATGTCCATGTTCCTCAACATACACACTATTTTGCCTAGGCAATATAAATGGAAACTTAATGAAACTCTCCTATACTCTTCGCGCAATAAGCAGTGAGTTGAGGCGGCGCTGAAGTCCTACTTTGTTGAGAATGATACACAGGATGTCTCCGCTAGCACTATATGGGAGCCCCGTAAGCCAGTGATCAGAGGAGTCCTCATAAGCATAGGTTAGTTTATGAAACGAGAGCGGTACTGGGACATTGATTACCTTCTTTCCCGAATATCTGACCTTGAAAACCAGCATTAACGGTCCGCAGCTCAAGGGGTTCTTTCCTCGCTTATACTTTACAGAGAAAGACTCAAACAATGTTTGAATTTGCGCACGGCAAAGGCATATACCTCTGCTATTCACAAACACTACATGCATGGTGACAAGGGGAGCAAACTCATGACTTACTTAGCTAAAAAGAGAAGACAGCAGAACTATATCCCCAAAATCAGGTCTCCTACTGGAGCTGTACTTGAGGACACCAATGACATTGCTGCTGAGTTTTGCTCCTTCTATCAAACACTGTATGACCTACGTCCTGGGGAGACGCCCAAGGAGCTTGCGGACAGAACTGAGATGATTGAATCTTTCCTAGACTCCCTCTCTCTTCGTACCTTAACTGCTACGCAAAAAACCCAACTAGAATCCCCTTTTTTAGTTAAAGAAATCCGTGATGCGCTCTCCAGTTTGCCCTCTAGTAAGTCCCCAGGTCCTGACGGCCTTCCAGCCTCATACTATAAACAGTTTGGAAACGTCCTGCTGCCATTCTTCCTCATAGTATGTAACTCTCTTAACGCTTCTCAACATTTCTCTCCTTCAGCGCTCGAAGCACATATTTTGGTATTACCAAAAGAGGGTAAAGACCCGTCGCTATGTGGTAGTTATTGCCCTATATCAATTTTTAATGTGGATGTCCAATTATATGCCAAAATCATAGCTAACAGGATGCAATCCTTACTCCCATTCCTGATTGACCCAGAGCAGACGGGTTTTGTTAAGGGGAGAGAGGGTAAACACAACACTACGCGAGTTCTCCATCTGATCCAGTACACTAGGTCGAGAAATATCCCTTTGGTTCTATTGTCTACTGATGCAGAGAAGACTTTCGACTGGGTGGACTGGACCTTTATGGTCAAGGCGCTTTCCCGTTTCGGCTTCCCATAACTCATCATTCACAAAATCCTGTCTCTGTACACTTCCCCACATGCTAAGGTTAGAGTAAATGGCCACCTATCGCGGCCATTCCAGATCAGGAATGGAACAAGACAGGGTTGCCCACTCTCCCCCTCCTTTTTGTCCTCACAATTGAGACCTTAATCCAGAGTCTGCGTCAGGAGCCACTTCTGTCGGGGGTCTACATTGGTGACAGAGTGCATTGCACAGCGGCTTGCTTATTTTCATCACTAAGCCCTCCACAGCTCTACCCCGACTTCAAGAGATGCTTACCCATTTTGGTGACATATCCAATTTTAAAATTAATTCTGGCAAATCCGAGGGACTAGGTGTCTCCTGCACTCCGGCTCTATTAACATCTCTAAAACTCAGCTCCTCCTTCCTACTGCGCTCAGATACTATAAAATACCTAGGAATTAATTTAACTCCCTCACCTGAACACTGGTATCAACGCAATTCCACACCCTTACTCTCCGAGATTAAAGTCACTATCCTGTCTTGGCGTATCCCATATATTTCATGGCTTGGTAGAACCAACTTACTTAAAATGATTATTCTCCCCAAACTCCTTTATCCATTCCAAACTCTCCTGATTCCCCTCCCTAGAGCCTTTTTTTTGCTGCCATTAGACAACAGTTTTCTAAATATATTTGGAATAATACTAAACCCAGAATAGCATTTCACACTCTTAAGCTCAAGGGGGATAGGACTTCCGGATATTGAATCCTACTACCACTCCGTACAATTAGCCAGGATAACTGAGTTGTTTGATCATACCTCAATCAGACTCAAGGTTCCCGAGGAGGACGGCACCATAGGCATGTCCCTTACCTCCCTTCTGTGGCTTGACAAATCCAACGCAGCCTTTTTTTTGTCTCGCAACTCTCTTACCTCTGCTTCATATCAGACATGGATGAAAGGTGAGGGGATGAAATCTCTGCACCAAATTCAAACTCCCCTGATGACGGTTCGTGATCTTGTGCAGTCGCAGACTGAGAGATTTCGAGATTGTTCTTCCCTTCCTAGAACAGCATCCTGCAGCACGTACGATTCCATACTGACTAACGGGGCTGCTCCTACCCTCCCTGAATTGCGGTCCCAACCTGGTTTCTCGTCTGTCAATTTTCTGACTTACACACACCTCAAAAGTGGTTACCTGGGATCGTTTAAGCAGGGACCAATAGACTGCCCGTTATCCTGGTTGGAAGCAACCCTCCTCCTTCGACAACCACCTAAGAAGCTTAGTACACTATACTATAATAATCTCATTAAGATGAATTCATCAATACAGCCCCCCTTTCTTAAAGCTTTGGAGTTGGAACTTAAGACTACTTTTTCTGATGAGGACACCAAGGAGGTTTTTTTAAACTTCCTTGGGACCTCAAGATGTATTAAATTGCAAGAATCCTCATACAAACTGACCTCTAGGTGGTACAAGACTCCCTGGGTATTGGATAAAATGTGTAATAAAATCTCCCCAGACTGTTGGAGGTGTCATAAAGACCCGGGAACATATATACTTTTGTGGTGAGAGTGTGAGAAAATCTCCCCCTTTTGAGCCCAGATACAAAATGTCCTCAACCACATAACTCATTCCTCTATTGTTATTTCCCCTCGTGTAGTGTTCCTAAACCTGTGGCCAACATTCCCTGGGGGGGCCCCCAAGGAGCTATGGTTACAGCTCTTCACGGCGTCCAAATCTCTAATACCGTTGTATTGGAAGACCGAGGTTGTGCCACCAATAAGCCATTGGCTTAGGAAGGGAGCCCAGCTTGCGAGAATGGAGGAGCTCTCGCATATTGAGTATCACTCTCATTCCAAGTACCAAAAGATCTGGGCACCCTAGTTTGAATTCTGCAAAAATGACTCCTTTCAACACCTCTGGGGTGCAGACCCCCCCCCCCCCCGTGTTGGATAATGTCTATTGATATTCTAGTTTGGGACTACTTTCTAAACATTCCCACAAGGCCTGATGTTCTTGGAGACCTCTCTCCTTGAGCGTTTCTTTTCCCTCCTTTTCTATAGCCTCCTTCTCTACCCCCTCCCCCTTGACGTTGGGTGCATGTGGTGAGAACTTACACCAAGATGCTCATACTTCTTTAATGTTCTGTTTGTATGATCGGTTCTGTTTAATATTGAGATAACGCATTGTACATACGAGTCTTCTTATTGTGAATTCTAACAATTACCCGTATATTGTATGTACTATGGCTCTTATGCATATTGTAACTCACATATTGCCTCTCTGAAAAAACCCTCAATAAAATTTTATTTTTAAAATAAAAAATTTAAACTCATATTATATAGATTCATTCCACAGAGTGATCTATTTCCAGCATTTTTTTCTTTTAATGTTGATGGTTATGGTAACAGTTAATGAAAATCCAAAATTTAATGTCTCAGAAAATTAGAATATTATATAAGCCCAATTTCAAAAATTATTTTTAATACCGAAATGTTGTCCTACTGAAAAGCATGTACAGTATATGCGCTCAATACTTGGTCGGGGCTCCTTTTGCATGAATTACTGCATCAATCCGGCGTGGCATGGAGGCGATCAGCCTGTGGCACTGCTGAGGTGTTATGGAGCCTTCAGCTCGTCTACATTGTTGGGTCTGGTGGCTCTCATCTTCCTCTTTAAGAATACTCCATAGATTCTCTATGGGGTTTAGGTCAGGCGAGTTTGCTGGCCAATCAAGCACAGGTATTGGTACTTTTGGCAGTGTGGGCAGGTGCCAAGTTCTGCTGGAAAATGAAATCCGCATTTCCATAAAGCTTGTCAGCACAGGGAAGCATGAAGTGCTCGAAAATTTCCTGGTAGACGGATGCGTTGACTCTGGACTTGATATATCACTGCGCTTGATTGGCCAGCAAACTCGCTTAACCTAAACCCCATAGAGAATCTATGGGGTATAGTTAAGAGGAAGATGAGAGACACCAGACCCAACAATACAGACGAGCTGAAGGCCACTATCAAAGCAACCTGGGCTTCCATCACACCTCAGTAGTGCTACAGGCTGATCACCTCCATGCCATGCTGCATTGATGCAGTAATTCATGCAGAGTCGGAGCCCTGACCAAGTATTGAGGGCATATACTGTGCATACTTTTCAGTAGGCCAGCATTTCGGTATTAAAAACCAAATTTTTAAATTGGCCTTATATAATATTTGAAAAAAATGATGGAAATAGATCACTCTGTGTGTAATGCATCTATATAATATATGGGATTCACTTTTTGAATTGAATAACTGAATTAAATAAACTATTTGATGATATTCTAATTCATTGAGAAGGAATAATGTTTGTGTGTATGTATATATATATATATATATATATATATATATATATATGTATACACATACATACATACATACATACATACACACACAGTATATATATATATATATATATATATATATTATATATAGCCTTGATAAAAAAATATCTCCTTGGTCTCCATGGTAACAGACTGCAAATAAACCCTGTGTGTAGTCTGATCCTGGAGTCGTGTAATTCTCTCTGTTACTAACCTGTAAGGTGGGGGAAGATGGGGTACGATGGTGGAACCCTCGCAAGAATGTGACTGAAAGATATGAAACGAAGCAGAAAGTTAGTAGTGCCTACCTTAACTTTTACCTTGCATTTAAAAATATGTACAGTTCTTTTTCTAGTGCTGCACACAGTCACAAAAATTATATACATTCTTCCCTTCTGGGAGACACATCAAGTAGTTCTAGTATTTACAATTTATAAAATTGTATTACTGCGGAGAACCACTGACTGTTGATCTTTGAGTTGACCAGACCAAAATTCTATTTTTTTTTTCTGAGTTGTTTTTGTATCATGATATGATCAGTGAATTGCTGCAAAACCAAATTAAGTCTCCACTCACAGATGGAAGACTGAACAATCTCCTTTTACTGGTAGAATTAATAAAACTGTGCTTACTCATATCTCCCTTTTTTAATTATGTGTTATTACATTTTGTGGAAGGATCAGAAATCATGGCAAATATACAAAAAAAAAGAAGGGCATTTGGAAGGGAGAAATAAATCCTAACGTTATTGTTTATTCTAGGAACTTAAGTAGTAACGCCACAGGTACCCTGCATAAAACATTTATAGCTAAAAGATAAAAGTCCTGAATGGAGACCCCAATCTACTATCTAAGAATTATGCAATAAAGAAAAATAAAGTATCTAGAGGATTTTAAAACTATTTGCTGTTTTTGTCAGCAAGATTTGGACTACTCTTTATTACTGTAGTCTATAGAACGTCACGTAATAGCCTATAGTTTGCAAGACATTGACCTATGGTGGTTTGATGAACAATTTACAGTAGGCTCTTCGGCAAAAAAATGCGGTCTTTAGAACTCTTAGGGCTCGTCCACACGTAACGGAAATGCCGCTTTTTTTCCGGCCTGAATTTCAGCCAAAAAATACGGAGCAGAATACAGTAGCAGCATAGTGGATGAGATTTAACAAATCTCATCCACATGCTGCGTAAAATTTCCGAGCCGATAATTGACCTGCGGTGCGTATTTTTCGGACTGCAGCATGTCAACTCCTGCTACGGAAAGTGTACAGAATTACTGCCTTTTTCATAGGAGATGTCTCCATCTCCTAACATTGGCAAACACGCAGCAATTTATACACCATTTTCTGCTGCAAAAACCGCAGGAAATGGTGCGTTTTTACCACAGCGGAAACCCTTTGACTTTTAACGAAATTGCTGCATAAATTTTCTGCAGCAATTCCGTTGTGTGTGGACAAGCACTTATATGCGATATAATGTACAGTGAATGTTTCACATGTTGAAAACATATCATCCAGTGTTTCCACAATGGGGCTCCAGAGCCACATGCAGCTCATGTAGCTCTTTCATCTGGCTCCTGACAAACAAGATTCTCTAGAGCGAGTCCTGGATTTCTGCCACGGCCCTACAATGTCACACATCTGCTCTGATTGTAGAGATGATTCATAAATCACTTCTGTAAGAGTTGCTGTATTTTTAATATATAGGTTATACCAGCACTACTGTAGTAGCTTTACAAATTGACATTCAATTTAATTATTTTAAAGTTTTGTATATTTTTTCCCTTCCCCTTATTTGTGGCGAGAAAACAATTCGTACTAGGATTATTAGGATTTTAATTCTTAGGAGATGCTGATCTTTTCTTTGCTTCTTTTAGGATACATAGTAGCAGGTACCGTATTTTTTGGACTATAAGACGCACCTGACTATAAGACGCACCCAGGTTTTAGACAACAGAAAATAGGAAAAAAATTATTTGTTAAAAAATAATTTATTCTGTTTCACCACATTCTGAGAGCCAAATTTTTTTTAGATTTTTTACATCGATTGAGCGGTGTGATGGCTTACTTTTTGCGGGACGAGCTGTAGTTTTATTGGCACCAGTTTTTGGTACATACGATTTTTTTTGTCACTTTTTTTAAAATTTCATATTTTAAGCACTAAGCTGACCAAAAAACTATTTTGATGTTTTCAATTTTTAAACTCACCATGCGAGTTAAATAATGGTATAGTGTAATAGATCAGACTTTTACGGACACAGCAATACCAAATTATTTTATTTTTTACATTGTGCTTGGGGAAAAATGGGAAAAGTTTTTTTTTGGACTTTTAATATTATTATTTTTTACACTCCTGAAAATTTATCTAACATTTATTTATTTTTTACACATTTTATTACTTCCCCTAGAGGACTTGAACCAGCGGCCACTTGGTTACATGTGGAGTTAGGGAAACAGCGTAGTTACGCTGTTTCAGTAACTCCCATAGTAGCGAATGGCAGTTACGGAAGCAGCATAGCATGTGAGCTATGCTGTTTCCGTAACTACTGTTCAGTTCTATGGGATTTACGTAAACAGCATAGCTAAGCGAGTTATGCTGTTTCAGTAACTCCACATGTAATCAAGTGGCCGGGAGAGCACAGAAAGCTAGAACAGAATTTAGGGGGCCCCGTTCGAGAGATAGGTGCGGGTCCCAGAGGTCGCTATTGACCACGGCATTTAACTAGTTAAAGGGGTTTGCCATAAAACACATTTAAACCCTATCCACAGGATAGGGGCTACATGTGAGATCGCTGGGGGTCCCACTGCTGGGACCCCCAGCGATAAGGAGAACAGGGGACCACCCAAAGCGCTACATGAGAAGCCTGGACTTCCGGATTCTGTGTCCGGCTTATCCGTACCGTAGCTCCATAGAGATCATTGGAGAGCCACTCGCGCATGCGCAGAAGAATCCCATTGATCTCTATGAAGCTGCCGGACACAGAACGCGGAAGTCACATCTTCTCATGCGGCGCTCTTGGTAACTTTCGGTCCCCGTTCTCCTTATCGATCACACATGTATCCCCTATCCTGTGGATAGGGGATACATGTGTTTTATGGCACAAGCCCTTTAAACTGGCAGGAAGAGCGAAATTGCTGTTCCTGGCCGTTAGAGCAGCGTGTCAGAAGCTGACACCTGCAGTGTATGGTGCGGGCTCAGCGCGTGAGCCCGCTCCATACATCATCCCCCTCCAGCTCCATGATGTGCCGGCACGTCATGGGTCGGGAAGGGGTTAAGTAATGACGCGGTCATGGGGCCCGGCGAGGATTACATCCACTGAACTGTAGTGAACAACATTAACTATCTCATTACAATAGCAACTGATAAGAAATTAGATACACTATATGATCAAAAGTATTAGTACGCCTGCACATTACACCTACAGGTGCTTTTATGGCATCCCATTCTAAATCCATAGGCATTAATACGAAGTTTGTCCCCACTTTGGAGCTAAAACAGCTTTCACTCTTCTGGGAAGGCTTTCTACAAGATTTTGGAGAGTGTCTGTGGGAATTTTTGTCCATTTATCTAGAAGAGCGTTTGTGAGGTCAGACACTTATGTTAGACAAGAGGACCTGGCTTGCAATCTCAATTCTGGTTCATACCAAAGATTTTTTTTGGGGTTGTGGTCAGAGCTCTGTGCAGGCCAGTCAAGTTTTTCCACACCAAACTCTACCATGCCTATAACTTTGCTTTGTGTACTGGGGTATAGTAATTTTGGAATAAAAAAAAATTGTCAAAAATGCCTTGTTATGCTGAAGCATTAAGATTTCCCTTTACTGGAATTAAGGGGCCTAGGCCAACCCCTGAAAAACAACCCCAAAGCATTATCACTCCTCCACCAAACTATACAGTTGGCACAATACAGCCAGGTATAACATTCACCTGGCATTCAACAAACCCAGACACTTCCATAAGACCACCAAATAGAGAAGGGTGATTCATCACTCCACAGTAAATGTTTCCACTGCTCCAGAGTCTAGTGGCGGCGTGCTTCACACCACTCCATCCGATGCTTGGTATTGTGCTTGGTGATGAAAGGCTTGCATGCAGCTGCTCTCCCATGAAAACCCATTCCATGAAGATCCCGGGGCAAAGTTTTTGTGCTGATGCTAATGCTATAGAAAGTTTGAAAATTTGCAGTTATTGAGTCAATTTTATGAACTATGCGCCTGAGCACTTGGCTACCCTGCTCTTTTCGTTTATGTGGTCTGCCACTTTGTGGATGACTTGTGTAACGTCCACTGGGTTGTGGACCCTCTGGACTTCTCCACAGATGAGAGTAGCAGCTGGCAGCAGATAACAGGCCACATGCAGGTAATTGGTAGCTCGATACGGACACATAACTTGTAGCTGGATACAGATAGGTGACCTGTAGCTGGATACAGGCAGGTGCCAGGTTACTGGACACAGACTGGTGCCGTATTACTGGAAACAGGCTGTGGCTGGATTACTGGACACAGGCAGGTGCTGGATTACTAGAGACAGGCTGGTGCCGGATTACTGGATACAGGCTCATGCTGAATTACTGGAAACCGGCAGATGCCGTATTACTGGACACAGGCTGGTGCCAGATTACTGGACAAAGGCAGGTGCCGTTGTACTGTACACAGGATGGACACGGACATAGGATTAGGGAAACACGATACAGAAACCTTTGCAGAATAACACAAGGTTTGTCCAATATTGCTCAGGCACTGGGGCAGAGGGCAGGCTTACTTATAAAGCCCCGGGTGTGCAGGGATAGGTTGGGGACACTTGTACTAGCGTGCACGCTGGCCCTATAAGACATAGCAAGGGCACGTATGTGCACCCTACGGTCACACATGGCAGTGGAGGAGGCAGGAAGCAGAGTGCGCCAACATCCCTGACAAGGGAGATGCCTGCGAGCATGGACAGACTGACAACCGCTACCGTCGGGGGGAAAGAAATGCAGGTGGTCATTGGCCGCCGATGCCATAGTACTCCTCCATTATGTCCCCTCCTCTTGGGTCCAGAGCATAGGAGGAACTTCTTGATGAGAGGTGGGGCATCAATGTTCTTTTCACGTTCCCAAGATCGTTCCTCGGAACAAAAACCCTTCCAGTCCACAAGATAAAAGGTCTCCCCTCCTACTTTCTTGTAGCCTAGAATCTCCTTCACTTCAAAGACATCTGAAGACTCCCAGGGAGCAGCCGCAGAATTCGAGAACTTGCTATACCAGTTGAGGACCACAGGTTTCAGGAGAGACACATGGAAGGATTTGGGAATTTTGAAGGTAGGAGGCAGCCGAAATTTCTAGGACACAAAATTAATTTGTCGGCCTTTTCATATGAGCGCTGCTTCCCCTTCATTTCTTGCTCATTGTGAATCTTCGTCCCGCATTTAGCGGCGATTCACAGGTATTGCAGCCTTTTCTACGATTCACTTCAATTGGTGAAAAGACTGCAATACCTTTGAATCGCCGCTAAATGTGTGTCGAAGAAACACAGTGAGCAAGTAGAAATAAAGGGGAAGCAGCACTCGTACGAGCACTGCACCCCCTTCACAACAGCTAATCGGCGGGGGTCCCTGGAGTCGGACCCCAACCCATCACCTATTGGTGGCCCATCCTGAAGATAGGACATTATTTTATACTGGCTGGAAACCTGCATTAAAAAAATAAAATAGAGTATACACAAAGTATGTGTTCAGATGTAAGCTCATCGTGTATAGATTCTGGTTTCAGGTGTGCAGTTTCCCAGGAGCAATGGCCAGACAATGGGCCTTGTAAGCAACAGCATGGCAATCCAAAAGAAAAGTGATAGTAATCCAGCAGGTGTCGGTTAAAGCATGACATTTATTAATGCATTAAAAATTCATGTCCAAAAGGATGATGCAATGTTTAAAATGACTTACATGTTTCAGACCATTGTAACATTACGGTCTTACTCATAGCCTACTTGGTCTCAGTGGAGAGACAAGTTTAAAACCAATACCATGTAGAAAATCCCTCCCCCTTCTATCCAACACACGTGTCATTACCGAATTAGCCTAGAAAACAATATTCATCTTTAACTCTTGATGGCCATGTGAAATCAGCCTTTAAACCCATTGCACAGAACTGAGAAAAAAAGCACTTATATTTCAAGCACAAGCTTATAGAAATTCAGACAGTAAAATATAGTATGGCAGTCATATATGGAGAAATTTTTGCATAAATACATGAGATCAGATCACAAGTTCATACCATTTGGGGCCTGGTATCCAATTTGAGGATCCAGAAAGCCCTTTTGGTATGCACCTTGCGCCCCCACTCCCTCCCCCCCTTAATAGTTTTAATAACTTTTTTGATGCCTGTTACCATAAAAAAGTTGGTGTTTCCCCTGTGGACTTTTAAGAGGTGTCTGGATGCTGCCAATGGTTTACGGGTGCCAGGAAGCTTAATATCGTATAGATGTTCACCTATTCGTTTTCTGAGAGTCCTCTCATTGCACCCCACATATTGGATATTGCACCTCGTGCAACATATCATATACACATGTGTTGAACCACAGTTGATAAAAGTATTAATGTGAAAAATCTCCTGTTAAATGGCTGATACGAAAGTTTGATGCTTGTTTACATGGTTACATAAACCGCAGCGGGGGACCCTTAGTATCCAACCAGGTTGTTTTAAAAAAAAAACAATAAAACAATTCTGGTATATGCTTGGTGATATATTATTTTCAATGGTTGATGCACTAGCTATAAACCTACATCCATTTCTTAATATCGCAGACATTGTCATCCTTATATAAAATGGAAGGAACTTTATAATGATTTTGGTTACTTGATAATAATCATTATTATATTCAAAGTTAAAGTGACCGGTGTTAGCTCACTATTTTCTACCTTACTTCTTTTATTTTTTTCCACTAAGTCTGCCCTAGTTCTGGAGTCTGCTATATTTTTAGCTCTGCTTATGATTGGTTTACTGTACCCCCAATGGCGGAATCTCTGTGTCATATGTTCACTTTCCTGGCCAAAATCAAGGTCCTCCGTACAAGAACGATGTGCCCTATAGAGCTCACCAACCTGCAGGTTATTAATAAGATGCGCGGGGTGGCAACTGTTGGCATGTAGTAAACATTTTTTAAGCCACGCTTCGAATCCCACCCAATCCACGCCCTCATAGTGCACCCCATAGTATAATGCCCCGATAGGTGCCACCATACAGTATAATGCCCCCATACAGTATAATGCCCCATACAGTATAATGTCCACACAGATGCCCTATACAGCGTAATGCCCACACATATGCCCCATACAGTATAATGCCCACACAGATGCCCCATAGAGTATAATGCCCACACAGATGCCCCATACAGTATAATGCCCACACAGATGCCCCATACAGTATAATGCCCACACAGATGCCCTATATAGTATAATGCCCACACAGATGCCCCATACAGTATAATTCCTACACAGATGCCCACATACAGTATAATACCCATACAGATGCCCCCATGCAGTACAATGCCCAATCTAATTTTCCCATACAGCATAATTCCCCATAGCGGCCCCCAGAGTATAATGGCCCCCATAGCTGCCCCCACACAGTATAATGCTCTCCATAGTTGCCCCCACACAGTATAATGCCTCCCATAGCTGCCCCCACAAAATATAATGCCTCCCGTAGCTGCCCCACAGTATATTGCCCCCATAGCAGCCACCACAGTATAATGCCCCACACAGTATAATGCCCCCATAGCTGCCCCACACAGTATAATGCCTCCCATAGCTGCCCCCACAGTATAATGCCCCACACAGTATAATGCCGCCTGATAGCTGCCCCCACAATATAATGCCCCCCCAAAGCTGCCCTCACAGTATAATGCCACACATAGCTGTCCCCACAGTATAATTCCCCCCATAGCTGCCCCCACAGTATAATGCCACCCATAGCTGCCCCCACAGTATAATGCCCTCCATAGCGGCCTCCACACAGTATAATGCTCCCATAGCTGCCCCCACAATATAATGCCCCCATAGCTGCCCCCACATTATAATGCCCCCCATAGCTGCCCCCACAGTATAATGCCCCCCATAGCTGTCCACACAGTATAATGCCACACATAGCTGTCCCCACAGTATAATGCCCCCCATAGCTGCCCCCACAGTATAATGCCACCCATAGCTGCCCCCACAGTATAATGCCCTCCATAGCGGCCTCCACACAGTATAATGCTCCCATAGCTGCCCCCACAATATAATGCACGCATAGCTGCCCCCACACTATAATTCCCCCCATAGCTGCCCCCACAGTATAATGCCCCCCATAGCTGTCCCCGCAGTATAATGCTGCCCATACAGTATAATTCCCCTCATATAATAAAATGCTCCTATAGCAGCCACCATATCAGTCCCCCTTCCCTACCCAGTATAATACCCCATAGTGCCTAATAGAAAAATAATAACATAGTTACTTACCTATCCCCGTTCCCATGACGGGTGGAGGATCCTTCTCCTTCGGTCTGTGCTGTGAGTACATCGCGCCTGCCTGCGCCGTGCTGCTCACGGCAGAGTGAATGCTGAAGAAAGGAGCCATTGCTCCAGCATTCAGGAAACGGGACAAGTGCTGGCAGCGCTGTGTGGCTACGGGGGCCCTGTGGGCCCCCCAGGCTTAGGGGCCTGGTCGCAATTGCGGCTGTTTGAACTCCTAGAGCTATGCCACTGATACTGTAGCCTATGGCAGGGCAGGGAGATACCTCCCTGCTCTGTCATAGTGTTTAATAGCATCTGCATCCGAAGCACGCAGACACTATTGAATGTGGCGTCACTATCACTGTAGAAGCCATAGCGGCTGCTAGTGGCAACCCAGGCATGGGGGGACCCGTGCCGGCTGGCGTCACGGGCCTCCTCATGCTGCGGACCTGTAGCAGCCGCTATGGATTGTGGTATAAGTATGCTATGTACGCTGGTATGGTGGCAGTAGGACCCTCCCGGATGAGGATACAGTCATCTATATACTGTACATACCATAATACCAGCGTACATTGGCCATTAAATTATTGTCGCAACTGCAGACATACCTCTCTTCCCACCAAGCTACATATAAGTTACCCAACGATGGTGAGAAGCAAGCCCCCATCTGGCAACCCTGTAGTTGGAGGTAGTATTGACCATTAAACCAGAAAAAATTGTGTTTAAGCAGAAACAGGACAGTAGTTGTCAAAAAATTAATCAGGCCCTCATTATAATCAGTGTGTTTCTGCAACATGTATATCATAACATACACAGCCCTGTCATGTGGTATACATGTATACACTGTCACGTAGGGTTCATGGACCCACTGGGCCGTACCGCCTTGGCGGTATAGCAGCTGGCCAACAGGGATCAGGTCAAAGTCTATAGTTTGTATAGGGTACCTGTCTCAGCTCGGACAGGAGCAAGGCAGGCTCTGCTGGGACTAGGCAGCGGGTAGACGTCAGGGGTGGAGTAGCAGGATAGGCGTGGAATACAGCACAGCAAGATCACTGCACAGCACGGCACTTGACCAGGATAGCACGGGATACATTGGGAACTTGAAAACACTGGGAGACCATTTGCTTAGACAAACTAGGATATGACAAACAACGCTCAGGCACTGCAGGAAGGGGCTGGGCCCTTCATATAGTCCCGTGGGCTCATGGGCTAATTTCTCATTAAAGTCCGGTGCCGAGATGAGTGGAAGTGAGCGCTGGCGTCTCCTGAGTAGGAGACTGGGGCCAGCTCTCGCCGACCCATGGCTGCGGCCGTCAGGAGGTGAGTGAACATGAAGGCCCGCAGCCATGGACATGACAGTATCCCCCATCTTACGCCCCCTCTTCTTGGGGCCAGAGCGAGAGAGAAACTTCTTCATAAGGGTAGGAGCATTGAGTTTCTCCTCTGGCTCCCAGGACTTCTCTTCAGGAACAAAGCCCCTCCAATCCACCAAATAAAAAGTCTTTCCTCTCACTTTCTTGGTGTCCAAGATCTCCTTAACCTCGAAGGTGTCTGAAGGGCCGCTGGAGGTAACCGCAGGGCTAGGAGTCTTGGTAAAGTGGTTCAGAACCACCGGTTTCATGAGAGAAACATGGAAGGAGTTGGGGATCCTGAGTGTAGGAGGCAGCCGAAGCTTGTAGGCGACAGGGTTGATCTGCTGAAGGATGTCAAAGGGTCCGAGGAACCTGGGAGCAAATTTATATGATGGCACCCCCAGTCGAATATTCCTGGAGGACAGCCAGACCTTCGTGCCAGGAAGAAACTGAGGAGGTTCTCTTCTCCTTGTATCTGCCTTCCGTTTCATGCGGCTGACCGCCAAAAGGATGGAGGATACAGTCTGCTGCCAGATGTGCAGAAAGTCCCTAAAAATAGTATCAGCAGCTGGTACCTCGGACATATCAGGCACCGGAAGAGATATTCGTGGGTGTTGGCCATAGACAATAAAGAACGGTGTATTCCTTGTGGACTTGCTGGTGTGATTATTGTAGGAGAATTCAGCCCACTGGAGCAACTGCACCCAGTCATCATGCTGCTTGGAGATGAAGTGGTGTAAGTAGTTCTCCAAGATCTGATTGATCCTCTCGACTGGACCATTGGACTGACGATGTTAGGCCGAGGAGAAGTCCAACTTTACACCTAGGAGTCCGCAGAGGGCTCTCCAGAACTTCGAGGTGAACTGAACCCCCCGATCAGACACAATATTCTGCGGCAAGCCGTGCAGGCGGAAGATGTGTTGGATGAAAAGCTTGGCCAGTTGAGGAGCAGAAGTAAGACCGGTCAGAGGAATGAAGTGGCCCATCTTCGAAAATCGATCCACCACCACCCAGACAGTACTGCATCCAGCAGAGAGAGGCAGGTCAGTGATAAAGTCCATAGCTATATGCTGCCAGGGAGCATCGGGCAGAGGCAATGGCTGGAGCAGGCCAGCAGGTCTGGAGTGAGCGACCTTGTTAGCTGCAAAAACTGAGCAAGAAGAAACAAATTCCATAATGTCCTTGGGCAGCGTGGGCCACCAGAAATGACGGGCAATCAGATCTCGGGTCTTACGGGTCCCTGCATGACCTGCAAGTCTAGAGGAGTGTCCCCAGCGGAGGATTCTCCCTCTGTCAGCCAGGCGCACAAAGGTTCTCACTGGAGGAATGTCGCCAACTTGCAGGGGATTGACAGAGACAATATTGTTCTGTGGAATTTCCATGGTGTCTTCTGTCTCGAAAGACCTGGACAAGGCATCGGCCCTCACATTCTTGTCGGCCGGGCGATAATGGAGCTGAAACTGGAAACTGGTAAAGAACAGTGACCACCTGGCCTGACGAGGGTTCAGCCGTTGGGCCGTCTGAAGATAGGTGGGGTTATTGTGGTCCGTAAAAATCAGGATGGGATGAGCTGCTCCCTTTAGTAGATGTCTCCACTCCTCCAGGGCCAATTGATGGCCAGTAACTCCCGATCCCCAATCGAATGATCTATCAGGGGCATCACTTGCATCGGGCTTCCGGTGTAATGGCAGGAAGGAGGTGAAGGGAAAGTGAGCCCTAATCTACCCACCGCCCTGTCCCTGCCTACTTGCAACGACCCGCCCTAGGCGACGAGGTACAACTGGGCGGCGGTCCCTACGCTGGCTAAGTGCACAGGAAGACAAACAGGGAACACGCAAGGGAAGGGGCAGTAGCCACGGAACGCCACGAGGAAACGGGGCGGCGAACGAACAGTCAGGACCAGGACGAAGTGAGTACACCCGAGCAGGCACAGAGACAGAAGCAAGCCAGGGCAAGCAAGCAGGTCAAGCAGAACTGCAGCAAGGCAGAAGCACGGCAGAAGCAGGCTGGAGCAAGCAGCAGAGGCCAGGAATCCAAAAGAATTACAAGCACTGAGGGAGAGCACAGGGCAGGTAATAAAGGGCAGGGGGCGGAGCTAACTCCGAGAGACCAGGCCGCGATAGGCTCTCCCACTCCTGAGCCTGCCACCCTGGTTGGTGGGAGATGGTGTCAGTCGAGCAGGTCTGGCCTCAGGTGTGGATTGATTAATCCCAGGAGTATAGCTAGATGAAGTACCTGGCAGATCCCTAACAGTACTCCCCCTTTTATGAGGGGCCACCGGACCCTTACTAAGGGGACCCGGTTTAGTGGGGAAGAGGAGGTGGAACCTCCTGATCAATACCCCAGCATGAACATCACGGGCAGGTACCCAAGTCCTCTCCTCCGGCCCGTATCCTCTCCAATGGACCAGGTACTGGAGGGAGCCCTGGACCATCCTACTGTCCATAATCTTGGCCACCTCGAATTCCACCCCCTCAGGGGTGAGAACGGGAACAGGAGGTATCCTCGAGGGGGACCAGGACGGGGAGCAGCGTTTAAGGAGGGAGGCATGGAAGACGTCATGTATGCGAAAGGATGGGGGGAGCTCCAGACGGAAGGATACAGGGTTGAGGACTTCAATGATCTTATAAGGTCCAATAAATCGGGGAGCAAACTTCCTGGACGGGACCTTAAGGCGCAAGTTCCTGGACGACAACCAGACCAAATCCCCGACGACAAACCGGGGGTTAGCAGAACGTCTACTATCCGCCTGAATCTTTTGTGCGCTCTGGGACGCCTCTAGGTTCTTCTGAACCTGGGCCCAGACAGTGCACAGTTCCCGATGAACCTCCTCTACCTCAGGATTATTGGAACAACCAGGGGAGACGGAGGAGAACCTTGGGTTAAACCCGAAATTACAGAAAAACGGGGAGACACCTGACGAGTTACTGACCCGGTTATTCAGGGAAAATTCAGCAAGGGGAAGGAATGAGACCCAATCGAATTGACAGTCAGAGATGAAACACCTTAAATATTGTTCCAGGGATTGGTTGGTCCTTTCCGTTTGGCCATTAGTTTCGGGATGGAAGGCGGAGGAGAAGGACAGATCAATCTCCAACTTTTTACAAAAAGCTCTCCAAAATAAGGAAACAAATTGTACCCCTCTGTCAGAAACGATATTGACTGGGGCCCCATGGAGACGCAGGATGTGTTTCACAAACAAAGAAGCTAACGTCTTGGCGTTAGGTAGCTTCTTAAGGGGCACAAAGTGGCACATCTTGCTGAAGCGGTCTACTACCACCCACACCACCGACTTGCCCTGAGATGGAGGCAAATCGGTGATAAAATCCATGGAGATATGGGTCCAAGGTCTCTGGGGAATGGGCAAGGAACGTAGTAGGCCCGCAGGTCGGGACCTAGGGGTTTTGGACCTAGCGCAAACCTCACAAGCGGCGACGTAAGCCCTAACATCTTTAGGCAACCCAGGCCACCAATAGTTTCTGGTAATGAGGTGTTTGGTGCCCAAGATGCCAGGATGACCAGATAGAGCGGAGTCATGGTTTTCCCTGAGTACCCTCAGCCGGTATTGCAGGGGAACAAACAGTTTGTCCCCAGGGGCGTTCCCGGGAGCTGCACCCTGATCAGCCGCGATATCAGAAGCTAAATCAGAATCCGTGGCAGAGACGATTATACCAGGGGGTAAAATACAAGCGGGATCCTTCTCGGAAGGAGGATTGGCCATGAAACTACGTGACAGAGCGTCAGCCTTAATATTCTTGGACCCAGCCCTATAGGTAACCAAGAAATTAAATCTGGTAAAGAATAGTGCCCACCGAGCTTGTCTAGGATTAAGCCTCCGGGCCGATTCTAGGAAAACCAGATTCTTGTGATCCGTAAGGACCATTACCTGGTGTCTGGCCCCCTCCAGGAAGTGCCGCCACTCCTCAAAAGCCCATTTAATGGCTAGAAGTTCGCGGTTACCAATATCATAGTTACTCTCCGTGGGCGAAAACTTCCTAGAGAAGTAAGCACAGGGGCGGAGATGGGTGAGGGAGCTGGTACCCTGGGACAAGACGGCCCCTACTCCCACCTCGGAAGCGTCAACCTCCACAATAAATGGCTCCTCTTGGTTGGGCTGAATCAGCACGGGGGCCGAGATAAAGCACTTCTTGAGAGTCTCAAAGGCCTGGACGGCCTCAGGGGGCCAATGGAGGACATCGGCACCCTTGCGGGTAAGGTCCGTAAGAGGCTTAGCGACGACCGAGAAGTTGGCAATAAATCTCCTGTAATAGTTGGCGAACCCTAAAAAACACTGTAACGCCTTAAGGGAGGCAGGTTGGACCCATTCCGCCACAGCTTGAACCTTGGCAGGGTCCATGCGGAATTCATGAGGAGTGAGGATTTGCCCTAAAAATGGTATCTCCTGTACCCCAAAGACACATTTTTCAGTCTTAGCAAACAGATTATTCTCCCGAAGGACCTGGAGCACCTTCCTGACATGCTCCACGTGGGAGGACCAGTCCTTGGAAAACACCAGTATGTCATCAAGGTACACAACAAGAAAATTACCCAGGTACTCTCTCAGGATTTCATTAATAAAATTCTGGAAGACAGCAGGGGCATTACACAACCCAAAGGGCATGACCAGGTATTCGAAATGACCCTCGGGTGTGTTGAACGCAGTTTTCCACTCATCCCCCTCTTTGATGCGGATAAGGTTATATGCCCCCCGTAGATCGAACTTAGAAAACCATTGGGCTCCCTGAACCTGATTAAAAAGATCCGGAATCAAAGGAAGTGGGTACTGGTTCCTTACGGTGACCTTATTCAGGTTACGATAATCAATGCACGGCCTAAGACCACCATCCTTCTTCCCCACGAAGAAGAAGCCAGCACCTACAGGAGAAGTCGAGGGGCGAATGAAACCCTTGGCCAGGCATTCTTGGATATACACCCTCATCGCTTCACGTTCAGGACATGAAAGATTAAATATCCTACCCTTAGGAAGCTTGGCACCAGGCACCAAATCGATAGCGCAATCGTAATCTCTATGGGGGGGCAACACCTCGGAGGCCTCCTTAGAAAACACATCGGCGAAGTCCTGAACAAACTCAGGAAGCGTGTTTACCTCCTCCCGGGGAGAAATAGTGTTAACAGAAAGACATGACATAAGACATTCATTACCCCATTTGGTGAGATCCCCAGTATTCCAATCAAATGTGGGATTATGCAACTGCAACCAGGGAAGACCTAATACCAGATCAGACGATAATCCCTGCATCACCAGTACAGAGCACTGCTCCAAATGCTTGGAGCCAACCAGGAGTTCAAAAACAGGAGTATGCTGAGTAAAATAACCATTAGCAAGAGGAGTGGAGTCGATTCCTACTACAGGGATAGGATAAGGTAAATCAATACAAGGCATCTTTAGAGACATAGCAAAATCCACAGACATGATATTAGCAGATGAGCCAGAATCCACGAAAGCACTGCCCGTGGCAGACCGGCCAGCAAACGAGACCTGAAAGGGAAGCAAAATTTTATTGCGTTTCACATTAACGGGAAATACCTGTGCGCCCAAGTGACCTCCCCGATGATCACTTAGGCGCGGAAGTTTTCCGGCTTCTTATTCTTGCGCCTGGGGCAGGTGTTCAGTAGATGCTTGTCGTCCCCACAGTAGAAGCAGAGACCATTCATTCTGCGAAACTCTCTACGTTGTCGAGGGGACATGGAGGCCCCGAGTTGCATAGGTACCTCCGAGTCCTCCGTGGAGGGGCGAGGAGACGGGACCTCGGGGGGAATCACAGAAAAGTCAGAGGGGAGCACACTGAAGCGTTCAAGCTGACGTTCCCTGAGACGTCGGTCAAGTCGTACTGCTAGGGCCATAACCTGGTCAAGGGAGTCAGGCGAGGGGTAGCTAACCAGCAGATCCTTCAGGGCGTCAGATAATCCTAACCTAAACTGGCACTTTAGGGCCGGATCGTTCCACTGAGAAGCTACGCACCACTTCCTAAAATCAGAACAGTATTCCTCAACCGGTCTCCTACCCTGACGTAAGGTCACCAGCTGACTCTCGGCTAAAGCAGTCCTGTCAGTCTCGTCGTAAATGAGTCCGAGGGCAGAGAAAAAACGATCAACAGAGGAAAGTTCAGGGGCGTCAGGAGCCAAGGAGAAGGCCCACTCTTGGGGCCCTTCCTGGAGTCGGGATATGATGATACCCACCCGCTGGTTCTCGGAACCTGAGGAGTGGGGCTTTAGGCGGAAATACAGTCTGCAACTCTCCCGGAAGGAGAGAAACGTCTTACGGTCCCCTGAAAACCGGTCAGGTAACTTGAGGTCGGGTTCTAGAGGTGAGGTGAGGGGTACTACTAAAGCAGCGTCACCCTGATTGACCCTCTGGGCCAGGGCCTGGACCTGTAGGGAGAGGCCCTGCATCTGCTGGGTCAGGGTCTCAAGGGGGTCCATGATAGCGTCAGCGTAGGAGAAATGGTAGACTAGGTAAGGGCTTGTAATTATGTAATGGCAGGAAGGAGGTGAAGGGAAAGTGAGCCCTAATCTACCCACCGCCCTGTCCCTGCCTACTTGCAACGACCCGCCCTAGGCGACGAGGTACAACTGGGCGGCGGTCCCTACGCTGGCTAAGTGCACAGGAAGACAAACAGGGAACACGCAAGGGAAGGGGCAGTAGCCACGGAACGCCACGAGGAAACGGGGCGGCGAACGAACAGTCAGGACCAGGACGAAGTGAGTACACCCGAGCAGGCACAGAGACAGAAGAAAGCCAGGGCAAGCAAGCAGGTCAAGCAGAACTGCAGCAAGGCAGAAGCACGGCAGAAGCAGGCTGGAGCAAGCAGCAGAGGCCAGGAATCCAAAAGAATTACAAGCACTGAGGGAGAGCACAGGGCAGGTAATAAAGGGCAGGGGGCGGAGCTAACTCCGAGAGACCAGGCCGCGATAGGCTCTCCCACTCCTGAGCCTGCCACCCTGGTTGGTGGGAGATGGTGTCAGTCGAGCAGGTCTGGCCTCAGGTGTGGATTGATTAATCCCAGGAGTATAGCTAGATGAAGTACCTGGCAGATCCCTAACATCCGGGGCCCAAGCCCCGGATCTTTGGCCCGGTGCCCCGGATTCCCCGGTGACTGCCACATTCAGAGGTGTAGCTACAGGGGTCGCAGCAATTTGGGCCAGGACGCGGCCCCCGCACCGCGTCTATAAAAATTTACTATAGTAACTGGGGCCTATGCCATAATATACACGGGCCCCTGTTTCTATAGTAAGAACACCATACTTACCCTCCTTCCGGAGCACAGCGGAAGTCCTGATATCTTCTCGCGTCACGACGTCACAAAGCAGTGCGCCACACATGACTTCATGACACTGGATGGTGTCAGGACATCCGCTGCATCCAGAGCCGAAGAGGAGGGTAAGTGTAACATTACTGCCTGCTGGGGTCCTATATCTAAGCCTGCCTTGTGGTAGGCTTAGATACAGGGTCTAACAGACAGTATCACAGATGTACCCTGTATCTATGCCTACCACATGGTGGACTTAGATACATGACCATGTAAGATACTGTTTGATGGGACATGTATCTAAGCCTACCTCATTGTAGGCTTAGATACAGGGCCCCAGCAGACAGTAATCTTATACTGTATAAGATTACTGTCTGCTGGGGCCCTGTATCTAAGCCTAACATGTGGTAGGCTTAGATACAGGGTCGAACAGACAGTATCACACCTGGGCCCTGTATCTAAGCCTACCACCTGTGTTACAAATGTTTTTTTTTTAAGTTTGTGTTTTTTAACAGGTTCGGTTGTTGGACTACTTCAGATTCGAGGACTACTTCGATGACAGCTTTTTTTATTCTCAATAAAATGGTTAACGAGGGCTGTGAGGGGGCGTTTAATTTCAATAAAAAATTTTTTGGGGTATTTTCTTTTAAACTTTTATTACTACCGCTTTAGTAATGGCCACTGGCTGATCGACAGCATCCATTACTAAGACGGGGCTTAGTGCTAGCTGGTACAGAGGCTAATACTAACCCCCATTATTACCCCGATACTCACCGCCACTAGGGGTACCAGGAAGAGTCGGGTACAATCCAGTACCCGACCATCTGTAGTGATGGCTGGTACTGGGGCGGCCGCAGGCTGTTATTACTAGGTTGAGAAAGCCTAAAAACAGTGGGCCTTCCCATCCTGGTAATGCTAGCCTGAAGCTGCTATGCTGTATCTGGCTAGTTATAAAAAATGGGGGAAAACCACGTCATTTATTTATTTTTTTTAAATGGAAAAGACTAACTAGCCAGATACAAAATAGCAGCTGCAGGCTAGTATTACCAGGGTGGGAAGGGTCACTGTTTTTGGCCTTTTCCAGCCTAATAATACCAGCCTGCAGTCGCCCCAGTACAGGACCATCACTACAGATGGTCGGGTACTGGATCGTACTCAGCTCTTCCCGGTACCCCTGGTGGCAGTGGGTAACGGGGTAATAATGGGGGTTTAGTGTTAGCCTTTTTACTGGCTAACATTAAGCCCTGCCTTAGTAATGGACTCTGTCAATCAGCCAGCGGACATTACTAAGGCGGTAGTAATAAAGTTTAAAAAAATACAAGGACATAGAAAAAATATTTTATTGAAATTTAAAAAAAAACACATAAACCCCCATTAACCTTTTTATTGAGAGTAAAAAAGCCATCATCGAAGTAGTCCTCGAATCCGATGTAGTCCAACATCTGGACCTGTAAAAAAACACAAACACAACAAAAAAATAATTAACACATAAAAAAGCAAAACTATTTTTAGGGCTCGTGCATGCACAGCGGAATTGCTGTGTTTTTTATGTCCGGAATTGGGAATGGAAAAAACGCAGCAGAATATAGTAGCAGCACAGTGGGGGAGATTTAACAAATCTCATCCACACGCTGCGTAAAAATTCTGAGACTAAATTGACCTGCGGTGCATTATTTTCAGACTGCAGCATGTCAACTCCTGCTGCGGAATGTGGACAGAAATGCTGCATTTTTCATTGGAGATGTCACAATCTCCTAGTGTTGTGAAAAACGCAGCAAAATACACACCATTTTCTGCCGTAAAAAAAAGTTTTTGCCGCAGTGGAAAGCCTGCAGCTTTCAACGGAATTGTTGCAGAAATTTTCTGCAGCAATTCGATTGTGTGTGGACAAGCCCTTATACTTTTCCTTTCCTGGGTACAGCGCTGGAGCCGCAATGTCAGCGAGCTGGGCCCTATATCTAATCCCATGATTTGTGATACTGTCTTCTGAGCCACTGCATCTAATCCTATCCATAGCTATAGGGTCGTAGTGCTATAGATATGCTGTCTCATATATATATATATATATATATATATATATATATATATATATATATATATATATATATATATACATATACAATCCAGATACAGATGAACACAGCACTCCAACACACCTATATATTAGGCCATGTGCTCTTACCACAGGATGAATCAGTTCCTCAACTTGAATATAAAACGACCATAGAACGAAGTAACAGCACCAGGACTTCAGAGAAGATGAAATTGAGAAAGGTTCTGTGATGAACCGAAATGTCGCTCACTTGAGGTGAATAAATCCACCCTGTTTCATCTTCTCTGAAGTCCTGGTGCCGTTTCTTTGTTCTATGGTCGTTTTATATATATATATATATATATATATATATACTGCATATATATATATATATATATATATATATATATATATACTGCATATATATATATATATATATATATATATATACTGTACATATATATACACATATATATGTACATATAGATATATAGACTACCGTTCGAAAGTTTAGGGTCATGTTAGGGATCTGCCAGGTACTACGTCTAGGTATACTCCTGGGATTAATCAATCCACACCTGAGGTCAGACCTGTTCGACTGACACCATCTCCCACCAACCAGGGTGGCAGGCTCAGGAGTGGGAGAGCCTATCGCGGCCTGGTCAGTCGGAGTTAGCTCCGCCCCCTGTCCTTTATTACCTGCCGTGTTCTCCTCCTCAGTGCTTGTAATTCTTCCGGATTCCTGGCCCCACTGCTGCTTGCTCCAGCCTGCTTCTGCCGTGCTTCTGCCTTGCTGCAGTACCGCTTAACCTGCTTTGCTTTGCCTCTGGCTTGCTTCCTCCTCCGTGCTCACTTGGATATACTCCACTTCATCCTGGTCCGGACTACTCATTCACCGTTCCGTTTCCTCGCGGCGTTCCGTGGGCTACTGCCCCTTCCCTTGCGTGTTCCCTGTTTGTTCTCCCGTGCACTTAGACAGCGTAGGGACCGCCGCCCAGTTGTACCCCGTCGCCTAGGGCGGGTCGTTGCAAGTAGGCAGGGACAGGGCGGTGGGTAGATTAGGGCTCACTTTCCCTTCACCTCCTTCCTGCCATTACATAATTACAAGCCCATACCTAGTCTACCATTTCTCCTACGCTGACGCTATCATGGACCCCCTTGAGACCCTGACCCAGCAGATGCAGGGCCTCTCCCTACAGGTCCAGGCCCTGGCCCAGAGGGTCAACCAGGGTGACGCTGCCTTAGTAGTTCCCCTCACCTCACCTCTAGAACCCGACCTCAAGTTACCTGACCGGTTCTCAGGGGACCGTAAGACGTTTCTCTACTTCCGGGAGAGTTGCAGACTGTATATCCGCCTAAAACCCCACTCCTCAGGTTCCGAGAACCAGCGGGTGGGTATCATCATATCCCGACTCCAGGAAGGGCCCCAAGAGTGGGCCTTCTCCTTGGCTCCTGACGCCCCTGAACTTTCCTCTGTTGATCGTTTTGTCTCTGCCCTCGGACTCATTTACGACGAGACTGACAGGACTGCTTTAGCCGAGAGTCAGCTGGTGACCTTACGTCAGGGTAGGAGACCGGTGGAGGAATACTGTTCTGATTTTAGAAAGTGGTGCGTAGATTCTCGGTGGAACGATCCGGCCCTAAGGTGCCAGTTTAGGTTAGGATTATCTGACGCCCTGAAGGATCTGCTGGTTAGCTACCCCTCTTCTGACTCCCTTGACCAGGTTAAGGCCCTAGCAGTACGACTTGACCGACGTCTCAGGGAACGTCAGCTGGAACGCTTCAATGTGCTCCCCTCTGACTTTTCTGCGATCCCCCCTGAGGTCCCGTCTCCTCGCCCCTCCACGGAGGACTCGGAGGCACCTATGCAACTCGGGGCCTCGATGTCCCCTCGACAACGTAGGGAGTTTCGCAGAATGAATGGTCTCTGCTTCTACTGTGGGGACGACAAGCATCTTCTGAACACCTGTCCCAGGCGCAAGAATAAAAAGCCGGAAAACTTCCGCGCCTAAGTGATCATCGGGGAGGTCACTTGGGCGCACAGGTATTTCCCGTTAATGTGAAACGCAATAAAATTTTTCTTCCCTTTCAGGTCTCGTTTGCTGGCCGGTCTGCCACGGGCAGTGCTTTCGTGGATTCTGGCTCATCTGCTAATATCATGTCTGTGGAATTTGCTATGTCTCTAAAGATGCCATTTATTGATTTACCTTATCCTATCCCTGTAGTAGGTATCGACTCAACTCCCCTTGCTAATGGTTATTTTACTCAGCATACTCCTGTTTTTGAACTCCTGGTTGGCTCCATGCATTTGGAGCAGTGCTCTGTACTGGTGATGCAGGGATTATCGTCTGATCTGGTATTAGGTCTTCCCTGGTTGCAGTTGCATAATCCCACGTTTGATTGGAATACTGGGGATCTCACCAAATGGGGTAGTGAATGTCTTATGTCATGTCTTTCTGTTAACTCTATTTCTCCCCGGGAGGAGGTAAACACGCTTCCTGAGTTTGTTCAGGACTTCGCCGATGTGTTTTCTAAGGAGGCCTCCGAGGTGTTGCCCCCCCATAGAGATTACGATTGCGCCATCGATTTGGTGCCTGGTGCCAAGCTTCCTAAGGGTAGGATATTTAATCTTTCATGTCCTGAACGTGAAGCTATGAGGGTGTATATCCAAGAATGCTTGGCCAAGGGTTTCATTCGCCCCTCGACTTCTCCTGTAGGTGCTGGCTTCTTCTTCGTGGGGAAGAAGGATGGTGGTCTTAGGCCGTGCATTTATTATCGTAACCTGAATAAGGTCACCGTAAGGAACCAGTACCCACTTCCTTTGATTCCGGATCTTTTTAATCAGGTTCAGGGAGCCCAATGGTTTTCTAAGTTCGATCTACGGGGGGCATATAACCTTATCCGCATCAAAGAGGGGGATGAGTGGAAAACTGCATTCAACACACCCGAGGGTCATTTCGAATACCTGGTCATGCCCTTTGGGTTGTGTAATGCCCCTGCTGTCTTCCAGAATTTTATTAATGAAATCCTGAGAGATTACCTGGGTAATTTTCTTGTTGTGTACCTTGATGACATACTGGTGTTTTCCAAGGACTGGTCCTCCCACGTGGAGCATGTCAGGAAGGTGCTCCAGGTCCTTCGGGAGAATAATCTGTTTGCTAAGACTGAAAAATGTGTCTTTGGGGTACAGGAGATACCATTTTTAGGGCAAATCCTCACTCCTCATGAATTCCGCATGGACCCTGCCAAGGTTCAGGCTGTGGCGGAATGGGTCCAACCTGCCTCCGTTAAGGCGTTACAGTGTTTTTTAGGGTTCGCCAACTATTACAGGAGATTTATTGCCAACTTCTCGGTCGTCGCTAAGCCTCTTACGGACCTTACTTGCAAGGGTGCTGATGTCCTCCATTGGCCCCCTGAGGCCGTCCAGGCCTTTGAGACCCTCAAGAAGTGCTTTATCTCGGCCCCCGTGCTGATTCAGCCCAACCAAGAGGAGCCATTTATTGTGGAGGTTGACGCATCCGAGGTGGGAGTGGGGGCCGTCTTGTCCCAGGGTACCAGCTCCCTCACCCATCTCCGCCCCTGTGCTTACTTCTCTAGGAAGTTTTCGCCCACGGAGAGTAACTATGATATTGGCAACCGCGAACTTCTAGCCATTAAATGGGCTTTTGAAGAGTGGCGGCACTTCCTGGAGGGGGCCAGACACCAGGTAACGGTCCTTACGGATCACAAGAATCTGGTTTTCCTAGAATCGGCCCGGAGGCTTAATCCTAGACAAGCTCGGTGGGCACTATTCTTTACCAGATTTAATTTCTTGGTTACCTATAGGGCTGGGTCCAAGAATATTAAGGCTGATGCCCTGTCATGTAGTTTCATGGCCAATCCTCCTTCCGAGAAGGATCCTGCTTGTATTTTACACCCTGGTATAATCGTTTCTGCCACGGATTCTGATTTAGCTTCTGATATCGCGGCTGATCAGGGTGCAGCTCCCGGGAACGTCCCTGGGGACAAACTGTTTGTTCCCCTGCAATACCGGCTAAGGGTACTCAGGGAAAACCATGACTCCGCTCTATCTGGTCATCCTGGCATCTTGGGCACCAAACACCTCATCACCAGAAACTATTGGTGGCCTGGGTTGCCTAAAGACGTTAGGGCTTACGTCGCCGCTTGTGAGGTTTGCGCTAGGTCCAAAACCCCTAGGTCCCGACCTGTGGGCCTACTACGTTCCTTGCCCATTCCCCAGAGACCTTGGACCCATATCTCCATGAATTTTATCACCGATTTGCCTCCATCTCAGGGCAAGTCAGTGGTGTGGGTGGTAGTAGACCGCTTCAGCAAGATGTGCCACTTTGTGCCCCTTAAGAAGCTACCTAACGCCAAGACGTTAGCTTCTTTGTTTTCTGAAACACATCCTGCGTCTCCATGGGGCCCCAGTCAATATCGTTTCTGACAGGGGGGTACAATTTGTTTCCTTATTTTGGAGAGCTTTTTGTAAAAAGTTGGAGATTGATCTGTCCTTCTCCTCCGCCTTCCATCCCAAAACTAATGGCCAAACGGAAAGGACTAACCAATCCATGGAACAATATTTAAGGTGTTTCATCTCTGACTGTCAATTCGATTGGGTCTCATTCCTTCCCCTTGCTGAATTTTCCCTGAATAACCGGGTCAGTAACTCGTCAGGGGTCTCCCCGTTTTTCTGTAATTTTGGGTTTAACCCAAGGTTCTCCTCCGTTTCCCCTGGTTGTTCCAATAATCCTGAGGTAGAGGATGTTCATCGGGAACTGTGCACTGTCTGGGCCCAGGTTCAGAAGAACCTAGAGGCGTCCCAGAGCGCACAAAAGATTGAGGCGGATAGTAGACGTTCTGCTAACCCCCGGTTTGTCGTCGGGGATTTGGTCTGGTTGTCGTCCAGGAACTTGCGCCTTAAGGTCCCGTCCAGGAAGTTTGCTCCCCGATTTATTGGACCTTATAAGATCATTGAAGTCCTCAACCCTGTATCCTTCCGTCTGGAGCTGCCCCCATCCTTCCGCATACATGACGTCTTCCATGCCTCCCTCCTTAAACGCTGCTCCCCGTCCTTGTCCCCCTCGAGGAAACCTCCTGTTCCCGTTCTCACCCCTGAGGGGGTGGAATTCGAGGTGGCCAAGATTATGGACAGTAGGATGGTCCAGGGCTCCCTCCAGTACCTGGTCCATTGGAGAGGATACGGGCCGGAGGAGAGGACTTGGGTACCTGCCCGTGATGTTCACGCTGGGGTATTGATCAGGAGGTTCCACCTTCTCTTCCCTACTAAACCGGGTCCTCTTAGTAAGGGTCCGGTGGCCCCTCATAAAAGGGGGAGTACTGTTAGGGATCTGCCAGGTACTACGTCTAGGTATACTCCTGGGATTAATCAATCCACACCTGAGGTCAGACCTGTTCGACTGACACCATCTCCCACCAACCAGGGTGGCAGGCTCAGGAGTGGGAGAGCCTATCGCGGCCTGGTCAGTCGGAGTTAGCTCCGGCCCCTGTCCTTTATTACCTGCCGTGTTCTCCTCCTCAGTGCTTGTAATTCTTCCGGATTCCTGGCCCCACTGCTGCTTGCTCCAGCCTGCTTCTGCCGTGCTTCTGCCTTGCTGCAGTACCGCTTAACCTGCTTTGCTTTGCCTCTGGCTTGCTTCCTCCTCCGTGCTCACTTGGATATACTCCACTTCATCCTGGTCCGGACTACTCATTCACCGCTCCGTTTCCTCGCGGCGTTCCGTGGGCTACTGCCCCTTCCCTTGCGTGTTCCCTGTTTGTTCTCCCGTGCACTTAGACAGCGTAGGGACCGCCGCCCAGTTGTACCCCGTCGCCTAGGGCGGGTCGTTGCAAGTAGGCAGGGACAGGGCGGTGGGTAGATTAGGGCTCACTTTCCCTTCACCTCCTTCCTGCCATTACAGGTCACTTAGAAATTTCCTGATTTTTGAAAGAAAAGCACAGTTTTTTTCAATGAAGATAACATTAAATTAATCAAAAATATACTCTATACATTGTTAATGTGCTAAATGACTATTCTAGCTGCAAACGTCTGGTTTTTAATGCAATATCTACATAGGTGTATAGAGGCCCATTTCCAGCAACCATCACTCCAGTATATATATATATATATATATATATATACATACACGCACATAATTTTTTTTTGGGGGGGTGGACATATGTTAGTACAAGGATACTTACTGCTGGGTTCCTGAATCTAAGTCTATCATGTGTGATACTGTCTACTGGGCCATGTATCTAAGCCTATCATGTATGATACTGTCTGCACAGACAGGGAGACTGTGTGTGTAACCATACAGGGGGGTTGTGTCAATATATACAGGGGGCATTGTGTGGGGCCCCAGAAATGGCAAATTTACTCCTGAAGGTTAGTACAAGGATACTTACTGCTGGGGCCTGTGCCTAAGGCTACATTCATACGAGCGTGACAGATTTACGTACGTAAAAAATTTGAGTAAATCTGTCAGTGTGCGTTGCGTTTTTGCATCAGTGTGTTTTGCCTGTGGCATGTGTTTTTCACGCACTTGCAAGTACTTTCTTTCTTTTCAGTATAATTCGTGTGTGAAACACAGACAGCACACGGACGAGAATCATGCTCGTCTGAATAAGCCAGAAGTCTATAATGTGTGATACTATCTGCCGGGGCCATGTATCTAAGCCTATCATGTATTATACTGTCTGCTGAGACAATGCATCCAATTATATCCAGCGGTGTAGCTATAGGAGCCTTAGTCTTACAGATACAGTGAAGGAAATAAGTATTTGATCCCTTGCTGATTTTGTACGTTTGCCCACTGTCAAAGACATGAACAGTCTAGAATTTTTAGGCTAGGTTAATTTTACCAGTGAGAGATAGATTATAGAAAAAAAAAACAGAAAATCACATAGTCAAAATTATATATATTTATTTGCATTGTGCACAGAGAAATAAGTATTTGAACCCTTTGGCAAACAAGACTTAATACTTGGTGGCAAAACCCTTGTTGGCAAGCACAGCAGTCAGACGTTTTTAGTAGTTGATGATGAGGTTTGCACACGTTAGTTGGAATTTTGGCCCACTCCTCTTTGCAGATCATCTGTAAATCATTAAGATTTCGAGGCTGTCGCTTGGCAACTCGGATCTTCAGCTCCCTCCATAAGTTTTCGATGGGATTAAGGTCTGGAGGCTGGCTAGGCCACTCCATGACCTTAATGTGCTTCTTTTTGAGCCACTCCTTTGTTGCCATGGCTGTATGTTTCGGGTCATTGTCGTGCTGGAAGACCCAGCCATGAGCCATTTTTAATGTCCTGGTGGAGGGAAGGAGGTTGTTACTCAGGATTTGATGGTACATGGCTCCATCCATTCTCCCATTGATGCGGTGAAGTAGTCCTGTGCCCTTAGCAGAGAAACACCCCCAAAACATAATGTTTCCACCTCCATGCTTGACAGTGGGGACGGTGTTCTTTGGGTCATAGGCAGCATTTCTCTTCCTCCAAACACGGCAAGTTGAGATAATGCCAAAGAGCTCAATTTTAGTCTCATCTGACCACAGCACCTTCTCCCAATCACTCTCAGAATCATCCAGATGTTCATTTGCAAACTTCAGACGGGCCTGTACATGTGCCTTCTTGAGCAGGGGGACCTTGCGGGCACTGCAGGATTTTAATCCATCTGTAAAGGATCTGCCAGACACAGCTTCTGTGTCGACGCCCGTGGTTAGTCAGTCTGCACCTGCTCCTAAGTCTGATAGAGTGACTCCTTCTACCACTCAGGCTGGGAGGCTGAGGAGTGGGAGAGCCTATCACAGCCTGGCCAGATGGAGCTAGCTCCCGCCCTCTGTCTATTTATGCCTTCGTTTCCTGCTTCTCTTTTGCCTGTGATTCTGCTTGTTTCCTGGCTCTGCTGCTGCTGCTTGTACTATTTGTCCACTGCCTCATATTGACCCTGGCTTTACTGACTACTCTCGTGCTCTGCGTTTGGTACCTTGTACACTCCTGGTTTGACTCGGCTCGTTCACTACTCTTGTAGCTCGCGGTGTTGCCGTCGGCATCTGACCCTTTTCCCTTTGTTCCCTTGTCTGTCTGTCTGTTGTACACATAGTGAGAGTAGGGACCGTCGCCCAGTTGTACGCCGTCGCCTAGGACGGGCCATTGCAAGTAGGCAGGGACTGAGTGGCGGGTAGATTAGGGCTCACCTGTCTGTCTCCCTACCCCGGCATTACACCATCACGGCGTAATGTGTTACAAATGGTTTTCTTGGTGACTATGGTCCCTGCTGCCTTGAGATCATTAACAAGTTCCCCCCGTGTAGTTTTTGGCTGAGCTGTCACCTTCCTCAGGATCAAGGATACCCCACGAGGTGAGATTTTGCAAGGAGCCCCAGATCGATGTCGATTGACAGTCATTTTGTATGTGTTCCATTTTCTTACAATTGCACCAACAGTTGTCTCCTTCTCACCCAGCGTCTTACTGGTGGTTTTGTAGCCCATTCCAGCCTTGTGCAGGTCTATGATCTTGTCCCTGACATCCTTAGAAAGCTCTTTGGTCTTGCCCATGTTGTAGAGGTTAGAGTCAGACTGATTAATTGAGTCTGTGGACAGGAGTTTTTTTTATACAGGTGATCATTTAAGATAGCTGTCTTTAATGCAGGCACCAAGTTGATTTGGAGCGTGTAACTGGTCTGGAGGAGGCTGAACTCTTAATGGTTGTTAGGGAATCAAATACTTATTTCTCTGTGCACAATGCAAATAAATATATATAATTTTGACTATGTGATTTTCCGTTTTTTTTAAATATAATCTATCTCTCACTGGTAAAATTAACCTAGCCTAAAAATTCTAGACTGTTCATGACTTTGACAGTGGGCAAACTTACAAAATCAGCAAGGGATCAAATACTTATTTCCTTCACTGTATGCTATCTCCGATATGTATGTAAAAATTTATTAATTTTTCAGGAGGGGGGGGTGGTAAATATGTGTCTCGGGGCTTGTGCCCCTGATCTTTTTAGACCCTAGCAGCGCCCCTGTATCTATAGCTTGAGACCTTGTCTGCACTGGATAACAAGCCTGATTTGATGTTTTGTATGTTGGAATTGATGCCTTAGTTATTGCTGTTTTATTGTCTTTCTTGTGCTAATGTCCGCAACTGTAGAATGGAAATCTGTTCTTTAAACTTTAAATGGTTTATTTCCTCCTGTTGTGAAGTTCTATTTTGTTCACACACCGACAATGTATCCTGTGGAGGCTCCGATTCCATACTCAAATAATGTTTTTTTATCGTTCAAAGTCTCACGAATCTGTTTACATCAGGCAGTGTTCTGTATAAATTCTTTCTTTCTCATAATTAGGTCCCTTGGACGGCACCTCAAACTGTTCTTTAGGCGAAACACATACAGATAAATCTAATACTGTCAAATCCTCCATATTATCCATGTCATTATTTCTTTTTGTTTGCGACCATCCACATTTGGCTGTCTTGCACATGTTTAAGACAATCCAAACACTAGTTTTCATTAGAAAGTTTATTTTATATCTGAATAGTGTAAAAATATATATTTGCATGCCTCTAATTCAGCATTCCAAAAGGGAGACAGGAGATACATATATTTACTTTAGAAGTGCTCATATGCAAGTCTGATTCACGGCCATTCACTATTTCTTCTATTTGACTCCGTCCCATTTTTACCCATGAACAGTTGAAGGAAATTGCTGCTAGTTCATATTCTGTCTTATTCTGGTGTTCTCCTGCCTTTTAATAACATGTAGAGAAAAAACATCAAGGTTTAATATTTAATAATTGTTATGTTCTAGTGAACTCCACTTAGCTGAAGTAAAACCTTCTCTCTCAAAGGTGAGGTTATCTCCATATGAGTTTGTCTTAGAAGTAAAGTTACTTACTCCCACCATTGTATTATTATTATTATTTTTTTTTTTCTTAATGATCCAGATATTCTGAATATTTCGATTAATGAGCTGTGCAATCGCTATGTCTCAGCACATTACTCTGTTAGGAGAAGCTATTTAGGCTGCGTTGCATTATCTTCTGTCTTCATTGAATAGACCCTGTGTCTTGAATGGAGCTCTGTTGCATTCCCTTCATTCTCAAAATCAGCAGAGGTCCCAGAGGTCGGTCTCCGACCAGTCGTAATGTTACGGCGTATTTTAGCTATATGCAATAAAGTTATCAGATGCACAATCCCAATTACATATGGTGCTGTGAATGCTGCCTTTTGATGAGTTTCCTACTAAGCCCTATATATATATATATATATATATATATATATATATACATACATATATATATATATATATATATATATATGTATTTTTTTTCATTTATTCTTTTTTTTTCATTTAAACTGCCTTTACAGACTTTGTTCTTGTAAGAGAATGTTTGCATAAACTCTATAAGGGGGTATGTATATATATATATATATATATATATATATATATATATATATATATATATATATATATATATATATGTGTACCTGCAGTAACTTTTCAGTAAGAGGAAGGGCATCCAGACAATTTACCAGTGAACTACCCACCCTAATCCACATGTTACTGGTCACCTGGAACAGATTGCAGTTGGGAAAAATGAATACTTTTCTATTACACAGTTTTGGTTTGTCAAAACAAAACTGTGAAATTGCACCCTGTTTTTACCCCTTTTCTTATTGTTCACAATTTCCTTGGGGTCCAGTGATTTTATGTCCTGGTCCATACCAAAAATATACATTTTTTCGAAGTAATTATGCTAGTACAAACATGGCTACATTTTGTGGTACCTCTGTCAGGTCCGTATTTCACACCGAATAACCACCTCTGTAAATTGAAAGCTGAAGGCATGCCTGGAAAGAAGTAAACAAGCCAAAGATGTTTGGTACACAGCTTCCCTCTGTCAGCCAGGAGGAAGACTGAAACTTTTATTCAGAACAAAGAAACACAGAAAGAGACACATGCCTCCTCCCCAGAGATGTGGGAGTGCCCAAGCCCCCACTGGTTTCTCAGCTGTAAGTTCTCAGACTCACTCTTCTTGAATTCCAGGGGGCGGTGTCTTCCATAGGTGTGTCCGACATGAACAAAGAACTTATTATATATCAGTATATTACACAAAGAACTGAAATGTATATACATATGTGTGAGGATAATATTTTTCAAACAATATACATAGTAATGATCCCTGACAGTCCCCCCTAAAAATATTATTACTCTATCCCTGAGTCTTGCCTAGCAACCTACCACTGACCACTCGAACCAGGAGGGTAGGGGTTTTGGATTTCTTCACCAGCTTGAGACGAGCTACTCCTGATGAGTAACCTCCCTTTGTACCTGGACTACCAAGGTGTCGGAGTGGTCCTAACTTTCCCTATTCTCCTCTGGATACAGGATGGTTGTCTTGATATAATCTACAAACCGCTGCTGCTTGTAATATATATATAATTAATCCGGTCTACATTTTTATTAACAGTAATAATTGTCGCACTGTCACTTACTGTCCTAATGGGACTTTTACCCCTGCAGATATAACAGGTCATGGGCAGCACAGTGACCTTCACCTCACACCTTCACATACAACTCCTCAGATTGTAATTTGCAGCACCGTGGCATATTTACACACATTATAATTATAAACCTCAGACATTATAAACAATAGGGCCTCAACTAATAATCATAATGCTATCACCAATCTCATGCTATCACCCTCAGGTTTCGGGTCCCATCAGTTCATTGCCAGTCCTGTACACCATAGTCCCCTTCTTCTCCTGTCTTCTGCTCTTCACTGACTGTCACCCTCAGGGTAACCCACACAATTGTGGAGTCAGACTACGTTGGTGTCCAGTGGGGGAGTTATTATTACCCCCTCCTAGCCACTTACTTAACAAAACACTTGATCCTGCTGACGGATTCACTCAGGTCTTTGGTCTTTACTTTGATCTTTGCTGATTTCATCAGGACTTGGTTTGGTCCTTCTCATCTGTCCGACACCGTCTCCTTTAGTTTACGTCACCGGGCTGTACATAGCACCTCATGCTGTGAGCCTGGGGTGAGATCCCACGTAGGCGGATTAGTGGAGTTGTATTGTGACTATCACAAACCCTCCGCATCTGTACTCTTCCTCTGGCAAATTACTTGTCTGGGCGGCTGCTTAGAATTGTGACACTGCCGTCAGTTCATGATAAACGCGTTGTACTGGCTCAGGCTGTGCCTGCCGCATCTCAGCGATGGAGTTCATCATGTTAAAAGTCTTTTAGTTCATATTTACTGGCACTTGCCGGGGACCCCCAACTCATGTCAATTGTTAAAATAAATACTAATCTGGTGATAACATCATCCGCGTACACTATAAACGTTGTTCTAAGTACATACAATAATGTCAGGCCCTCAAATGACATCAAACACCTTTATATATAGGAAAAAAACTTCTTTGTTACAATGGACAGGGCACCTAGAAGATGTGTGATTACTGGGTACATTTCATTTGCTCTTGGTGATACTCTTTCAGCAGGATTTGCACCTTGATCTCAACTGATTGCCTAGAACATCTCCACCTCACAGAAACATACATAGATTCCACATGTTTATCTGACAAGTGTCTCAAACCAATTTTTCTTACTCTAATCTGGTTCGTTCTACCTGGGAAGGCCTCTCAAGGTTGGTTCTCTTCATGTGAGGCGGGTATGATAAGGTTGGCACCGGTCTGCCAGGACTGTTCTGTAGGCAAATCAAACAGCTCTAACAGAATTTAGCAGCAACAGCTGTAAAGCCTGGGACATACCAATTAGATCTTACCACATCGATCCTTGCAGTCTTGGGGCATATGTGAGGTCATACACCATCAATACAAGTGCTATCAGGAGTGCCTTGGGCGCTACCGGTTTACCTTCCTTTATCCGTCCACATTCTGTTAGAATATGGTTCTCACGCCTTCCGCTCCCAGTTGGACTCTTCCTGGGAAGAACAAGCTTTTCATAGCCTAATCAGTAATTGATCTTAATCAGATAATTAACTTGAAGAAAAACATTAACAATGACAGATTTATTTTAAACGTTCACACTGGGCAGTAACTAAAACTGATACATACAAATTGATTCTTCTTTATATATATATATATATATATATATATATATATATATATATATATATATATATATATATATATATACACATACACATATACACTGCACAGAATTCTCTGCTCTAAAATGTTCCTTTCACAATAACAACAAAAATAAACTAATAAAAATGTTTTCGAATGGGAATATTCCGCTTCTGTACCTTTTATCTGACACATCCAACAGTCCAATGCTGAGGCTGGTCTAGAACTTTACATAAAACTTAACCTCAGTATTTAATATTCCCACAACCCTTCTTAAATACAGTTATTTAAACAAACTAACCTTGGGACAACGTCTAGAGAACTGCTGACATCTTATCATTGTACAAACACCAGGTCAATACTTGGGATAACACTGTTCCCCTGCCACTTACACACAACGTCTGCAGTGGGGAAGATACCGGCCGGGCTTCAGGCCCCCCTGAGAACAGGTCTACACACACGAGCACATTGTCATACACTTCTACCTCGGGTAGTTGTATGTTCTGCAGTCGCTGGGACGGGTAATCTGGCCGGGCTGCACTTTTCACAGGTACCTTTGCTGTTTTACCTATGTCATGCCGTGCGCTACAAACCTAGTGGTGGCATTATTGTATCCAGGAACAAGCCAATTTACTGACACCTGGCTGCACATACCCTTGTTGTCAGTTCTGTCTTCTCTCGCTCTCTCAATTGGCTTACCCGATGATCCAATAAAGTTCCTACTACCAATGGGCCCATAATTGTGGGTGATGCCAAAAGCGTACCTAGAGTCAGTGTAAATGTCGGCCGTCTTACCTTTTGCCAGGTTACAAGCCTCAGCGAGCACCTCCAGCTCCGCTCCTTGAGATAAACAAGAAGGTGAGAGTGGTTTCTAGGTAATTTACCTGGTGCCTCATATCCTGTCTTGTACATACTGTGTAATAAAATCTCATTATTACAAATTTACATTAAAAACCCATGTCACATATAGATAGAACATTTCAAAGGGGTGGCGTCTTCATCCTCTAAAATAAAACCAAATGTTATACACTCTACACTCATCTGATAATCCAGAATACTTTGAGAATCTCACTTTTATCAGATTCTGCAAATCCTTGATTAATACAAAAACAAATAAAAAATAAAAAATTCCTAAAAACGTTACATCAAATTAACAATGTCCAGACAATTTTTGTTTTGCCTTCTCCCCCATCTAAATCCATAAAGACTCGTGTGGGTGACGTCACCTCTGCCTCCTGTGTAAATTTGCTGGAGGGGGATGGTCTCTTACACAATACCTCATATTGGGTGGAGACTACAGCACAGCTTACCCAGTGCCATATTTACTGTTCTGGAAAGATCTGGAACCATCTACACAGAAAAACCTCAACATTTAGGTTACTCTCATACACCTTTAATCTGGATTACTCATTGGGGTCTCATACACATTTTGTAGATCTCCTGAAACCAAATTAATTAATTCAAAACAAACCAAAATTGTACCTGATCAGTTCCTTCACCATTCCCCCCTTTGTGGACTCTGCGAAAGTAATGTAGCAGAGTTCAAAACGACATCTCAACATAACAAAGTCGGGCACTAGTTTAACCCCCTGTAATGTACAACAGCCTGAAACAAAAATGACTTTTTCCTGACGAAAATACATTTGATCTTTACAATGACATAACTCATGTGTGAAATCAAAAACAAAACAATTGTAGTTAGTTATTCAATAAAACAGAAAATATTATATCTGATAACATTAATTACTGCAAACCAATAAACTGTATATAAAAATATATGGAACGGTGGGGGGCACATACATTTTCAAAACCCCGTGTCTCACAGTATCTGTAGTTTAATACATCTGAATTAACATCAAAACACATGAAATCTGATCACATCATAACACATAAATATCGTAACTTTTATAAACAACAGCGCATGCGCAAAGATAAGAAATTTATTTAGGTTTGTAGACATTACTGATATATATATACCAAAGCAGTGCATATTGAAATCCCTTTGTCTCATCAGCCCTGCAGACTGCACCCAGTCAGCCCCCCTCCTCCTCCCAAACACAGCATACTACAGGGGGGAGGGAGGGGGGTCACACACTCATTTCTCACAGCATCTAGTCTCACAATCTTAACACTTTCAATGCTGGCAAAACAACATACGTATCTGCAATCATTCATCACACCATTGTATAGGAATTATCTACATTCAAAACATCAAACACATAATCTGTAACAGCCCAAGCTGTCGGCCACCATCTCTATATTATGATGACGTGTTGTTTCATCAGTGAACAGCGTCCCGCACACTAGAATGGAACCTAAAAATAGAAAAGACACTGCAGAGGCATGTGTTACAAATGACAAAATTAACAAGGCGATTATTTCATACTGATTTGGTTGGGCCGGGCGTGGCCACTTCAGGGGCGGGGGGGGGGAAGGGGGGCAGCCTCTCCCATTGGAATCACATTGTGCAGCTGTGAGGGGGAGGGGGTTTCCCACCCACAATGAGGACACACTCAACATGAGGTACGGACACCATTACCGAGCGTCGGCTGGCCCTGTGTTTTCTAATACATATAACATACAATACCTTCCTTATTCCTAACTTCCATTCGCTTCACCAAATCATGAATAGGATCGGGTGATCCTGATGATTTGAATATGGGCCGTAAACCATCCATTCTAACAGTCTATATTATACACGTAATTTATATAACAATCTTCGGTCTACAACTCTCTGGTCTGGCCACTTTATTACCTACAAATTTATTACACGTCTTATCAGTGCATTGCATTGCACCCCGCATGCACCTGTCTCACGTCTTATCACACGACTCATCAGTGCATTGCACCCCGCATGCCCGCGTATAGGACAGGTTATAATACTATCCACGACTTATCACACATCTATATTGTGCCCGCGTATTTTCTATCTAGTCCCTAATTACCCAGAGGATGGTTAGTCGGGCGCGACTAAGGTCTCACAGGTTTTCGACCTCACAGCGGAAAATATCGCTTCTGTCGCCTGAGATAATCCAGGAAATCAACAAAAGGGTTCTACAGATCGCCACAAGACTGTCACAGATAAGTCGAAGATTTATAAAATCAATTTGCTTACCGTGTTATTGCGGAGGTGATCAAATTCCTTATCAGTGGGCAATCTCGGGTCCTCTGTTTCACCCTGTGATTGTCAGTTATCCGGATTTCGATATTTCCTCGAGTGAGGTCCCCGTCGGGCGCCAAAAATGTCAGGTCCGTATTTCACACCGAATAACCACCTCTGTAAATTGAAAGCTGAAGGCATGCCTGGAAAGAAGTAAACCAGCCAAAGATGTTTGGTACACAGCTTCCCTCTGTCAGCCAGGAGGAAGACTGAAACTTTTATTCAGAACAAAGAAACACAGAAAGAGACACATGCCTCCTCCTCAGAGATGTGGGAGTGCCCAAACCCCCAACGGTTTCTCAGCTGTAAGTTCTCAGACTCACTCTTCTTGCATTCCAGGGGGCGGTGTCTTCTATAGGTGTATCCGACATGAACAAAGAACTTATTATATATCAGTATATTACACAAAGAACTGAAATGTATATACATATGTGTGAGGATAATATTTTTTCAAACAATATACATAGTAATGATCCCTGACACCTCTGTGTTTTATTTAAGTAGTGAACCATTCATCCTGTCAACAGTGCTAAAATATAAAGGCTACAGGACTATTGTAACGTCCGCAGTCGCAGACTCCTATCATTCTGCTGACGTCTTCCTCCCCAGAGATGCCAGCACATGCGGCTGTCCTGCAGTGACCACTAGGGTGTGCGCTCGAGCTCATTCCCGGCCTTAATGGGCCAGAGCACACACGTTTTAGATTGACTGATTGCTCCCATGATCACCCTGGACTATAAGAAGGGCCCTGGCCCTTCCTTCATTGCCTGAGCTTTGTTGTGTAACCTGTGTTAGTCTTTGCAAATGGTCCCTTAGTGTTTTCCAGTTCCCAGTGTTCCCGTTCCTGCTACCTTTATCCTGTATCCCGTGCAACCTTGTTCCTGTGCCGTAGAGAGTTGGAGTCGTGTTGTGTCGTATACTACGCCTGCTGTATTTCACCGTGCCTGGTGTCTGCCTGCTGCCAAGGTCCCATCCGAGCCTGCCATCACTACTGTCTGTATTGCCACAGGTACCCTTATTCGAATTGTTGACTTTGCCTTGGTATCCTGTTTGGCCAACTGCTATCCCGCTACGGCGGTGCGGCCCAGTGGGTCCACACACCTATTGTGACAACTATCTCAAAAGAGCTTGATATTTCTCTGGCCACTGTTAAGATTATTAAGAAGCTTCAAACCCATGGGTCTGTAGCCAAGATCCCTAGTTGCACGAAGTAGACTGACCAAAAGTTGATGAGAAAACAAGTTTAAGAGGCAACAGTTTTACACCAATCATCGATGTCTGCATTAAAATAAGTTTTATGCTAGGAGATCCTTGAATGCTCCATTTCTGAGAGAACACCAAAAAAGTATGACTGGCGTTTTCCAATATGCATGTTGGAAAGATACATTACTTCTAGGAGATGTCCATTAGCTAGATGAAACAACATTGCAGATTTTTAGTAATAAGTCAAACCAACTCACAATAAAACAATATAACAAATATTTTAACAAATCAAGGCTTTAAAGAAAAATAACACCATCCCTAGCATGAAGCATGGGGGGGGGGCTAACTGATATGTAGCAGTTTCCTTGCTACTTCTGGTGCTGGGTACCTAGCGTTTGTACAAGGCATAATGAAATCAGAAGACTGTCATGGAGTTTTGGACTAAAACATACTGTGTGAAAGTGAAATGGCCCAAAAGTTGAAAAAATGTTGAGTTTTGGGCTGTCCCTACCCGCTAAAAAGAAAGAGGCAGAGCTTAGCGGAAGGGGAGTGGCCACCCACAGGCCAACGCATTAACTATAATTTATTCCAGAAACTGGGGTAAATTACAGCAGACATCTACATCAGCTCCTGGCTGTCGCAGATTTTATGCGCACGGACAGACGAAGATGCGACAAATTTATTAAGGGGCGTGTACCTCTTGATACATTATTTTCATCTTATTCTAGCTTGTATTTTTATTAAGACTAGCGCAGTCTTATTACATCCCCGCCATAGTCTATTGTCAGAAAGCGCAGTCCAAGGATCCTAAATCAAAAGAAATGTTGTTGAACTATTAAATATAAAGAATGAATTGTAACTATAAAATACTTTGGAAAGCTTCAATTTGTTTGAAAAAGTGTAATTTTGTAAATGCTAATACATTATATCTTTTGATTTTCACACAATATTTCCTTTAATAAACTGGGGAAGTCACATGATTTACTTGGTTTATATGTTTATAATAGGCTTTTTATATTTTTTGATCTCACTAACTACATATACATAGGCAGCATGATGCCTTGTATGACATTTCCCAAACAGACACAAAAATGTTTGTCTTTTGCATCTACATCTTGCCCTTATTTGCATGAGTTTTCTCACTCGAAGAACATACAGATAGGATAATTGACATTTTATGAAAATGAAGGTAACCATACACTTTAGATAGCTGTCGGGCAGAGCCTCCCAACCCTCCCATACAAATGCACGCTAAACTTGGCTGAGCATGCATGTGTACTTAATGGAAGGAGGGGAATATGCAGTTGCCAGACCTTTAGGGGCGGCTTATATTCCGTGAGAACAAAGGATCAGGCATATTGAAATCCAGCATGCCTGATGCTTCTATTCCCTAAGATCTGCCATCAGGGCAGAGTTAGGATACTCGCATACACATTAGATGATCAACCATTCATCTATTGTGTATGAGCGCCTTTATGCCTCATGCAATCGTCAATTCCTTGTGCATGGAACCATAAGGGCAAAGCCCCACATTGCGGAATTGCTCTGGAATTCCGCTGCGGACACTCCGCAGCGTTAATCCGCAGCGGACCCGTTTCTCCATTGCCTTCCACTTATTTTTAGTAGGGTTCGTTTAGACGAGGCGGAAAATTCCGCTGCGGAGCGGAATTTGGTGTCCGCAGCATACAATGGATGTTGCGGACCTGTGGCGGATTGGTTGCGGACTCATTGCGGAAGTTCTCCATTGACTTAAATGGAGATTCTAAATTCCGCAATGAAGTCCGCAGATGTCATGTACATGTTATGTGTGCTGCAGATGCGTATTGGTTTTTTAACATGACATTTCTTCATTCTGACTGTACCTATGTATTTCTAGGTCTACAGCCAGACTGAGGAAGTCAATGGGGCTCCCGTAATTACGGGTGACTACGTGTCTGCACCCATAATTACGAGTGACTACGTGTGTGCACCCGTAATTATGGGAGCGTTGCTAGGCGACGTCAGTAAATAGTCACTGTCCAGGGTGCTGAAAGAGTTAAGCGATCGGCAGTAACTGTTTCAGCACCCTGGACAGTGACTACCGATCACAATATACATCAACCTGTTAAAAAAATAGAAGTTCATACTTACCGAGAACTCCCTGCTTCTTTCTCCAGTCCGGCTTCTCAGGATGACATTTCAGTCTAAGTGACGGCTGCAGCCAATCACAGGCTGCAGCGGTCACATGGACTGCCGCGTCATCCAGGGAGGTCGGGCTGGATGCCGAAAGAGCGACGCGTCACCAAGACAATGGCCGGTAAGTATGAAATTCTTTTACTTTCACTAGGGAAAGTGCTGTCCCTTCTCTCTATCCTGCACTGATAGAGAGAAGGGAAGTACTTTCACCTCAATACGCAACGGCCAGTCCGCATCAATTTACTGCACATTTTGGCCAGATCCGCCACAGAATCTGCAACGCAGATTCTGTGCGGCATTGATGCGGACAGTTGCGGAAGAAAACCGCCACATGGGGCCATGCCCTAAAGCCACAAGTGGACTGCAGTATGTACCTTTAGGGTCGTGTCTTAGTGAGCATATCTTCTAGGGAAGAATAACCCTAGAATAATCATCTGTAATATGTGATACTTTGGAGAATAATTCTTTTTTTTGGTAATCAGTGAGAAAATGTTTTGATGTGTATAGGTACAGTACGAAATCATATTCAGGATTCACATGATATTACTGATGTAATTAAAATCTATGTACAGCCTTGTGGAATATGTTCCTGCTATATTAGAAAAAAAAATAAAATACATTCCACCAACGTTCATGCTCTATACTGCTTCAACCACGCTCTTTATATTTAAAGTGTACCTCCATCTTCATGCAGTAAATTATTCCATGCTCAAATTTTAAAAAGATTTGCTAAGGGAAGTAAAGTTGATAAAATAAAGAAAGCGACAATACTCACCTGTTCAATCTTTTGCCGCTCCAGTGCTACTTGTCCTGCAGTGATGACGTGCTGTTCATGCACGTGACCACTGAAACCAGTGATCGGTCGCAGTAGTCACGTGTAGGCATGACACATCATCGCTCCAGGAAAATAAACAAAGACTGGAGGGGGCCACCGGAACAGGTGACTATTGTTTTTTGTTTGTTTTTATCAACTTTACTGCTCTTAGCAATTTTTTTTTTAAATCCCGTAAAACCCCTTTAACAAACTGTCACCTACTTCAACCTGCACTGAATGTATTTTTTTTTACTGATATCATGTATTTACAGTTGTTTTTTGACGGGATTTCCGTAAATCATAACAAAAAACAATGCATTTGTTAAAACATGTTAAGGTTTTTCCTTAAATACGAAAATCCCAGCAAAAACCTGTAAAACTAAGTCATGTTAGTACACCCAGAGACAGTGTGCGGTGTGCAGTACGTAGAATTTGGAGCGCGCAGGGAGTAGCAGCCCCTTCCATATGAACGTGAGCCTCTCAGAATCCGTATCTTGCATCTCACAGTGCTTTATAAGGAAGCCCACAGGCAACGAACATAGAATGGCATTGTACAGTAGAAAGTGAAATCCGATGGGGGTAGCCAGCAAAATATTGCAGAAACTGTGCAATGCAAGTAAAATAAAAATGAGTCAAAATTATTGGTGAGCTGTACTATTCAGATAAACAAAGTTGTTTTCTATTGGAAGTATACTAATCCTTTATGAAAGTTTTAATAATGTCCGTACGATGTTCTATAGTAGCGTGTGAATTTATGACCCTTAAAGGTGCCCAACTGCCCACTAATCTGTATGAAGATAAATGATATATCTTCATTTGACATATATTTATGTAAATTTGTTATGGGTATATGAAAAAAAGTGTAACAGGACTCACTGTCATATGCAATGCTGGGATAGAAGATAGATAGATAGATAGATAGATTCACGATACAGATGTGTCCTTCCTTACCTTTACTCCTATCTCAACATATCCTGAGATGTGTGTCGCAAGATAGCTTTGAAAAAAACAAAAACATGATTACGCGTTACTATGTCACGAGATGTCTGTATGTGTCTATGTGTGGTCACCCACATTTTTATATTTTTTGATAAAATTAATGGCATGGAACAGATTTTAGTTTATAGAACCTAGTTCATCAAAATTATCTAAGGAAAACTGTCCTTGTTGCCCATTGCAACCAGAGGACAACTTTCATATTTTCTATCTGCCCTGTGATTGGTTGCTGTAGGCAACAAGGCCAGTCTTTCTGTTAGACTGTTTTGATAAATGAAAATATAATTACTGTAAGATTTTCTTTACATGAACTGTATATTGTTTTCTCCGCTCCCTTCCAACCCTACAACATACAGTACGTACTGCATAAAATCCAATTTTCAATATTGAATTTGCATTTTGTTCCAGTCCACTACCACCTTAGAATACGGGCGCATTGTGATTTACACTACAAGTCTGCGAGTGGTACGAAACACCTTTGAAAGGTGTGAAATAGTCCGGAAAATCTTCCAGAATCACAGAGTAAAATTTGAGGATAAGAATATTGCCCTTAATAGTGAATATGGGAAAGAGGTTGATGAGAGATGTCGCCGGGTGTCTGAAATGCCATCTCTACCTGTTGTATTCATTGATGGCCATTATCTTGGGGTGAGTGAGTATTATTATTAATATTATTATTATATTTTATCTAATTTGGACCAAGATATTTTAGATTAATTTAAGGGTGGGTTCAAACTTTGCATTAGTATGCTAATACATTCTAAATTTAAAATAACAACGAAAGATTTTAATCCCATGAATTGTAGTACAAAACAAAAATATAAAAAAATACCTAAAAATACCACCAAAAAATTACAATAAATGTGATTATTTAGTATGAAATAAAGTTTACTATGCATATGTTACATGAAAACAAAAACCATACAGTACACATATGTGAACAGTATAAAAATGTAAGAAAAAAAAATAATGAAATGTATACTTTATATTTCTATAAATTACACAATAACATATATGAACCCACAGGCGGAACTTATAAAATGTACAATTTCTCTCGCATTAAACAAGGCCTTTTTACAGATATGTCAATAAAAAAAAAAAAAGTTATGGCTGCTGAAATGCGGAGAGTCAATTAAGGCCTAAACAGGCTTGGTTGCTAAAACACTGAGACTTTTTATCACTTTACAAAAAAAAAAAAAAAACAGTACCAACTATCACTTAAAAAGCAGTAGCGACTATTTCCTTTCAGATAGTAAAAAGAAAGTATCTTGAAAATCGCTCAGTCATTAATGTGGAAAAATGTGCATCCATTTGACTGCTGCAGCTAATCATTGGCCTCAGCGGTCTATTGTTATACACGCATATGTATATGTATACATGCATGTCATTGCTGCAGCAAAGTAAGCAAAGACCGGTGGGGACCACCAGAGCATCGCTGCTGGAGCGGCGGGGGATTTAATTGGGGATTAATTGAGTTCTGGTAATGGTGGCGAATTTCAGGAACACCGCTTTAAACGGGTTGTCTCCTTTGATATTTTAGCGACTCCCGGCAACTCTGGCAAACAACTTAAATTTTTGGAGAGGTCCTCTCTGTCCAGACATTTAGGAAATGTAGTATTACGTGGTGGCCATTCAAGTCCGTCAGAACGGGAGCACTCTGTTCTGGCTCATAGAGGGGGTTTTAGAGTCTATCTTAGCCATTCAGCTTCAGATTAAGCACGATTTTAGCTTAATGTAACCTTTTTTTAGTTCATGCTCCAGGCTGGTGATTTGTATGGACAGACTTCAACAACACAGCTAAATATTATACCAATTTATTTGCTTGTTATATATCGTGGATAATTATATAGATATTATTCTGCAAAGATAAATCAGAGAATGTCACCGCTGAATCACTGTGATATATGCCTAATGAAATCACAATTATTACTCATCTTTCCTCATTCCAGTTGTGGTCCGCATGTTTGCTTCCCTAATACACAATGACATCATGTCTATCGTTTCTCTAGGACTTCAAAGCTGTTGCTATGGCAAACGGTATGACCCGATGACATCATCAGGCAGTGTATTTTTAATCCAAACTCAATCAGACATTCCTTTTTCAGGCTTCACTGCTCTAGCCTTAAATTGGCCTGTTATTCCTGTGCTGTTATAATCTATTGTTGTGTCATATGCTTGGTTTCTTTGCCCTGGGTCTGGTCTGTTCTCTGTCTCTGTCATCTGGCCTCTAGTTTTGACTCTGGTCTGTTCTTTTATTCCTGGATCTTTTCATTCTCCTGTTAAAAACTTTTTGACGCTGTGACCTAGAATTTCGAGAATTGGAGAAATAAGGCCATGTCTCCTTGTGGGGGTTAATAGTGAAGTCTAGACTTCATTCTTAAAACCAGCCCTAATCCAAGCCCCTTGAAAAGGCATAGAACAGAACAGAAAATGAGGGAGCAAAGTAATATTTAGTTCATATATTATACTCATTAAATTTTTCCCAGTACCCTTTTTTATTCTGGCCACAGATCAATTCATAGTGTTATTTCAGACATAGCCCAGATTTAAGGACTGTCAGTGTTCAGCATGGTTGTACAGCACCACCTGCCTAATGAACACAGACACTACAGAAATAAAATGGATATTAAACCCTTAAAGACGAAGGACGGATATATCCATCCTATGCAAGAGCTAGTTCCCGCATAAGGACAGATATATCCGTCCTCCGATGGGTACTGCCAGTGTACCCACGCGATCAGCGGCATTTGCACGGCTGTTATACACAACCTGGCTCCTGCCCCAACTGCCAGAATCGAAGCGCGCTCCTATTCCGTCAGTTTAACCCATTAGATGCCACTGTCAATAGCGACAGCGGCATCTAATGTGTTTGACAGAGGGAGGGAGTTCCCTCCGTCACCCCATCGGCTCCCCCGCAAAGAAATCGTGGGGCGCCATTGGGTTTCCATGGCAGCCGGGGGCCTAACAAAGGCCCCCAGGTCTGCCTTCGGCATCTGCTGATTAGGTCATGCCAGAGACATGGCCTAATAGATAACAGATTGCCTGTCAGTTTTACTCTGGCAGGCAATAATGCTTTGGTATACTAAGTATATCAAAGCATTATATAAGCGATCAGCAGATCGCAAAGTAAAGTCCCCTAGTGGGACAAAAAAAAAGTTAAATAGTTAAATAAAGTTTATGAAAAAAAAAAAAGATTACAGTAAAAATAAAATAAAACCACTTGTTTTCCTCCAAAAAGTAATTTTATTTAGTAAAAGTGTCAAAACAAATAACACATACACGTATATGGTATCGCCACCATCGATCAAACAATAAAATTAACACATTAATTAAACCGTCAGATGAACAGCGTCCAAAAAAAACGCAAAAAACAACAGCAAAATTATTTTTTTCTCCAATTCCCCCCATAAAAAATAAAATAAAAGTTAATCAATAAGTTAATCAGGAGGAAAGACCCAACTGTCATAAACAAATAGTTTTATAACCACCTTCGCCTTGTCTCTCAATATACAGCACTCAATGAGATTAACTCTAATTAGACGAGTGATACAATAGAAGATTTTTCCCATGCACATTTTTTCTTGCCAATGAGGGCGTAGTGTAAAAAATAAATCCATAGCTCTATAGTCTTTTCTGATCTTTTGGGGGACAAAATGTATGTGAAAAATGAGCATAACATAACAAATTAAAACAAAGAATGATGCTGCCAATACAAACTGTTGCCTTACCTTACCAACCAACACTATGATTATTATATATTAAAATGACCAAAATTGAAAGGGGAACCCATTTTAAGACTTTATTTTATTGGACTAATAAAAATTAAAAGGGTTGTCTCATCTTTTCATAGGCCCTATTAGGCCATATGTTAGTCATAGAGGAGGTCCTCTCTTGGGACCGCCCTCTATGAGTCAGAACATAATCGTCAGAGGTGAAAATTATGGTCAGCCGGAGTTTCCACAGGTATTTGGATGACCCTAACCAGAGGCGTAGCTAGGTTCTCCTGCACCCGGGGCAAAGATTCAGATTCGCACCCCCCAACTTATTTCCCGACATCTCCTTCCCCCTCGCCATGTTTGCTTACTCTACGAATCAGTGAGGTGTCATTTTTTTTTTCACAATTTTTTTAATGTAACTCGAGCATAAAAGCATTTCTACATTTTACAAGCGATATAGTTATATAATGTAATTAACATAACAATAAATTAAAATAAAATAAATTAAAGAGGCCACACACAGCCCCCTGTAGATAGTGCCACACACAGCCCCCCTTGTAGATAGTGCCACACACAGCCCCTCTCTTGTAGATAGTGCCGCACACATCCCCCCTTGTAGATAACGCACACACAGCCCCCGTTGTAAATAGTGCCACACACAGCCCGCTTCCCCCCTTGTAGATAGCGGCACACTCCCCCCCTTGTAGATAGTGCCACACACAGCTTGCTGCCCCTTTGTAAATAGCGCCACACTCCCCCTTGTACTTAGCGCCACACTGTAAACAGAGTGGAGAGCGGTAGCCTACCGCTACCACTCTCCGCTCTGCCTGGCGTGACTTACCAGAGGAGCCGAGGAGGTCATGCGGCGCAGGCAGCGGCGGAGTTCCTTCTGACTAGGGTTGGTGACAGCCAGGGCCGGCCTTAGCTTGCATGGTGCCCTGTGCGGGACTCTCTATTGCCGCCCCCTACACAAACCAAAAATTAACCACATATATGGGCACGATGGAACATATATACTGTACATACATAAATACAAATATTTAGACATACAGGCAAATATACATACACACATTCTGGAATATATACATACAGGTAAATATATAGACACATATATACACACACACCGGCAGATAAATACACAGACAGGGACATATACAAATACATAAAAGGCACATATATACTAGCAAAAAGACACATTCACAAACAGACCCATATATATCTACACAGGCACATATATACCCAGTACAGATAATGTAGTTATGTCACCTGCAGTCCTATGTAACACCACAGATAACACAGTAATAACTGAGAACAGATAATGTAGTAGTGTTACCTGCAGTCCTATGTAACACCACAGATAACACAGTGATTACTCTCTGAGTACAGATAATGTAGTTATGTCACCTACAGTCCTATGTAACACCACAGGTAACTCAGTGATAATGTTCTGAGTACAGATAATGTAGTTGTCACCTGCAGTCCTATGTAACACCACAGATAACACAGTGATAACTCTCTGAGTACTGATAATGTAGTTATGTCACCTGCAGTCCTATGTAACACCACAGATAACACAGTAATAACGCTCTGAGTACAGATAATGTAGATGTAAGAAACAGACACACACACACACACACACACACACACACACACACACACACACACACACACACTGTAACATATACACATACAAACACAGAGACACATACTGTATACATACTGTATACACACTACACACACATATACACACAGACACTCACCATGACTCCTTGCTGACAGCATTACAGGTCAGGACGGGCTGTGGGCGGAGCTTCCTCCTCTGCTTCTCGGCTGTTATTTACTCCGGGTGTGTAACAGCAGAGCTCAGAGTAGACGCAGAGCCCAGTGGTGCCCCCTACATGCTGGGAGGGTGCAGCACGGGAGTGGACCAGTCTAGTCCCCTGACCTTAGTCATCTGACCTCATGTCACTGACGTGAGGTCAGGTGACAGGTAAGGTGTCTAGACCGGTCCACTCCCTGGCCGTCACAGACCCCAGTCAGAACGCTGCTGCGTGATTTCCTGGCTCTTCCTAAAGCTACTGCAGGTGTCCGACATACAGGGCGCCTATCAGCAGCGATCAGCTGCTCTGCGGCGCCCCCTCCTTCCATACAAGCTTGTTGCGCTTGGGGCACATGCCCCGCCTGCCCCTCCCTAGCTACGCCCCTGACCCTAACCCTATGAAATAAAACATATATTGTTTAAAATAGTACTTACATCAACAGGAGGAAAACCCAGTGCTATTGTGGTTAAACAAAATGTAATATCTAATGAGAAAACACAGTATTTATTTAAGAAGCAAAGTTACTAATTTAGCTAGAATATCTGGGATTTACTTATTTAGCTCTTGTGATTGGCCCATTACAAAAAACTGGTGTCTGTGATCAGGTTTTCTATACCTTCAGTGTCCAGTTTTCCTAAATGTGCTTGCATCTTATCCTTTCCAATGGACAATAATGAATTATTCTAGGAAGCACACACACATTATAATATACATGAACGTATACAGTACAATAAACTAATATTTGTATGTTTTATGCATTTAATTTAAAAACTACAATAAAACTGAACAATATACAATAGGCAAAACTCTCATTGGTTTTGTTATATACATTATTTCAGGGTGCTGAAAAAATACTATCAATGAATGAATCAGGAGAACTTCAGGACCTGCTCATGAAGATTGAGGTGATTGAACTGCTAGCAATTATGTGTGATGTACACTTTCTCATGTCTCCTGCAGCATGTACGTACGTACGTACGTACGTACGTACGTACGTACGTACGTACACACACACACACACACACACACACAGTTACTACTCTATTTTGTTTATATTACTACAGACACTAATTTTTCCAACGTATGATAATCTAATAGTATACCTGATATATATCAACTTTGTAATTGACTTACTGTTAAAAATGTGTTGTTTGATCCCTGAAAATTCTGTGTGAATTTACTGCCACTAGGTGTCGCCTTTCCTATAATTTACTGTCCACTCTCTGTTGTCAAGCATAATCCATCCCTATTTACAGAGCAGAGAATATGGACTGCAGGTAGTGGGGGGGGGTGTCTCTTCACTGCCTCACCATAAAAGTCTATGAAGAGGATGGAGGGAGCAGGGAGAGAGAAAGAGACACAGATACGCTGCCCATAGAAGACTATGGAGAGGGGAGGGGAGCAGGAGGAGGTAGCACAAGCAGAATGAGAAAGGAGACACAGAAACGCTGCCCATAGAAGTCTATGAAGAGGGGAGGGGGAGCAGGGAGAGAAACACACAAACACACTGCCTATAGAAGCCTATAGGGAGGGAGGGGAGTGCAGGAGCAAAGAATAGACACAAGCTGCTGGTAAGAGTTCTATCTTAACCCAGTACTGGATTCTCAACTACACTGCTCCTTCCTTCTAAGTTTATTCATGCTGCTGCAGCTTCTATATACGCTATATGGGCAAAAGTATTGCGATACACATCTTGAATCATTAAATTCAGGTGTTTTATTCAGTCCCATTGCCACAGGTGTATAAAATCCAGCACTAGCCATACAGTCTGCCTTTACAAACAGTTGTGAAAGAACGGGTCGTTGTAAAGAGATCACTGAATTCCAGCGTGGTACTGTAATAGGATTCCACCATTGCAACAAGTCAGTTCATGAAATTTCTTCCCTCCTAGATCCATGATCATCTGTGAGTGGTATTATTGCAAAGTGAAATAATTTATTAAGCACAGCAACTCAGCTATGAAGTGGCAGACCATGTAATGTTACAGAGCGGGGTCACCGGGAGCTTCATTGTATGGGTTTCCATTTCCGAGCAGCTGCATGCAAGCCTTACATCACCAAGCACAATCCCAAGAGTCGGATGGAGTGATGTTAAGCACGCCACCACTGGACTCTGGAGCAGTGGAAACGTTTTCTGTGGATTGATGCATCACATTTCTCTATCTGGCGGTCTGATGGATGAGTTGGTTTGGCCAATACCAGGAGAACATTACCTGCCTGACTACTTTGTGCTGACTGTAAAGTTTGGTGGAGGAGGGATAATGCTGTGGAATTTTTTTTCAGGGTTTGGCCTAAGCCCCTTATTTCCAGTGAAAAGAAATCTTAATTCTTTAGCATACCAACACATTTTAAACAATTGTAGCTTCCAACTTTGTGGGAACAGTTTGGGGTTTGTCCCTTTTCTGTTCCAGAATGACTGTGCCCCAGTTCACAAAGCAAGGTTCATAAAGACATATTTCGGTGGGTTTGGTGTGGAAGAACTTGACTTGCCCGCACAAAGCCCTGACCTCAACCCCATCAAACACGTTTGGGATAAACTAGAACAGAGATTGCAAGCTAAGCCCTCTCGTCCAACATCAATGTCTGACCTTGCAAATGCTCTTCTGTTAGAATGGGCAAAAATTCCCACAGACATAGTCCAACATTTTCTAGAAAGCTTTCCTAGAGGAGTGGAAGTTGTTTTAGATGCAAAAGTGGGAAAAACTCCATATTAATGCCTATGGCTCTAGAATGTGATGACATAAAAGCTCCTGTAGGTGTAATAATGTAGGTGTCACAATGTTTTTTTCCATATAGTGAAGATAGAGCCTTCAGGTGTGATTTTGTCTGGTGGAACCAAAGAACACCAGTCCAACATTGCAGCCGTCTGTTTTTTTTTCTTTACAATCAGAATAGTGTAGCATGCTGTGCTATTGAAAGCTTTACCGCCTATTATTATTATTATTATTATTATTATTATTATTATTTTTGTTGTTGTTCTAAATCTCTATAAAGTATGTGTTTACAGAGAAAATAATCAATGACATTTTGAACTTCGAAAAATACAAACAAGTTACAGAAACACTTGAGCAATTTAGTAAAGAACACAAATAGGTTCTCATACATTAATAAACTACATATTGTTATTTAAAGAGTAACTAAACTTTTAAAAAACCTTTGACATGTCATAGTGACGTGTCAGAAGTTTTGATTGGTTGGGGTCGTGGTGAGCACGGTGTCGCTTAGTTTCTGATCGGCTTTACGGGGAAAGCTGACCCAACGGTGTACGGGCTCCTAGACTTTCTATTGAGCATGTACATCGCTGGCTTGGCTTTCCAAGAAAAGACGATCAGAAATCAGGCAGCACAGTCCCTACCTGAGCGCTTCTACTGCTTCATTTTAGCGATTGGTGGGGGTTTTAGTGCTTGGACCCCCACCGATCAAAACTTTTGACATGCCACCGTGACATGTCAAAAGTTTTTAAGAAGTTTTTAAAAAGTTTAGTTAACCTTTTAGGTGGGGGGGGGGGACGGACATATCATGTGTCAATGTGTATATTTTGTGACATAAGACCCTAATGCACCCCGTTGGTCTGATATGTTTAGTAATGTATATCTTTCTTTCTTTATGCAGAGAGTGCAGCACCCTCACGCATGTGCCTCTTGTGGGGGGTTTGGCTTCCTTCCTTGTCTAGTGTGCCACGGAAGCAAGATGTCAGTGTTCCGAAACTGCTTCACGGACTCTTTTAAAGCTTTAAAGTGCACAGCGTGCAATGAGAATGGGCTACAACGCTGTAAAAGCTGCACTGGTTAAGAAAAAAAAGACAAATGTTCTTTGCTAAGATTCATTTTGAAATACACCATTTCTTATACATTTTTTAAGGTGATATTTGCATAAATAAAGGGAATTTGTACATTTTAGTTTCTCATTGTTTTATAAAAAAAGACAATCACTTTAAAGTGTAACTAGATTCATAATTAACCATATCTCTACTTGCTGACGTACATATATTTGTCCAGTTTGCATTATTCTAGTGGATAGAGATGACTGTATCAGTGAGAAATTGGGCGCTATGTAGACAGGCAGATTTTTTTTTATTATGGAACATCATTGTGCAGCTTATAAGACATTAATAGAAACTTTGTACTTTGGTAGTATGCCAACAAAGTAATTGTTCACTAATTTGCTCAGCTCTCCTAACAGATAAGCTTTTAGCTAACATCAGACATATTGAAATGTATTACACTAAATTTGTCAGGCCAAAGGCTGTTTGAACTTATAAACACTTGATCCAGAAATATACTGGGAGATGATGTCATTTTGCTTTAGCTGTAAAAGACATTAGTGACAAGAAGTTTTATGTCAAGAAAGGGAGCGGTGTGGATGCTTGGATTAGTGTAAAGGGGGTTTTACACTGGACGATTATCGGGCAGACGGGCGTTCACAGAACGCTCGTTGCCGATAATTGCCCAGTGTAAACAGGGGAACGATCAGCAGATGAATGAGCAACTGTGCCCAGTGTAATCAGCAGCTCGATCATCTGCTGGTTGTATCATTTTAAAAAAGTTAAATATTATCGTTGTTGGCAGCACATCCCCCTGTGTAAACAGGGGGACACGCTGCCAACATGACAATAATGTATGGGGACGAGCAATCGGAGTAACGACCGCTCGTCCCCATCCATAGCTCCATGTGACAGAAGCAAACAAGTGCCGATCAACAATGTCTCGTTGATCGGCGCTCGCTGCACCGGCCGCTTATCGGCCTGTGTAAAAGGGCCTTTAGTGACCATTGGACGCCAGAAACTGGGGCACTAAACCACTAGATACAAGGGATTGGGCATCAAATAATTGAACCAAGGAATAGAGTTCTAAACAACTGGACTGCAGGAAATGGGGTGCCAAATCTCTGGATATTAGGAGCTAAGGAAGTAAACCTTTGGACATCAAAGGTGTGACCCGTACAATACCCCCGTAAAGGGCATCTATTATAAGGGTCTCAATGATACAGCTCTTAAAAAAACTATGGTTTAGTAAATAAATGGAACATAAGGAAGACAAGATCTGATGTAGGTATATTTACTTACTTGTCATCTTGCCTTTCATATTTTAAACAGTAACAGTGTTAATACCATTAAGAATGATGGTGGACTGATAGCTACCAAGACGTAGCTTACTTTCTTATCTTCTTCCTGTTTGATTATTGAAGAAAAGTATTGCCAGGGATCTCAGATACATTTGTAGTTTTTCCATCATTAAATATATAGTTGTAATCACCAAATGCAATGTTGTTAACCTTAGAATGGGGATTAAGGTTTCTAAGGTACCATTCATCAAGCTCCATGATTATCTAATATATATATTTTTTGATGGAATGTGCTTAATAAGAGGTAGTAAAAACAAAAACTGTCCTCTCTCAACAACAAAAAAAAAATGAAAATAATCTATCAATGTAAAGTACTTGTGGACAATTGTAAGTCTGTTTTGAAAATCACCAGGTCTTCCTTATTAATGTGCCAGATGTTCTCAGTTTTTGGTCCTTCAACCATAATAAGTCTTTCTCAAGACAATACATCACAAATGTACCTCAAGGTCCCTCAATATCTTTCTGGGCGGCCATCAGCAGGATGAGCAGTCACAATGCAAATCAGGAGAAATTTAGTAATATTTAGTAATATTTTCTGGAATTTGTTCCGACTGCAAAAATCAAGAAGGGCCAAATGCACTTTTACTGACACACATAAAACATTTGTTGCTTAAATCCGTAAATAGGGAGATGCCTGATCAGCCGCACAAAATGCAAATGATTTATTAAAGTTGCCGCCACTTTTCTGTACGGAACAATGGTGCACCGTGCTTTTGCTCAGTATCCTGCAGTATAAATGTCATCGGAAGATATGGTGCTACGATCTGAATGAGGCCATGTCGTGAGTATGGTGGATATTTAGTACCTCTATATTTAGTAGAATAAGGTGATTCATTTTTAAGGTAAAATCCCTCTACAATCACAGCAACGCCGCATTTATTTTTGTTTTGGGTATGAGAGACAATACATAATATTTTTTTCTCCACATTACTTTTACTTTTTTATCTGTTGCCGCATGTTTTAACCTTAGTGTTGAATAATGTATTTCTTTTGCAAGCCGTGCATTACAAATTCCTGTGCATTATAAATAATGTAGGAGGTTTCCCACTGAATGCTTTTGTGGTTTCATTACGTAGCTTAGTCAAAGTGCATATGTTGTAATTATCATTAGTGAAGGGGAAACACAACCAGAACCATAACAGATGGATCCTATTTATAGGCGCTCATCTGATCTGTGCTTTGAAACTGTTATTATGGTACAGTTTTAATATATCACATTGAGTACTGCCTCAATATGTTCACATTCTAAGCAATTTGTATAGTGAAAAATAGATTACAAAACACTAGCAGATAGAGAAAAGAAGGAATAGACTGAGGATATAGAGTGGAGGTCTAAATAATCATACCCTTTAAATGCACTGAACTCTATTGCTGCTGAGTGTAGTCCTGGTGGATGGGTGCCCTATTGGGGTGGGTTGGGGCCCTATTCCAAGATATGCTATGATGCCCCATGGGTGCTTGTAACCAGGGGCGTAGCTATAGGGGTCGTAATTGCAACTGGGCCCTCAAAGCCAGGGGGCGTGCCACCCCCCACACCCCATCTATTAAAAGAATTACGTCCGAAAATAGCGCCTCAATAGCGTTGACAAACATCTGCCCATTGAAAGCAATGGGCAGACGTTTGTCTGTTCACACGAGGCGTATATTTACGCGCCGCTGTCAAATGACGGCGCGTAAATAGACGCCCGCGTCAAAGAAGTGACCTGTCACTTCTTTGGGCGTAATTGGAGCCGTTACTCATTGACTCCAATGAATAGCAGCGCCAATTACATCCGTAATGGATGCGGCGTTCAAGCGCCTGCACATGCCGTTACGGCTGAAATTACGGGGATGTTTTCAGGCTGAAACATCCCCGTAATTTCAGCCGTTACGGATGCCCTCGTGTGAACATACCCTGAATGTCATATGGATGTCATGGAGGGAGAGAGTAGCTCTCACTCTGGCAGATCCTACCCATCATCAATACTACTTCTACCTGCAGGGGCAGTGGCAAAAACCTAATTGGGTAGTTCTTAATTGAAAAAGGGTTGTCTTGATCAAATCTCCTTTAATGCAAAGTATTTATTAAAAGACTCACTTTTTACATAGATTATATCTATATATAAATTTACAAATTACAGTTGAAGTTTCTTTCAATAGTTGTGATGTGTACTTTTACCATTACAAATACAGATTTCTTAAAGTGCACCCAATTGTCTGAATAAAGATAAAAGAAAAAACATAAAAGGTCACTGGTGCTCGATGATAATTAATACATTGGTACAGAATCACAACTTCATTCTTTATTTAAATTCTTAAAAATATTGAAATTATTTTTTTATTAAATCCACATTCAATGACCCAGCAGGATTAATACAGACTTTCACCAGATGGCACTAGCGTGCTTTAAAGAAAAAAGAAATGCATGTGTCAACACAGAGTAGAACATGCAGGATAATTAAACTAGTCATATCTACGGTAGTTATTATGACGTAGATTCACTTGGAAAGAGATTTGTTACTGTTTAATTTAGATTATAAGCATAAGTACGCATTGGATTCAAATTCAGAAAGTAAGTCTGATTATGATGAAATCTAAAACAACTGTAAGTGACTTGTGCTTTATACATGTCACTAACTATATTATGTTACAGGAGCCGGTTCCTGTCCACCAGCTGTATATATAAACTGCCGGCCGTCGAGGTCCTTAAAACCCGTGCCATAGCAGATATACGGCGCAGGTTTTAGCTGATCGGGTAGCTGAATGTCGGGTGCCCAGCAGTCAGTGACTGCCAAGGACCTTGAGGTGCTGCTTCTGTCTACTCTGATCGCTTCTACACAGCGCTCAAAGAGCGCTGTGAATAGAACAGAGGCATGCCTCTATTGGTCCTGGTGATCACTGGCGTAGCTATAGGGGTCGCAGCGGTCGCAATTGCGTCCAGGCCCCGAAGCCAGGGGGGCCCACAGCCCCCCGCACCACATCAATAAAAAGTTACTATAGTAACTCGGGCCGCGGGCCCCTGTTACTATAGTAACAGACTGTACTTACCTTCCTGGTTCCGGATCGCAGCGGAGGTCCTGACGTCAAACGCTGTGCGCAGCGCATGACGTCACAGCGCTATGCGCCGCGCACAGCATCGAGACGACAGAACTACCGCCGCGGCTGAAGAGGAAGGTAAGATTAGTAGCCCTGACTGGCGGGGTCCGACTCCCGGGATCTGCCAATCAGCTGTTTTGAAGGGGCCGCAGCACTCGTACGAGAGCTGCTCCCCTTCATTCCGGTCACTTCATTCCGGTCACACTGTGAATCTGTGTCGGCGATTCACAGTGTGAGCGAGTAGTGAAATGAAGGGGAAGCAGCTCTCATACGAGTGCTGCGGCCCCTTCAAAACAGCTGATTGGCAGGTCCCGGGAGTCGGACCCCGACACATCAGCTATTGATGGCCTATCCTATGGATAGGCCATCAATGTTTAGGGACTGCACAACCCCTAAGCCTACGATGTAGCAGGCTTAGGGGGCCCATGAGACAGGATCACAGATTGTGTGACCCTGTCTGCTGGGCCCTGTATCTAAACCAATCACATGGTAGGCTTAGATACATGGCCCATGCGTGATCCTGTCTGCTGGGCCCTGTATCTAAGCCAATCACATGGTAGGCTTAGATACATGGCCCATGTGTGATACTGTCTGTGGGACCCTGTATCTAAGCCTACCACACTGTAGGTTTAGATACAGGGTCCAGCACACAGTAATCTTATACTGTATAAGATTACTGTCTGCTGGACCCTGTATCTAAGTCTACCTTGTGGTAGGCTTAGATACAGGGTCCCACAGACAGTATCACACATGGGCCCTGTATCTAAGCCTGTGTTACTAATCGTTATTTTTGTGTGTTTTCTAACAGGTTCGGTCGTTGGACTACGGTGGATTCCAGGACTACTTCGATGACGGCTTTTTTTTATTATCAATAAAATGGTTAATGAGGGTTGTGTGTTTTTTTTTTATTTCAATAAAATATTTTTTCTATGTCTTTGTTTTTTTTAAAACTTTATTACTACCGCCTTAGTAATGGCCGCCGGCTGATTGACAGCATCCATTGCTAAGGCGGGGCTTAGTGTTAGCCGATGCAGAGGCGAACACTAACCCCCTTTATTATCCCGGTACCCACCGCCACCAGGGGTGCTGGGAAGAGCCGGGTACGATCCAGTACCTGACCATCTGTAGTGATGGTCGGCCACTGGGGCGGCCGCAGGCTGGTAGTATCAGGAGGGGAAAGGCCAAAAACAGTGGCCCTTCCCACCCTGGTAATGCTAGGCTGCTGCTGCTTTATTGTATCTAGCTGGTTATGAAAAATGGGGGGGACCCCACGTCATTTAAAAAAAAATAATAATAATAATAATTGGAAAGAACGATGTCGCGTCCCCGCCCAATTTTCATAACCAGCCAAATACAACACAGCAGCAGCAGGCAGCATTACCAGGGTGGGAAGGGCCACTGTTTTTGGCCTTCCCCAGACTAATACTACCAGCCTGCGGCCACCCCGGTGCCTGCCCGTCGCTGCAGATGGTCGGGTATTGGTTCATACCCGACTCTTCCCAGTACCCCAGGTGGCGGTGGGTACCGGGGTAATAATGGGGGTTAGTGTTGGCCTCTGCACCTGCTAACGTTAAGCCCCGCCTTAGTAATGGAGGTTGTCAATCAGCCAGCGGCCATTACTAAGGCGGTGATAATAAAGTTTAAAAAGATACAAGCACATAGAAAAAATATTTTATTGAAATAAAAAAACACAACCCTCATTTACCATTTTATTGAGAATAAAAAAAAAGCTGTCATTGAAGTCCTCGTATCCGAAGTCCAACAACCGAACCTGTAAAAAAACACAAACACGCAAAAATAATCAGTAACACATAAAGAAGCAAAATTATTATTCTTACCTTTCCTGGGTCCAACGCTGGAGCCGCAATGTCAGCGAGCTGAGCCCTGTATCTAATCCAATCATGTGTGATACAGTCTGCTGAGCCCTGTATCTAATCCTATCATGTGTGATACTGTCTGCTGGGCCCTATATCTAATCCTATCATGTGTGATACTGTCTGCTGGGCCCTATATCTAATCCTATCATGTGTGATACTGTCTGCTGTGCCACTGTATCTAATCCTATCATGTGTGATACTGTCTGCTGAGCTGTGTATCTAATCCTATCATGTGTGATACTGTCTGCTGAGCCACTGTGTCTAATCCTATCATGTGTGATACTGTCTGCTGAGCCAATGTATCTAATCCTATCATGTGTGATACTGTCTGCTGAGCCACTGTATCTAATCCTATCGTGTGTGATACTGTCTGCTGAGTCATTGTATCTAATCCTATCATGTGTGATACTGTCTGCTGAGCAACTGTATCTAATTCTATCATGTGTGATACTGTCTGCTGAGCCAATGTATCTAATCCTATCCATAGTTTATAGGGTCGTAGTGCTATAGATATGCTATGCTGTCTCCTATACACATTTTTTTTTTTGGGTGGACACATATGTATTGGGGCTATTTCCCCTGACATTTTAAGCCCTGAGGGTATGTTCACACGGCAGCGTCCGTTACGGCTGAAATTACGGTGCTGTTTTCAGGAGAAAACAGCACCGTAATTTCAGCCGTAAAGGCATGTGCAGGCGTCTTTTGCTGCGTCCATTACGAACGTAATTGGAGCTGTTTTTCTATGGAGTCCATGGAAAACGGCTCCATTTACGTCTGAAGAAGTGACAGGCGCTTCTTTGACGCGGTCGTCTTTTTTACGCGCCGCCTTTTGACAGCGGCGCATAAAAAAAATGACCGTCGGCACAGAACATCGTAAGACCCATTCAAATGAATGGGCAGATGTTTGCCAACGCTTTTGAGCCGCATTTTCGGACGTAATTCAATGCTAAAACGCCCGAATTACGTCCGTAAATAGTGTGTGTGAACCGAGCCTTAGTGACGCCCCGGCTGCTAGTGCTGCATTGTTGGGTCACTTAGGAGACCCAGCGATGCAGCTGAAAGCTGCGGACCGTCGGCCATGAGGAGTTTGCGGGGGGGGGGGGCCCAATAAGAACTTTTGCATCGGGGCCCATGAGCCTTTAGCTACGCCCCTGCCGGTGATCATGTGACTGGTCACATGATTGCCAGCATGCCGTTAGTGGCAGGTTGCTGCTAGGTCTAACTAGACCCAGTACAGCCCTATTAGTGACAATAGTCACTATAAGAGGGCTGATTTCCCCTGTAACTGGGGCTGCCAGTTACCGTGAAAAAATAAGGTGTAAAAGAAAAAAAAATAACCTTTGAGGGACAGACCATAATAATAACAACAAAATTAAATTAAATTAAAGTGCAACAAAACAAAATAATAAATATATATAAAATACCCACCCCAAAAAAAGGTCGTCGTCCCCCCCGCCAATCATTGTCCTAATGCTAGCCCTAACTGATTTATCCTGAAATAGACATGTAATATATAGCCGTTTAACTAACACGTGCAAAAAATGGCTAAACAGGGTCTGGTCCTAAAGGCTCAAAATAGCCCGGACCCGAACCGTGAATTTCCACCTTTTAACGCAATGTCATATTTACGTCCAATATTATGTGCTGATTCATTTCTTATTACATCTTTGTAGCAGCCGGCACTTAGTATTTCCGTTAAATTGCTCCAAACCTCCTGAACATACACAGATTCAGCTTCATACCGCTACCACTAGAGGGAGCTTAGGAGCTTATCCAGACAGTTTTATAAAACAGTTTTATTAATCAGGTGGAAATTTAATATTTTAGCTCTATGGCTATGCAGGGGATTTAAAGTTTCGTATCAGAAAAGTAGAGCTCTGACTGCTATAAAAATGTATAATGAAATTAATAAGCACAACATTTTGGACCTATTTAGATTAAAAAGAATTTATAAGGGTGGACACTCAATTTACAGACAGAAACAAGTAATTTTTTTTACTTTTTTTATTAAATCATTACGTTTTTTCCCCTGCAAATAATTATTTTCAATTTTTTTTATATTTTTTATATTTTACATTTTTATATTAAATACTAAAAGTCACATAAAAATACTGCCATATGCTGTCCTCACTACGACAATTCAGTACAATGCATTTTGCATAAAAAAGTCTCGTGTGCTCATTCAGTTTTAATTTCTAAATGACACACAAAACAAAAAGTGGCTTGAAATTGCCTAAAATGGCATTACCTTACTTAATTTTTGCATGAGAAGGTGTTCAAATAGGAAGACACTAATACACGAAATTTTACATAAAATAATTTGAAATAACTAAAGCATAACTGTATTCTAACGGTCAAAGCGAATCCTAGCTACAACAATGAGGCTTATGAAGGTTGCAGTAATTTGGATCATGGAATAGCTTTAGTGAGCAGTGTAAACATATATCGGATAGAGTTAAAGGTCTAAACCAACTCGATTTCTATACACAATGATAATAATGAGATCAGATTTAGGTCACGTTCACACTTGACACATGGAAGATTTGTTCTAGAAATTTATGCAACTAAAGATCTGTTCAATACATCTGCATGGTGTTGTTTTTGCAGAATGTGATCGGACTATTTACAAACCCCATTTAGATGTATGGGCCGGATTTTCATTTGCATTTAAAGAGGCTCTGTCACCAGATTTTGCAACCCCTATCTGCTATTGCAGCAGATAGGCGCTGCAATGTAGATTACAGTAACGTTTTTATTTTTAAAAAACGAGCATTTTTGGCCAAGTTATGACCATTTTTGTAATTATGCAAATGAGGCTTGCAAAAGTCCAAGTGGGTGTGTTTAAAAGTACAAGTCCAAGTGGGCGTGTATTAGGTGCGTACATCGGGGCGTTTTTAATACTTTTACTAGCTGGGCGCTGTGAAGAGAAGTAACATCCTCTTCTCTTCAGAACGCCCAGCTTGTGACAGTGCAGATCTGTGACGTCACTCACAGGTCCTGCATCGTGACGGCCACATCGGCAGCAGAGGCTACAGTTGATTCTGCAGCAGCATCAGCGTTTGCAGGTAAGATCGACTTACCTGCAAACGCTGATGCTGCTGCAGAATCAGCTGTAGCCTCTGGTGCCGATGTGGCCGTCACGATGCAGGACCTGTGAGTGACGTCACAGATCTGCACTGTCACAAGCTGGGCGTTCTGAAGAGAAGAGGATGTTACTTCTCATCAGAGCGCCCAGCTAGTAAAAGTATTAAAAACGCCCCGATGTACGCACATAATACACACCCACTTGGACTTGTACTTTTAAACACACCCACTTGGACTTTTGCAAGCCTCATTTGCATAACTACAAAAATGGTCATAACTTGGCCAAAAATGCTCGTTTTTTTAAAATAAAAACGTTATTGTAATCTACATTGCAGCGCCTATCTGCTGCAATAGCAGATAGGGGTTGCAAAATCTGGTGACAGAGCCTCTTTAATGTCTACAACAGATCTGCCACATGTGAACATACATTTACACTGACAGCATTACAGATATTTAGGTGGTTAATGACTCCTGGTTTTTTCAGTCGTCAATAAATGAGTAGCCGGTTCTTTTACATAAAATAGACGTAGGTCATAGAATGCGCAGGGTGTAGTGAAATATATCAGGGGGAATGTCTTATGCATTAAAACGGCTTTCAGATAAAGTGTCTGTGTTACCCACAGCAACTGCAATCCAGGATTCATCAGGATAAAAGAAGAGATCTGCTTACTTACACAATGTTATACATGAGGCCAAAGAGGGTGATTTAGTAACCCCTTCGCAGCCATTTTTACTTTTTCCTCCCCACATCCCAAAAGCCATACCTTTTTTTATTTCTCTATCAATATTGCCGTATGAGGATTTGTTCTTTGCAGCCCAAGTTCTAGTTTTTCACTGCACCATTTATTGTACCATATATTTGACTGGGAAACTGGGAAAATGTATTTGTGGATGAAATGGAAAAAACACAGTGATTCCTCTATTGTTTTTTGAGGTTTAGTTTTTAGATGTTAACTTTATTCTGCGAACCAAAATAATTACGATGATACCCAATTGATATGTTTTTTTTTTCTGTTTTACTACTTTTCCAATGAAAAAACTAATTGTTAAAAATATAAATAGTTTTATGTCGCCATATTCTGAGAGCCATATCTTTTTTATTTTTCTGTCGATTGAGCGATGTGAAGGCTTATTTTTTGCCATTTCGTATTTATTTGGTACCATTTTGGAGTACAATTGACTTTTTGATCACTTTTAATAAAAATTTTTGTGAGAGATGAGGTGACTAAAAAGCAGTGATTCCCGTGTGTTCTGTCCTCGCCAGCTAGTCCAGTTATTTACATAATAATACCTCTTTTTTGTGTATGATTACCAGTACAGATATTGCAATTGCCTATTCTTGTACCCCATCTATATTGTATTGTATGGTTATAGCACCATCTACTGGTGGTTTTGTGTATTCCTAGATTGTAGTTCTCTATGTATTATGGGAAAGCACCTGAGGCATTGTGGGTTATTTCCTGTTCCTGTTTGTGTATGAGTAGCAGCCATTTTTCCTCATCATGCCAGTGTGAGGGGCCACTCTCCATTTCTACCTCAAGTTCAGTGCCATCAGCCTGTTCTAAGCATAGTCGGTAAGATCCAAATCTATATGTTATAATCCTGTGGTTCACTGTATGTTTTGCTGTATCAGATATCACATTGTCAGCTTGCAGTATTACCTCATGTTATATTGTGTATGTATAGCAGATTATTTGTATCCTATGCACTGTACAGTTGATATATTCTGAATACTGCTGTTATTTCATCCTATAGTTTCACCCTTTCCTGTCTACCAGCAATAAAGAGAAAGATTTTACAGTTTCACAGCCTTTTTCTTAAGAAGACAGGGGGTTTAGCTACATGTCAGATTACACACCGTGCTAACGTGTATGAGGACAGAATAGTGAAACGACTGCTGAGAACAAGCTCAGAAGATCAGACCATAGGGTGCCCGCCATTATCCACGCAGAGCCTGCATACGGATATCGCAGTAACCTCCTAACGGTCGCATCATGTCTCAAAGTCGAGCATCTTCGGTCAAGACAAGGTCCCTGACAAGTGGCTCTAACAGGACATCGATCAGAGAAGCTGCCGCCATTGCCCGCGCAAAAGCTGAAGCGGCAAAAGCGAAAGCCAGCTTCGCAGAACAGGAAATACAGATAAAGCTAGAGAAAGCGCGCCTTGAAGCAACTCTAGAGAAACTCACTGTTGAGAAAGAGACAGCGGCTGCCATAGCAGAAGCAGAATTTCTAGAAGCAGTAGAACTTCCAGAAATAGAGAATCGTCGCGACGTTCTCCAGCCGGAACTTGAACACCAAGATCCAGAACAGCGTACCTTACAATACGTCTATAAACATTCCAAGTCAGAATACGATACCGACTTCCAACTCAACACAAAGGGTTTTATTAACAAGCCAAGCCACCCTGATTATTCAGACCGCCAGAAAGTTGACCATCAGTCTCCTTACTGCAAACAAGACAAGACACATCAAAGGGAAACCGGCTACAACAACTTCTCTTCAGAGCAGAATATCAAAAACCCGCTCCAGCTAAGAGAGACGCCCTTCGCTTCAGAGCGGTACTACGCAGGTTGTAATAAATCAGAGACTCCCAACAGGTATGGTCACACACCACACATGCACTCTGACAACACACCAGTAGTCGGATCTAACATTAATCAAGCCACAATGGACTTTGCCAGATTCCTTGTTCGACGTGAGCTGGTCACCAAGGGACTTGTAAAGTTCAGCGATCGCGCTGAAAACTACAGAGCTTGGCGAGCTTCCTTCCAAAATGCCACCAGAGACTTAGATCTATCATGTAGTGAGGAACTGGATCTCCTGGTAAAGTGGCTAGGAAGTGAGTCCGCCGAACACGCTAAAAGAATCAGGGATATCAATGTCAATTATCCAGATGTTGGTCTTAAAAGGGTCTGGGACAGACTTGAAGAGTGCTATGGCTCGGCCGAAGTCATAGAAAGTGCCTTATTCAAGAGAATTGAGGACTTTCCTAAAATAGCAAACAAAGGCTATACAAAGCTTAGGGAGTTAAGTGATCTGTTAATGGAGTTGTGTGTAGCAAAGGCAGAAGGGGATCTGGTAGGATTGACATTCCTTGACACTGCAAGAGGTGTGAACCCCATAGTTCAGAAGCTCCCATACAACCTGCAAGAGAAATGGGTTATACATGGTTCTAGATATAAACAGACTTACAATGTACTATTTCCTCCATTTAATGTGTTTGTAGATTTTGTCTCTGAACAAGCTAAAATTAGAAATGATCCTAGCTTTGATTTCACGCTGTCATGTGCCGCCACCCCTGTTAGTAAACCTCGTAGAGCAATGGTGGAGGTCCACAAAATTAACGTTTCCTCCACAGGTTCAGTCCATAAAGAGTTCAGCTCCCGTCAAGGAGACAAACCCAAAGACCCGAACAGACAGTGTCCCTTACACAGGAAGCCACATTCCCTACTTAGGTGCAGAGCCTTCAGGGAAAAGTCAATAGAGGACCGCAAGGTCTTCCTTAAGGAAAACAACATCTGCTTCAAATGCTGTTCTTCAACATCACACTTCGCCAGAGATTGCGAGGTTCGTGCAAAGTGTATCGAATGTGGTAGCACAGAACATAACACAGCCCTACACCCTGGAGCACCATCGTGGACTTCGCCCCAAGACCAAGAGCATAGCGGGGAGCTGAAGGACAAAAGTACTGACACTCCAGCGGTTACTTCTAAATGCACAGAGGTTTGTAGAGGCCTCATAGGAGGAAGGTCCTGCTCAAAAATCTCCCTAGTGAGGATTTACCCAGCAGACGACCAGGACAAAGCCATCAAAGTATATGCTATTCTAGACGATCAAAGCAACAAGTCGTTAGCCAAGTCTGCCTTCTTTGATAGCTTTAACGTCAGAGGCCCTGGCGCCCCCTACTCTCTAAAAACTTGTGCCGGTACTGTAGAGACAGCTGGAAGGAGGGCAAGCGGCTATGTAGTCGAGTCTATAAATGGCCAAGTGTGTCTGCCCTTACCAACCATACTGGAGTGTAACCAAATTCCTGATAACAGGTCTGAGATACCTACGCCGGAAGTAGCAGCGCACCAACCTCACCTGAAGCATATAGAACACTTGATTCCGAAACTTGATCCAGAGGCTCAGATAGTCTTGCTCCTCGGGAGAGATATTCTTCGAGTCCACAAGGTTAGGCAACAGATCAATGGCCCTCACAACGCTCCATATGCACAGAGACTCGACCTAGGATGGGTCGTCGTAGGAGAGGTCTGTTTGGGAGGTGTACACAAACCGACAACTGTTAACAGCATGCTTACCAGTACACTGGAGAATGGACGCCCATCTCTTCTCCGACCATGTGAAAATCATTTCTTCATAAAGGAACTGCCACACAGCATTTCATCATCAAGTATCCTTGTAGGCTCTGCCTACGATGACTACATCTGGGAGGGCAACCAAGATCACCTAGGGTGCACAGTCTTCCGCCAGACAAAGGAGGACAATCGTATGGCGATGTCATTCGAAGATAGACTGTTCCTAGACATAATGGAGCAGGGAATGGTGCAGAATGAAATGAAGAGCTGGGTTGCACCTCTACCATTTAGGCCTCAAAGACAACGCTTACCTAACAACAGAGAACAGGTTTACAAACGTTTCGTCTCTCTCAGACACAGCCTGCAAAGAAAACCAGAGATGAGAGACCACTTCTTTACCTTCATGGAAAAGATATTCCAGAACGGCCATGCAGAGTTAGCACCTATACTTCCAGACTCTGAAGAGCGCTGGTACCTGCCCCTGTTTGGAGTGTATCACCCGAAGAAACCAGGTCAGATCAGAGTAGTATTTGACTCAAGTGCCAAGTATGAAGGTGTCTCGTTGAATGACGTCCTGATGTCAGGCCCGGATCTAAACAACAAGCTCTTGGGAGTACTTCTACGCTTTCGCAAAGACTCTGTTGCATTCACGGCTGATATCCAACAGATGTTCCATTGCTTCCTCGTCAAAAAAGAACACAGAAATTTCTTGAGATTCCTTTGGTACAAGGATAACGATCCCTCTAAAGATGTTACAGAGTATCGAATGAAGGTACACATCTTCGGTAATAGTCCTTCCCCTGCAGTCGCCATCTATGGGCTGAGGCGTGCGGCTCAAGATGTCGAAACGAAGTACGGAACGGATGTCAGACGCTTCGTAGAAAAGGATTTCTATGTGGACGACTGTTTGAAATCAATGCCCACAAATGAAACCGCAATTTGTCTTCTGAAGAGAGCCCAGGAGATGCTTGCTCTATCTAACCTGAGGTTACACAAGATCGCTTCTAACAGCCAGAAAGTGATGGAAGCCTTTCCTCCTCATGACCACTCAAAAGACTTAAAGGATTTAGATCTAGGCATCGACTCCCCTCCCATGCATCGGAGCCTTGGCCTACTCTGGGACCTAAAAGCTGATACCTTCACCTTCCAGGCCAGCAGAGAAGAAAAACCCTTCACTCGCAGAGGAGTACTGTCGGCCATAAGCAGTTTATATGACCCACTGGGATTTGCAGCTCCTGTAACCATCGAAGGTAAAGCTATGTTGAGAGACTACACCAGGGAAGTGTCGAACTGGGATGCTCCTCTTCCCATGAAGGAAAGAGCCACGTGGACGGCTTGGAGAAATTCCCTCACAGCCTTATCTGGTCTTCACATACCACGCCCGTATGCTTCTGTACCAACTACCAAGGTTGAGACACAAAGACTTTGTGTTTTCTGCGACGCTTCAGTCAAAGCGATTGCTGCTGTAGCTTACTTAAAGACGATAGATACCAGCGGACAATGCCACGTAGGGTTCGTCATGAACAGAGCAAAACTAGCGCCACTTCTTGAACACACAATACCACGCCTGGAACTTTGCGCCGCGGTGTTAGCAGTGGAGTTAGCCGAACTCATCACTACGGAATTGAACATGGAGATTAAAGATGCTGAGTTTTACACTGACAGCAAGATAGTACTAGGATACATCTGTAACTTAACTAGACGCTTCTATGTCTACGTAAGCAACAGAGTGCTAAGGATTAGAAGATCTACCTCTCCCGAACAATGGCATTACGTACCTACTCATCTCAATCCTGCAGACCAAGATACCAGATCCGTTGCCGCTAACCGTCTGAAAGACACAATCTGGTTTACAGGCCCTACGTTCTTGTATAGACCGATGCCCAGCACAGCAGAAACCGCCATGTTTGAACTAGTGGACCCACATGCAGATGTTGAGATACGCCCTCTGGTATCTGCGTTGCACACGGAGACTTTGGACAGCCACCTGAAATCTCATCGATTCAGTAGATTCTCTACTTGGAGATCACTTGTCCGTGCAATCACCTGCTTGACTCACATGGCTCGGTCGTACAAGACAACCTCGTCAGCAGATAAAAGGGACTGTAAAGGCTGGCATCGTTGTAAACATGTTTACACGGCTCTCGATCTGGAACAGGCAAAAAATGTAATCATCCGAGCTGTACAGCACGATATCTATGCCAAGGAAATCGACTGTGTAATCGGTCAGAGACCCGTACCCAAAGACAGTGTTCTGAGGAAACTTGACCCAGTCATCGATGAAAATGGGCTCTTAAGAATAGGAGGACGCCTTAAGGAAGCCAAGGTAGATTTTGCAGAGAAACATCCCTTGATAGTTCCCGGACAGCATCATATAGCTACTCTGCTGGTGCAACATCACCATGAGCAAACAAGGCACCAGGGTTGTCTGTTCACAGAAGGAGCCTTACGATCAGCCGGACTGTGGATAGTTGGAGCAAAGAGATGTGTGTGCAGATTCATCTTTAAATGTGTTACTTGTCGGAAACTTCGTGGTATGTCACAGACTCCAAAGATGGCGAATCTCCCATATGATCGACTTAGCACAGATCCACCCTTCTCCAATGTCGGCCTAGATGTGTTCGGTCCTTGGTCTGTGGTTGTCCGGCAAACCAGAGGAAGCCGTGCGAACGGAAAACGTTGGGCGGTTATGTTCACTTGTATGTCCATCAGAGCTGTCCACATAGAAGTGATCGAATCTATGGATACTTCATGCTTCATAAATGCTCTCCGGCGTTTCATTGCTATCAGAGGACCTGTCAAACATATTCGTTCTGACAGAGGCACAAACTTTGTTGGGGCAGCAAGGGAACTACAACTCTCTTCTAACTTGGACGCTAAAAACATAGAAAGATACCTTAGTGGACAGGGATGTACTTGGACCTTCAACCCAACACACTCTTCACACATGGGAGGTGCTTGGGAGAGAATGATAGGCATCGCACGTAGAATCCTCGACTCAATCTTCTTACAAGTAGGATCTACAAAGCTGACTCACGAAAGCTTGACCACCTTTATGGCGGAAGTATCGGCCATCATAAATGCCAGACCGTTGATTCCGATTTCCAGTGATCCTGATGACCCAACTGTTCTCACCCCTGCCACGCTGCTTACTCAGAAGACTGACACTATTTGCACTCCACCTGGAGAATTTAATGCTAAAGACCTCTACAGAAGTCGATGGAGGCAAGTACAGAGTCTCTCCAATACTTTCTGGGACAAGTGGAAAAAGCAATACATTCCCACTCTGCAACCAAGGAGAAAGTGGCAAATCAGCAAGCCTAACCTCCAGCCTGGCGATGTGGTGCTAATGAAAGATTGCCAGTCACGAAGAAATGAGTGGCCGTTAGGTCTTATTACCAAGACATTCCCGAGTAAAGACGGAAATATACGTAAGGTCGAAGTAAAAGTACGGAAGCAGAGTGAGACCAAATTGTTCCTCAGACCAGTAGGGGAACTCGTTCTACTGTTTTCATCCAACGAACCCAATAGTGACGTCGGCTGACGTCAAGCGGGGAGTGTTCTGTCCTCGCCAGCAAGTCCAGTTATTTACGTAATAATACCTCTTTTTTGTGTATGATTACCAGTACAGATATTGCAATTGCCTATTCTTGTACCCCATCTATATTGTATTGTATGGTTATAGCACCATCTACTGGTGGTTTTGTGTATTCCTAGATTGTAGTTCTCTATGTATTATGGGAAAGCACCTGAGGCATTGTGGGTTATTTCCTGTTCCTGTTTGTGTATGAGTAGCAGCCATTTTTCCTCATCATGCCAGTGTGAGGGGCCACTCTCCATTTCTACCTCAAGTTCAGTGCCATCAGCCTGTTCTAAGCATAGTCGGTAAGATCCAAATCTATATGTTATAATCCTGTGGTTCACTGTATGTTTTGCTGTATCAGATATCACATTGTCAGCTTGCAGTATTACCTCATGTTATATTGTGTATGTATAGCAGATTATTTGTATCCTATGCACTGTACAGTTGATATATTCTGAATACTGCTGTTATTTCATCCTATAGTTTCACCCTTTCCTGTCTACCAGCAATAAAGAGAAAGATTTTACAGTTTCACAGCCTTTTTCTTAAGAAGACAGGGGGTTTAGCTACATGTCAGATTACACACCGTGCTAACGTGTATGAGGACAGAATACCGTGTTTTACTTTTTTTGTTTTCTGCGTCACCGTGGGGGTTAAATAATGTTACATTGTTATAGTTCGGGCTTCTACGGACGTGACATTATACTTCAATACTAATAATGGCAGAGCTTAATAGAAGCACAAAAATGGCAGATCTGGGGACCGTCATTAGGCTCCCAGCCTGCCATAACAACCATAAGGCTGGGTTCACACGACCTATTTTCAGACGTAAACGAGGCGTATTATGCCTCGTTTTACGTCTGAAAATAGGGCTACAATACGTCGGCAAACATCTGCCCATTCATTTGAATGGGTTTGCCGACGTATTGTGCAGACGACCTGTAATTTACGCGTCGTCGTTTGACAGCTGTTACAAGGCTTAGAACTTTAGCAGCAATTTCTCACATTTTCAAGAAAATTTCAAAAGGCTATTTTTACAGGGGCCATTTCAGTTCCGAAGTGGCTTTGAGGTCCTTAGATATTAGAAACCCCAATAAGTCACCCCATTTTAAAAACTGCACCCCTCAAATTATTCAAAACAGCATTTAGAAAGTTTCTTAACCCTTTAGACATTTCGCAGGAATTAAACCAAAGTAGAGGTGAAATTTACAAAGTTAATTTTTTTTTTCCAGAAATTCATTTTGAATCCATTTGTTTTGTACCACAGAAGGTTTTACCAGAGAAACTCAATATTTATTGCCCAGGTTCTGCAGTTTTAGTAAATATCCCACTTGTGGCTCTAGTGTGCTTATGGACAGAAACACAGGCCTCTGAAGTAAAGTAGCACCTAGTGGATTTTGGACACTCCTTTCTATTAGAATATATTTTAGGCACCATGTCAGCTTTGAAGAAGTCTTGTGGTACTAAAACAGAGGAAACCCCCCAAAAGTGACCCCATTTGGGAAACTATACCCCTCGAGGAATTTATTTAGGGGTGTAACAAGCATTTTGATCCGCAAGTTTTTTTTGCAAAAATTTTTGGAATTAGGCCATGAAAATGACAATCTAAATTTTTTCAAATAAAATGAAGGTTTAGCTAATTTTTTTCATTTCCAAAAGGACTAAAGTAAAAAAAGCACCACAACATTTGTAAAGCAATTTCTTCCGAGTAAAACAATACCCCATATGTGGTCCTAAACGGCTGTTTAGACACACAGCAGGGTTTAGAAGGGAAAGAGCGCCATTTGGTTTTTCGAACTCAAATTTAACAGGAATGGTTTGTGGAGGCGATGTCCCATTTGCGAAGCCCCTGAGGGGACAAAACAGTGGAAACCCCCAACGAGTGACCCCATTTTGGAAACTACACCCCTTGAGGAAATTATCTAGGGGTATACTGAGCATTTTGACCCCACAGGTTTTTTGCAGAAATTTTTGGAAGTAGGCTGTGAAAATGAAAATATAACATTTGTAAAGCAATTTCTCCCGAGTAAAACAGTACCCCACATGTGGTCATAAACGGCTGTTTGGACACACGGTAGGGCTCAGAACGGAAGGAGCACCATTTGGATTTTGGAATGGTTTCTGGGGGCCATGTCACATTTGCTGAGCCCCAGTAGTACTAGTACAGTGGGAACACCCCAAAAGTGACTCCATTTTGGAAACTGCATGAGGAATCATCTAGGGGTATAGTGAAAATTTTGATCCCAAAGTTTTTTTGCTGAATTAATTAGAATTAAGCCATGAAAATGAAAAATACATTTTTTTCCAATAAGATGTAGTTTTAGATCAAAATTTTTCATTTTTACAAGGAATAGAGAAGAAAAAGCACCCCAACATTTGTAAAGCAAGTTCTCCTGAGTACGGTAATACACCATATGTGGTTATAATCAGCTGTTTACATATATGGGAGCATTCAGAAGAAAAGGAGCGGTATTTAACTTTTGGAGCGTAGATTTTGCTGGAATCGTTTGCGGACAGCATGTTGCATTTGCAAAACCCCTGATGTACCAAACAAAAGTGACCCCGTTTTAGAAACTACACCTCTAAAGGCCTTTATCAAGGGGTGTAGTGAGAATTTAGACTCCACAGATGTTTTTCAGAAATGAATACGCAGTGGATGGTGCAAAGTGAAAATTGCAATTGATCCACTGATCTGCCTATTCACCGCAAAATATGTTGTGCCCCTGGAGAATCGTACCCCATAAATTGTTAGGCGGGTTCTCCCGGGAATGGTAATGCCTTACTTGTGGACATAAATTGCTGTTTGGGCACACGGTAGGGCTAAGAAGGCATGGATTTTGATTTTGAGCATGGATTTTGCTTGGTAGTTTTGTTTGGGGTTTTGCTGGTATTTCAGTTTATAATGTGGTGGCATATGTAATCTGTGCGGAGTACATCAGGGTATATGTAATCTGTGCGGAGTATATCAGGGCATAATAAGAGGGTATAATAATGGGGTAAATAATACAATTATCCATAGATGTGTGTTACGCTGTGAAGCAATCCGTTATGTGCAGGCCAGTGTCACACTGATAAACGGTTTTCTTTCTTATCCCCCTTCTGTAACACTCTTCACATTTTGGGGACTTTTTCTCCTTTGTAGTTTGGGAAATTTTGCTTGGAAAGTTTTGCGCTGGTATAATACGGGCGCCCTCGCTTCCAGCGGATGTGCTATGTCCCTTCCCTTTTCTAGTTCCTAAATACTAGGGCCCTGAAACTGAAGGAATGTTCCCCTCAAGCCTGAGCATTGAGATGTTTTTTCATCACCGCATTACTAGTGCCATAACTTTTTTTATTTTTCAGTTGATTGAGCGGTGTGTGGGTTTATTTTTTGCAAGACGGGCTGTAGATTTTATTGGTACCATTTTAGAACACATACGACTTTTTGATCACTTTTTATTTCATTTTTCGTTAAAGGAAATGAGCAAAAACAAGCAATTCTGGAATAGTTTCTTATTGGTTTTTTTTTCGGCATCCACAGTGCGCCATAAATTACATGTTAACTTTATTTTGCGGGTCGATACGATTACGGCGATACCAAATTTATAAAAAAAAAATATGTATTGCAGCTTTTGCACAATAAAATCAGTTTTTTTATAAAATCATTTGTTTTCTGTGTCGCCATATTCTAAGACCCATAACTTTTTTATTTTTGCGTGGACAAAGCTGTGTCAGGGATTCTTTTTTGCGGGACAGATTGACGTTTTTATTGGTATTATTTTGGAGTAAATGTGACTTTTTGATCACTTTTTATAGCATTTTTTGGAAGGAGATGTGACCTAAAAACAAAGATGCTGGCGTTGTTTTTCATATTTTTTTTTACGGCGTTCACCGTGCGGGATAAATTACATAATAGTTTTCTAGTTTGGGTCATTACGGACGCTGTGATACCAATTATGTATAGTTTTTAAAAATATTTACGTTTTTCCACCTAAATAAAAGACTTAGGCTGTGTTCACACAGAGTTTTTTGACACGTTTTTTGACGCGGAAAACGCGTCGGAAAACGCGTCGGAAAAAGCGCCAAAAAACGACCCAAAATGACTCCCATTGATTTCAATGGGAGACGGAGGCGTTTTTTTACCGCGAGTAAAAAAAACGCCTCGCGCCAAAAAGAAGGGACATGACCCATCTTGATGCGGTTTCCGCGTCCAAAACCGCATTGAAATCAATGGGGACACGTCAAAAAACACCTCGAACTAGTGAGTTTTTTGCAGGAGTCGTCTCCTGCTGCTAGTCCAGCCCAGAAAGGGACTGTCATTTCCTGTCTGCTCGTGGAGGCTGAAAAACATCGTGGACAGAACTCCCCTGAGGGATACAGAAAACCGAAGTCCTGCATCCAAATACAAGTAAGTGCAATTGCTCCTATGTTCCATACATGCTATACATGTATGGAGCTGTGCATTTATTTTTTTTATATTTATTTTTTCAAATTTTTATTTTTAATTTTTTAATTTTGTTATGCAGTTGTTCATGTATGTCATCTCTTTTTTTTTTTTTTTTACATTTCAGGAACAGAAATGACGACAGCAGAGGTGTACCACCGAATGGACATTGATGTTGGGAATTTTTTTTTTTTAATGTGGGCCTGTTCACATCAGCGTGGTTTCCGCTGAGGGGTTCCGTCGGTGCTTTCAGTCAGGGGAACCCCTCAACAGAAAGGCAAGTGTGAAGTGGTGACAGATCCGTTGCTAATGGTTTCTGTTTAACCCCGTTGTGCAAAGGGTTCTGTCGTTTTGACGGAACCAATACCGCAGCGTAGGGAATCCCATTAGCAACGGATTCATCAGCATTGAAGTCAATGATGATGCAAACAGAAAACAATGTTTTTTTTAATGTGGGCCTGTTCACATCAGCGTGGTTTCTGCTGAGGGGTTCCGTCGTTGCTTTCAGTCAGGGGAACCCCTCAACGGAAAGGCAAGTGTGAAGTAAGTTCCGTTTGCATCACCATTCATTTCAATGGTGACAGATCCGTTGACAGAAGGATGTCATGCATGTGAAAACCTCGGCAAAAACAGCCTGAAAAACCGCCTGGAAAACAGCCTCAAAAACCACGTCAAAAACCACGTCAAAAACCACATCAAACATGAAAACCTCCAGGGTCAGTTTTTACAGGAGGAATTTTCCTCCTGCAAAAAACTTTGTGTGAACACAGCCTTACTATGGGAAAAAAGGCAGTTTAACTTTTTTTTTTTTTACTTGAAACTTGTGTGTTTTTATTGTTTTACGACATTTTTATTAACTTTGTCTGACTTGTCCCACTAGGGCACTTGAGGGCCTGATGCCCTGAACGCTACTCTATTACACTGCACTACATACGTCCTGAATGAAGACATTGGGGGAGACTGTGACAGTGTGGAGACCTTATGGGTAAATATTCACTGAGCGATTAATGACGGTAAACTACTGATTGGAGTTTGTTATAAGCCACCGAACATAGCGGAACAGACTGAGGAAGAAATGCTGCAACAAATAGAGAAGGCAATAAATAATAATAGGGTCCTTATAAAGTGGGATTTTAACTATCCTAACATTAATTGGGACATAGAGGCCGATTGATGTACTAAAAGCCGTAAGTTTTTATACACAATTCAAGACAATTATTTCACTCAGTTGGTTAATAAACCAACCAGAGAGAATAATGTGCTGGATCCGGTCTTATCTAATAGATCAGACACAAAATCAAATGTGGTGGTCCGGAAGCACTTGGGCAATAGTGACCACAATATATAAAGTTTTAATATAATTTTCAATAAAACAATACGAAGGGGAGCAACAAAAACCTGGAATTTTAGGAAAGCAAAATTTGATTGACTGAGGGAAACACTTAGTCTTGTTGACTGGGATCATGTAATGGTAAATAGGAATACTGACGCTAAATGGGGAGTTTTTAAAGATATATTACATGAATCGTTTAGTAAGTTTATACAAACAAAAAGCATTTAAAACATTGAAGGCTGAGGGCTCAGTGAAGGCATTCCATACTTATGAAGATCTCAATAGAAAATCAAAAAATTAAATCAAGTTAGCAAAGTTATCTACAGAAAAACAAATTGCTAACGACATTAAAATGAATACCAAATTTTTTTATAAATATATTAATGCCAAAAAAAACAAATCTGATAATATTGGCCCTCTCTAAGATGAGCATGGGAGTATAATTGTAGAGGACAAAGGGAGGGTTGAGATATTAAACACATACTTTTCCTCTATGTTTACTGATGAGCTGCCAGTGCCAAATATTCAGGGAGACAGTGATAAAGGTCCCCCACCCAATATTACCTGCTTAACACAGGACAGTCACGTCTGAACAAATGAAATATTGATAAATCCCAGACGGCATTCATCCGCGAGTATTAAGGGAATTAAGCTCAGTATTGGACAGACCGTTGTATTTCATCTTCTTAGACTCTCTTGTAACAGGATCAGTGTCACAGGATTGGAGGACGGCTGAGGTTGTACCAATATTTAAGAAGGGTGAAAAGGTGGAACCGAGTAACTACCGTCCAGTAAGTTTGACATCTGTGGTATGCAAAATATTTGAGGGTATTCTAAGAGATGAACTACAAAAGTATAGAAGCAGAGAAAAGTCTAATAACTGATACCCATCATGGATTCATGAAAAGCAAATCGTGCCTGACTAACATGCTCAGTTTCTATGAGGAGGTAAGTGCAAATCTGGATGTTGGTCATGCAGCTGATGTGATTTATTTGCATTTTGCAAAACATTTGATACTGTTCCACACAACAGTCTTGATCTGACGCTACAGACACAGGGACTGGGGGACCATATATGCAAGTGGGTAAAGAATTGGTTAACCCTTCCCGCTCCTGGACGTACTATTAGGTCATGGTAGCTGTATCGTTCGCGCTCCATGACCTAATAGTACGTCACGGGAGTAACGGCCATTTCGGCCATCTTCCCGATACATACAGGAGCTGTGACAGCTGCTGTCTTGTACAGCGGTTGCTGCAGCTCCTACAGCGGGGACCGATCGCTGTGTCCCCGCTGATTAACCCCTTAAAAGCCGCGTTCAATAGAGATCGCGGCTTTTTAGGAGTTAAACCACCATCGACGGCCCGCTACACGATAGCGGCCGGCGATGGTGGCGATGGCAACCAGACGCCTAATAATGGCGTCCGGCTATGCCATCTACGGAAGCTTAGTGGGTCCTGACAAAGTCAAGACCCACTATGCTTGCTGTCAGTGAGTAGCTGACAACTCTAATACACTGCACTACGCATGTAGTGCAGTGTTTTAGAATAGCGATCAGGGCCTCCTGTCCTCAAGTCCCCTAGTGGGACAAAGTAAAAAAGTAAAAAAAAAGTTGTGTAAAAATAAGAAAATAAAAGTTTTAAAAGTAATAAAAGTAAAAATCCCCCTTTTCCCTTATCAGTCCTTTATTATTAATAAAAATAGATAAATAAACAAATAAACTATACATAATTGGTATCGCCGCGTCCGTAACGGCCTGAACTACAAAATTATTTCGTTATTTAACCCGCGCGGTGAATGCCATATAAGAAAATAACAATAAACCGTACCAGAATTACAATTTTTTTGTCACTTCACCTCTCAAAAAATGAAATAAAAAGAGATCAAAAAGTCGCATATACGTAAGTATTTTATTGTGATAACGCCATAACACATAAAAAAAACTATAAACATCTGGTATCGCCGTAATCGTATCGCCCCGCAGAATAAAGTGAATATGTCATTTATAGCATGCGCTGAACGCTGTAAAAAAAAAAAATACTATAAAAAACAATAGTAGAATTGATGTTTTTTAGTCACCACGCCACTTAAAAATAGAATAAAAACTGATCAAAAAGTCACATGCACCCCATGAAAGCTACAATGTATTCCTCAAGGGGGTCTAGTTTCCAAAATAGGGTCACTTTTGGGGGGTTTCCACTGTTTTGACCTCTTCAAACCGGACATGGTGCCTAATAAAAAGGAGGCCTCAAAATCCAATAGGTGCTCCTTTGCATCTGAGGCCGCTGCTTCAGTCCATTACCACACTAGGGCCACATATGGGATATTTCTCAAAACTGAAGAATCTGGGCAATAAGTATTCTGTTTTACAGGAAAAAATGGAATAAAAATAATTTTCTGACAAAAAAAGAAATATGTCAATTTCACTTCTTCTTTGCTCTAAATTCCTGTGAAACACCTAAAGGGTTAATAAACTTTCTAAATGCTGTTGTGAATAGTTTGAGGGGTCTAGTTTCTAAAATGGGGTGTTTGATGGGGGTGTTTAATATATAGGCCCCTCAAAGTAACTTCAGAACTGAACTGGAAACTAAAAAAAATAAATGAGGCAATACTTTGCTTCTTACATTATACTGATAATGAGCATTGCCCACCTTGAGATGGCCCCAGTTTTGACCGTTTGTATAAACGGAGACCCCTATTAGACCATTTCAGTGCCTGGTTTTCCCAAGCATACACCCCCGAGAAGTGTATTTCTATTCTTGAGTCCTTGGTAGATTTTAAAGGGAGGATTCAATTTTGCCAGTACCTGCCGAGTAAGAGGGCAAGGTATGGTGTGAAGATGTATAAACTGTGCGAGAGTTCATCATGGCATACCTACAAATTTAGGATATATGAAGGGAAGGACAGCAGTATTCAGCCCCCAGAATGCCCCCCCCCCCCTTACTGGGAGTTAATGCAAAAATTGTGTGGGATTTGATGCACCCACTGCTGGACCAGGGTTACCACCTCTACCTCGATAATTTTTATACCAGCGTCCCGCTCTTCAAGTGCCTCGCTTCCAGAAGTCCTTCGGCATGTGGCACTGCTAGAAGAAATCTGAGAGACCTCCCTAAGACTCTGCTTGGGAAAACACTCAGAAGGAGTGAGAGCAGGGCAAAATCTAGCAGCAACATATTGTGTGTCAAGTACAAGAGAGAAGTCATGTATTGACAACAACACATGGCCACAACAGTACCCATGGACCTGTACGAGGTAACAGTACAGAGACTCCCAAACCAGATTGCATCCTGGACTACAATAGGTACATGGGAGGGGTTGACTTGTCATATCAAGTCCTGAAGCCCTACAGCGCCATGCGGTGTGGTATAAGAAGCTGGCCGTGCACATCATTATCAAGAATCTAATCTTTAGGGACCAAGAACGGGGCACCCAGTACTTCTGGAAGCGAGGCCGCACACATCGTACCAGGGCAACACTTTCCAGAAGAAGTTCCCCAAACTGGCAAGAAGGGAAAAAGTCAAAAGAGGTGCAAAGTCTGCTATAAGAGGGGGATAAGGAAGGACACAATATATCAATGTGACACGTGTCCCGAAAAACCAGGGCTCTGTATGAAAGTGTTTTAAAATTTATCATACATCCCTTAGATTTTTAATCTACCCTGACGCACTCCGCACAGCTTATCCCCCTCATCTTTCCCTTCTGAGCCCTGCTGTGTGCCCGGGTAGCTGATAACAGCCTCATGTAGGGTATTGCCGTATCCAGGAAAACCCACATTACAGCTTATGGGGTGTATATCTCCGGTGGAGCATGCTGGGCACAATATACTAGACACTGAAATGGCATAGATATATCGAAAATTGCAAATCTCACACTTCCCCATCTGCTGCGCATTACCTTTTACACAATACCTGTGGGGTCAAAATGCTCACTACACCTCTAGATGAATGCCTTAAGGGGTGTAGTTTTCAAAATGGGGTCACTTCTCGGGGGTTTCAACTGTACTGGTAGCTCAGGGACTTCTGCATACATGACTTAGCACCAGAAAAGCTCCAGTAGGCCAAATGGTGGTCCTTTCCTTCTGAGCCCTGCCGTGTGCCCAGGCAGCTAATAACAGCCACATGTAGGGTATTGCCATACCCGGGAGAACCCACATTACAGTTTATAGGTTGTATATCTCCAGTGGCACCTGCTGGGCACAATATATCGGACACTGACATGGCATATATATAGAAAAAATTTCAAATCTCACTCTGCATCATCTGCTGCGCATTATCTTTTACACAGTACCTGTGGAGTCAAAATGCTAACCTCTAGATGAATGTCTTAAGGGGTGTAGTTTTTAAAATGGGGTCACTTCTCGGGGGTTTCGACTGTACTGGTACCTCAGGGGCTTCTGCATACATGACTTAGCACCAAAAAAGCTCCAGTAGGCCAAATGGTGGTCCTTTCCTTCTGAGCCCTCCCATGGGCCCAAATGGCAGTTTATCGCCACAAATGGGGTATTGCCGCACTCAGGACAAATCGGGCAACAAAATGGAGTATTTTATTTCTTGTGAAAATAAGAAATTTTATCAAAAATGACATCTTATTTGAAAAAATGTAATTTTTAAAATTTCACAGCCCAATTCAAATACGTGCTGTGAAAAAACTGTGTGGTCAAAATTGTAACAACAACCATACATGAATTCCTTGAGAGGTGTAGATTCCAAAATAGGGTCACTTTTGGGGGATTCCTACTGATTTGGCACCTCAACACCTCTTCAAACCTGGCCCCAAAATGCACTAGGTGCTTCTTTGCTTCTGGGGCTTGTGTTTTAGTCCACGAGCACACTAGAGCCACATGTTGGACATTTCTAAAAACGTCAGAATCTGGACAATACATATTTAGTAGTGTTTCTCTGGTAAAACCTTCCGTGTTACAGAAAAAAATGGAATATAATTGAAATTCAGCAAGAAAAATTAAATTTGCAAATTTCACCTACGCTTTGCTTTAATTCCTGTAAAATGCCTGAAGGGTAAAAAAAACTTTCTAAATGCTGTTTTGAATACTTTGAGGGGTCTAGTTTTTAAAATAGGGTGTTTATGGGGGTTTCTAATACATAGGCTCCTCAAAGCCACTTCAGAACTGAACAGGTACCTTAAAAAAAAGGCTTTTGAAATTTTCTTAAACATATGAGAAATTGCTGTTTATGTTCTTGTAACGTCCAAGAAAAATTAAAAATGTTCAAAAAACAATGCCAATATAAAGTAGACATATGGAAAATGTGAACTAGTAACTATGTTGGGGGTATAACCATCTGTTTTACAAGCAGATGCATTTAAATTCAGAAAAATGCTGTTTTTTCTAAATTTTCTCTACATTTTGCAATTTTTCACAAATAAACACTGAATATATCGACCAAATTTTACCACTAACATAAAGCCCAATGTCTCACGAGAAAACAGTTTCAGAATCGCTTGGATAGGTTTAAGCATTCCGACGTTATTACCACATAAAGTGAAATATGTCAGATTTGAAAAATGGGCTCTGAGCCTTAAGGCCAAAACAAGGCTGCGTCCTTAAGGGGTTAAGGGGTTAAGGAACAGAAAACAAAGTTGTTATAAATGAAACTTACACAAAATTGGCTGAAGTCAGCAGTGGGGTACCAAAAGGATCGGTGTTAGGCCCAATTGTTTTTAATCTCTTTATTAATGACCTTGTGGATGGGTTTGATAGCAAGGTGTTAGTTTTTGCTGACGATACAAAACTATGTAGGATACTTAAAATGCAGCTTGACTCTAAAATATTACAGAAAGACCTATATAAGGCAGCATGGGCTAAAACATGGCAGATTAAATATAATTGAAATATAAGGACTTACCAGGTCAGGTAGAAGGTTAGGCGTCATAAATCAGTGTTCAATACGCCACATAATATATAGATAACATAGCAAACTTCGTTATATCATAAGGAATTTAGAGAAAGAGAAGTCATTACGCCACAAATATAGTAGGAAAATAGCAAATTTTATTTTGTGGTGGCTTCAAAGACATTAAGCGATTTGGGATATTGGGCCCACCATGGCACAAACATTACCCTAGGCACAGGAGGAACAGATAGTTTGGATCCAGCGTAGCTGCAACTAAAAAGGAACTTGTTCCAAGTTTAATGAAAATTGTTTTAAAAGAGGTCAATCGGAGTGATGTCCTCAAGTGCTGGGAGAGAAGTGAGAGGATTGAGGAAGCCTACGCGTTTCAAATGCAGCTAGCGTTTGAAACGCGTAGGCTTCCTCAATCCTCTCACTTCTCTCCCAGCACTTGAGGACATCACTCCGATTGACCTCTTTTAAAACAATTTTCATTAAACTTGGAACAAGTTCCTTTTTAGTTGCAGCTACGCTGGATCCAAACTATCTGTTCCTCCTGTATTTCACACAACGCGTGCCGACGCGAGGATCCGTGCGGAGACCATAGTACACCAACCTGTACTTACAAGGTGAGCTGGAGGTTCCCCTCCTCTTTTTTCTACATTACCCTAGGCACTAAGTTAAAGTCCGGCATAGGTCATAGATGACATAATCTGAGCGAAGTTGTACATGCGTAGTTATAAGGTAATTATAGTAGCATATAAGTCTGTAATAATATTAAATATAATGTTGATAAATGTAAAGTAATGCACATATGACGCATAATAGCATTAATTCATATACATTAAATGGAATAAAACTGGGGATAACGGAACAATGGAAGGACCTGGGTATTCTCGTAACAAATAAACTAAGCAGCAGCAGCAGCAGCATTCAATGTCAGGCAGCAGCTGCAAACGTAAATAGGATTTTAGGGTGTATAAAAAGAGAGATAAAAACCCGTGATTCAAATATAATATTACCACTCTATAAATTCCTTGTAAGGAATTCAGTTTTAGGCTCCACATTGTAAAAAGGACATAGGAGAACTGGAGAGGGTTCAAAGGCGGGCAACTAGATTATTAAATGGGATGGAAGGTGTTGCTTACAATGAAAGGCTAAAAAAATTGGGCTTGTTCAGCTTGGAAAGAAAATGTCTTAGAGGTAATCTTATTAATATGTATAAGTATATGTGTGGTCAATACAGAGAACTAGCACATGATCTGTTCCTTCCAAGGACTCGACAAAGGACAAGGGGACATTGATTGCGTGTGGAAGAAAGATGTTTCAGACATCAATACAAAAAAGGGTTCTTTACAGTTAGAGTAGTCAAACTATGGAATGCCCTTCCCCAAGTGGTAGTGATGGCAGATACTATTTCAGCATTTAAAAAAGGGCTAGATGCCTATTTATTTACAAATGGTATTGAGGGTTATAATTAATTAAGCATTGAAAAGCGGGTGATTTATTGAGAAAGGTTGAACTTGATGAACATGTGTCTTTTTTAAACCTATGTAACTATGTAACTAATCAGATCTCCTCTTTCCTTTAACCCCTTCCCTCTATGGCCACTTTTGATCTTCCCGAGAGAGCCTCATTTTTCAAATCTGACATGTTTCACTTTATATGGTAACAACTTTGGAATGCTTTAACCTATCCAAGCAATTCTGATTGTTTTCTCGTGACACATTGGACTTTATGTTACTAGTAAAATTTGCTCGATACATTCAGTATTTAATTGTGAAAAACACCAAAATTTAGCAAAATTTTACAAAAAATTTCATTTTTCTAAATTTAAATGTATCTGCTTGTAAGACAGGCAGTTATACCACACAAAATTGTTGATAATTAACATCAACCATATGTCTACTTTAGCTTGACATCGCTTTTTGAACATCCTTTTATTTTTCTAGGACGTTACAAGACTTAGAACTTTAGCAGCAATTTCTCACATTTTCAAGAAAATTTCAAAAGGGTATTTTTGCAGAGGCCAGTTCAGTTGTGAAGTGGCTTTTAGGGCCTTATATAATAGAAACCCCCAAAAAGTCCCCCCATTTAAAAAACTTCACCTCTCAAAATATTCAAAACAGCATTTAGAAAGTTTCTTAACCCTTTAGATGTTTCACAGGAATTAAACCAAAATAGAGGTGAAATTTACAAATTACATTTTTTGTTGTTGCAGAAATTTATTTTTAATCCATGTTTTTTGTAACACAAAGTTTTACCAGAGAAACGCCACTCAATATTTATAGCCCAGGTTCTGCAGTTTAGGAAATATCCCACATGTGGCCCTAGTGTGGTAATGGACTGAAGCACTGGCCTCAGAAGCAAAGGAGCACCTAGTGGATTTTGGGCCGCCTTTTTATTAGAGTATATTTTAGGCACCATGTCGGGTTTGAAGAGCTATTGCGGTGCCAAAACAGTGGAAATCCCCCAAAAGTGACCCCATTTGGGAAACTACACCCCTCAAGGAAATTATCTAGGGGTATAGTGAGCATTTTGATCCTACTGGTGGTTTATTTCAGAAATTATTGGAAGTAGGCCGTGAAAATGGAAATCTACATTCTTTCAAAGAAAATGTAGCTTTAGCTAATTTTTTTTTTATTTCCACAAGGACTAAAGGAGAAAAAGCACCACAACATTTGGAAAGCAATTTCTCCCAAGTAAAACAGTACCCCATATGTGGTAATAAATGGCCGTTTAGACACGGCAGGGCTTAGAAGGGAAAGAGCGCTATTTGGCTTTTGGAGCTCAAATTTAGCAGGAATGGTTTGCGGAGACCATGTGGCATTTGCAAAGCCCCTGAGTGGACAAAACAGTGAAAACGCCCAAAGAGTGATGCCATTTAGGAAACTACACCCCTTGAGGAATTCATCTACGGGTGTAGTGAGCATTTTGACCCCACAGGTTTTTCATAGAATTTATTAGAATTGGGCATTGAAAATAAAAACAATCCTTTTTCTTCAATAAGATGTAGCTTTAGCTCAAAATGTTTCATTTTCTCAACAAACAAAGGAAAAAAGAACCCCAACATTTGTAAAGCAACTTCTCTGGAGCACGGAAATACCCCATATGTGGGCATAAACTGCTGTTTGGGCACACGGCAAGGCTCAGAAGGGAAAGAGCACCATTTGGCTTTTGGAGCACAGATTTTGCTGGATTGGTTGACACTATGTTGCTTTGCAAAGCCCCTAAGGTACCAGTACAGTGGAAACTAGCCAAAAGGGACTCCATTTAGGATACTACACCCCTTAAGGAATTAATCTAGGGGTGTAGTGAGCATTTTGACCCCACAGGTGTTTTATAGATTTTATTTGAATTGGGCAGTGAAAATAAAAATATTTTTTTTTCCAATAAGACGTAGCTTTAGCGCAAAATGAGGAAAAAAAATGCCAAATTTGTAAAACAGTTTCTCCCGAGTACGGCAATAACCCCATATGTGGTCATAAACTAATTTTTGGGCACCCGGCAGGGCTCAGAATGGAAGGAGCGCCATTTGGCTTTCAGAGTAGAGATTTGGCTGGATTGGTTTCTGGTAGCTATGTAGCATTTGCAAAACCCCTGTGGGAGTAAAACACTGGGAACCCCCAAAAGTAACCCCATTTTGGAAACTACACCCCTCAAGGTATTGGGGTGTAGTGAGCATGTTAACCCTGCAGGTGTTTTGCAGAAATTAGTGTGCACTCGATATTGCAGAGTGAAAATGGGATTTTTCAATAGATATGCCAATATGTGGTGCCCGGCTTGTGCCACCATAACAAGACTGCTCTCTAATTATTATTCTGTGTATCCCGGTTTTAGAATCACCCTACATGGGGCACTAATCTTTTGCCTGGACGTTTGACAGGGCTCAGGAGTGAAAGAGTACCATGCGAAATTGAGGCCTAATTTGGCGACATATATAGTATTGGTTCACAATGGCAGGGCTCTGATGTGAAGTAATAAAAGAAACCACTGAGAAGTGATCCCATTTTAGAAACTACACCCCTCAAGGCATTTATTAAGGGGTGTGTAGCGTCCATGGCCGCGGGCCGTCGGGTTTACTCACCTCTCGACGCCCGCAGCCATGGATCCGTGAGCGCTGGCCCCTGTCTCACTTCCGCTCCTTAAAGGGCCAGCGCACGCACAAAAGGATCGTCATCATCATCAACTGCCATGACTTCTTGGTCTATAAGAAGGCCCCAGGCCTTCTGATCCTTGCCTGAGCATTGTTAGTCTATTCCAGTCTGTCTCGCAAATGGTCCCTTAGTGTTTCCCCGTTCCAGTTGTTACCCGTGCCCTGTTACCCGTTCCTGTATTCCGTATTGTTCTAGTTCCTGTGCCTACCAGCGTTGGAGTCGTGTCTACTGCACCTGCTGTCGTTTGCCACGTCCAGTGTCTTCTGCCACGTCCAGTGTCTTCTGCCACGTCCAGTGTCTTCTGCCACGTCCAGTGTCTTCTGCTACATCGGATACTGCCCGCCACGTCTGGTGCCACTTGCCGCACCAGCCTCCATCCGTGCTGAGGCCACAGCCACCGTCTGGACTATTGCAGGTACCCAAGCATTACTGTCTGCCATTGACTTTCGCATAGACTGTGACCTGGTCAGCTGCCTCCCCGCTACGGCGGAGCAGCCTAGTGGGTCCACATACCCTGTGTCCGTGACAGTACGCTCAGGCCATGGAACCCGCTGGCCAGCCCAAGACCGCAGTCCAGAAGATTCAGACAGAGATGCATGACCTACGCACACGTCAGGATCAACTCCTTGAGGCGGTGAATTTTATCATGGTCCGCCTGGATCGACTCGCTGTTCCACCTCCGGTACTTCCTCCTGAAGCGGTTGCTGTGCCACTGCCCGTTGCTCATCCTGTTTGTTCCGGATCCACAGTTCCTCTGCCTCTTCCACCTCGCTACGACGGTGATCCCAGAGCATGTAGATGATTTCTCAATCAATGCACGGTTCATTTTAGGCTACGGCCTCATCTCTTCCCCTCCGAGGAGGCCAAAGTGGCATTTATTATCTCCCTCCTCGCTGGCAAGGCCCTGGCATGGGCGAACCCAATCTTGGAGCAACAAGGACCTGTATCCGTGGACCTAGCCTTGTTCCTGCAGTCCTTTCATGCCGTGTTCGAGGAGCCGGATCGAACATCCTCTGCCGCAGCCACTCTGTTGACCCTCAAGCAAGAAGGCTCCACGGTAGGGAAGTATGCTATCTCCTTCCGTACCCTAGCAGCCGAGCTGGCATGGAACAATGAGGCACTGGTGGCGACCTTCTGGCAGGGACTGTCCTCTCACATCAAGGACGAACTGGCGGCCCGCGACCTTCCTTCTACCTTGGATGCCCTCATCCTGTCAGCCACACGGGTTGATATGAGAATCTGGGAGCACTCTCTAGTGGTTCGACAGGAGAGCCGGGTCCACAGACCAGCACCCACGGTCCAGAGACCACTATTGTCCTCTCCTAGCGCGCTACCTGAATAACCCATGCAGGTAGACAGAGTCCGGTTATCTGAACAGGAGAAGCAACGCAGACGCTCCTCTGGACTATGTATGTATTGTGGCCTCAAGGGTCATTTTGTGCGCCAATGCCCACAGAGACCGGGAAACTCCAGTACCTAGGGTTGATTGGAGAGGCAACTCTAGGTGGAACGTCTCCAAACGTTAAAACCTCTTCCAGATTATCGATTCCTGTGGCCATCGTCACCGGAGAGACATCACATCCTTCCTCCGCCTATCTTGACTCTGGAGCGGCTGCTAATTTCATCCAGCAGGATCTAGTGGATCGTTTTCGTCTACCCACAGTCCCTCTGGAGAGACCCCTGGCAGTTGCCTCTGTGAATGGTCTACCATTGCCTGATCCGATCATGCTCATCACTGAGCCGGTGACACTACGGGTTGGAGCTCTTCATTCAGAACAGATCACCTTCCTGGTACTACCTAAGGATATCAATCCTATCCTTCTGGGTCTGCCATGGCTCCGTCTACACGCCGCGACCCTTGACTGGAATTCTGGAGAGGTTCTTCAATGGGGTTCCAGATGCCATAGCCATTTCCTGTCACAAGTCCGTCCTGTTGTGCCCCCTCTGCCTCAGTCACTTTCCGGTCTACCATCTCAGTATGCCAGTTTTGCGGATGTCTTTTGCAAACGAGAGGCTGAGACGTTGCCTCCACATCGGAATTATGACTGTCCCATTGAACTGGTTCCTAATGCTTCTCTTCCCCGTGGACGAGAGTATCCTCTCTCCTTGCCAGAGACTTTATCGATGTCAGCCTAAGTCAAGGAGAACTTGGAGAGGGGTTTTATTCGAAAATCTTCCTCCCCGGCTGGGGCAGGCTTCTTCTTCGTTAAGAAGAGAGATGGATCTCTTTGACCCTGCATTGACTATCGTGGTTTCAATCAGATCACGGTCAAGAACAAATACCCGTTGCCACTTATTTCCGAGCTCTTTGATTGCATACGAGGAGCCAACATTTTTTCTAAACTAGATCTGCGGGGGCAGGGCCTAACTAGGAAAGACTGGGCCCCATAGCAAACTTTTGGCTGGGGCCCCCCCCCTCTGCTGGGTATCACACAACCCCCCCTTGTAGATAGTGCCTCCCTATAGATTCCACCACACAGCGCCCCCTATAGATAGCACCATACACAGCCCCCTGTAGATAACGCCATACAGCCCCCCTGTAGATAACGCCATACAGCCCCCCTGTAGATAACGCCATACAGCCCCCCCTGTAGATAACGCCATACAGCCCCTTCTGTAGATAACGCCATACAGACCCCCTCTGTAGATAACGTCATACAGCCCCCTCTGTAGATTACGCCATACAGACCCCCCCCCAAAAAAAAACGACCTATAGTTTGTCCTACAAAAGACATGCATCCCCTATCCACAGGATAGGGGATACATGTGTGATCGCTGGCAGCGATATGGAGAACGGGGGACCGAAAGTCCCCCGAAGTTCTCCATGACTAACCTCGGACTTCCGGCGTCTGCGCAGCTCAATAAAAATGAAAGGAGCGCTGGTCACGCATGCGCACAAGCACGACCGGTGCGCAAGTCATTTCCATGGAGCTGCAGACAGACTACGGAAGTCCGAGGTTTGTCATGGAGAACTTAGGGGGGACTTTCGGTCCCCCGTTCTCCTCATCGCTGGGCGTCCCAGCGATCCCAAATGTATCCCCTATCCTGTGGATAGGGGATGCATGTCTTTTGTAGGAACAACCTCTTCAGTGGCGTCGCGCTGTAGCAGCCATAGCGGCTGCTAGCGGAGCCTGCGGCCATGGGAGGGGCCGTGCCGGCGGGTGGCACGGGCCCCCTCATGCTGCAGGCCCCGTAGAAGTCGCTACGGCTGCTATAGCGGTAGTTACGCCACTGCGCATTGGTTTGTACGGCGTAAAACTACAGCTCCCAGCATGGCCGAAACAATGATAAGGATATGCTGGGAGATGCGGTTTCACAAAAAAAAATCATACCACCATCATCTCGCTGCAGATCATACAGTGACTACAATACTGATTAGAGGCAGATAAACATTTACATTAGGTGACTCACCGGTGACGTCTCAGATTCTAGTTATTTTCTTCTCCCTCCGGTTCAGACATCTATGATGGATTTCTCCCGGCCATGACCCATTTCTGCAGTTTTCCGTTTAGATGTCTTCAGCTTCTCACTTTTAAAACATTTCTGCACCTGTAAACAAAGTTAAAATTCTCAACACCTCTAAATATAACTGTCACACACACACACACACACACACACACACACACACACACACACACACACCGTGCCCCCTGTAGATAGTGCCCCCTGTAGATAGTGACCTACATAGAAGCCCCTGTAGATAGTGCCCACATATGGACTCCAGAGCTGCAAGGCAATAGTGCTAACCACTGAGCCACCGTGCTGCCCTACATATAGCTTCCCCTATAGTTAGTGCTCCACGTATAGCCCACCTCTGTAGATATTGTCCCACATATAGCCCACCCCTGTAGACTGTGCACTACATATAGCCACCCTGTTGCTAGTGCCCCACAGGTAACCCACCCCTGTATATAGTGTCCCACACATAGCCCACCCCTATAGAAAGTACCCTAAAAAATAGCTCCCCTATAGATAGTGCTCTACATATAGCCCACCCCTGTATAGTGTCTCACATATACTGCCCCACATATAGACCCCCGTAAGATAGTGGCCCACATCCCCACATACAGACCTCCCCTGTAGCTAGTGCCCCACATATAGACCCCCCCTGTATATAGTGGCCCACATATAGACCCCCCTGTATATAGTGGCCCACACCCCCACATATAGACCGCCCCTGTAGCTACTGCCCCACATATAGACCCCCCTGTAGCTACTGCCCCACATATAGACCCCCCTGTAGCTACTGCCCCACATATAGACCCCCCTATATATAATAGCCCACATAAAGACGACCCCCCCCTGTAGATAGACCCCCCCACTATAGATAATGCCATTCACATTTTTATGAGGAAAAAAATATATAAAGTTGACATACTCACATTCTCCGGTTCCCACGCTGTTCACTGGCGATGCAGACATGCTCTCTTCTGAGCATGTCTGCAGGAGCTGAATGAGCGTCCTTCAATTACGCTGATTGGCGGGGCAGAATGACTTGCCCCGCCAATCAGCACCTTCCAAGCATGGAAGCGGTGCGATGATGTCATCGCGCCGCTAGCCAATCAGTGTCATTGTAAGGCACTGGATGGTCAGGCATGGAACATGCCCGGCCATTCAGTGCTAATACATGTATTTGGCTGCCGCTAGCACCGGGGCCCCCTCCGGTGCTAGCGACACCTACAGGCATGAGAGTGCCTGTGTAAGGCTCGGTGGCGCGGGCCCCACAGTAGCGGTGCTACCCCTGTAGCAGCATTAACGGCTGCTAGCGGCGCCACCGGGTATTTGGGAGGGCGTGTCGGCTGGCAGCACGGGCCGCTACTGCTGCTACCGCGGTAGTTACGCCACTGTGCGGGGGGCTTATAATCTAATCCGGATTAGCCAGTGTGACGAATGGAAGACGGCATTTAACACCTGCGATGGGCACTACGAATACCTAGTGATGCCCTTCGGACTGTGTAACGCTCCCGCAGTATTTCAGGAGTTCGTTAATGATATCTTCCGAGATCTCCTCTACAGTGAAGGAAATAAGTATTTGATCCCTTGCTGATTTTGTACGTTTTCCCACTGTCAAAGACATGAACAGTCTAGAATTTTTAGGCTAGGTTAATTTTACCAGTGAGAGATAGATTATATATATAAAAAAAAAAAGAAATCAAATAGTCAAAATTATATATATTTATTTGCATTGTGCACTGAGAAATAAGTATTTGATCCCCTACCAACCATTAAGAGTTCAGCCTCCTCCAGACCAGTTACACGCTCCAAATCAACTTGGTGCCTGCATTAAAGACAGCTGTCTTAAATGGACACCTGTATAAAAGACTCCTGTCCACAGACTCAATTAATCAGTCTGACTCTAACCTCTACAACATGGGCAAGACCAAAGAGCTTTCTAAGGATGTCCGGGACAAGATCATAGACCTGCACAAGGCTGGAATGGGCTACAAAACCATAAGTAAGACACTGGGTGAGAAGGAGACAACTGTTGGTGCAATAGTAAGAAAATGGAAGACATACAAAATGACTGTCAATCGACATCGATCTGGGGCTCCATGCAAAATCTCACCTCGTGGGGTATCCTTGATCCTGAGGAAGGTGAGAGCTCAGCCGAAAACTACACGGGGGGAACTTGTTAATGATCTCAAAGCAGCTGGGACCTCATACACCAAGAAAACCATTGGTAACACATTACGCCGTAATGAATTAAAATCCTGCAGTGCCCGCAAGGTCCCCCTGCTCAAGAAGGCACATGTACAGGCTGTCTGAAGTTTGCAAATGAACATCTGGATGATTCTGAGAGTGATTGGGAGAAGGTGCTGTGGTCAGATGAGACTAAAATTGAGCTCTTTGGCATTAACTCAACTCGCCGTGTTTGGAGGAAGAGAAATGCTGCCTATGACCCAAAGAACACCGTCCCCACTGTCAAGCATGGAGGTGGAAACATGTTTTGGGGGTGTTTCTCTGCTAAGGGCACAGGACTACTTCACCGCATCAATGGGAGAATGGATGGAGCCGTGTACCGTCAAATCCAAAACATACAGCCAAGGCAACAAAGGAGTGGCTCAAAAAGAAGCGCATTAAGGTCATGGAGTGGCCTAGCCAGTCTCCAGACCTTAATCCCATCGAAAACTTATGGAGGGAGCTGAAGATCCGAGTTGCCAAGCGACAGCTTCGAAATCTTAATGATTTACAGATGATCTGCAAAGAGGAGTCGGCCAAAATTCCATCTAACATGTGTGCAAACCTCATCATCAACTACAAAAAACGTCTGACTGCTGTGCTTGCCAACAAGGGTTTTGCTACCATGTATTAAGTCTTGTTTGCCAAAGGGATCAAATACTTATTTCTCTGTGCACAATGCAAATAAATATATATAATTTTGTGATTTTCTGTTTTTTTTTAAATATAATCTATCTCTCACTGGTAAAATTAACCTAGCCTAAAAATTCTAGACTGTTCATGTCTTTGACAGTGGGCAAACGTACAAAATCAGCAAGGGATCAAATACTTATTTCCTTCACTGTATATGTGTGTTGTAGTTTATCTCGATGATATTTTAATTTTTTCCCCAGATCTGGTGACCCATCGGAGGCATGTTCGTCAAGTTCTTTTGCGACTAAGAGAGAATCGCTTATATGCCAAGTTGGAGAAGTGCACCTTTGAGAAGAGGTCTTTGCCCTTCCTGGGCTACGTCATCTCAGATCATCTCAGATCAAGGCCTTAAGATGGACCCTGAGAAACTAAAGTCTGTCCTGGAATGGCCACGTCCTCAAGGCCTAAGGGCCATACAACGGTTCCTGGGATTCGCCAATTTCTACCTGCAGTTTATTCCGAACTTTTCTTCTCTGACGGCTCCCATCTCTACCCTTACCAAGAAGGGCGTAAACGCCAAGGTGTGGACTCCAGAGGCAGAGTCCGCATTCATTAGCCTCAAGAAAGCCTTCACTTCAGCTTCAATCCTCCATCACCCTGACGTATCTCGGCAGTTCTCACTGGAAGTGGACGCCTCCTCTGTTGGTGCTGGTGCACTCCTGTTCCAGAGGAGCTCCAAAGGAAAGGCAGTGGTATCTGGCTACTACTCAAGTCTTTTTTCTTCTGCTGAGCGCAATTACTCCATTGGAGACCGGGAGCTACTGGCTATCAAATTGGCCCTGGAGGAGTGGAGACGTCTTCTAGAAGGCGCAGCTCACCCCATACTGATCTTCACCGACCACAAGAACCTCACCTACCTTCAGTCCGCTCAAAGACTGAATGCTCGTCAAGCCAGGTGGTCGGTGTTTTTCACCCGTTTCCAGTTTCTGCTCCACTACTGCCCCGCTGACAAGAATGTGAGGGCCGATGCCCTGTCCAGATCATTTGAGACGGAGGACACGGTGGAGTCCCATCAGACTATCATAGACCCATCCTGCATTGTCAACGCTAATCCTCTGCAGCTTAGAGACATCCCTCCGGGGAGAATTTTTGTTCGGTTGGCATACAGAAAAAGAATTCTCCACTGGGGACACAGTTCTAAACTGGCTGGACACGCTGGTGTCCGTAAAACCCAAGACCTGGTTGCTCGTCACTTTTGGTGGTCCACGCTACCTAAAGATGTTCTGGACTTTGTCTCTTCTTGCATGGTGTGTGCCTCTGACAAAGTGACTCACTCCAAGCCTGCAGGTCTGCTTCAACCTCTGCCTGTACCCAGTGCCCCTTGGCAGCACATTGCGATGGACTTTGTCAAAGACCTTCCTCCCCTCCAGGATGCAACACCATCTGGGTGGTGGTGGACCGGTTCTCTAAGATGGCACATTTTATCCCGCTGACCGGCCTACCCTCTGCTCCCCGACTGGCGAGTCTCTTCATTCTACATATCTTTCGCTTGCATGGCTTGCCTCTTCACATTGTGTCCGACCGGGGTGTTCAGTTTACCTCTAAGTTCTGGAGAGCCCTCTGTAAACTCCTGGATGTGAGTTTGGACTTTTCCTCTGCCTATCACCCCCAATCCAATGGGCAAGTTGAGAGGATCAACCAGATCATGGAGAATTATCTCCGCCACTTCATCTCTTCACAGCACGATAACTGGGTACAGCTTCTTCCATGGGCCGAGTTCTCATACAACAACCACACAAGTGAGTCCACCACTTCCACTCCGTTCCACATTGTGTACAGTCAACATCCTAGAGTCCCTCTTCCTGTGTCGACTTCATCTCAGGTACCCGCTGCAGACTCTGCATATGGGGACTTCCTGCAAATCTGGTAACAGACCCGGTTCTCTATTTTGCTGGCAGTAGATCGCATGAAGCGAAAGGCGGATACTAAGAGAAGAGAGCCGCCTCAGTATCTTCCGGGGACTAAAGTCTAGCTGTCCTCTTGGAACATTCGCTTGAGGGTACCCTCATACAAGTTTGCTCCCAGGTTCCTTTGCCCTTTCGAGATTCTGCAACAGATCAACCCTGTCTCCTATAAACTGCGGCTGCCTCCTACCCTCAGAATCCCTAACTCCTTCCATGTGTCCCTCCTGAAACCAGTGGTCCTGAACCGCTACAGCAAGACTTCTAGTTCCACAGTTGCTCCCAGCGGTCCTTCTAATGTATTCGAGGTAAAGGAGATCCTGGACTGCAAAAGGGTAGGAGGAAGGACTTTCTATTTGGTGGACTGGAGAGGATTTGATCCTGAGGAGAGGTCCTGGGAACCAGAAGAGAACCTCAGTGCCCCTGCTCTCATTAAAAAGTTCCTCGCTCTGGTCCCAAGAAGAGGGGACATAAGAGGTGGTATACTGTAGCGTCCATGGCCGTGGGCCGTCGGGTTTACTCACCTCCCGACGCCCGCAGCCTTGGATCCGTGAGCGCTGGCCCCTGTCTCCTTCCTAGGAGACGCCAGCGCTCACTTCCGCTCCGTCCTGCTGTGTCCCGTAGGGTGCGCTTGCTCGTGCATGGCCTTAAAGCGCGCACAAAAGGATCATCATCATCATCAACTGCCATGACTTCCTGGTCTATAAGAAGGCCCCAGGCCTTCTGATCCTTGCCTGAGCGTTGTTAGTCTATCCCAGTCTATCTCGCAAATGGTCCCTTAGTGTTTCCCCATTCCAGTTGTTACCCGTACCCTGTTACCCGTTCCTGTATTCCGTATTGTTCTAGTTCCTGTGCCTACCAGCGTTGGAGTCGTGTCTACTGCACCTGCTGTCGTTTGCCACGTCCAGTGTCTACTGCCACGTCCAGTGTCTTCTGCCACGTCCAGTGTCTTCTGCCACGTCCAGTGTCTTCTGCCACGTACAGTGTCTTCTGCTACATTGGATACTGCCCGCCACGTCTGGCGCCACTTGCTGCACCAGCCTCCATCCGTGCTGAGGCCACAGCCACCGTCTGGACTATTGCAGGTACCCAAGCATTACTGTCTGCCATTGACTTTCGCATAGACTGTGACCTGGTCAGCTGCCTCCCCGCTACGGCGAAGCGGCCTAGTGAGTCCACATACCCTGTGTCCGTGACAGGGTGTAGTGAGCATTTTCACCCCACAGGTCTTTTCCATAAATGAGTGCGCTGCGGATGGTGCAAAGTAAAAATTAACATTTTTTCCCAGATATGCCAATTCAGTGGCAAATATGTCGTACCCAGCTTATGCCACTGGAGAGACACACCCCAAAAATTGTTAAAAGGGTTCTCCCGGTGCCATATATGTGGAAGTAAACTGCTGCTTGGGCAAACTGTAGGGCTCAGATGGGTGGGAGCGCCATTTGGCTTTTGAAGCGTAGATTTTGCTTGGTAATAGTTTTGTTTGAGTATTACTGGTATTTCAGTTTATAATGTGGGGGTACATGTAAGCTGGGCAGAGTACATCAGGGGTATAGTCAGGTGGTATAATAATGGGGTAAAAAATAAAATAATCCATAGATGTGTGTTACGCTGGGAAGCAATCCTTTCAGGCCGATGTCGCACTGATAAATGGTGTCCTTACTTATCCCCTTTTTGGTCCACAAACTGCACCTTTGCAGTTTGGCGAATTTTACTGGGAAGTGTTGTCCTGGTATAATACGGGCGCCCTCGCTTCTAGCAGATATGTTTGGGCCCTCCCCTTCCTGGTTCCCTAATTTTAGGGCCCCGATAAATCACCTCTTTAAACAGACTAAATGTTCCCCTCTGATCTGCACAACCGCATATTTTTATTTCCTGACTTATTGGAGCCTTAACTAATTAAAATTCTTCATAGACGTAGTGGTATGAGGGCTGTTTTTTTTTTGCGGGGACGAGCTGTAGTTATTATTGGTGCCATTTTGGGGTATATGTGACTTTTTGATCACTTTTTATCCTATTTTTTGAGAGGCAAGGTGACCAGAAAACAGCAATCCTGGCATAGTTTTTTAGGTTTTTTTTTTATACAGCAATCATCATGCGTTATAAACTACATGTTAACGTTATTGTGCGGGTCAGTACGATTCTGGCGATACCTAATTTATAGCACAATTTTATGTTTTACAACTTTTTGCACAATAAAATTACTTTTGTAAAAAGAATATATTTTTTCTGTCACCATAACTTTTTTATTTTTTTGTCAACTGAGCTGTATGGGAGCTTGTTTTTTTGCAAGACGAGCTATAGTTTTTATAGGTACCATTTTTGGATACATGCGACTTTGATCACTTTTTATTTTAATTTTTCTAGGGCAAAGTGACAAAAAAAGAGAAAAACAGAAATTCTGCCATTGTTTTTTACGTTTTTTTTTTACGTCGTTCACCACGTGGAATAAATAACATAATATGTTTATAGTTTAGGCCGTTATGGTTGCGGCGATACCAAATATGTATGGTTTATTTTATTTTTTCAATAATAAAGGACTTGATAAGGGAAAAAGGGCGATTGTGTTTTATTTTATTACTTGAAACTTTTATTATATTTTTGACAACTTTTTTCTTCACTTTTTTTTTCACTTTTTTTTACGCTTTTCTTTAGTCCCACTAGGGGATTTGAAGGTTTTTTTCTAATACATTGCAATAACTATGTAGTGCAATGTATTAGTCATTCACTGACAGCAAGCCGATTAGGCTTCACCTCCAGGAGGGTCCTAATCGACTTCTGTAATGGCAGACAGGAGGCCATTTTTAGGTCTCCTGTTGCCATAATAGCAGTCGGCAGTCATGGGCACAATTGCCGATCTGCTAACAACCACAGAGATGCAGCGATCACATCCGATCCCTGCATCTGAGGGGTTAATGGCAGGGATCGGAGTTAGCTCCGGTTCCTGCCGTTACAGGTGGATGTCAGTTGTAACATACAGCTGACATCCACCGCTGATGATGTGGCTCATATCCTGAGCCGGCGCCATCTTGCCGGTGGCTACAGAAGCCTTTCAGCCTCAGCCTCAGGGCAGGGGCTGAAAGTTTTCCATGCTAGGCACACCGGGAGGCCAGTATTAGGCCTCCGGTGACCATTGCAGCCACTGATACCCCGGCGATTTCATTGCTGGAGCGTCGATGAGCTGCAAACACCTTAAATGCAGCGATCGCTTTTGACGGCTGCATTTAAGGGGTTAATGGCGGGGATCGAAGCTAACTTCGATCCTCGCCATTACAGCAGGGTGTTAGCTGTAAGATAAGCTTCTGAGCCGGTGCCATGCATTTGGCTTTCCGTGATGTATACTAACGACAAATGTCGGGAAGGGGTTACAATAAAATCTGGCAAGATGAAAGCTATAATCAAATTACTGTGGGTAACACAGACACTTATTCCTAAAGCAGTTTTTATGCAGACCGCTTTCCGAGATCCATAACTTGATTATTTTTTCATCAACATAGCATTATTATTTTATGCCTTGCGCTGTGCATTATAAATTATATGTTACATTTATTCGACCGGTCATTATGATTGCGGCAGTACCATATACTGTATATATGTTTTTTATGATTTACTATTTTTAAAAAATAAAATATTTTGTTAATGAAAGTGCTATTGAACTTAATTTAAAAAAAATGTTTTCGACCTGTTAGGGGACTTTAACCTGTTACCGCCGAAGGACGGATATATCGTCCTCTGCAGCTGCTAGTTCGCGCAGGAGGACGGATATATTCGTCCTGTGATCGCGCGGGTACTGACAGTGTACCCACGCGATCAGCGGCAGGAGCACGGCTGTTATACACAGCCCGGCTCCTGCTGCAACCGATTCCGGCAGTTTAACCCATTAAATGCCGCTGTCAATAGCGACAGCGACATCTAATGTGTTTGACAGAGGGAGGGAGCTCCCTTTGTCACCCCATCGGCGCCCCCGCAAAGAAATCGCGGGTCGCCGTCGGGTTTCCATGGCAGCCGGGAGCCTAACAAAGACCCCCAGGTCTGTCTTCAGCAAATGCCTGTGAGGCCTCCGGCCACTGTCAATTTTACACTGTTACAGTTTTACTAAATATACCAAAGCATTATATATGCGATCAGCATATCGCATCGTGAAGTCCCCTGGTGGGACTAAAAAAACAAAATGTAAAACAGTTAAATAAAGTTTGTGAGAAAAATAAAAATAAAATTACAGTCAAAATCAAATAAAACTGCTTTTTTTTGCCCAAAAAGTGGTTTTATTTAGTAAAAGTGTCAAAACAAATAACACATAAATATATATGGTATCCCCGTGATCGTAACAACTTAAAAAATAAAATGAACACATTAATTAAACCGCCGGATGAACGGCGTCCAAAAAAACGCAAAAAACAACGGCAAAATTCTCTCTTTTCTCCCATTCCTCCCATAAAAAATTAAATAAAAGTTATTCTATAAGTCCTATGTACTCCAAAATAGTCCTAATGAAAACTACACATTGGCCCGCAAAAATCAAGCCCACATACGGCCACATTGATGGAAAAATAAAAACATTTCATCTCTTGGAATGCGGCAATGCAAAAACAAGTAATTTTTTTCTAAAAGGGTTTTTATTGTGCAAACGTAGGAAAACATAAAACCTATACATATTTGATATCGCCGTAATCGTGCCGACCAATAGAATAAAGTTAGCATGTTATTTACGCTGCATAGTAAATTGCGTAAATTTATAAAGTGAAAATTAATGCTGGAATAGCTGCTTATTTTCAATTCTCTCCTAAAATAAAGTTAATAGTCAGTATATTATAAGCATCTAAAAATGGTACAATTACAAAATACAACTCGTCCCGCAAAAAACATGCCCTTATAGGGCTATGTCGACGGAATAAAAAAAAAGTTACGACTCTTGGAAGGCGACCGTGAAAAAACAATAAATAATCCTTGGTCATTAACGTGAAAAATGGCCTGGTCATTAAGGGGTTAAAGAGGCTCTGTCACCAGTTTATTACTCCCTATCTCCTAACTAATCGAATAGGTGCTTTGCTGCTGATACTACAAAGTGATTTGTATTAAAAACTTTTATTATTTGCAAAGTTATGAGCATTTTTCTAAATATGCTAATGTCGCTCTAATTGCCAAATAGGAGGCAACTCTTTCTTTTCACTCTGGGCGGTGTAATGTTTTCTGTATGATGCTGTCCAATCAGCATACAGCTTCTCCCCTGCCCAGCAACACAGTGTGATCATTAAGTATACAGCTACGATTCCCAACTGTGCTATCTCTGGTTGTTTCACAGCTAGAACTGCGTGTCATATGAAAAATTTGAATCTCCTCTGTCATATACCACCAGAACCGCTGTTCTAGGTGGTCCACAGCCCGAGATATGGCTGTTTGAAGTGATCCCCCTTCCCTCCAGCCTCAGTCTCTCACACTGTGTGAATCAGCTTCATGCTGATAGGACAGTGTCAGAGGCTGTGAGGTAGCTCCACCCCAGGAGAACCGCTGCTGTTACCTCCCACTTGTCTAATATATGCTCATTTACATATTTAGAAAAAAGCTAATAACTTAATAAATAATAAACGTTTTGGGACCCAATTTTCACTAGCATTATCAGTGTGACAGTGCCTATTAAATGAGCTAGGAGATAGGACATTACTAAACTAGTGACAGAGCCTCTTTAAGTTGCAATTTTTTGATCACTTACATAATGCTTTAAAATTCAGCTGACTGGCCACCTAATAGGCAAGTTCCAATGACAGACCTGGGGGCATTTGGTAGGCCACTTGCTTCCATGGCTGCCACAATAACCTATTGGCACCCCAGAAATCGTGGGGTGCCGATGGGCGGACAGAGGGAGCCCCCTCCCTCTGTCAAGATCAATAAATGCCGCAGTTGGTCTGTACCAGGCCGTGATAGGCGCCTGGCTTTCTTCCTGACATAGGGGAAGCTCAAGGGGAGCCAAGGGGTTAATACATTGTAATTTCAACAACAGATCTTTATAGCGGATGAAACTTTAGTTTTTAGGCATCTCCCCTGTTGTATCTTCTCACAAACTGCTAGGGCATGTGCCAATTTTACTTAAATGCTTGAAATGTTGTGCATATATTGATAGATGTGTCACGTATGCGTTTTCCTTCCCTTGCTTTAGAATTTATACAACCTAAATTATTATTCCAACCATAGATATATATGGGATTCACACAGGATAAGCCATAAATGTCCCTCACACCAATCTCCAGAACGGAGGTCACTAGATGCTCATCCCATTGTGGAGGCAGAGGTGGTTGCACTCGGCTGCTTCCCTAATTCAATAAAAGTGTATAGAGGGAACCACGTAGCCACCTCTCCATTCATTTTTCACCTGGATGCGGCAACTGGCAGACGCCTTACCAGACGGAATGGGGATCGGTTGGTCCCTGTTCCGGAGAGAGATGCATGTCCCAGAGCTGGGACCTGTATCTATCAGACATCCTGTGAATATGCTATACATTTCTAAGGTGGGAAAAACTCTTTAATTCTTGCAGAGGACTCCTACTGACTCAATTCTACACAAGTATATCAGTATACACAGAGCAGACATTGCCATCTTCCCGGTTGCTAGTTCTCCTGGATGTAATTGTTCTTGTTCTCATTCGGATGACTGCTAAATACAATACTCTAATGAAGCTGTCAGACTAGATCTTTTGCTAATGGATTTATGTGCCTTTTGATCCCCTAATTAACTACAGTAAATTGCTCCATGAACATTTTTAACTCTGTTATAATACAGCATTTAAGTTCTAAGCTAAAATTGCGAAAATTAGATACACTATATAATATTATAAATTATGTCTTGGAAAAAAAAATTAAAGGTGCTTTAGAGTTTATGATAAATGTGGTTTCAGGATGTACTCTTAAAAGTGTTGTATCATGAAGACAACTTATTCTCTAAATGAAAAGGTAATCATTGCAAGTCTAGCTCCTGGCACCCCTGCTAATCAGCTGATTTTGCTAAGGTAAGTTTCAGCAGTCCAGACATGTAGTATTTTATGATACCCATTCAAATAAATGGGCGATTATGTCATATAAGGCTGGGCCGAGTCCTCCAAAGCAGGAGATGCTCTTAGTTAGCAGCTCTCCGTTTTGGCTAATAGATGAGACAACGCCTTCAGTGTCTGGTGGTGGCAGTGCTATATAGTATTGTTATTTAGGCAAATGCATGGAAGGGTTAATTGGCCAATGTATTGAAGTGTTATTTACTTTATAGAACTTATAATTAGGCAGTCTATGGTATGCTTATTTCTATACTGTACACCATGGGGGGGGGGGGGGGGGATGCCAATAGAAGGTAACGCACAGATCATCACCAATGTAAGGCTAACCCTGAATTTCTGCTCTTGTATTCCCTTGTGCTCTTAAGTCATATACTTCCCTAATATTACAAAGGGTGCACATGGCATTTACGACTGCACAAACCCATACGGCTGCTCACAGAAACACTATGGGTACATATTAAAGACCATAAGCAGCCGCTGTAAGGTTCCTCCGCAAAGCAATGTTTCCAAAGGCGAATACCTCTGTGATAGGACATGCAATGAAAAATTAAAAGGAAAAACCTCAGGGTATCTCTGTATAAAACTAGAGGAACATGCAAATATGGACTGATAGCAACTTATAGACGCCATTTTAAGGATACTTACCACCCAGGATTCATAATACAGCAGTATGCATGAGGAAGAAATGTTACATCTCTAATTTTTAGAGATGAGCGAATTTCCAGAAATTCTTTTCGGGGCCAATTCGATCCAAATAAATTCACCACAAATCTCAAGTACCCGATTGCCCTGAAAACTCATGTCTTACTCTCTGATGTCTTCTAGGACTGTATCCAAGCCTCTGTCAAGCTCTTACTGCCAAGGCAGCATTAGTAATATAATCCACCTATACCCCTCATAATGACTGTGTTAAAAGGAAGCATAACCGCAGTGTATTCTGGGAAGACTGCCTGCACGGCATTATGGGGAAGCCCGTCTGAGGTTATGTGATCCTTTTTCTCATTTATAAAATGCATTTGTATGCCAAGAACCCCATAAGTTTGGGATTTTTTTTTGAAACTATTGGGAAATTGGGACCGAATTTGTTCCTTGTAGAATCGATTCGCTAATTATTACTTTCTTCATGGTCATGCAGATGAAATGACTATATATCAATTGCATGGATCACTTATATGTTTTCATTGCCAGGAAATGCCTAAGGATTCTTCGAAGTATGCATCACCCTTCATTTCAGCATTGAAGAATCAGGGTTATGTTAAGGTTAATTTATTTCAATGTCTTAAATTTAATCTGAAGTTATGTTTCACCAGCCGCCATCTTGTGCTTTCAATAACACATACCATTGGGGATTTATCATAAGAGCCCATTGTGAGTTGGAATAAAGTTGAAAGTTCGATGTTCTTCTGCATTTCATAGTTATAAATAAAATTTTGAAGACTATGCATCAGATTTATTGCAGTAGAAGCAAATAAACAGAATATGTGTTTACGCTGGCTTAAGGGCATAGAAAACTTGGATCCACATAGCGAGACTGTCGGAACAAAGATATTTACGCACTTTTTTCATTACAAATATTTCTGTCTTGTGCTGTAATGATTTTGAAATCAATTCTCATTCTGTTTCTGGATGTCAATTTTAAACCTGTGCCGCAGTTCAGTGATTTGATTTTTGTACTCATTTGTTTTCATTATTATTTTTTTTAGGCTCCTGGAATTAGAATCATGATAAATGTAAAATTATTATTTGTTTAGCTCAGCTAGTGGTGTTCCAAAGAACTCTGTTCCCTTGTCACCTGCAACATCATGAATTTTAATGTATCGCAGGCACACAGTCCATCTAAACGTTGTGTCAGAGCAGTTTTCTTTAAACACCCGTAGAAATAAATTGCAATGATTTATAATTCAGTTTATAAACTGCTGAAGCAACTCACTGCACATAATAATCAATGTGATTAGGAACTATAAATGATTACATGACTTATAATACATATTGTCACTATGTTTATGGTAATTAATAATGTTCATTTCTGATCTAAAGCCAAAGTTTAAATGAATTATATGTTATTAAAAGTTCACCATTCCAAGTAGTTACAATCACGAGTACTAAATCAAGAATGAAACACGATATACATATTGTTACAAACGACACCAGCCAAAGACATTTGAGGGATAGGCAGAGGCAGAGAAGGTAGGGTACCCTTGAGTCCGACGAATCCCTTTAGTGCATTGGTAATGGAAAGAGTATCGGTCACACAGTAATAGACTGTGGGACTAGCATCTACTGTAACCAGGTCCAGCCTTACGTTAGTACTCTTCAAATTATCTTATGTTGGTAACCCCCCTCCCCTATATAGTGTTATACCAAGCAGTGGCATACGTATTATACAGTGCCATATGTTGGCAAAGAAGTTTTTTTATACAGGTTCCTAATTAACTGCTCAACGACCAAGTCTATTTTGGCCTTAATGAAACATTCTTTTTTTGTTTTTTTATCTTCGCATTCCAAGAGTGCTAACTTTTTTTATTTTTCCATCCACCTAGCCATATGAGGGATTGCTTTTTGCCGGGTGAGTTTTTCTTTTTTTGATGCTGTTAGTATATTGATTAACTTTTCTAAACTTTTTTTTGGGGAGGTAATTGAAAAAAACCAGCTACTTCATCATTGTTTTTCGCATTTTAAATTTACGCTGTTTACTATGCGGCTTAAATAACATGTTAACTTTATTCTATGTTTAGGTACAAATACAACGATACCACATATGTATAGTTTTTTTAATGTTTTACTATGTTTGCACAATAAAAACCAAATTATTTGTTTTCGCATCCAAAAGCCCTAACTTTTTACATTTTCCATCGATGTGGCCATATGGGGGCTTGTTTTTTTTTTTTGCATAAAGAGGTGTAGTTTTTATATTTTTAGCATTTAGGAGGTTAAACGACCGAGATTGGAGGTTTCTCTAATCTCAGCCATTGTAGCGGGAGTGCGGCTGTCAGTTACATATAACATATATGTTACATATATGTTAGCACTATATAGAGGAGGAGAAGAGCCGTGTTACCACAACCGGTGTGACGGTCATGCAGGTTGCATGTATGAGAAATTCAGGTTTTAATGTCCACAGCGCCATGATCGTAATTGCTACGGAGGTGGCCCCTTTATTTTCAATGCTCTGGGCTCTCTTGACTTAATACTCCCCTCCACTCTTCTCTGGGGTGGTCTGAGTTTGATTTATCTGTTGTGTTAGTTATGCTACTTATTTTATCTTGAATAGACACATAGCATTTGTTAATGTTAAAGTGGTTGTCTCATTATGACATTAGACGTCTAGAACTGAACCCTCTGCGAGCAGCAGACCCAGGGCTGCCATCAGGGCAGTAATAGTGGTACTCCCGTCAGGGGCTCGGCCACATGGCTGAAGAAAAGGGGCCCACCGGGCTGTCGGCCCCCTCCCCATGTGGGGCCCCCTCCCTGCGCGCGGCCCCCTCGCAATGCTCGCACCCCCCGCACAACCCTCACAGCACCCCCCCCTGCAGACCTGTTGTAACTTCACGAACTGGATGAATAAGAAAAACTTCAGCATCGTAGAGGACTAATAGAAGGGGAAGATGCAGCATGAGAAGCAGAAGCTCCGTGTGGAGATTCCGCCACCCAGACACGTCCTTCTCTACACAACCGACTGGACCTGCTCCTACATCATAGTTATCAACGCTGCTAGTCCTTGCCTTTCCGCGGGAATTTTGCCCCATACTGTAATGATACTTCAGTACGGGACCGGGAACAGTATTCCCACGGGAAGGGAGGGACTCCTATGTTTATAGATAACTGTGATGCTAGAAACCCGGCTCCCTGAACTGGGATATCACCTAAAGTAACAATAGGTCCCAGAAGCCATACCAACCAATATATTGCATGCCGAGCCACAAAAATGAATTTCCACAGCAAGAGCCCCGACGCGCGTTTCGCGGTAGCTTTTTCAAGGGGTACTAGCTAGTGAAGTAAACTACGCTGTATTTGTACTGAGTTGTAAAGAGGGTGTGTTGAAAAATAATGAATGGCAGCACAGATCACCAACACAAAACACCTGAAACATATCAGGTGTCCTGCATTGGCGAATCAAACAGGCATATAATTACCAAAACTCCTAATCAGTGGGCAGCAGAGTAGTTTACTTCACTAGCTAGTACCCCTTGAAAAAGCTACCGCGAAACTCGCGTCGGAGCTCTTGCTGTGGAAATTCATTTTTGTGGCTCGGCATGCAATATATTGGTTGGTATGGCTTCTGGGACCTATTGTTACTTTAGGTGATATCCTGGTCTTTATATCATTCTATTCACACTGACTACTCAGTGTTGGCTACTCAGTCTTCTTTGCATACCATCTTCTACAAGGGTCCATATTACACTGTTCTGTCCTAATATATCCTTCTGGAGACACAGCTCCAGGTGTCTGTCATTTTTGGAATACATGCATTTATGGCATGACTGTCAGAACGACCCTGTATGGCATTTTCTGTTCATTGTACATATGCCATTTCTTAGTAGCCTTATGTTTTCCACTGTGCATATTTTAATTGTTTGTGGTTTTTAGGTCTTGATGGCCAACATGTTCTTGTATTTATTGTAATAAAGGATGTATAATTTTTGCAAATTTCTGGCTGTATTTGGTGTTATTCATTCCCTTCGGGGTGCTATTATCTGTCCTCACATACAGTTATAGGTATTCAGAGAATCACAAGTGCTCTACCCGTGGACTTTGTCCCTGGGATAGCTCCTGACATCACTGTCCATATATGTAAAGTGACGTCAGGGGATTCTCCAGGGCCTGAATCCCTGGCCAGAGCGTTATCGACGCTGCGGCCAGGTACTCAGGCTTTGCAAAGCTTCTGACGTCACTTTACGTATATGGACATCAGGAACAGCGCCATATTCCCTGGGCAGAGCGCTAGTAGAAGGCTTCAGCCCTGTTCATGGACAGTGACATCAGTAGTTTCCCCTGGGCCATTCCCTGGGCGACATATCCTACTGTATGCCATTCACCAGGGGCGTAGCTAGGGGGGGGGCAGGCGGGGCATGTGCCCGGCTATTCAGCGCTATTGCACCAGTGAAGCAACTGGTACCTTTTGTACCAGTGAAGCTTCCGTCGATGAAAGGCGCTGACTGACAGGGAAAGTCATTCTGCCCAGTCAATCAGCGCCTTTCATAGACACTGCGTTGAACCCCCAGGAGACCTGCGCAAAAGAGAGCAGGTCTCCATTGCTGCCGGCCGGCGTGGGAGCGGGATTAAGGTGAGTTGAAATAGTTTTTAGTTTTTTTTAATTGTAATAAAAGTGTGTGGCTGTATCTACAAGGGGGACTTTATCTACGGAGGAAAGACTTTGTCTACACGGGGGGGCCTTTATCTACGGGGGGGGACCTTGTCTACATGGGGGGGCCCTTATCTACTGGGGGGCCTATATCTACGGGGGGACTTTGTCTACATGGGGGGGCCTCTATCTACGGGGGGGACTTTGTCTACACGGGGGGCCTTTATCTACGGGGGGACTTTATCTACGGGGGGACTTTGTCTGCACGGGGGGGCTATATCTACAAGGGGGGCTTTATCTACGGGGGGACCTTACACGCGGGGGGCTTTATCTATGGGGGGTGTCTATCTACAGGGGGGCTATATACTGGGGTGGGCTATCTATGGAGCACCATATACAGGGGTGGGCTATAGCTACAGGGGGGCTATATAGTATATAGCCCCCCTGTAGATATAGCCCACCCCTGTATATAGTGCTCCATAGATCGCCCACCCCTGTATATAGCCCCCCTGTATATAGCCCCCCCTGTAGATATAGTCCCCCTGTAGATATAGCCCACCCCTGTATAGTCCCCCTGTAGATATAGTCCCCCTGTAGATATAGTCCCCCTGTAGATACAGCCCACCTCTGTATATAGCCCCCCTGTAGATATAGTCCTCCTGTAGATATAGCCCACCCCTGTATATAGTCCCTCTGTAGATATAGCCAACCCCTGTATATTGTATCCCACAAATAGCTCCCCCTATAGTGCTGCACAGAAAGCCCACCCCTGTATATAGCCCCCCTGTACATATAGTCCACGCCTGTATATAGTGCTCCACAGATAGCCCACCCCTGTATATAGTATGTACAGGGGTGGGCTATCTGTGGAGAACTATATACAGGGGTGGACTATCTAGTGGAGCACTATATGTACAGGGGGGCTATATACAGGGGTGGGCTATCTGTGAAACACTATATACAGGGGTGGACTATATGCGGAGCACTATATACAGGGGTGGACTATATGTGGAGCTATATCTACAGGGGGCTACATACAGGGGTGGGCTATCTGTGGAGCACTATATACAGGGGAGGGCTATATCTACAGGGGGGCTATATACAGGGGTGGGCTATCTGTGGAGAACTATATACAGGGGTGGGCTATATCTACATGGGGCTATATACAGGGTTGGGCTATATGTGGAGCACTATATACAGGGCTGGGCTATATGTACAGGGGACTATATACAGGGGTGGGCTATCTGTAGAGCACTATAGGGGGAGTTATTTGTGGGACTCTATATACAGGGGTGGGCTATATGGGGGCACTATCTACAGGGGGCTCTATGGCAGACTATCTACAGGGGGCACAGTGTGTGTGTGTGTGTGTGTGTGTGTGTGTGTGACACGGTGCATGGTGCTATTATAATTAGAGGTGCAGTGTATGTCACTATTATATTTAGGGGCGTAGTGTGTGGTATAATGATAACTTTATCTTTATATATAGGTGCAGAAATGTAGGAAAAGTGAGAAGCTGAAGACATCTGAGCGGCAAACTGCAGAAATGGGCTGTGACCGGGAGAAGTCATCATAGAGGTCTGGACCAGATGGAGAAAAATAACTAGAATCTGAGACGTCACCGGTGAGTCACTTAATGTAAATGTTTATTCTGCCTCTAATCAGTAATGTAGTCACTGTATGATCTGCAGCGAGATGATGGGTGGTATGATTATGATAGGATTTATTTTTTGTGAAACAGCAACTCCCAGCATATCCTTATCATTGTTCGGGCCATGCTGGGAGTTGTACAAACCTGTACAGCAGGGGTTGCACTAAATTGGGCTGTATTTGTGCTGGTGTTGTATTTATGTACTGAGCTTGGAATCTGGGGCTATATTTATGTACTGAGCTTGGTTCTGGAGCTGTATTTATGTACTGAGCTTGGTTCTGGTGTTGTGTATAGAACCATATTGCTTGTAAAATGTACAAATGTTTTTATGCTCACGTTACATAAAAAGAAATGTGGAAAAGAAATGACACGTCATTAATTGGTAGAGAAAACAAACACGGTGAGGGGGAAGGAGATGTCGGGAAAGAGATTGGGGGGGACGCCAAACTGAATCTTTGCCCCGGGTGCTGGAGAACCTAGCTACACCTCTGCCATTCACTTATACTAAATAGATCATAATCAAGAGCATTAACCGGTCACTGCCGGCTCCATGGTTTCGTTCACTGTAATTCACATCAGCACCAAATTCAGTTAATGCGAATAACGTACAGACGTGAGTGCCACACTTTCCGTTGCCCACCACGGTAATGGAGGGGGGGGGGGCAGACATCTTGGCTGTATGGGGCCCAGAAATTCCTGATGGCGGCCCAGAGCAGACTACTAACCCGGCATCAGTAAAAAAAAAAAAGGGTTTGTCATGATGAGAGGATAACTAAGAGGATAAGATTTTATGTTGCTCATTTGTTCCTTTGGTGTAATTCATTGTCGTTGCATTGTCAAGCACTTTTAATATTCACCCTTTATCATGTTAATTAGCTTTCATGTGGGTGAGATAGAGGGACTTGCTTTAGACAAGAGAATATTCACAGGGGATAAGAATACACCTTAGGAGGAAACATTTTTGAAAGTTGCAGGATCGTACATGATTTGAGGGAGAGAATGGCGGCAAGTTTTTCTATGCAAAATTAGAACCCATGTACATGGCGGTGTTATGGATCTTTGTGGTTTGGATGCTAAATACCATACCAATAAAATTATAGGCCCATAGTCTATCCCAGTTTGGCTGTAATTTTACATGGAAACACATAGTTGTTTTTTTGGGTTTCGACTAAATCGGCTATCTATGTACCACCATACATGCACACAGCATTGCCAGGTTCATGAGCCTAACAGACAAAATGCATTTATAGTCTGCAGCCCTGGAGACAGGTCTAGGAGCTGTATGCACAAAACAGGATAACTTTAATCAAGACTATTTGCAAAGTTTCTTAATTTTTCTCTTAATTTAAATGCATTAGAGCATAGCTGATTTGCTAGACACGGAACACGAGTAGTAGTGATTCAAAACAAACTTCTACTAAGGATTGACTTCTCATAAAGAGGCGCAACTCTTACAACGTTGCACACGCTTTTAACACAGTCTCTGTCATCGATCCACTATATACAATGGTTGGCTGTGATGATTTCTCCTTTCACGATGCTTTCGTACACGACAGGTCCTATTCAGCGGCTTTAGCCTCACTCTGCAAATCAGTTTCTAGCTTCTGTACTTAGTAGCTTCTGCCCTGTTTGACAATTCGGCTTCCAGCAGGCCCACTTAGTGGCTACCAACCCGCTTTGCAATTTGGCACTGCACGCCTTCAGCTCTACAAATGCAGCTGGCCGTCAACTGCGACAATTCCACCTGTTCTATCAGGAAGAAACAGGCCCAATCCAAATTATTGTGTAAGACTCAGTGGCGTAACTACCACTATAGCAGCCGTAGCGGCTGCTACGGGGCCCGCGGCATGAGGGGGCCCGTGTCGCCCGCCGGCACGGGCCCCCACCATGGCCGGAGGCTCCGCTAGCAGCCGCTATGGCTGCTACAGCGCGACGCCACTTAACACTACGGCAGAGCAGGGAGGTATCTCCCCGCTCTGCCATTAAACAAAAGACATGTATCCCCTATCCACAGGATAGGGGATACATGTGTGATCGCTGGCAGCGATAGGGAGAACGAGGGACTGAAAGTCCCCTGAAGTTCTACATCACAAACCTCGGACTTCCGGGGGCCGGGTCGGCAGCTCCGTAGAAATGAATGGAGCGCCGGTCGCGCTTGTGCGCATGCATGACCAGCGCACCTTTCATTTCTATTGCGCTGCGCAGACGCCGGAAGTCAGAGGTTAGTCATGGAGAACTTCGGGGGGACTTTCGGTCCCCCGTTCTACCTATCGCTGCCAGCGATCACACATGTATCCCCTATCCTGTGGATAGGGGATACATGTCTTTTGTAGGACACGCAGTAGGTCACATTTTTTTGGGAGGGGGGGGGGGGCTGTATGGCGTTCCCTACAGGGGGGGCTGTATGGCGTTCCCTACAGGGGGGCTGTATGAGCCCCCTCTGTAGAAAACGCCATACAGCCCCCCTGTAGAGAACGCCATACAGCCCCCTTTGTAGAGAATGCCATACAGCCCCCTCTGTAGATAACGCCATACAGCCCCCTCTGTAGAGAACGCCATACAGCCCCCCTGTAGATAGTGCCATACAGCCCCCCTGTAGAGAACGCCATACAGCCCCCTCTGTAGGGAACGCCATACAGCCCCCTCTGTAGAGAACGCCATACAGCCCCCCCTCAGTAGATAACGCCATACAGCCCCCCTGTATATAGTGCCATACATCCCCCTGTAGATAGTGCCATACAGCCCCCCTGTAGATAACGCCATACAGCCCCCACTGTAGATAACGCCATGCAGCCCCCACTGTAGATAACGCCATACATCCCCCTGTAGATAATGCCATACAGCCCCCCCCTGTAGATAGGCCATACAACCCCCACTGTAGATAACGCCATACATCCCCCTGTAGATAACGCCATACAGCCCCCTGTAGATAACGCCATACAGCCCCTTCTGTAGATAACGCCATACAGCCCTCCCTGTAGATAGCACCATACATCCCCCTGTAGATAACGCCATACAGCCCCCTGTAGATAACGCCATACAGCCCCCACTGTAGAGAACGCCATACAGAATCCCCCCTGTAGATAACGCCATACAGCCCCCTCTGTAGATATCTACAAAAGGGGCTGTATGGTGTTATCTACAGGGGGGCTGTATGGCGTTCTCTACAGGGGGCTGTATGGCGTTATCTACAGGGGGATGTATGGCGCTATCTACAGAGGGGGCTGTATGGCGTTATCTACAGGGAGGGCTGTATGGCGTTATCTACAGGGGGGGCTGTAAAAAAAGCACTATCTACAAGGGGGGGTTGTGTGACACCCAGGGGAGGGGGGGCCCCAGTCAAAAGTTTGCTATGGGGCCCAGTCTTTCCTAGTTACGCCCCTGGTAAGACTCCACAGCACGGTAGGGAAGTCTCTCTCTATTCACAGGAAAACGCACAACCCTTGGCACAAGGAAACCCACCTATTTATATTCATGTGAGGTCCCACCCACGCAACGTACCACGTACATCCGTACTCCTGCATGTCACGAAGACTCTCCTGCAAAGAAGCATCCACAATATGGCACCCTGGAATATTATCTCTAATGCCCAATAAACAAGGAGGTCATCACCACACCTCCCACAAAAAACACACACAAATATACAAATACAATTTAGACAAAGGTTTTACCTCTTCGACAGCACATCTATTGAATGAAGTAAGATTACATGGCGGCTGCACCGAGCTGTGCTCTATACAATGTAATCGACGAGGGGGAGGAGAGGCCATGTATGAGCTGAGCCATGGTTGTAATGTATAAATGTGTCTGCAGCCAGTCAGGGGGAAGTCATAAATAATAAAGGGTACAGAATTTATTTCATTTTTATGAAAAATCAATTATAAACTAAAAAACCTCTTTGATAAATCTTGAATCACAAATGTTTTTGGAACCATTTCATTTTGGTCTTCAACTGATCTAAACTTTTTAGTTTACATCAGCTTTTCCAATCTATCACTTAATGACCATAATAAAAGCAAAAAAAAAGAGCATAACGCATCCTGGTAAAAAGTTGTCATGACAGAATTGATGCGGACTGGTGCATACTGGCGCACTTTGGCATCAGTTTGTGATAATTTTTAGAAGTCTATATGAACAAGTAATAAGGATAATTATATTTATTTCTAAGTTATAATGCTTGAGCCACATACAAATTTCTCATGACTACTAGTAGCCTGTAACTCATCATTGCATGTGATTGTACCACTGGGGTGATGACATCATAATGGGCAATAAAGGCACCAGAATGGGTGGAGACGTCACAGATAAAGGTGTGTGTGTGTGTGTGTGTGTGTGTGTGTGTGTGTGTGTGTGTGTGTATGTATGTATGTGTGGGGGGTGATATATAAATTAAACTGAACCAAGGAGTAGGGAGAGTAGGAGTGGCCTATATTGGAAGTGTGGTGCAGCCTCTTTAAGACTACATACAGATGTAGCCGTCTTTATCTTGACTGATATCTTGCTGCAGCTTGATTTCCCACAACAAAAGCCATTGAAAAGTCATTGAAAAAGTACAAATAAAGGATCTTGCGACTGTGTATTTAATGCGTTAAGAGTCAAGATAAAGACGGCTACATCTGTAGTGGGTGATGATGTCACAATGTTAGAGTGGCAAAGTCTTTGCATTAGTGACATCCACGCTGTGGAAATCATTACATAATTACAGTCTAGGACATGAGCTTGTGGGTGTATGTGATGATGTCATAGGGGTGGTGACATCATAAGGGTAGTGACGTCTCATGGGTTAAGTAACATTGCCTGATTTACAGTTGGTGATGATGTCAAAGGAGAGGGTATGGTGGTGACAGAACAGGTGGTGCCGTTACAGGATTAGTGACATCATAATGGGCACCGTAAGGGACATTGCCTGATGTGTCCTCTTTAATGATCCTTCTTTAATGGTGTCACAAAAGTATAAATTACAGTAAACTATAACTACAGTGAAGTTCCTTTAATCTCGCATCTGATAGTCTATAAAATCTGACAATCTTTTGTTTCCAGCATGTTTATCTTGGCCAGAACTAGAAGCAGTTTATTAGCAGTTGTATTTTATTTTGGGCTTTCTTTCTTACTTTCTACCATTCTAAGCACTTTTATAAACTTTTTGTTGACTATTCAATAATCCGGGATATCTGATAATGCAGCAACTATCATGTCTCATTAATGGCTGATTCTAAGAATCTTACAATACTGCTATACTTGCAATGTAAGGTATGTAGTACTCGACACATATAACTACTGCATTACTATGGAGAATACAAACATGAGGAACACAAAATACAGATACAGATATACAGAATATGCAGAAATTCAAGTGAATGCTGCTTGTTTGTATGACATTAGAAACGAATGTCTTTCAAGGATGTTGAATTCCAGATCGTTTTACTTTCCCCAGGAAGCCATACAATTACCTACTGTGATCCTGTGTTTTCTAACTGTGTCTGCTAATGAGAAAATTATTTCAGGAAATTTATTATGACACAAAAGCAGAATTTCAGCCAGAATAAAAAAAGAGTTGCTATAACTCACTATGAACATCCGTCCTGAGTGCCATAAATCAAAGCTAAAGGTTTTTGTGCAGAATTTATAAATTTCTAAAAATTGCAAATTAACTGCTTTGTAAGATACAAATCTTGGTATACTACGAATCAACACGTACTTAACCCTTTCATCATCATAAGGCATTCCTTTTGAATGTCACAGTATGTTTATCCATTTTTTTTGTTTTCCTAATAGAAAGAGATTTCTTATGGTACTAAAATCAAACTAATACGTTTACATTTTTTTAAGCATTGTTAACCCTTCCCTACATAATACCATAAATGTATGAAACTGGCATCAGTGTTTTAACGTACTGTGTCTTACATTTATGGCGCAGAAATAATGTGGGCATGGGAGTCATCTTTAATATACAGTTGGCACCCAACTGAAATGACCCTGATAGGAGATAATCTAGTTCCTGGTTGTTTAACCCCTAAGATGCTGGGGTAAATAACAACCGTCAAAACGAACTGGTTTGACAGAGGGAAGGGGCTTCCTCTATTCAGCTTCCCTGCGAAGCGGTCATGAGTTACCATAGCAGCCTGGGGGCTAACAAAGCACATAATCCTGCTATGTCTATGTGCCTAATAGGTTGCCTGTCACTGTAACAGTAGTGTTGCAATGTATTATAAAAGGATTGCAGGTTCAGTTAGTAAGCAAAATACTTTTTTTTCCATCAATTTATTGTGCAAATGTAGCAAAATAATAAAATACAATATGTTTATTTGGTATTTCCAAATGACCATGTTATTTATACTGCATCGTAAATGGCGTGAAAAAAACAAAAACCATAAGAGCAATGGCAGAATTGTTTTTTTTTTTCACCCACTCAAAAGAAAATTATTCAAAAATGTATATGTACCACCAAAATGGTGGCATTCAAAAATCTAACTCATCCTGCAAAAACAAGCCCACATACAGCTATGTCGTTGGAAAAATAAGAAAGTTATTGCTCTTGGGATATTCCAAAACATCAATTTTTCCTATGAAAAATTGTTTTATTGTGCAAAAGTAATAGAAATAAAAAATCTATACATATTTGGTATAGCTGTAGTTATAAGGACCGTTAGAGTAAAGTTACCAAGTTATTTGTGCAGGGAACGCCATAAAAAGAAGAAAAAACAACGTAAGAATTGTTGCTTTTTTACATTCCCTCAACAAAATTGTTAAAAATCAATTAACGCCTTCCTGCCCCAGAACCTATGGGTACGTCATGGCTGGAAGAGGTTTGCGCGATTTGCCGTGCTGATACAGCATGCGTGTTGTGGGCTCAGCTGTTGAGTCTGCACTGATCACAGCAGGGACCAGCTGTAATATACGGCAGGTATCGGCGGCATCTAGCCAGACGCAGGGCCTATTAGGCTGCCTGTCAGTTGAAAAATGACAGTTAGGGTATGTGCACACATAGTGTTTTCAGCCGTGTTTTGGGCCGTAAACGTCCTGAAAAACACCTGAAAAATTGGAAGCAGAACGCCTACAAACATCTGCCCATTGATTTCAATGGGAAATACGGCGTTCTTTTCCGATGGGGCGCTTTATTACGCCTCATTTTTTAAAAACGGCGCGTAAAAAAACGCCCGTGAAAAAGAAGTGCATGTCACTTTTTGAGCTGTTTTTGGAGCCGTTTTTCATTGACTCTATAGAAAAATACCTAAAAAAAACGCCGTAATAAACGCAACGAAAAACGCGAGTTGCTAAAAAAACGGCTGAAAATCAGCGGCTGTTTTCCCTTGAAAACAGCACCGTACACCCTTGTTCCAAATTATTATGCACATTGGATTTAAGTGTCATAAACATTTAATTATTAGTTTTTCAATGAAATTCATGGATGGTATTGTGTCTTCGGGCTCTTTGGATCATTGTAATCAATCTCAGACACCTGTGATAATTAGTTTGCCAGGTGTGCCCAATCAAAGGAAAACTACTTAAGAAGGACGTTCCACATTATTAAGCAGGCCACGGGTTTCAAGCAATATGGGAAAGAAAAAGCATCTCTCTGCTGCCGAAAAGCGTGAAATAGTGCAATACCTTGGACAAGGTATGAAAACATTGGATATTTCAAGAAAACTTAAGCGTGATCATCGTACTGTGAAAAGATTTGTGGCTGATTCAGAGCACAGACGGTTCGTTCAGATAAAGGCATAATGAGGAAGGTTTCTGCCAGACAAATTAATAGGATTAGGAGAGCAGCTGCTAAAATGCCATTGCAAAGCAGCAAACAGGTATTTGAAGCGGCTGGTGCCTCTGGAGTCCCACGAACCTCAAGGTGTAGGATCCTGCAGAGGTTTGCAAGTGTGCATAAAGCTATTATTCGGCCACCCCTAAACAATGGTCACAAGCAGAAACGGTTGCAGTGGGCTCAGAAATACATGAAGTTTACTGATGAGTGCCGTGCAACCCTGGATGGTCCAGATGGATGGAGTAGCGGATGGTTCGTGAATGGCCACCATGTCCCAACAAGGCTGCGACGTCAGCAAGGAGGTGGCGGAGTGATGTTTTGGGCTGGAATCATGGGGAGAGAGCTGGTAGGCCCCTTTAGGGTCCCTGACGGTGTGAAAATGACGTCTGCAAAGTACGTAGAGTTTATGACTAACCACTTTCTTCCGTAGTACAAAAAGAAGAACCGTGCCTTCCGGAGCAAAATTATCTTCATGCATGACAATGCACCATCTCATGCTGCAAAGAATACCTCTGTGTCATTGGCTGCAATGGGCATAAAAGGAGGGAAACTCATGGTGTGGCTCCCATGTTCCCCTGACCTCAACCCTATTGAGAACCTTTGGAGCATCCTCAAGCAAAATATCTATGAGGGTGGGAGGCAGTTCACATCAAAACAGAAGCTCTGGTTGGCTATTCCGACATCCTGCAAAGATATTCAAGCAGAAACTGTCCAAATACTCACAAATTCAATGGATGTAAGAATTGTGAAGGTGATATCAAAGAAGGGGTCCTATGTTAACATGTAACTTGGCCTGTTAAGTTTTTTTTGATTGAAAGAGCTTTTGATTTCTGTAAATATGACCTCCTGATGCTGAAAATTCAACAAATTACCATTTTAGTTCTCTTTACCACCTTTAAAATGTTTTGATCTCTGTTGTGCATAATAATTTGAAACAGTGCATTTTGAGTTTTTTACTTCTGAAAAAAAAATCTGTTATCATTAGGAGATTTGTTCAATAAAATTCACATTATACTCCAACGGTTGATGGCTTGAAGATTATACTGACTGTCATTTGCATCGACTATTTAGGAAAATCAGCGAAAAATAACATTTGCATAATAATGCACACGAATAATGCCTCATGCACACGACCGTATCCGCAAATACTGACCGTAAATACGGTTCCGTATTGCTTTATAGTCATCAGCAAATCATCAGCAACATACCCATTTCTGCTGAATGGTATACGCAAATACAGTCCGTAGTGCATCCGTATATACGGATCCGCAAAAAAACAGGCCTGGTTAATGGGAAATCCCCGTGTGGTGCTAATCAACACTTCTGTATTTGCGGACGCAACTCCGTAGCCATCCGCAATTTTGGCTTCCCCCACAGACTTCTATGGAGTAGTCCGTGCCGCAATTGCGGCCCAAAAATGGACATGATCCATAATGCACAGTTCTGCAGCACGGACACTCATCTGTAGTGATACGGAAAGGCACCGCGTTCAATGGAAGGGAATGGGTCCGTTTTTGCAGACTGCATTTGCGGTCCGCAAAAATTTAGTCTTTTTTACGGTCGTGTGCATGGGGCTTAAGCAAGCATAATAAACTTTGAATTCTATGTCGTTAAAGACATATGCCTCTTTCTTTATACTCCTGGCTATTGCACGGTTTGAACCCAAAAATGTTTACAATTTGGGTGGTGTTTGGTGACGTGCCTTCACGCTTAATGTGTGATTTGCCACTCAAGTCTAGGAGCCCTAAACAGATAATGACACACTGTGACTCATTCAGTGTCCTCCGACCTCCACTTTGGAATATCAGAGCTGCCCGGTCACGCATGCAGTGTGCAAATATTCAGTTGTTCTCTCTTTTTGTTTATTAATGATCCCATAGATTAGTCACACTTTCTGTATCAACCAAGTTCTTATTTAAAGGGTATCAATCCATGACTCTATAGTCCCTGTTAGTTACTACAATGTATCACTTGTTCTTGGGGGAGCACTTGAGGAGGGTTAACAACATCGGCTGTACCCACCCAACCACTTAGCGCAGCGTGGGGCATAAGGGCCATTGGAATTTACAGCATCTATGGCGCTGACTGCTTTCTCTCTTCCTGTTAGTGTCACATTGATCACTTGTTTTTTTTAAATAAATAATTTATTACAAATGAAAACACATTCCAAGTTATATCCAATAGATATAACAATAATCATATAATAATGCAAAAATACGAACCCATATAATTTAAAACCAGTCCCACCCAGAAACCCTTAACCACGTAATACTGATCGTGAGGGGGAGAGAGAGGAGGAGGAGCCACAGAAGAGGAAGAAAAAGCCCCCCAAAAAACTCTCAATAATATATTTGTCCGCAGGACTCATTTGTCATATCCAACTATTCCAGACACATTGATCTTTATACAATTGCTGCAATGTATCTACATTGCACTTGTTTATTGGCCTTTAATTCATTGGCTATCAATTTCTGACACTTGAATCTCTATTCCATTACTATAGTATATTTGTGTGACATTTTTACAGTAGTTTATATTTCCTTCGCTATTACTACAGCATCATCTTGTATGATATATTATTGCTTCATTAGAAATAGCCTTGTTTATTCATAACATTTGGTCTCAGATCATTATTGATTACTGCTGACTACTGCTCATTTTTGTCTTTACTAACATTTTGTTATGATCAATTATTATATTTTGAATGAATTTAAATACACAAATCAGGGATCATTATTGTATTTTCGGACTATAAGACACACTTCTTAGCAAGAATAAATCTTGCTAAAAAGTCCCTGCGTCTTATAGTCGGCAGTCGAGGGGCCTGGCTGCGCCAGACCCCCTGACCGCTTCCTTAACCCCTTCCTAACCCATGATGTGCTAAAACGCCATGGAGCGGGGTGATGCTTGGAGCAGGCTCACATGCTGAGCCCGCTTGATACACTTTTGCACAATGAAAACATTTTTTTTGTGTTGTTTTTTTCTAAGAGCTATAACATTTTATTTTTCCGCTGACGCGGCTGTATGTAGGTTTATTTTTTTGGATGACGACTTGTAGTTTTTATTGGTACTATTTTGGGGTACATACGACTTCTTGATCGCTTTTTATTGCATTTTTTTGAAGGCAGGATAGAAATAGAAGAAAGCAATCCTGGCATTGTTTTTTATTAAAAAAATTTATGACGTTCACGATGCGGGTAAAATAATGGAATAGCTTTATAGTTTGCGTCAATACGGACGCGGTAATACCAGTTATGTGGAACTTTTAAACATTTTTTAGTATCTTTCATAATATAACTTTCTGAAAAGACAAATATATTTTTTTATTGCAGTGTATTATGCCTTTCTATGTAAGACTGAGGGCGGATTTATACGAACGTGTGCGTTTTGCGCACGCAAAAAACGCGGCGTTTTGCGTGCGCAAAAGGCACTTAACAGCTCCGTGTGTCAGCCCCGTATGATGTGCGGCTGCGTGATTTTCGCGCAGCCGCCATCATTATGACACTTGTTTGGATGTTTGTAAATAGAAAAGCACGTGGTGCTTTTCTGTTTGCAGTCATAGTTTGACAGCTGTTGCGCGAATCATGCGCGTCCCACGGAAGTGCTTCCTTGTGGTGCACGTGATTTTCACGCACCGATTGACTTCAATGGGTGCGTGATGTGCGAAAAACGCTGAAATATAGAACCTGTCGTGAGTTTTACGCAGCGGACTCACGCTGCGCAAAAATCACGGACAGTCTGCACTGCCCCATAGACTTGCATGGGTCCGTGCGACGCGCGTGAAAATCACGCGGGTTGCACGGATGCAAATCACGTTCGTGTAAATCCACCCTTAGGGCATGACCACACGTGGCGGATTTCCTCCGCAACTGTCCGCATCAATGCCGCACAGAATCTGCGTTGCAGATTCTGCTGCGGATCTGCACAAAATGTGCAGTAAATTGATGCGGACTAGCTGCTGCGGACTGCGGTAAAAGTACTTCCCTTCTCCCTATCAGTGCAGGATAGAGAGAAGGGACAGCACTTTCCCTTGTGAAAGTCAAAGAAATTCATACTTACCGCCCGTTGTCTTGGTGACGCGTCCCTCCTTCGGCATCCAGCCCGATCTCCCTGGATGACGCGGCAGTCCATGTGACCGCTGCAGCCTGTTATTAGCCTGTGATTGGCTGCAGCCGTCACTTAGACTGAAACGTCATCCTGGGAGGCCGGACTGGAGACAGAAGCAGGGAGTTCTCGGTAAGTATGAACTTCATTTTTTTTTACAGATACATGTATAATGGGATCGGTAGTCACTGTCCCGGGTGCAGAAACAGTTACTGCCGATCGCTTAACTCTTTCAGCACCCTGGACAGTGACTATTTACAGACGTCTCCTAGCAACGCTCCCGTCATTACGGGAGCCCCATTGACTTCCTCAGTCTGGCTGTAGACCTAGAAATACATAGGTCCAGCCAGAATGAAGAAATGTCAAGTTAAAAAAGCAAGACGGATCCGCAGCACACATAACATGTGCATGACAGCTGCGGACTTCATTGCGGAAATTAGAATCTCCATTGAAGTCAATGGAGAAATTCCGCCATGAGTCCGCCACTGCTCCGCAACAGACAGAGCATGCTGCGGACACCAAATTCCGCTCCGCAGCCTATGCTCCGCAGCGGAATTTTACGCCTCGTCTAAACGAACACTGCTAAATTAAAGTGTAAGTCAATGGACAAACGGCTCCGCTGCGGATTAACGCTGCGGAGTGTCCGCAGCGGAATTTAAGTGAAATTCCGCCACGTGTGAACCCAGCCTTACAGTCATACACTGTTGGCAGACCAGGGGCCTTTGTTATACCCCCAACTGCCTTTAACAGCATCGGTACCTCTCAATCGCTTTGCAGTGGTGCCAATTGGGTGACAGAGGGAGCTCCCTTCCTCTGAAATCACCGGGCTCCTGCTGTGATCGGAGTTAACTCCTTATATAATTCTAAATATCTAACTTTCCGTGACCCTAGAAAGGGAGATCTGGACAAAGGCCTTAGAAAAGGAGATATGGCGATATTGACACCATTATAAGCAGATCATAAAGTACTTTGGATTGGAAAAATTCAGCAGGAAAAAAAATCATGAAATGGTTAAAATGCCAAAGTAGAAAATAAAAACAATCCATAAAGATAATATATATATATATATATATATATATATATATATATATATATATATATATATATATATATATATATATATATATATGTAGATTGATACTTCTGCATAAGAAAATAGATTATATAAAAATAAAAATAAAACATATTAACAATATGATAATTGGATACAATTCCAAAGTAATATGAATAATAAGCAAATTATTAAAAAATAAAAAACAAAAAGAAATAGATTGATAAAATCACTGTCAAAAACACCGATATGTATAGAATGTCAGAAAACACTGGTATAACATGCAGAAATTTGATTAACCAAATGAATGTAATATACACTGAGGAAAGTAGAGCACTGTTTTTATTAGTGATAAACCACTAAAATTAACTAACGTAATATAATTAATAATCCCTGGTTTATGTATTTGAATTCATTCTAAATATAACAATTGATAAAACAAAAATGTTCATTGTAAATTATGAGACAAGATCTGACATTTAGGCTAGATTCACATGGGCGTTGCACATCTCGGACGAGGTGCATCCGTGCTCTGCGCTGGGGGATACGATATCATGCACACCCCATAGACTAGAGCAGGGGTCTCAAACTCGGCCAGGTAAGTGGGCCGCATATAGAAAAAATGGGAAGTTGACGGGCCGCATTACTTTCAAATTTGATACAATACAAAATTATTATTAATCAGTTATTTGAACTACAATAACACTATATTACTATAATAATAATACTACATTACTACAATACTACATTACTATAATAATACTGCTAGGTTTAAAATTTGAGAGATTTCTCCTTGTGCTTATTTCAACAGTCCAGCTTTCCAGTTTAAGTGTCGCTAAATGATGTCTGGAGGCTCAGTTAGCAGCGTTTGGCAGACACACATGTCAAGATTGGGCAGCCCCTTTTTAGATGCTGCCGCAGTGCCCTCTGTGGATGCTACCGCAGTGCCCTCTGTGGATGCTGCAGCAGTGCCCTCTGTGGATGCTGCCGCAGTGCCCTCTGTGGATGTTGCCGCAGTGCCCTCTGTGGATGCTGCCGCAGTGCCCTCTGTGGATGCTGTCGCTGTGCCCTCTGTAGATGCTGCCACAGAGTCCTCTGTAGATTCTGCCACAGTGCCCTCTGTAGATGCTGCCACAGTGCCCTCTGTAGATGCTGCCACAGTGCCCTCTGTAGATAATGCAACACACCCCTAGATAAGGCCACAGTGCCCTCCGCAGATGCTACCACAGTGATATCAGGGTGTTGCCCAGAGCTGGAGTCCCGGAGCAGAGCCGCTTCTAGCACTCGAACTACAGTAGATTTGTGACTGCAGCTCTGGATTTGTTTGGAGTATGGGACCTGATGTTACAGTACAGTTGTGACTGCAGCACTGGATGTGACAGGAGTATAGGACATGATGTTACAGTAGAGTTATGACTGCAGCTCTGGATGTGGCTGGAGTATAAGACATGATGTTACAGTAGAGTTGTGACTGCAGCTCTGGATGTGACTGGAGTATAGCACATTATATAATAGTAGAGTTGTGACTGTAGCTCTGGATTTGTTTGGAGTATAAGACAAGATGTTTGCATCTGCATCTACTGATCTTGCAGTAGAGTTGTGAGTGTAGCTGTGGATGTCTCTGGAGTATAGTACATGATGTTACAGTAGAGTTGTCAGTGCAACTCTGGATGTGACTGGAGTATAACATGCTACAGTAGAGTGGTGACTGCAGCTCTGGATGTGACTGGAGTAAAGTACATGATATAATCGTAGAGTTGTGAGTGCAGCCTGGGATTCCAGCTCTGCTCCTGACATCACTGTCCATATATGGACAGAGATGTCAGGGGCAACCCCAGAGCTGGAGTCCCGGGCAGAGCGCTAGTAGGCTCTTCCTGGGACTCCAGCTGTGCTTCTGACATCACTGGGACTCCTGCTCTGGGGAAGCCCCTGACATCATTGTCGATGTATGGACAGCGATGTCAGAGGCTTCCCCAGAGCAGAGCCTATACTAGCGCTCTGCCCGGGACTCCGCTCTGGGGAAGACCCTGACACACTGTCCATATATGGACAGCGATGTCAGGGAAATCCACAGAGCCCCGTAGCAGAGCCTATACTAGCGCTCTGCACGGGACTCCGGCTCTGGGGAAACCCCAGTCATCGTGTGTCCAAACATGGACAGAGATGTCAGGGAATTCCACAGAGTCCCGGAGCAGAGCCGATACTAGCGCTCTGCCCGGGACTTCGCTCTGAGGAAGACCCTGACACACTGTCCATATATGGGCAGCGATGTCAGGGAATTCCACAGAGTCCTGGAGCAGAGCCGATACTAGCGCTCTGCCCGGGACTCCTCTTTGGGGAAGACCCTGACACATAGATGGGCAGCGATGTCAGGGAATTCCACAGAATCCCGGAGCAGAGCCTGTACTAGCGCTCTGCCCGCGACTCCGCTCTGGGGAAGACCCTGGCACACTGTCCATATTTGGCAGCGATGTCAGGGAATTCCACAGAGTCCCGGAGCAGAGCCGATACCGGCGCTCTGCCCGGGACTCCGCTCTGGGGAAGACCCTGACACACTGTCCATATATGGGCAGCGATGTCAGGGAAATCCACAGAGCCCCGTAGCAGAGCCTATACTAGCGCTCTGCACGGGACTCCGGCTCTGGGGAAACCCCAGTCATCGTGTGTCCAAACATGGACAGAGATGTCAGGGAATTCCACAGAGTCCCGGAGCAGAGCCGATACTAGCGCTCTGCCCGGGACTTCGCTCTGAGGAAGACCCTGACACACTGTCCATATATGGGCAGCGATGTCAGGGAATTCCACAGAGTCCTGGAGCAGAGCCGATACTAGCGCTCTGCCCGGGACTCCTCTTTGGGGAAGACCCTGACACATAGATGGGCAGCGATGTCAGGGAATTCCACAGAATCCCGGAGCAGAGCCTGTACTAGCGCTCTGCCCGCGACTCCACTCTGGGGAAGACCCTGGCACACTGTCCATATTTGGCAGCGATGTCAGGGAATTCCACAGAGTCCCGGAGCAGAGCCGATACCGGCGCTCTGCCCGGGACTCCGCTCTGGGGAAGACCCTGACACACTGTCCATATATGGGCAGCGATGTCAGGGAATTCCACAGAGTCCCGGAGCAGAGCCTGTACTAGCACTCTGCCCGGGACTCCTCTTTGGGGAAGACCCTGACACACTGTCCATAGATGGGCAGCGATGTCAGGGAATTCCACAGAGTCCCGGAGCAGAGCCGATACTGGCGCTCTGCCCGGGACTCCGCTCTGGGGAAGACCCTGACACACTGTCCATATATGGGCAGCGATGTCAGGGAATTCCACAGAGTCCCGGAGCAGAGCCGATACTAGCGCTCTGCCCGGGACTCCTCTTTGGGGAAGACCCTGACACACTGTCCATAGATGGGCAGCGATGTCAGGGAATTCCACAGAATCCCGGAGCAGAGCCTGTACTAGCGCTCTGCCTGGGACTCCGCTCTGGGGAAGACCCTGACACACTGTCCATATATGGGCAGCGATGTCAGGGAATTCCACAGAGTCCCGGAGCAGAGCCGATACTGGCGCTCTGCCCGGGACTCCGCTCTGGGGAAAACCCTGACATACTGTCCATATATGAGCAGCGATGTCAGGGTATTCCACAGAGTCCCGGAGCAGAGCCTGTACTAGCACTCTGCCCGGGACTCCGCTCTGGGGAACACCCTGACACACTGTCCATATATGGGCAGCGATGTCAGGGAATTCCACAGAGTCCCGGAGCAGAGCCGATACTAGCGCTCTGCCCGGGACTCATCTCTGGGGAAGACCCTGACACGCTGTCCATATATGGGCAGCGATGTCAGGGAATACCACAGAGTCCCGTAGCAGAGCCGATACTAGCGCTCTGCCCGGGACTCCGGCTCTGGGGAAGCCCCAGACATCGCTGTTCATATGTGGACAGCGATGTCAGGGAATTCCAGAGTCTCGGAGCAGAGCCGATACTAGCGGCTCTGTGTCCCGCGGGCCGCAGTTGACAGCCCCAGGGGCCGCATGCGGCCCGCGGGCCGCATGCTTGAGACCCCTGGACTAGAGTCTATGGAGGGATGCATGAAGCGTGAAAAAATAGGACATGTCCCATTTTCTCACGGACCCTTCACACAACGGCCAGATTGAATTATATAGGTCCGTGTGACGGCGTTTCAACGGTTGTCAAATGGACGTTTAACACGTTCGTGTGAATAAGGCCTAAACATTATATAAAAACAAGACTATTATTAATAAAATAACAATATATTAGACAAGATGATGATGTAGTAACAGCTGATAAAGAAATATAAACTAAATATGTCAAATGGATATACTATAGTCATTGAACAGAGATTAAAATGTCAAATGTATAAATAATGACCTGACAGACAATAAACTAATGCTATATTGTAGTAGCTGAATAGGGACCAAAGTGTCATGGACTGACAGCCTACGCTCAAGAGCTATGTTGATACATTGATCTTTATTCAATTGCTATCACTAACTGGCACAATGTCAATACAGAACGTGTGACTAATCCATTGGATCGTTTATGAACAGTAAGAGTGAGAGCGGTCAGCGCCATAGACACTGTAAGTTCCGAAGTCTCTTATGACGCAGTACTAAGTGGTTGGATGGTGCAATTGACGGTGTTAGCCTTCCGCAAATGTCTCACCATACCCACGATGACAAAGATCCCTGGCTTCCATACAGTACAGCCCTCTATAGGATGATGGACCCCAGAGAGACACAGTTATCTGAGACTTTGTTGCTCTTCATATCTGTCTGAACTTTCTGTCACTGATATTTCAACATCTAGATCATCTAAGCACATGGTCAATGTTCTGATGCCCTTCTCTTCGACTACTTCATCGGATTGAACTCTTTTTGTGGGGTTTTTTCCCCTCTGTCCCATTCTCTCTTTTCTTCCCTCTCCAGATGCTTTTATCCTTGGGTCACGGGTGAAGAAGATTGGCTATTGTTTTTTCTTCGCACCTACTCTATCCGGCTTGCCCACACAAAACTGACCAGAAAGATTTGCTGGGGGCTGCACATTGAAAATAAAGTGACTTCTTTTCACTTCTGAGACTCTACCGTATGCAAGTAATAAATAAATGGAAATGTCAGCTCACCCTCCCAGGTGCACGAAGAAGACAGCGATCTCGACGCTATAGGAGCAACATTCAGGAGGAAAAGATCAGCACTCCTTGAGGAATTTGAAAAATCAATCTTCTTTATTTATTTAAATAGCCAGCGGAAAGGCTGAACAGCTTAAAGTGGACAAAAGACATAAAGCGTCCCTCCCCTCTGACGCGTTTCTAGCTCACAAGAGCCATTACTCATAGATAGGGGTGCAAGTACACTAACCCATATCCCTTGCACTAAATTTAAACTTTCTGGTCCATTTCCATGCACTACCCCAGCCGACTTCTCCCACTCCCTGGTGTCCCGTAGAGATCTGGTTGTTCCTTTTTTATACTAGACTTTTGGATTGTATCACGCCTGGACTGTGGGTTTTCCGGATATACCCACCTCACTCCTTCCTTCTCATCTCCCAATACCCTACTCGGTTTTTGCTCATCATAGTCTCAAGTATTCTGTCTCTTATTACTGTATCACATTGTTGTGCATACTGTAGATAAGCTACTTGCCTATGTATACTGTCTATAATAATATGCTTTTACTATGCAGGGTACTGCCATATCTTTGGTTTGTTTGCTTATACATCGCGGTCACAGCAGATTAGTACTTGCACGTTTATTTCACTTAGTTAAGAGGTGCTTACACACTTTAAAGTAGAATTAACCCTGTAAATGTTTTTCTCACAGCCGTCTGTCTGCCCTTAATAAAATCCTGTAAGAGCATATTTCATTAATCTGTTTACTTAGCGACCAGCAGTGAATTTAGGGGTTTGCATAAAGAACTAAAAAGTTATCCAAGGTTTTTGTTGTCAATTTACATATTTACAGTACATAACTGAGTATACCGTAGCATAAAACTATATTTCAATTTCTGAATGATCCCCATAACAATTAATGGATGGATGCAAAATTTTAATTTTCTAAATATATTTAAAGGATATTACATTATTATCTGAAAAATAAGAAACTAGGCAACAGTGGTCTAATTATATGCAACAAATAGGTACCATACTAGAACTTAGTATGTCCTCCATTACTTTGTACTGTGCTGACCCTTCTTGTCATAAAGTGTACGAGTTCACAACATATCATCACATCTGTTCCACTCCTGAAGCATCACCACCTTGACTGCCTCAGGGGCGTTGCTAGGGTCTTAAAAGATATGGGGCACAAGCCCCGAGACAAAAAAAAATTTGTATTTTCTTTTAAACTTTATTACTAGTGCCTTAGTAATGGTCGCTGGCTGATTTATTATAAAATAAAAAAAGCCGTCATTGAAGTAGTCCTCGAATCCCAAGTAGTCCAATAACCGAAGCTGTAAAAAAACACAAACACGAAAAAAAAAACTATTAGTAACACAGGTGGTAAGCTTACATACAGGGCTCATGTGTGATACTGTATGTTAGACCACGTATCTAAGCCTACCACAAGACTACTGTAAGATTACTGTCTACTGGACCCTTGTATCTAAGCCCCAAATGTGGTAGGCTTAGATACAGGGCTTATCAGACAGTATTATACGAGGTCATGTATCTAAGCCCACCGTGTGGTAGGCTTAGATACAGGGTCCATGTGTGATACTGTTGCTATGGTATAAATATACATATATAATGTATTTGGGACCATAAGGAGTGAAATGTTATAAAGGAGAACATGTATTACAATATAAAGGTATTTTAGAAAGGTTAAGAGAAGAAATAGTTTGCAGATGCTCTGCCGTCCCTTGAAATTGCAAACAGATGGTGGTCAATCACTTGACCACCCCCCTAAGCATAAAGGAAACATAAGGGAATACCTGGTGCTCCACCAATGAGCTTTTATGGGAAAGGAAGATGTAAGGCTTGAACATACAGATGACTCATATGTTATGGAATGTTCTTTGTTCGTCTGATGCTATAAGTATGAGCACTGTAGTTCAATAAATTAGAAGTATTACTTTGAGAACTTGGTCTCAGTGTGTCTTTACTTCTCCGAGCTCGCACCCCCCCCACCTGATTTGAACCTGCATAGATGATCAAGGCGTAAAGTGACCCCATTGCGATCACAGAAATTGGCGCCCGAACAGGGACTTGACCAGAAGGACGGCACCCCACCCAGGGGATCTCCCGGGACTAGAGTGGCGACCTCCCGGACGAAGGAACGTGCAGACCACTGCTGCAGCAAGGTAAGAAGACTTAATTCTTACAAACTCTGCTCTGCACCTTCCTGTCTGGTAGGTCACCTTCCCGGTAGTACTCCTAAGGAATAGAGGGGCCACATGAGGGTATTTTTAGTGTAAAAATCTGGTCAAGTCTAAAATAAATCCTACCCTCAGGATAAAGTGCCTGATCTCTATGGCAGTATTTGTATGAATGTTGTAGAAACCCAGTTTTGTGTCACAAATGCATTTTAGAATAAGGAAATTTTTTAAAGATGAAAAAAAAAAAAAAAAAAATTCAGATAATCCGGCAAATTACCAGAAACATGTGTACATGCTTCAGGTGACTACGGGGATTATGATAGGCTAAATTTTAGCCCGGAAATCGAAAATTTTGTGCAGTCCAATAATCCGGCATGATGAATCAACACTTGGATTTGACACTTGCCCTATTATTTGGACTAGGGATACTAGCCGTTTTACTGTTATGGTGTGGAGGATATCTCCTTGAGTGGTGTTTAAAGTAAATAAGAAGGACTGTAAAAGGAAGATTCTCTGGCCAGAGTAGAAAGTAAGTACGGAAATTAGAAACTGTCTAAAATAGATGAGAATAGAATTCATCTGTCAGTAGCTAAAATCTGTAACAAAATACGGGTGTGCCTAAGGCCACCACTTACAGTCACAAGATGGGAAACTTGGTTACCCTCTTTAAAGATGAACACCCCAAAGGACAAACCGCCAAACAGGTAGTAGCAGAAAGAGAAGGTAAAAAGGCGACACAGGGAATAAAAAAAATTAATGAAAGAATGTGGTCTAGAATCCCATGGACGGTTAGATGCAGACAAATGGAATGAATGTTGTGACACAAAGAGTGGATGGCTGAAAGATAAAGGGTTGACTGAGAAAGCCGAAGCATGGAAGAAGGTGTCAGAGGAAGTAACGCAGGGGGATGCATGGAAACAGAATGTAAGAAAAAGTTTTATTATGATTGCTATAATGAAAATCCAGGAAAAAGGACAGAGAAGGTAGGTAGACCCCTGGGGTATGGAGACAGAATGGCAAATGGTCAAGAAGGATGGACGTGTTTTAGGTGCGGTTCTCAGAACCTTGAGTGGAGGGATGTATGTTATGTATGTGGCGCTCCCAGACCTAGGGACAAAAATCCTCTAGGTATATACCCAGTAGTGCCAGGATACTCGAACAACAACCCTTTTGCGCCTGCCCCCACGCATATACCGGAACCATATAAGCAGGTTGCGGGAATGGCCCCAGTGGTGTTAGCACCAGCAGGGGTAATTACTAGGGCAGGTAAAACAAATAAAGGAGAAGAGGGAGGGGATGAGGAAGACGAAGAGGAGCAAAAAGAGCAAAACAGGAAGGACAAGGCAAAAAGAGAGGATTGCAGTATGTCGATGATTTACTTCTTTGCTGTCCCTCTTCCGAAGCGTGTATCCAAGCTTCGGTATCACTGTTGAAGTTTTTAGCAGAAAATGGGTGCAAGGCTTCTAAAGATAAATTGCAATTTTGTTGTACTCAAGTTGTATTTTTAGGACACTGTGTAGCACAAGGCCCGAGGCATCTCACACTCACCAGAGTAGAAACTATTGTACAAATACCAGTTCCAAAATCTTTAAATGCTTTACGTACATTTTTAGGTTTAGTCTCTTACTGCAGACCATGGATTCGTTCCGCATCCATTCTCATGCAGCCTCTGTATGACTGCCTCAGTAGCCAGCCTTTCCATCTTACGCCCGAAGCTGAAGAGAACTTCCACACTTTGAAATTGGTGGTCCAGACAGCCCCAGCTCTCGGGACCCCCAATTATGACAAGATTTTTTGACTATATTGTACTGAACAAAATGGCCATGCCACGTCTGTACTTACGCAAGCACATGGTCCACAACAGCGCCCAGTTGCCTACTATTCAGCTAGGCTTGACCCGGTTGCCCGTGGATCCCCATCCTGTGTACGAGCTATTATTGCAGTTAATCTTATGTTGAATAAAGCATCTGATCTCGTATTAGCATTTCCTGTACAGATATATGCCCCCCATGATATTACTGCTATTGTAACTCAAGTACAACCTAAGCATTTGTCCACTGCCAGAGATCTAAGATTAACCTGTGCGCTTCTTCTCCCTGAGCAGGTTACACTCCATAGGTGTACCACTTTGAACCCAGCTACCTTACTGCCTCTGGAGCAAGGGGGAGTAGAGACAGGTAAAGTATGGTCAGAATATCTACCAGATACTGAAGAACATGATTGTATGGCCCTTATGGCCCAGGAAACAGTGGGGTTCGCACATGTGAAAGATACCCCACTCCAAAATCCAGACCTGATACTCTTTGTGGATGGTTCACGGTATTGTGTGCAAGGTTCTTTCTTCACAGGCTATGCAGTCACCACAGAACATACCGTACTTGAAACAGCATCCTTACCGGCCTCACGCTCCGCACAAGAAGCAGAACTAAAAGCACTTGCCCAAGCCTGCCATCAGGCCACAGGTAAAACAGCAAATATCTACACTGACTCTCGGTATGCATTTGGGATTGCACACGATTATGGCCCCATATGGAGGGCAAGACAATTTTTTACTTCAGCAGGTACCCCAGTTAAGAATGCGGATTTCGTAAAGTATTTGATGGAGTCTTTATTATTACCAACTGAGGTAGCAGTAATAAAGATAAAAGCTCACACTACGGCCAACACACCAGAAGCAAGGGGAAATGCCCTGGCAGACGAAGCGGCAAAGCAAGCAGCACAGAAGCTACCCGTGTTAGCAGCCGTATGTCAGATAAAAGATCCAGAGGAAACAAGACCAGCTGTAAGCCCGGAACTACTGCAAAAACTTCAAGGACAAGCAACAAAAGAAGAAAAAGACAAGTGGACGGCCCAAGGAGCAACGCTACGAAAAGATGGCCTCTGGCAATGCCAGAATAAACTGTGCCTGCCTAAGACAATGTTCCCAATGATGGCCCAAATAACACATGGAGCGACTCACCAATCAAAAACGGCAATGATGGACTTGGTAAACAAGGTGTGGTATGCCCCAGGGTTTAGTGTGATGGCCAGCAGTTTTACACACGGATGCATGATCTGTGCAACACATAATATTGGAAGAACTGTAAAAGTACCACAGAAGCACACACCCAGACCTATATATCCGTTCCAGAGACTGCAGATAGACTATATTCAACTACCCAAAGTTGGTACCTATGAGTATGTGCTTGTTTGTATTGATCTCTTTTCAGGATGGCCAGAAGCTTTTCCAGTCACCAAAGCTACAGCAGTAGCCACAGCAAAGAAGCTGATAAATGAAGTGGTCTGCAGATATGGAGTGCCGGAAGTAATTGAGAGCGACAGAGGAACACACTTTACGGGTGAAATCATGAACAATATTTTATCTTCATTAGGTATAAACCAAGCACTCCACACACCATACCATCCGCAAAGTAGTGATAAGGTTGAGAGATTAAACGGGACTCTCAAATTGAAAATCCAAAAAGCTATGGTAGAAACCGGGAAACCATGGACCGAATGTCTACCATTAGCCTTGTTCTCAGTAAGATACACGCCCACAAAAAGAACAGGTCTCAGCCCGTAAGATATCTTATTTGGGTCGGCTCCCAGACTAGGATGTTATTTTCCACAGGTGCTCCAGATGCAGTATGGTAGGTTAACTGACTATGTATCAACCCTGAACAAACAATTGACCAAGGTGCATGCACAAGTATTTTCTTCCATTTCAGACCCAGAATCGGTTGCCGGCGCGCATAAGCTAGAACCAGGAGATTGGGTCGTTGTCAAAAGACACGTGAGGAGGAGCCTTGAGCCACGGTTTGATGGTCCTTTTCAAGTTTTGCTCGTTACAAGCACCTCAGTAAAGCTAGAAGGAAAACCCAGTTGGATACATGCCAGACATTGTAAAAAGGTTCTTCAGCCAGAAGAATGAAGATCTTTGCGGTTGTTGCGGCGGTTGTTGCGTGTGCTCTTATACAAAAAGGCAGAACTGCTACTCCTGTACACGTAATCAGTACAGAATCACTGGAACAGTTCAGGACAGGGTGGGCGAATGCCACAGTGGATAGAAAGCAGGGTAACTACACCTGTAAGGCCAATGCCCCGTGTTATACTACAAATGTGACTACAACCGAAGGGACTTGGAAAAAAGGACCACATGGAGGGACTGTGTACCTTCACATAGACAAAACAGCCAACATTAGCATACAAGAAGAGACGCCGGGGCTGTTGCTTTGTTGTTATGAACCAGATTTACAGTATCTACAGAAATATACAACCAGTAAAAATAGAAACTAAATGATAAATAAGACTTATGAAAGATGCAACAAGGAGAGGCACAACTCTACGATTGTAATAAAAGAAACTGATGGGATGATATTATGTATCAATAATAGCGAAATAAGAAATAGAATATATTTTGTATTCTTGATAACAATTTTAAGAGATAGTTTTAAGCCACATATAACAGTACAAAGTCTGGAAAGAATCCCACACACTTGTAAGAGTGCTGTAACCCAACAGCAGAAAAAGAATGTACACTTCAATATTTCCTTCCCTGAATCCCCCAGCTGTCATAGACAAAAAAGAGAATGGTATGACACGCTATTAGGAGGGGTAGGAACGGGATTAGGAGTATTGAATGGTATACAGTTAGAACAGTTATGAACAAATTAAACTCAGTGGGAGACGACACATCTACTGCATTAAGGATAGGTGCGTCATGGTTACCTACTACCTTTGACTTACAGCAAAAAGGGTTAGCTATAGATGAACTGTTTCTAAATGTTTTTAATGAAAGTATGCTAACCGAATATAGAACATTACAGAATGTATCAACTTTTGTAAATTGGACAGTATGTACGCTTAAAACGATGTGGCAACAAGAACAGATGAATAATTTTAAGAATAAATTGTTTAGTAGTCATGTTAGGCAATGGACAGACATTCTGCCCATAGGAAAGAGAAATGATATGTGGTTATTGTTACAGCCTGAGTATACTGAGTGTACACCTAAATGGTGTGCAGGAAGACTAATAGCATTTAATGTGAAAAATCCTACTCTATTATGCAAATTTATTGTTATGCCAATGGTAATGATTGATCCGGTGACATTATTAGGACAATATTGGATGCCGGAAATGAAAGGAACACACATAGATTCTCAAAATAAGACAAGGAATATAGATTTGTGCCAATTAACAGAGCAAGGATATGTATGTAATCAACAGTCAGGGATATATGAACCCTGTCTAATGCAGCACCAGGATAATGTATGCGCACTCACTATAATCCCAGAAGCTAACCTACAGGTTTATATTGAAGTAGGTCCACAGCATGTATGTTTAATAACTAACAACAAGCAGACCCTTAGCCAGTTTAAACTCACAGGACCATTTTCAGGATGTCTATAAAATGTGACGCATTTGACTTGGGGGAACCAAACTATAGTGTTCCTGCCTACTTTAGAAGAAATAATGTCCACTATATGGGTACCTGAACCTTTGCCCTATGGAAATTTTAGTTTATCTTTAGACGAATTGAAAAAGGTGTTACAACGATCAGGAGAAGTTGAAAAACTAATCCAAGCCCATAATGTAACTCTAAGTAGGGTGAAAATATTGGCTACAATAGCAGCTAGGGAAGTGATACATTTGTCATCAGCAATTAAAGATGCTAGTGCCCATCACTGGTATGACGTTTTTACAGGATTCTCACCTACAGCTACTAAAATATTACATGTGCTTTTCCAACCATTGATTTGTTTAATGATATTATTTGTATTGCTTACATGTTTTAATTGTTATGCATTTTGTAAAATAAGGGAAGCATTCAATCAGAGGCCTATACATTATGATGAAAGAATGTTGTGAGATTACCCCACCTACATACCTGTGTGAATCAAGTGAAGAAATGGATCGAAGCCTTGCTATCCGGAGATAGAAGTAGCATTGGAATTTAGGTGTTGGTAAAATCACAAAAGGAGGGATTGTTATGGTATAAATATACATATATAATGTATTTGGGACCATAAGGAGTGAAATGTTATAAAGGAGAACATGTATTACAATATAAAGGTATTTTAGAAAGGTTAAGAGAAGAAATAGTTTGCAGATGCTCTGCCGTCCCTTGAAATTGCAAACAGATGGTGGTCAATCACTTGACCACCCCCCTAAGCATAAAGGAAACATAAGGGAATACCTGGTGCTCCACCAATGAGCTTTTATGGGAAAGGAAGATGTAAGGCTTGAACATACAGATGACTCATATGTTATGGAATGTTCTTTGTTCGTCTGATGCTATAAGTATGAGCACTGTAGTTCAATAAATTAGAAGTATTACTTTGAGAACTTGGTCTCAGTGTGTCTTTACTTCTCCGAGCTCGCACCCCCCCCACCTGATTTGAACCTGCATAGATGATCAAGGCGTAAAGTGACCCCATTGCGATCACACTGTCTGTTATACACTGTATCTAAGCCTACCACAAGGCAGGCTTAGATACAGAACTCCAGCAGGCAGTAATGTTACACTTACCCTCCTTTTTGGCTCCGGGTGCAGTGGCTGTCCCGAGACCATTCAGCGTTGTGACGTCATGCGCGGCGCACAGCGTCGTGACGTCATGACGTGAAAGGACCTCAGGATTTCCGCTGCGATCAGAAAGGAGGGTAAGTATAATGTTATTACTATAGTAACAGGGGCCCCTGTATTTATGACATAGGTCTCAGATACTATAGTAAACTTTCTATAGATGCGGTGCGGGGGCCGCTGCCCGGCAATCGTCAGGGCATCCGGGGCATCGGGCCAAAGATCCGAGGCTTGGACCCCGGATGCCCGGTGCTAGCAACGACCCTGGTCTGCCTTGATACTTGATGGGAAGTGCTGATGAAAATGTTGCTTCAAAATTCTCTGCAGATGTTTGATAGGGTTGAGGTCGGGTGACATACTTGGCCACTGCAGCACTTTTACCTTGCTCTTTCTTAAGAATGCTGCAGTGGCCTTGGAAGAATGTTTGAGGTCATTGTCATGTTAAAAAAGTGTTTGCCGACCCAAGATGTTTATAGAAGGTAGCTGTAACAATTTCGCCTGTTTTTGCTGCAGACGCCAGGCAGAGAGGCAGAAGGGGTGTGGCCTAATTTACCTTCTCCAACTCTAGATTGAGCAGAGAGGCAGGAGGGGGTTTGGTTTGAGAGCCAACCAGTTAGATCTGTGCTCTAATTGCTGCTGGGCTGCTGCCTAATGCCAGTTATTTCATTCACCCATGTCAGTCGGTGCATTTAGTGAGTATTCGGGTATTTGCGCACAGCATCTTTTGCCAAGCAGAAAAATAAATCTCCCTCCAAATTCCTTCTGGCTTTTTTTGGCATGTTTTTTTTCTTTTTTGTGTTTCTTTTAATTAAGCAGATGCAAAAACCTTGGATGTTTTTTGAACAAAAACTGCGTCAAAAATCACTCCAAAGGAAGGGCACATTTTTTTTCGCTTATTAATTTCAAACAGTACCAAGATAGGGCATGATGTTTTTTTTTTCCATCAAAGCAGTCAAAAACCAACTGGGAAAAAGAAGCCTCTACCTCCCATTGAAATCAATAGAGGAAGATTTTGGGTGTTTTTTGCCACTGACGCAAACGCAGTTTTCGCATCAAAAAATGCTGTGTGAACTGGGCCTTCTTGTGTTTTTGGACCCAGCTTGTTTATTCGACTGCTCTTACCTATCACCTTAGTATGTGCTACTGTATATGACCTAGGACTGTTTCCTAACTACTCTGCTGCCTTTTGCTACTGTGCCTTTTTTCGCTCTTGTTTTGGCTCGGCTTGTCTTTGTTGTGGATACTGGTACTGTTTCTGTTTTTTTTTAAATATATTTTATATCCTCTGGCTTTGATGTACTCTCTAGTATTACCAAGTATTGACCCTATGGTTTGCATTTGCCTGTTTGCTCCATCTGTCAGTAGCTACTCTGCAGATGCAACCTGGGGATTCGTTGAAGAAAAGACCAGAACCCTGTACACGGGTTAAAGGGTGAAAACCAGTGGTCCCTTACTCTACTAAACAGAGTAGCCAGCGCCAAGACTGACTGTGGAAGCACTTATGCTACAGAGGCAATATTGTGATACAGAAACTTTACAGTAGCACCTTCTCTTTCAAGACAGGACATCGCACGATCCGGAGTTCTTTCGATTCCATCTTAGAATGTCCACCTAATATGTCCAGTGTTAATGGATACACATGCCCAGTGTCACGCCTATGGGGTATGTGGACACACTCGGCTGCTCAGCCATAGTGGAGTAGCAGTTGGTTAAACAAAATGTCAATGACAGTCACTAGGGAGAGAGTACCTGGGTTTCTGGCTTGTTCCAGATAATCAGAAGCAAGCTAGTGCTGGACTATCAGAAGCTGGCTTGTGCTCGATAACGAGACTTGTCCCGGATACAGGACACAGGAACTGTACACGTCATGGACACTGGACTTGAACACAGAAGTCATATCAGACAATGGACTTGAACACAGAAGTCGTCTCGGACAATGGACTTGAACACAGAAGTCATCTCGGACACTTGACTTGGCATGGCCACCGGATACAGATACTTGATACGGGATATGGGATACAGGATATGGAATGCAGGATACAGTTAAGGAACCATTTGCATGTCAAACACTAGGAAGACACCACATTGCTCAGGCACTGAGGAAAGGGGCAGAATTCCTCTTAAGTGCTAGGATACTCAGGGATAGGTTGGAGATCATTTTACTAGTGCGCATGCTGGCTCTTTAGGGCTTAGCACGAGATAGCGCTATGGGACAGCCGGTAAGAGAAAGAAGAGAGCACAGCGTGCTGGCGTCCCTGGGAAGGGGGACGCCGGTGAAGGAACACAGTCCTGCAGTCGCGGCAGCTGGTAAGGGGGGATACCTGCGGTCCTTGGGCGCTACACCCAAAAACTCAGTTCCAGTATCTACATCATCTTAATCATGTGTGGCAGAGTGATTCCTGCTAAATCCATGGTGCGTCAGAAGTATGTACCAGCAATACCAAGGCACAAAAGCTTTTTTTTTTTTAATAATGATTACGATTGAAAATATTTTATGGTTTTTGCCTGATCTAATAGAATTAAAGGGAATTTGTCAGCAGTTTTGAGGGCTCAAAATTGCTAACAAAGTGATAAAGTGGAGGGCATTGTAAACATATCTTTTGTTGCATGACCGAGAGGCTGGCAGTGTACAGTGCAGGAGCACTTGAACATCAAGAGCTCGCCTTAGTGGCACTGGTGATCGCTGGAATTAAACATTGTTTTCTTAGTCATTTATCTTGCTTGATCGAGACAAAAGGTATGTTTACAATGCCCTTGCCCTACTCTTCACCTTTATCGCTCTGTCAGCAGTTTGAAGCCTCAAAACTGCTGACAGATTCCCTTTAATTGTTGGACTTCCACTTTAATATAATCTTTTGTAAAACTCTCAAGTAAGTTTCCAACTACTTTCCAACTATACATGACATCTTTCAGAATGTCGGTAGGGTAGTGAGTCATTGGTATAGTCATTGATCTAATACATACTGGTATTATCAGATAAATATATTATTAGATATTAGGCATTTGTGATATGATAAAATGGTAGACATTTTCATGATGTTACTTAATACATATATTGAGTCCAAGAAAGAATTGAGACATCATTCCAAGTTTTGATATTCTTTCCCGGTAATTTCTAGCTATGCCCATGACTGTATGACTAACAAAGAAAATAGATATCATCAGCACAACCAGCATTCAGACCATACGAAGCACATATGGATCCCAACTTCAGGGGGGTGCTCACAGCAGATAACCCCAGTCCAGGGGAAATAGTAAATCCAAATAAGGAGGAAGGAACTACAGCACTCCAGTAGAAAATTGTTGTCTTTATTCAACAAAACATCACCTGCAACGTTTCAACCCTCACAGGGTCTTTGTCAAGACCCTCTGAGAGGTGAAACATTGCAGGTGATAAATACAGGTATGCCTAGTTGTATACAATGAAACATCTATTTTGTTAATATAGCTATATAACTGGGAAATCTGTGTTACAACCATTGTAGGCATTGTACTGTCAGCCATATGAGATGTTTACCAGTTTTTCCAAAGAATACATTCAACTAAGAGACGGTGAAATGTAATGATTTAAAGGAATGTATTGTCAGAAAATTACCTATTATTTAAATCAAGCATTATGTAAAACAGTTTTTTAAAAAAAAATTTTGTTTTTTAATTTTTCATGTCGCTATGTACATTCAAAATCTTAACATATTGCAGTTTTCATACTGGCCACTGAGCTAATACAATAGGCTGACACTTCCTATTTTGTAAAGATTATTGTCACTCCTGTGCGGTATGTGTACCCACTAGGCTGATCCGCCATAGCGGAGTAGCAGCTGGCCAAACTACAGTCAATGAAAGTCTTTAGAACTAGAGTACCAGTATAGTTCTGACAGACACGTGGCGTAGCAGACACTTTAGTGTAGCATACTCCTTGGCACAGATGACACTTAGCATGGCAGATGGCACTTGGTGTGGCAGATGACAAGTGGCACAGAGGATGGACTCGACTCCAACACTAGACTTCGCACAGGAACAAACACAATTGCTGGATACGAGATACAGGAAACAGGATAAGGGAACACTGGGAACAGGATACAAATAAGGGACCATTTCCTAATCAAACATGGGTAGATACAACAACGCTCAGGCACAGGAAGGAGGGCAGGACAGATTCAAGTAGGGTAGTGATGCACGCGCTGGCCCTTTAAGAGGTTACAAGGGCACGTGCGTGCACCCTACAGGAGCGAGCCACGGGCAGGAGCAGTACATGCTGGAATCCTAGGGAGGAGGGAGAGGACGCCGGCACAAAGGTAAACAATGCTGGCGGCCGCTGGAGGATTCGGGATAGCGGTGAATGCCGGCCGCCAGCGATACAATTAGTGCTCTTATTGTTACGAGAAGGCAGGATTAGAATGAAAGATAACACATTTCTTATAAAGCTGGAGGCAGATAACACATAATTACAGCATTGACAATAGGGACTACACAGTGACCACTACATATGTCACAGAGCATGCCCACAACAATCTCCCAAAGAAGTTAATTAGTTGTCACCCAGTCAAAAAATGCTCTGTGTGTACACTAAGGTAGAGCAATAAACACATGACATCGTATATGCACCCTGGGAGCTAGCACTGCAAAACTCCTTTTCTTAGAATTCTAGGGAATGGGGAGGAGGCAGCAACTAGCTGGGCTTAGGAGACAACTACCCTGAATAGTAATCTCATATTAGTGGAAGTAATGCTTACCTGATAACCAATATGTCACTAAATACATGGGTGAAGGTAATAAATCTAAACAGTGCAATGTGTTAGGATGGATATAAGACAAGGCATAATGGTTGGCTTATCATGGTGGTTCCGCGTTATCTACAAAACAACATCTGCAGCATTTGGCATCTTAGCTTTAAATAGAACTGAATGAGTTAAACAGGTCTATGTTGAGAATTGCTATTCCTGTATATTCAGCACTTAAGTCAGTATGACCAATTGAGTGGAACGTATGAGCTAATTTGTCATGGTTTGTGCTGCAAATTAATTAAATGGTTGCGCCACTAAATGGTGCAGCTGTGTTCTCCAACTATATATACGTATGAATCCATCATTGAAGACATTTTGTTTTGACACATTTTTTAAGAATATATGCTTAGTAATGTTGTAGCCAGATAAACATTTTGTAAAGCCAACACCAATGAAACCTGTTTGTATATTTGCAGATTTGACATATGTCTTATATAGAGAATATTTAAAAGCATGAAATTGTGTTAATTAGACAATTGTTTTAATTAAGTATGCTTGGTTGTCAGTTACTGACTGTGCATGTTATTCTGGTTAAATTGTCTTAATAAGTTCTAAATTTCTAATTAACCAAAATGCATGGACTTGTGATTGATCCTTAGGAAAAATAAGAGAAATCCTTCAACAAGTTCTAAGCATATTTTCAAATGCAGCTTTCTAAATATTTTGAAGAATATTTTTTCCCACTTTTAGGAATAAAACTAAAAATTAAATTTTAATTTTGTAACATTTTGAAGATGTATAATTTATTTAAATGCAAACTCCAGTCAAACAAAAAGAAATGCCTATTATATTGTTTATCTGTTCATTTACTTCACATTCTAAAGGTTTTAGACTCCTTAGTTTTACTGTTTAAATATGATAGTTATTCCCACTCTGACATTTATGTTCCCACACTAATACATGTGTCAGACCACACCCTTTTATGTCATTTTTCTTCCCCTACACAGATTGACAGGTACACATGAGATTATATTCTAATTAAAGGAGTTGTCCGGATTAGAAAACCAAAATTAAAGACTCTTTTTGGAGTCTGATGGATTCTGAAATTGTAAACGCCATGAATTACTTAGAGCGGAGAGCGGTTACAAAAAGGACCCCATACATCCATGAGTTACACGGCAATCTATTTATTTCAATAGGTAGAATGTAATAATTTCTGCTGTGGTTTGTAGCGTCCATGGCCACGGGCCGTCGGGTTTACTCACCTCCCGACGCCCGCAGCCATGAATCCGTGAGCGCTGGTCCCCATCTCCTTCCTAGGAGACGCCAGCGTTCAATTCCGCTCCATTCTGCTGTGTCCGGTAGGGTGCGCGTGCACGCTTGTGCCCGGCCTTAAAGGGCTAGCGCTCGCACAAAAGAAATCGTCATCATCATCAACTGCCATGATTTCCTGGTCTATAAGAAGGCCCCAGGACTTCTGATCCTTGCCTGAGCATTGTTAGTTTTATCCCAGTCTGTCTTGCAAATGGTCCCTTAGTGTTTCCCGTTCCAGTTGTTACCGTGCCCTGTTACCTGTTCCTGTGTCCCATACTGTTCTTGTTCCTGTGCATACCAGTGTTGGAGTCGTGTCTACTGCACATGCTGTCGTTTGCCACGTCCAGTATCTTCTGCCACGTCCAGTGTCTTCTGCCACGTCCAGTGTCTTCTGCCACATCGGACACTGTCTGCCACGTCTGGTGCTACCTGCTGCACCGGCCTCCATCCATGCTGAAGCCACAGCCACCGTCTGGACTAGTTCAGGTACCCAAGCGTTACTATCTACTATTGACTTTCATATAGACTGTGACCTGGTCAGCTGCCTCTCCGCTATGGCGGAGCGGCCTAGTCCACATACCCTGTGACCGTGACAGTACGCTCAGGCCATGGAACCTGCTGGCCAGCCCAAGACCGCAGTCCAGAAGATACAGACGGAGATGCATGACCTACGCACACGTCAGGATCAACTCCTTGAGGCTGTGAATTCTATCCTGGTCCGTCTGGATCTACTCACTGTTCCACCTCCGGTTCTTCCTCCTGAAGCTGTTGCTGTGCCACTGCCCGTTGCTCCTCCTGTTTGTTCTGGATCCACAGTTCCTCTGCCTCTTCCTCCTCGCTACGACGGTGATCCCAGAGCATGTAGAGTATTTATTAACCAATGCACGGTCCATTTTAGGCTACTGGTTAATCTCTTCCCCTCCAAAGAGGCCAAAGTCACGTTTATTATCTCCCTCCTTGCATGGGCGAACCCAATCTTGGAGCAACAAGGACCTGTATCCTCGGACCTAGCCTTGTTCCTGCAGTCCTTTCGTGCCGTGTTCGAGGAGCCGGGTCGAACATCCTCTGCCGCAGCCACTCTGCAAGAGGCTTCTACAGTAGGAGAGTATGCTATCTCCTTCCGTACCCTAGCAGCCGAGCTGGCATGGAACAATGAGGCACTGGTGGTGACCTTCTGGCAGGGTCTGTCCTCTCACATCAAGGACGAACTGGCTGCCCGCAACCTTCCTTCTACCTTGGATGCCCTCATCCTGTTAGCCACCCGGGTTGATATGAGAATCCGGGAGCGCACTCAAGAGGTTCGACAAGAGAGCTGGGTCCACAGACTAGAGACCACTATTGCCTTCCCCTAGTGCGCTACCTGAAGTACCCATGCAGGTAGACATTGTTCGGTTATCTGAACAGGAGAAGCAGTGCAGACGCTCCTCTGGACTATGTATGTATTGTGGCCTTAAAGGTCATTTTGTGTGCCAATGCCCACAGAAACTCCAGTACCTAGGGTTGGTTGGAGAGGCAACTCTAGGTGGAATGTCTCCAAGTGTTAAAACCTCTCCCAAATTATCGATTCCTGTGGCCATCGTCTCCGGAAAGACGTCACATCCTTCCTCCGCCTGTCTTGACTCTGGAGCGGCTGCTAATTTCATCCAGCAGGATCTAGTGGATTGTTTATGTCTACCCACAATCCGTCTGGAGAGACCCCTGGCTGTTGCCTCTGTGAATGGTCTACCATTGCCCCATCCGATTATGCTCTTCACGGAGCCGTTGACACTACGGGTTGGAGCCCTTCACTCAAAACTGATCACCTTCCTGGTACTACCTAAGGCTATCAATCCTATCCTGCTGGGTCTGCCATGGCTCCGCTTACACGCCCCGGTTTTTGACTAGAATTCCGGAGAAGTTCTTGAATGGGGTTCCAGATGCCATAGCCATTGCCTGTCACAAGTTCGTCCTGTTATGCCCCCTCTGCCTCAGTCACTCTCCGGTCTACCATCTCAGTATGCCAGTTTTGTGGATGTCTTCTGCAAATGAGAGGCTGAGACGTTGCCTCCACATCGAAATTATGACTGTCCCATTGAACTGGTTCCTAATGCTTCTCTTCCCTGTGGACGAGTATATCCTCTCTCCTTTCCAGAGACTTTATCTATGTCAGCCTATATCAAGGAGTATTTGGAAAGGGGTTTTATTCGAAAATCTTCCTCCCCAGCCTTTTGCCACGTCCAGTGTCTTCTGCCACGTCCAGTGTCTTCTGTCATGTCCAGTGTCTTCTGCCACATCGGATACTGCCTGCCACGTCTGGCGCTACCTGCTGCACTGGTCTCCATCCGTGCTGAAGCCACAGCCACCGTCTGGACTAGTTCAGGTACCCAAGCGTTACTATCTACTATTGACTTTCATATAGACTGTGACCTGGTCAGCTGCCTCTCCGGTACGGCGGAGCGGCCTAGTGGGTCCACATACCCTGTGACCGTGACATGTTGGAGCAGCCGGGAAATTGAACACTTGGTACCAGATTCTCCCACATATTACAGCAAATCAATGGGGGTCCCAGCAAAGGGACACTGTGATCAATTTATTTCCATGTGGCTCTTCTAGTAAAAAGGGATTGCCCAAAGCTGACAGCTCCATTAAGCTTTGCCCAGCAGAGGAAATATTTAAAAACATATTTTGGAAATGATTTATCACATGACCAAAATAAAATAAGAATAATGGAGGAGAATTATCACTAGCGCATCAAGATGCAAGTCAGAGAACATGGTGCAAATTGCCCCTTTTTCTAGCCACTTTTCAATTCTGTCAAGGTAGGTGTAAATAATGCACCTCATAACTTTGCTGCACACCATGTACTCCATTATTTCTCCCAATTCATGACAGAAGTCTGGTTTGTTCCCCAATGTTTCCCAAATGAGCATGAAGGAATTCCAAATTGTGCCAAGTTTTTAAAAGACATGCACAAATGTTGGTGTATTTATGTATCCCGGCTCATCATTGGTATCCCTGCTCATCATTGGTGTATCTATACAATTGGACGCATGACATGTACTCCATTCTTTTTAGCACACTTGGTGACAGAATTCTGGTACATTAAGTTTAGTTAGTCCCCCCTCATATATTCACATTCACTCATTTTCAAACCCTGATATCATTGATATGCCAAATGGATGTCATTAGTGTAAATATGTAATGACCAGAGTATTTCTTTAACTATTCCCTATCACAGCACTAACTTTTCATAACCCAGCAATAGACAGTGCCACTTTCCACAAGGAATAACCATCATTCTGTTTTTTCCTCTCCCAGTGCCCCCCCCCCCTTGTTTTTACGCTGCCAACTTCAACCAGGCACTACTTTAGTGATTAGCATTAATTATGTCAGTATACAATCCTTACTAGTGCCTTCACAGTGCCGGTGAAATAATATTTTTCTATTTCTATTTTTGCATACTTGTTACACTTTATTGTTTTTTATTTTTAACAGAATTTTATTTTGAAATTATAATTTCATTTATTGAAAGACAGGAGTTATGCAACACTTAAATCACTCAAGTTAAAAAGTAATTGCACCCTACATTTAATACTGTGCCACCTTTAGCAGTAACAACTGCTACAAAACAATTTTGATCAGTATTTAACATGACTGCAAAAGGGAATTTGACCCAGTTTTCTTTGCAGAATTACTTAAAACCTCTTCCCACATTGTGCTGTATATTTACAATGCAAATGGAAGTACCTTAACATGTCATGCATATATGCTACTGTGATCGCATGGGTATAGCAGTTGTAAAAAGCTGTAAAAAGTATTAGGCTCCGTTCACTTCTGCGTCGGCGGCTTCTTTTGGAACCTCTATCACATTTTCCATCATATTTGACGGGGGAAAATAGCATAACATGCAGCACTATTTGTCTCATCAGAATGATGAACAACACTCTGGAACCTGGCAGACTCCGATTTATATCAATTAGGTCTATCTGGCCCAGGTCTGACCGGAAGGCATAACACAAATGTAAACAGAGCCTTAATGCTTTAGGGTGAATTTAAAAAAATTAAAAACATAAGCAGCAAAGCAGTCCCTCACCATCACACTACCACTGCCATGTTTGACTGCTTGTATAATGTTTTTATTTTTTGAATACCACATTATATTTACACCAAATGTAATACAACCCATTTAACCCAAAATTTTTCAGTGAGCAACAAGCCAGGACACATAGTTAACTATACAAAAGGATGTCAGACAATTAGGATTAGTTTTACAATGCATTGGTTAACTAGCACCAGTCTTGATGTGGTAATAGCACAAACTGCAAATCATGCATGCATTATTGCTTATTGATTTATTTTACTTATATTTCACTAATAAAGAAAAAAACTTGAACGTAAAATAATTTTTATGACCACACAAATAAAAAATATCTTGAGACCCCTTTCAATCTATCTATACATGTACAGTATAAGGCAATTATTTCATTAACACTATCATGGTGAAGTTCAAAGACAAACTATTTAATATATAAAAATTGAGCCAGGTTTCTGGGTCAGGCTGGGTTCACACGACCTATTTTCAGACGTAAACGAGGCGTATTATGCCTCGTTTTATGTCTGAAAATAAGGCTACAATACGTCGGCAAACATCTGCCTATTCATTTGAATGGGTTTGCCGACTTACTGTGCAGACGACCTGTTATTTACGCGTCGTCGTTTGACAGCTGCCAAATGACGACGCGTAAAAATACAGCCTCGTCAAAAGAAGTGCAGGACACTTCTTTGGACGTTTTTGGAGCTGTTTTCTCATAGACTCCAATGAAAACAGCTCCACAAACGGACGTAAAAAACGCTGCGAAAACGGCGCGAAAAACGCCGCGAAAAATGCGAGTTGGTCAAAAAACGTCTGAATAGCAGGGTCTGTTTTCCCTTGAATACAGCTCTGGATTTTCAGACGTTTTTGGTCACTACGTGTGCACATACCCTCAAGGCTGATTTAAGAAGGTCCCATTTCCATTGAAAAGTGTCCACCTTAGAAGTTAAAGAGGCTCCCATCAGTTATGACCTGCTTGTCTTACATAATAAAGTGGAAAGCTCATGAATATACATTATCACTTCAGTGACAATGGAAAGAAATTTGGCAGAATACTCTGCTCACATACATTAAATCGCTTGTTACAGAGCATGTTTAATAGAAAACAAAAGTATAAATATACTGTAATAGTAGTAATAAACATACAAATATTCACTATATACGATAATAAAATGTATAGGTATAATATATACATGTACAGTAGAGAAAAGGCCACAAAGTAAATTCAAAATGGAGTGGTAAAAGTGGGGATAGAGAGTGGACACAACAATACATGTGCCACACAAAAATATTTTTGACATCATTATACAGCAGATTATCTAGGCATTCGTGTGACTACTGGCCAATGCTTCACAAAGGCTCTTCTATGATCCTGAAGTGTTGGAATATGTTATAGTGTTGCAATCCACTTCTTTAAAGTATTTTTAAAATTAATAGACTTCTATTTAACACATCAAGTTTGCATCTACTCGTGACAAAATGTCATTTAACATCAAATAAAGTATGAAAGTAACCCCTTTATATGTCAATTGTATCCCTTAGAATTTGTAGGGATCTCTTTAAAAATTAATCATACATCATGCTAGTGTGAACAGAGTCTAACAAAAATGTTTTGTTTTTTTAAGTGGACGACCCCATTTAATTGGTTGCACCACTCTTAGTAGCAATACCTGCAACCGAATGCTTCCTACAATATGACATCTGTCTTTTATATCTTGTTGATAAATTGTAATGTACAAATGTGTCCTTTTTTACCTTTCCTCAACATGTCCTGAGATGAGTGGTGCGAGATGACCAGCTTTAAAAGAAAAAAAATAGGTTTCACAATACTCGGTCATGAGGTTTCCATGCCATATGTGTCTATATGTGACCAACCAGTGGTTGTGATATGAATTGCAGTCTATCAAGTGTTTTGCTAGCATGTCTCGATATTGTATTGAAATGGTTTCACAAAAAAGTCCTACATTGGTAGGTTCTTGTGAATGAAATGCTTGTTTCAGGCCTAGAAGAGATGAGAAAAAATATCTAACCACACTATACACAAAGCCATTAGGTACTCATTTGACCCACAGTGAGACACACAGATCATAATAGATTTCCATTTCATTTTTCCCAGACTGATAAAATAACAGATCATTTGTTCAGGAAAATATGCATCTGTAATGCCTCATGCACATGACCGTGCTCGTAATTACGACTCATAATTACGAGCACGGCCAGGCACGGCCGGCCACGGGCAGACGGCCGCTTTTCCGAGCCGTGCTCCCATTATAAAGTATAGGAGCACGGCCCGTAAAATAAAAAAATAGAACATGTTCTATTTTTTTAACGGCACCTTCCCGTGAGAAAATGGGAAGGTACCCGTGGCTAACAGAAGTCTATGGGCCCGTTATTGCGGGTCGTAATTACGACCCGCAATAACGGGTGTTTTTACGGTCGTGTGCATGAGGCCTAAGAACTTATTTGCTTGATAGATCTTTGATATGCACAATGCAAAAATAAACAAAAAACTGGTGTCGCTGCATCCGTAAAAGTTCGAACTATTACAATATACTGTTATTTAACTCGTATGGCGAACGTCGTAAAAAAAAAAGTAAAACAGCAGAATCTTTGTTTTTTGGTTACCTTAGCGCTAACAAAAAATGAAATAAAAGTGATCAAAAATCGTATGTAGTAAAAAATGAAGCCAATAAAAACTACAGCTTGTCCCGCATAAAATAAGCCCTCACACTGTTTAATTGATGAAAAAATATAAAAGTTGTGGCTTTCAGAATGTGGTGAAACAGAACAATTTTTTTTAACAAATAGTTTTTTCTTTGTAAAAGTAGTAAAATATGAATTTTTTTCCCCTATTTTCTGTTGTCTAAAACCTGGGTGCGTCTTAGGGCATGGCCAGACGTGGCGGAATTGCTCTGGAATTCCGCTGCGGACACTCCGCAGCGGAAATCCGCAGCGGACCCGTTTCTCCATTGCCTTCCACAGGTTTTTAGTAGGGTTCGTTTGCACGTTGTGGACAATTCCGCTGCGGAGCATAGGCTGCGGTGCGGAGTTTGGTGTCCGCAGCATACAATGGTTGTTGCGCACTTGTGGTGGACTGGTTGCGGACTCATTGCGGAATTTCTCCATTGACATCAATGGAGATTCAAAATTCCGCAAAGAAGTCCGCAGATGTTATGTAGATGTTATGTGGGCTGCGGAGCGTATTGGTTTTACAACATGACATTTCTTCATTATGGCTGGACCTATGTATTTCTAGGTCTACAGCCAGACTGAGGAAGTCAATGGGGCTCCCGTAATTACGGGTGACTACGTGTGTGCACCCATAATTACGGGTGACTACGTGTGTGCACCCATAATTACAGGAGCGTTGCTAGGCGACGTCAGTAAATAGTCACTGTCCAGGGTGCTCAAAGAGTTAAGCGATCGGCAGTAACTGTTTTAGCACCCTGGACAGTGACTACCAATCACAATATACATCAACCTGTAAAAAAAGTTCATACTTACCGATAACTCCCTGCTTCTGTCAGGTCCGTATTTCACACCGAATAACCACCTCTGTAAATTGAAAGCTGAAGGCATGCCTGGAGAGAAGTACACCACACAAATGTCTGAGGTACAGCTTCAATGTCAGCCAGGAGGAACTGCACTTTATTCAGAACAAAGAAACACACACAGAGAAGACACATGCCCCTCCCTATAGATGTGTGACTTGCTTAAATTCTATTCGCTCCCCAGCTGTAACTTTTCCTATACATTCTTCTGCACACTCCTCTTTGCATTCCAGGGGGCGGTGTCTTCCATAGGTGTGTCCGACATGAACAAAGAACTTGTTATATATATCAGTATATTACACAAAGAACTGAAATGTATATACATATGTGTGAGGATAATATTTTTCAGACAATATACATAGTAATGATCCCTGACAGTCCCCCCTAAAAATATTATTACTCTATCCCTGAGTCTTGCCTAGCAACCTACCACTGACCACTCGAACCAGGCGGGTAGGGGTTTTGGATTTCTTCACCAGCTTGAGACGAGCTACTCCTGATGAGTAACCCCCCTTTGTACCTGGACTTCCAAGGTGTCGGAGTGGTCCTAACTTTCCCTATTCTCCTCTGGATATAATCTACAAACCACTGCTGGTTGTAATATATATATATATTAATCCGGTCTACATTTTTATTAACAGTAATAATTGTCGCACTGTCACTTACTGTCCTAATGGGACTTTACCCCTGCAGATATGACAGGTCATTGGCAGCACAGTGACCTTCACATAAAACTCCTCAGATTGTAATTTGCAGCACCGTGGCATATTTACACACATTATAATTATAAACCTCAGACATTATAAACAATAGGGCCTCAGCTAATAACATAATGCTATCACCAATCTCATGCTATCACCCTCAGGTCTCGGGTCCCATCAGTGCATTGCCAGTCCTGTACACCATCGTCTTCTTCTTCTCCTGTCTTCTGCTCTTCACTGACTGTCACCCTCAGGGTAACCCACACAATTGTGGAGTCAGACTACGTTGGTGTCCAGTGGGGGAGTTATTATTACCCCCTCCTGGTCACTTACTTATCAAAACACTTGATCCTGCTGACGGATTCACTCAGGTCTTTGGTCTTTACTTTGCTGATGTCATCAGGACTTGGTTTGGTCCTTCTCATCTGTCCGACACCGTCTCCTTTAGTTTACGTCATCAGGCTGTACATAGCACCTCATGTTGTGAGCCTGGGGTGAGATCCCACGTAGGCGGATTAGTGGAGTTGTATTGTGACTATCAAACCCTCCGCATCTGTACTCTTCCTCTGGCAAGTTACTTGTCTGGGCGGCCGCTTAGAATTGTGACACTGCCGTCAGTTCATGATAAACGCGTTGTACTGGCTCAGGCTGTGCCTGCCGTATCTCAGTGATGGAGTTCATCGTGTTAAAAGTCTTATTGTTCATATTTACTGGCACTTGCTGGGGCCCCCAACTCTTGTCAATTGTTAAAATAAATACTAATCTGGTGATAACATCATCCGCATACATTATAAACGTTGTTCTAAGTACATACAATAATGTCAGGCCCTTAAATGACATCAAACACCTTTATATAAAGAAAAACTTCTCTGTTACAATGGACAGGGCACCTAGAAGATGTGTGATTACTGGGTACATTTCATTTGCACTTGGTGATACCCTTTCAGCAGGATTTGTACCTTGATCTCAGCTGATTGCCTGGAACATCTCCACCTCACAGAAAGATACACAGATTCCACATGTTTATCTGACAAGCGTCTTAAACCTATTTTTCTTACTCTAATCTGGTTCGTTCTACCTGGGAAGGCCTCTCAAGGTCGGTTCTCTTCATGGGAGGCGGGTATGATAAGGTTGGCACCGGTCTGCCAGGACTGTTCTGTAGGCAAATCAAACAGCTCTAACAGAATTTAGCAGCGACAGCTGTAAAACCTGGGACATACCAATTAGATCTTACCAAATCGATCCTTGCAGTCTTGGGGCATATGTGAGGTCATACACCATCAATGCAAAAGCCATCAAGAGTGCCTTGGGGGGTACCGGTTTACCTTCCTTTATCCATCCACATTCTGTCAGAATCTGGTTCTCACGCCTTCCGCTCCCAGTTGGACTCTTCCTGTGGAGAACAAGCTTTTTCATTGCATAAACATTAATTGATCTTAATCAGATAATTCAATTGAAGAAAAACATTAACAAATAGCATCTTTACATCAAACGTTCACACTGGTCAGTAACTAAAACTTACAAACTGATTCTTCTTCTTTATATACATATCTATACATACACATATACACTGCACAGAATTCTCTGCTCTAAAATTTCCCTTTCACAGCAAAAATAAAAATAAACAAATAAAAATGTTTTCGAATGGGAATATTCCGCTTCTGTACCTTTTATTTGACGCATGACTAATAGTCCAATGCTAAGGCTGGTCCAAAACTTTACATAAAACTTAACCTCAGTATTTAATATTCCCACAACACTTCTTAAATACAATTATTAAACAAACTAACTTTGGGATAACATCTGGAGAACTGCTGATATCTTATTGTACAAACATCAGGTCAATACCTGGGATACCATTGTTCCCCTGTCATTTACACACAACGTCTGCAGTGGGGAAGATACCGGCCATGCTTCAGGCCCCCCTGAGAACAGGTCTACACACACGAGCACATTGTCATACACTTCTACCTCCGGTAGTTGTATGTTCTGCAGTCGCTGGGACTGTTAATCTGGCCGGGCTGCACTTTTCACAGGTACCTTTGCTGTTTTACCTATGTCATGCCGTGCGCACATCATGCCGGCTGCTACAAACCTAGTGGTGGCATTATTGTATCCAGGGACAAGCCAATTTACTGACACCTGGCTGCACATATCCTTGTTGTCAGGTCTGTCTTCTCTCGCTCTCTCAATTGGCTTACCCGATGATCCAATAAAGTTCCTACTACCAATGGGCCCATAATTGTGGGCGATGCCAAAAGCGTACCTAGAGTCAGTGTAAATGTCGGCCGTCTTACCTTCTGCCAGGTTACAAGCCTCAGCGAGCACCTCCAGCTCCGCTCCTTGAGATGAACAAGAAGGTGAGAGTGGTTTCTGGGTAATTTACCTAGTGCCTCGTATCCCGGCTTGTACATACTGTATAATAAAATATCTCTTTATTACAAATTTACATTAAAAACCCATGTCACATATAGATAGAACATCTCAAAGGGGTGGCGTCTTCATCCTCTAAAATAAAACCAAATGTTATACACTTCTCCACACTCATCTGATAATCCAGAATACTTTGAGAATCTCACTTTTATCAGGTTCTGCAAATACTTGATTAATAAAAAAAACAAATAAAAAGAAAACATTCCTAAAAACTTTACATCAAATTAACAATGTCCAGACAATTTTTGTTTTGCCTTCCCCCTCATCTTAATCCATAAAGACTCGTGTGAGTGACGTCACCTCTGCCTCCTGTGTAAATTTGCTGGAGGGGGATGGTCTCTTACACAACCATCTACACAAACCTCAAAATGTAGGTTACTCTCATACACATTTAATCTGGATTACACATTGAGGTCTCTTACACATTTTTAGATCTCCTGAAACCAAATTAATTAACTCAAAACAAACCAAAATTGTACCTGATCAGTTCCTTCACCATTCCCCCCTTTGTGGACTCTGCGAAAGTAATGTAGCAGAGTTCAAAACTACATCTCAACATAACAAAGTCTGGCACTCTATCTGTGCGGCACTAGTTTAACCCCCTGTAATGTGCAACAGCCTGAAACAAAAATTACTTTTTCCTGACGAAAATACATTTGATCTTTACAATGACATAACTCATGTGTGAAATCAAAAGCAAAACAATTGTAGTTTGTTATTCAATAAAACAAAAAATATTATCTCTGATAACATTAATTACTGCAAACCAATAAACTGTATATATAAATAGGGAACGGTGGGGGCACATACATTTTCAAACCCCCGTGTCTCACAGTATCTATAGTTTAATACATCTGAATTAACATCAAAACACATGAAATCTGATCACATCATAACACATAAATATCGTAACTTTTATAAACAACAGCGCATGCGCAAAAGAGAAGAAATTTATTTCGGTTTGTACACATTACTGATATATATATATATCAGCAGTGCATATTGAAATCCCTTGGTCTCATCAGCCCTGCAGACTGCACCCAGTCAGCCCCCCTCCTCCTCCTCCCAAACACAGCACACTTTAGGGGGGAGGGAGGGGGGTCACACACTCATTTCTCACAACTTCTTCTCTCACAATCTTAACACTTTCAATGCCGGCAAAACAACATACGTATCTGCAATCATTCATCACACCATTGTATAGGAATTATCTACGTTCAAAACATCAAACATATAATTTGTAACCGTACAATTTGTCGGCCACCATCTCTATATTATGATGACGTGTTGTTTCATCAGTGAACTAGACTGGAACTTCTGTAAATAGAAAAAAACACTACAAATGACAAAATTAACAAGGTGATTATTTCATACTGATTTGGTTGGGCCGGGCGTGGCCACATCAGGGGCAGGGGGGGCAGCCTCTCCCATTGGAAACACAGTGCGCAGCTCTGAGGGGGGGGGGGGGTGGTTTCCCACCAACAATGAGGACACACTCAACATGAGGTACGGACACCATTACCGGGCGTCGGCTGGTCCTGTGTTTTCTAATACATATAACATACAATACCTTTCTTATTCCTAACTTCCTCTTCTGCAAATCCCTCTAAAGCACTTTTCATCAACTTTCTACCTTCCAACTTCCCTTTGTTCTCCAGAATACCTTTTGCCCAATCTGCGGCTTTGAGCCGCCCTCCTCTATGGATCCCACACACTTCCATCAATTTCTTCATTTTACGCACGATCCTGGAGATTTGAATATGGACCGTAAACCATCCATTCTAACAGTCTATATTATACACGTAATTTATATAACAATTTTCGGTCAACGACTCCCAGGCCTCGCAGGAAATATTAAAATTCCTCAGTCTACAGCCCCCGGTCCGCCGAAATATAATTTTATTTTAGACTCTCCGGCTACGCTGGAAATATTAAAATTTCAGTCGATAACTCTCCGGTCGCTTATATAATCTTTATTTCGATTCTCCGGCTACGCTGGAAATATAAAAAAATTCACAGTCGATAACTCTCCGATCGCTTATCCTTATTTCGATTCTCCGGCTACGCTGGAAATATAAAAAATTCACAGTCGATAACTCTCCGATCGCTTATCCTTATTTCGATTCTCCGGCTACGCTGGAAATATAAAAAATTCACAGTCGATAACTCTCCGATCGCTTATCCTTATTTCGATTCTCCGGCTACGCTGGAAATATAAAAATTTCCCAGTCGATAACTCTCCGATCGCTTATATAATCCTTATTTAGACTCTAATTACCCAGAGGATGGTTAGTCGGGCGCGACTAAGGTCTCACAGGTTTTCAACCCCACAGCGGAAAATATCACCTCTGTCGCCTGAGATAATCCAGGAAATCAACAAAAGGGTTCTACAGATCGCCACAAGACTGCCCACTAACACAGATAAGACGAAGATTTATAAAATCAATTCGCTTACCGTGTTATTGCGGAGGTGATCAAATTCCTTCAGTGGGCAACTTTGAGTCCTCTGTTTCACCCTGTGATTGTCGACTGTCCGGATTTTGATTTTTCCTCGAGTGAGGTCCCGGCTTCGGCACCAAATGTCAGGTCCGTATTTCACACCGAATAACCACCTCTGTAAATTGAAAGCTGAAGGCATGCCTGGAGAGAAGTACACCACACAAATGTCTGAGGTACAGCTTCAATGTCAGCCAGGAGGAACTGCACTTTATTCAGAACAAAGAAACACACACAGAGAAGACACATGCCCCTCCCTATAGATGTGTGACTTGCTTAAATTCTATTCGCTCCCCAGCTGTAACTTTTCCTATACATTCTTCTGCACACTCCTCTTTGCATTCCAGGGGGCGGTGTCTTCCATAGGTGTGTCCGACATGAACAAAGAACTTGTTATATATATCAGTATATTACACAAAGAACTGAAATGTATATACATATGTGTGAGGATAATATTTTTCAGACAATATACATAGTAATGATCCCTGACACTTCTTCCTCCAGTCCGGCTTCCCAGGATGACGTTTCAGTCTAAGTGACGGCTGCAGCCAATCACAGGCTGCAGCGGTCACATGGACTGCCGCGTCATCCAGGGAGGTCGGGCTGGAAGCCGAAAGAGGGAGTTGCGGAAGAAATACGCCACGTCTGGGCATGCCCTTGTAGTCAGGTGCGTCTTATAGTCTGAAAAATATGGTATATATAATTTAAAAAATAAGCAATGAAATGCAATCTTCTCCTACCACTGAAGTGTAGTCATTATTACTATTATTATTATTATTAGTCCTAGTAGTATTGTTATTGTTTATTATATAAACTTAGAAAAATGATGAAGAGACAAGACATTAAAGTAGAGGATGATCAGGCCCAAACAAGGAACAGTAGATGCAAAAGGTAAGATAGAACTAGGTAAGAAGAGATGTGTTGATTTATGTATCTGTGGTTAATAGTTTTAGGGGTATTCTGATGTCAGCAAATAAATGTTATTCTTCGTATAATGAAAAGTTATACAACTTTCCAATAAACTTTCTGTATCAATTCCTCGTGGTTTTCAAGATATCGGCTTACAGTCATTTAATAGGAAACGTAATTGTTTTCTTCCAGTGGATAAAAAAATCTTTCCTGGTCATGTGATGATCACATGAAGTGCAATTCTGCCATTGTTTTTTTTGTTTTGTTTTTTAGATGAGAAGGTGGGGGACAATATGAAGGCATTTTATATCAAGCACTGCAGTTTACATTTTACATTTATGTTTTTAGGAGGGTAGTGAAGAGACTGACAGAGATGTACAGCAGACGAAGAGTCATAGTAGTGTTAGATAATTCAAACAGCCTTCTAAACTTTTCAGGTGAACTTCGGAATTAATATGTCATGTGTGTGTACATGAGGAATAGTATTATAACTGCCCATTATATTACATATATATGGCATTTATCAGTTTGTAGGCTCTGATTCAAATTGTCAGTTTTTCCTGAGCTCAACTCTAGAGAGGGGGGGAGGGGAGATTGTGCTGCTACTATGTCTGCTTGAGATCCTGCTCCCCTATCTCTAGCTATCACACATACACACATATAGAAGCAGCAGCAACATGAAGACATTTTACATGTCACCTTCATGCAATTTTGTATTAAAGAGGAACCTTTTGTAAAAAAGAATGCATAACAATTCATGTTTGTGGCTAAAGATCTGACCCAAGCAGAGTCTGAAAAGCACAAAACCTCGTAAAAATAAAAATTTAGATGACAGTAACATTACGTGATCTTTCTTCCTGCTGTCACTTGCAACTTCGCCCCCCTCCTCTCCCTCCCTTAGGGCATGACCAGACGTGGCATATTTTTTACGCCACTGTCCGCATCAATGCCGCACATAATCTGCGTTGCAGATTCTGTTGTGGCTCTGCCTAAAATGGGTATTAAAGTGATGCGGACTAGCCATTGCGTATTGAGGTGAAAGTACTTTCCCTTCTCTCTCTATCAGTGCAGGATAGAGAGAAGGGACAGCCCTTTCCCTAGTAAAAGTAAAAGAAATTCATACTTACCCGGCCGTTGTCTTGGTGACGCGTCCCTCTTTAGACAATCCATCCCGACCTCCCTGGATGACACGGCAGTCCATGTGACCGCTGCAGCCGTCACATGGGCTGAAACGTCATCCCGGGAGGCCGGACTGGAGGAAGAAGCAGGGGGAGTTCTCGGTAAGTAGGAACTTCTATTTTTTTTCACAGGTTGATGTATATTGTGATCGGAAGTCACTGTCCAGGGTGCTGGGTCCAGGGTTACTGCCGATCGTTTAACTCTTTCAGCACCCTGGACAGTGACTATTTACTGACGTCGCCTAGCAACGATCCCGTAATTACGGGTGCACACACGTAGTCACCCGTAATTACGGGAGCCCCATTGACTTCTATGGGCCTGCCCGTGCCATAATAACGGCCCGTGATTGTGCATGGGGCTTCAGTCTGGCTGTAGACCTAGAAATACATAGGTCCAGCCAGAATGAAGAAAGATCATGTTCGTAAAACAAATACGCTACGCAGCACACATAACATCTGCGGACTTCATTGCGGAATTTTGACTTTCCATTGAAGTCAATGGAGAAATTCCGCAATGAGTCCGCAACAAGTCCGCTACACGTCCGCAACAACCAGTGTATGCTGCGGACACCAAATTCCGCACCGCAGCCTATGCTCCGCAGCGGAATTGTCCGCAATGTGTAAACCTAACGAAAAAGGTGTGGAAAGCTATGGAGAAACGTGTACGCTGCAGATTTCCGCAGCGGACTGTCCGCAACGGAATTCCAGAGCAATTCCGCCACGTCTGGTCATGCCCTTACACAGACACAGAACTATGTAGTAAAACTGCTCCCCGACTTTAAACGAGTGCTGCACCCCGAATATTGCACCTAATATATTGATCCTCATTCATACAGTACAAATGGTGAAAAAAAACTACAATTCAAAAAATATAAAAATATTGTATGTTATATTATTTCATTAGAGTGTTGACCACATATCTCTAGTTATGTAAATGTTGATGTAGGAAGCTTTGGGAATGATTCTTTAAACAACCAGTTCATATTATTTTTCAAGAACACTTAGAGATCAAAGACAGCATGTTAATGAGCTTTATTGTAAAACTGCTTATGCCTTAAATCCCAAATTATGCAAAATACCGCCTAGCATAAAGTCTTTTTGTCAAACATAAACTGACTTTGATGATAATGGATGATGTTTCATGTGATTTGCTATAAATGTGTCAAATATGACATAAGCAGAGGGAAGATGGAAAGTCCCCGAGTCACTAAGAAACTAGCAGTAATCTTTTTAATATTAAAACTAGATTTTTAGATTTTCCATTTGACTTTCGAATCATCAAGAAAAAATGTGATGGAAAGTTGAAAAAGTTTTTGCTAGAAGATGTCCCACCATTAGATCACTTAAATAAGGTTTGATAGAAAATAATATAGTGATTAACTTTTTTTTACATCCTATTAACAAATGTACTGTGAAGATCTTCTGCCTTCCTTCTAATATTAGACTCTTCTATATTCTTATACATTGTCTCAGGCTCCATGCACACGACCGTGCCTGTAATTACGACCCGTAATTACAGGCACGGCTGGCCGCGGACAGCCGTCCGTATTTACAGGCCGTGCTCCTATTATAAAGTATGGGAGTATTTCCTTAAATTTAAAAATTTACACAATTTCGGCAGAACGCGCGTCGGGTCTGACGTTCTCTCTCTGCAGAGGTGCTCAACATGGGTATGTGCATGTCTTTACCTTCTACATATCGCTCTGTCTAAACCCCTCTTTGACACTATTGATTATATCTCACTGTGAGTTCAACCTCATTTGGACGGTGTCTAGTTACAGGGGCACTGGTGCTTTGCTTCACTTCAGCCCTCTGGACATATTTAACTTTTTTGAGATTAACACTACATTGTTTATGCCATTACCTACTTAATGTTTTATACTATTGTCCAGATAGACTGAATCTGCTTGTGTATACCACCTATATGCTCATGCCCTTGTTATACTTCATTTGTGTAGATATGCCCTCTGCATTTGATAGACGTTTTTAGTCATGCTTTGCATGACTCATCTTTTAACATTGTGATTTTCAATAAAATTGATATATTTTTTCATCATTTATGTGTTGTGTTAATTGTACCCTACACTCTATAGGTTGTATATTAGACATTGTGGGTCAATGCACCAAGGTTTACTTGGTTTTACTAGGGTCTTGTCCTATATATGGTCAATAGTAGCACTGTTCACACAGCATACTGGCAAGACCATTTCCTGAATGTACCAATAGGTTCATGTCGCCATTCTAGTACATGGGCCTGATCCACAAGTAGTACATTGTTGTTGTCATCACCACCGTCAACAACATTATCTACTGCTTCTTGTGCTCCTACTCCGACTACTCCTTTTCCTCCTCCGTTCCATCATCAGTCACCCATAACGGAATGTCTTAGCAGGAAACATCAATAAGCACCTATTAATCCGCTTGTGTGCCAGCCAAACTCCCACCTGGCCAAGTTGCTGGTGGTGCTTTCTCTGCTGTACCACTTAGTGAATTCCACTCCTTTTAGGCAATTGATGGCGTGCACTCAGCCTTGATGGAGGAGAACTAGCCGCCATAATTTCTTAAAGACAGCAATCCAATTGTACTATCCGTTTACTCTTAGCCATATATGTTGCTGTCACTTTGACATCACTAATGCTGTCTTGGCATTAAAGAGCTTGAAAGGGGTTGTTTACAGTTGTAGAAGATCTTAGAGTATCATACATGGCTTTTTCAGGGCAATTGGGGCACTTTCAATTCGCAACAAATTTATTCGGACCAAATAGAATCTGGCGGCCGGTATGATAGAATTGGTCCCCAAACGAATTTCTGGAAATTCGCTCATCGCTGGTTCCCGGTGAACCGGTTGCCATGGTTCCACATGTCTTTTGCATGTAGCATCGTTGTACTGGAGCTTGTGCAGAGGAGCTTGGGAGGGGGAGAGCTCCAATACTCCAGCATCAGTGTGCATCATTCTCGGCTCTATCAGTAGAATAGCTGGGTGATGTGCACTAACAGCTTTAACGTGGTTGGCTCTATGTTAGGAAAGCGGTGGGTGACATAAGAAGGTGAAAGCCGCTAATGAAGGCACTAATATTGACACTGTGGGGGAGCATTATTACTAATGTGGGAAACTGTGGGAGAGGGCTATTGTAACGTCTATGGCCACGGACCGTCGTCCTGACTTACCCTCTGACGGCCGCGGCCATGGACAGGTGAGTTCCCGATGGCATCTCCATCCTGGGAGACTCCGGCACTCACTTCCTGGTCCGGACACTGTCTCCCGCAGGGTGCCCGCGCATGCACGGCCTTAAAGGGCCAGTATGCGCACATTTGCAGAATAACTGCAATTAGCCCAGAATGCCTCTGGGCTATAAAAGGGGCTCTGCTCTCTCGATCATTGCCTGAGCGTTGTTGTGTTACCTTAAGTTTGTCCTTGCAAAAGGTCTCCTAGTGTTTTCCAGTTCCCAGTGTTTCCCGTTCCTGCTGCCTGTACCCTGTATCCCGTGCTACCGTGCCTCTGTGCCTTCAAAAGTTGGAGTCGTGTTGTGCCCTCCGCTGCATCTATTCTGTCGCACCCCTGTCGGAGCCTTATCTTAGCCTGAAACCACCGCTACTGTCTAAATTGCCTCAGGTACCCTTTTTGAACTATAGACATTGCATTATACCTGTTTGGCCAGCTGCTCTCCCACTACGTGGTACGGCCCAGTGGGTCCACACCCTGCGCCGTGACAGCTATTGCTAGTGGGAGCACTTTGGGGGGGGGGAACTATTACTAAAGGGGGCACTGTGGGTGGAGTACTATAAGTGATGGGCAACTGTGGGAGGCAATATTATAATTGAGGGAACTATGGGTGGCACAGTTAGTAATGGTGACACAGAGGGGGAGAACTATTACTAATGGAGGCACTGTGGGGGAGCACTATTACTAATGAAGGCACTATGGTGGAGTACTATTACTAATGGGGCACTGTGGGTGGAATACTGTAATTGATGGGGGAACTGTGGGAGGCAATATTACAATTGACGGAATTATGGGTGGCACAGCTAGTAATGGTGACACTGTAGATGAGAACTATTACTAATGGGGGCACTGCGGGGGAGTACTATTACTAATGGGGCACTGTGGGGAAGCACTGTTACTAATGGGGACACTATTACTAATAGGGACCCGCATCTATCTGACATTTATGGCATATCCTGTGGATATACCATAAATATCCCTGATGGGAAAACCACTTTAATGTCAAGCAGCTGCTGCAAAAGCAAATAAAATATTAGGGTGAATAAAAAAGAAAGTTAAAAACCCACTATCCAAATGTAAGTCTGTGTTCACATTAGAGTTGGCTTTCCATTCATGGGTTCCGTTGCAGCTTTCCGTCGGAGGAACCCATGAACCTTAAAGGCAAATGGAAACCATAGCTTCAGTTTGTATTACCATTGATTTCAATGGTAATGCTTCCATTGCAAATGGTTTCTGTTCCATAAGGTTTTTTTTTAGCAGAAACAATAGCGTACTCGACTACGCTATTGTTCACTCTAAGAAATGGAAAATGTACAGAACGGAAACAAACGGGACCCATTTGCAACGAAAGAATTACCATTGAAATCAATGGTAATGCAAATGGAAGCTATGGCTTCTCTTGTTACGTGATTCCCAATTCTATTCCATTTATTGTATACAGTATACAGTACACAGTAATAGTATTATTGCGGCCTAGGTGAATTACTTAACATTGAATTTTATCAGCCACATTCTTTCCCATGCTACCAGCTTATGAAGGTCGTTCGGTATTATTTGAGATCAGCCAGACCCACTGTACAGGTTTACCTAAGTTGATGTCTGGCGTTGATGAATGGATTCCGCTTGACCTACATGTGACCCTTACAGTATAACCTGTCTGCTGTGAAATTGAATGGCCTTTGCTGCTGTTTAATTCTGTAGAACCTCTGACCAGGTTCTAAAAGAACCCTGGTTGGCAAAAATTGGGTTAAGGACTGGTCTAATAAATGCAAGCATTTCTGTGGGTTAGTGAAGTAACGTGTCGTAAATTTAGCACAAAGAACCAAACATTTTGTGTGGACAAGTTACGTTTGTACTTATACCGTACTAATAAATCTTTGAGGCATGTATTACTTACTAGACTTCCAGGAATCCTTAGAAACTACCAAGTACCCTCCCCACATAAAATATTAGGGCAAAACAGCAAAATCAATCTGTAATATTTGACTTTCAACTGCAAATTTCTCACCCTGTATGTAGTTAGAGGATAATAATGGACTGAATATACCCTACATCTCTTCTGCTGGTAAATGTCTATGTCACAATGTTCCCTGTTTTGCCCTGTCTCTTTCTGATACATCAATACATTAATATTATAGTTGTTTTTCCCTCACTTTGTATCTTTTTGAGCATAGACATGGTGCTCTTCTACAATGCTAAATATTTTATAGCAATAATGAAAAGTGTAGAATACAGCACTCACCTTCCTTCCATTCCTAAAAAAAAAAACAAAAAAAACTTACGCCCATTGCATTGAATAAATACACTACAGAATGTTTTCCCTATTGGCCACTAAAAACATTCTGAATGTGAGCTTTTTGCATCCGTCAAAGAGAAGAAAAAAGAATAGTTATTGCCATGTTTATCTATCTGCAGTATTTCTATATGAACTTTCCTTTATATGTTCCTGTCATTTCAGCTAAATAAAGAAGAGCTAGAGTTCAGGTTTAACAAAAGAATTGCTGTAGCTGACAGTGTCAGGTGAAGTGCCGATTATGGCCTTTAAGGACAGAATCACACATAGGCTGGGTTCACACGTAGCGTAAACACTGCAGATTTTCTGCAATGTATTTAGTTGTGAAAAATCCACAATATAATAGAGTAGCACCAGAGTGGATGAGATTTGAACAAATCTCATCCACACGCTGCGTAAATGATAAGCGGAAAAAACGCTCAGAAATTGACCTGTTTTTTAATCATGTCAACTGTATATGCGTAATCGCTGTTTTTTATTGTGGTTTTCCCCATTGAATAGCAGATTTTGCGATTTTCGCAACAAATGGCAGATGATGCGATTTTTGCGTCGGAAAAAGCTGCGATTCTGCTGTACAAAACGCAACAAGAAAAAATTATTTTTTATACTTTTTTTTTTTTTTTTTATTTCAAATTTTTATTTTCAAGAAAAGAAATGGGGATACAGAAAAAGAAAAAAGGGGGGGGTGACATGGGTACAGAAAAAGCCCACGAGGGCTGGACATTTCAACCTATATTCCAACAACAATAAGTAAATATACAATCAAAGTCCTCCCATCATTGCGCGGTCGATATGCTCCAAGCCTTAATATAGCAAGACAAGAATATCAGTATTACACCCTCATCCGCTCCTCCATACCCACATCTCTCACAATTCTTAGTACCGATAGATCCAAGTAGGAAAGTAAACAAAGGGTAGACAGAGTAGAGGAACAAAGGCGAAAAAGGGGAGAGATGGGGGGGGGGGGGAGAGGAGGGGTATAGGGAAATCTTAAGAGGGAGAAGGGGAGAGATTCTCCCCCCACGTTCCCCCCCACAGCACGTCGCATATCAGAAAGACCTCAAGAGCTCCCTGGATCTCCACTAATCCGTTCACCCATGGCCCTCTTATATATGTCCGACTTACAGAAGTCAAACCAATAGAACCAAGTTTTCTGAAATTGCGTTGCTCGTTCAGGTGCCGAATGGAGCAACTCCTCCATTCTCCGAATTTCGTGGATGCGCTCCAGCCATTGTCTAGTCACCGGGGGCTCAGAGGATCTCCAACCCACCGGAATACAAGCCTTAGCTGCATTCAACAAATGTCTCACTAGCATCTTCCTGTAACGCCCCACAGGTATATCGTAGTGATGCAGCAAAATCCAAGCCGGATCATCTCCCAACGAGATTCATGTGATCTCCAAAATGATTTCTTGAACCTCTGCCCAATAAGTGCGAAGTTTCTCACAGCTCCAGAATGTATGTAAAAGTGTTCCCTCTTCTCTGCCGCATCTCCAACATAAGGGAGAAACCTCCGGGAACATTTTATGTAGCACATGTGGGACTCTGTACCACCGGGATAGTATTTTAAAACTAGTTTCCTGATAGGCGTTACTAATAGACGCCTTATGCGTGAGGAGCATGATCTTTTCCCTTTGCTCTTGAGTTAGTGTAATCTGAAGATCTCTTTCCCACTTCGTGATATATGGTGGGATAAAATCCTCAGCAGGAGTGAGCAGCACGCCGTAAAGACTGGACAGGACCTGTCTCATATGCCCCACTTGAGAACACCAGGTTTCAAAGGGAGTTAGAGCTCGATCATGGGAAGCCGGTGTCGGTAGTCTCGACAAGTAATGAGTCAATTGTAGCACCTGCCACTGGGACGCTTCCGGGAGACCCTCTGGCTGGGAAAGCTCTGTCCACGTAGCCAAGCACCGCCCCTGTAAAAATGACTTACTCTAAAAAGCCCCTGCTGTGCCCATATCTTAAAAGTCTGATCTGACAGACCCGGATCAAAATCCGGATTACCCAAAACTGGCGTGAGAGGTGATAGCAGTTTCGATATACCCTCTCTACTTCGTACCTTTCTAAACACCTGTAAAGTTGGATATATGGTAGGGTGATCACTTAGCAACCTCCAATGATTCACAGCCAACCAGGGTAGACCTTTCAATGGGATGTTTGTAAAACCTTGTTCCACCGCTATCCAATCTTTAAAGGGTTCATGGCGGCACCAATCCACCACTCTGGCCAAATGAATAGCATGATAATATTGCTCCACATCAGGCAGCCCAATCCCCCCATGACGCTTGGCCCGTACCAGGATTTTCCTCTGAAGTCTAGGGTGTTTGTTGGCCCACACAAATGAAGTAAGATATTGGTATACCGTTTTAAAAAAGGAAGAGGGTATCTTAATAGGCAGTGCCTGTAGCGCATATAGGAGCCTAGGTAGGACATTCATCTTAATGATGCCCACTCTTCCAAACCACGAGAAGGTTCCCTTTGTCCACCGGGCCAAATCCCCCTTCAGCACCTGCAGGAGCGGCGGAAAATTGAGTTGAAATGTCCGCTCCACACAACTCGGTAGTCGAATAACCAGATATTTAATCCAGTCACCTGTCCACCTGAAGGGAAAGTTGACACCTAAAACCCTTCCTTGATCCCGTGAAATGTTTAAAGTCATCGCCTCCGACTTCTGGAAATTAATTTTAAAATTGGACAATGATCCATATATCCGAAATTCTTTCATAAGGTTCGGCATAGAAATATGGGGAGAGGTTACAAAAAATAGTAGATCATCGGCATACGCGGCCACTTTTACAGATTTATCCCCCATCTTCAAACCTTGTACATTAACTTTACCCCTGATCTTGCATAAAAAGGGTTCTAGCGCTAGGACAAAAAGCAGAGGTGACAATGGGCAGCCCTGCCTCGTACCGTTATGAATCTGAAAAGGAGAAGAATAGGTACCATTTACCCTCACAGAAGCCGAAGGCGAGGAATACAAAGCACCCACCCAAGTTCGCATGTTGGGTCCCAGACCCAGGAATTCCAGAGTTCCAAACAGGAAAGGCCACCCAACTCGATCAAAGGCCTTTTCTGCGTCTGTAGATAAAACAATCGTGGGAGTTTTCTGCAAGTTGGCCCAGTGGACAAGATTAAGCGCCTTAGTCGTGTTGTCTCTCGCTTCCCTAGTTGGAATGAAACCTGTTTGGTCTCCATGGACTACTGTGGTCATCAATGGGGCCAACCGGTTAGCCAATATTTTGGAAAACAATTTCAGATCCACATTGAGCAAGGATATTGGCCTGTAACTAGTACAAGAGGAGGGGTCTTTTCCTTCTTTTGGAATGACCACTATAGTAGCGTTCAAGGAGTCTGAAGGGACTGAACTGCCCGATAATATGGCGTTGAGAGCCCCCAGAAATCTGTCCACTAGTTGAGCCATAAACATTTTATAATAGCTCACCGTCAGTCCATCTGGTCCCGGGGCTTTCCCTGGTTTAGTGTCATGCACTGCCGTCGAAAGTTTTTCAAGGGTTATTTGGTGATCTAATGCAGCGCAATCATCGGAAGACAGTAGGTGGAGAGTGTGGCTCAAGCTGATAAAGAGACGAATAAAACTCCCTAAAGGCGCGTGCAATATCCCCCAGGGAGGTAACCTTCCCACCCGTATTTGAAGTAATCTGAGGAACATATGTGGATGCTCTCTGGGCCCTCAAGGCATTTGCCAGAATCTTCCCTGGCTTATTTCCACACTCATAAAATATTCGACAGCATTTAACCAGAGTGGCTTTAGCTTTTACCTCATAGAGTGACCTAAGCTCCTCTCGAAGGGACTTCAAGATTCCCCTAGTCTCCGGCGTCTGACTCTGTTTGTGTTTGGTCTCCACTTCACAAATCCTAGTTAACAGATCGCTTGTCTTTGCTACTCTCTCTCTCTTGAGCCTCGCCCCGCATTTAATGAAAAAACCTCTTATGTAACATTTGTGAGCTTCCCATAACGTGAGCGGATTTGACACTGAACCATCATTGAGAGCGAAGTACTGCTCCAGCTCACTGCGTATTTCAGCCTGTGCTTCCGGGTGATGAAGCAGAGACTCATTAAGTTTCCAACGACCATGCGTCTGGGAAGGCGGAGCAAAAAAGAGAGAAAGCGAAATGGGCGAATGATCCGATATAGGGGACGTATGAATGTCCGCCCTCGTCACTCTGTCAAGATGAAAATGTATATATATAAACCGATAGAATACCAACGAACAGGATACAATAAAAGATGAAAATGGCTTATGAAAAAATAATCTATCCTGGAGAACATATCGTGAGTTGCCGAGTAATAAGAATAATCGCGAGATCCCGGGTACAGAGTCCTCCATACGTCCACCAACTGATGATCATGAATCGTTTTTTTGATGGAACAGAGCTGCGAGAAAGGAAGATGCGACGCTCCTCTGGAGACGTCTAAATGTGGCTCCAATGCTACATTGAAGTCCCCTCCAACTACAATGAGGCCCTCCCCAAAAGACTGAAGCTGTTCCATATAGGCAGCAATAGCCCCTGATTGTCCTGAGTTTGGTATATATAGATTAGCCAATGTGACCTTCTGTGAAAAGAGCGTGCCCTTGACTATTATAAATCTACCCTGGGGGTCTGCTAGAGAATTAGTGAAGACCCATGGTACATTTTGTGCTATAAGAATGCTTACTCCTCTAGACCTAGAAACCTCTGAGCAACCATGATAGCAATATGGGAAGCGTCTATTGGAGAGTTTGGGTACCTTATCCTTTCTGAAGTGCGTCTCCTGAAGGAATGCCACCTGAGTTTCAAGTCTCCATAGCTCCGCGAGGACCACTGAGCGCTTCTCGGGAGTTCTCAATCCCCTGACATTATAGGAGAGGAGCTTTACATCGGTATTCATGGTCATCGAGTGCTGCGGGGGAAGAAAGAAAGGGGAAAACGGGAAAGAAAGCTAAGGGAAAGAAGGAGGGAAATAAGAATAATCAAAAAGATAGAGAAAAGTAGTAAATACTCTAAGGAAGTCCAAAGGATTCAAAGAGGCTCGACCGGCGAGACTCTTCGAGGAATATACCTAAGGAGAGAGTAAGTAAGGTATCTAAGGAAGTGGAGACCACCTCCCGTGTATTTTGCAGAAAGTACAACCAGCAACAAACAAAAACCCCCCTAGGAGGTCAACCTTAATTCAACTAACTAACACCTGTAAGTGAAGCCGTGGCGAGATTCTATGTCAACAGATGCATAATCTGCCCCATATCATAAATCCCCTATGAGGGTAAACGACATTCAAGAAATGGCCCCCGTCATTTCCGGACATGCGATGAGAACTGGTCAGTAAACCCACAGGGCCCTTTCTTCCCCCCGAAGCCCCCTGCCCGTCCAACCGTCTCCACTAGCCTCCACACTCCCCAAACCCCCACAGTCGTCTCCTCGCCCGCAGCAGAAAGGCAGGTCCTAAGTTCCTCCCCAGTCCGTCTCTCGCGTCCCCCAGCCTGCACATCATTGTCTAGATACCGTAAATGTGACCCGAGCCCTCTTAGCCATAACCCCTGTGTCCCCATCAAGCTGCCAGAGACAGTCTGTGATATGCCTGTCGTCACGTCATATCGAGGATATAAAACTTTGTACTGAGATATTCATGATCCCGCTCCATATGCACGTATTGAAATATCTTACCGCTCTATCCCTTCATAACAGCAGGTATAAACATTCTTGTAAGATGAAGCCAGTCTAAGTTATGATCTACGGGCAATCAATCCCCCTTCAACCCTCGAAAGATCCACCCCTCATTACCTCCTGAAATATAACTGGTATTCACTCAAGAGCAATTCTCAGGAACGACTCCCGTAGCCACTTAACAATACAAGTGCTACATTACACCTCTGTTCAGCTTCTTGCTGGAACTACATATATAACCTGCTCAGGACTTTTTATATCAAAGATCTGTATAACAACCATCGGCAATACATGTTTACATATGTTTCGGAGCCATCGAAAGACCTGACCACCCGCCCCAAATAACACTTGCTATTAATGTTGAGTCCCATTTATGGTTGGAGCTGCCTCGCCGGTCTGATGCGCTGCGGTCTGGGTTGAGGTGGATCCATCTGGCGGTTTCTTCCGTGAAGAGCTGGCCGGTAATCCAGGGATGCAGAAATCCAGTCTGGGATGATGCTTGGTGGAACATCCAGAAAAACAAAAAGCGCGGGCAAATCTTGTGGGGAGTGAATTGTAAACATCGAGCCCTGCTTTCTGACAATAAGGTGAAACGGAAATCCCCACATATATGTCGCTTCAGCCTCTCTGATTATGTCCAGCAATGGACGCAGGACACGTCTCATATGCAATGTACGAGCCGATAAATCAAGCAGAATGTGAATCTCAGCACCTCGGAATTTCACATGACCCAAGTTGCGCATTTTGCGCATTAAGGTGTTTAACGGTAAAGTAATGGATTCTGCAGACAATATCTCGAGGTCTCCCCGGGTCTTGTGACCTCGGCCCCAATGCTCTGTGTACTCTGTCCAGTTCAATATGATTGTCCGGAGGTTCCCCCAAAATGCCATTAAACATTTCCATCACCAAGGCCCGGATATTATTTCCCTCTTTCTCTTCAGGCAATCCCCTGATACGCACATTGTTGCGCCTGTTCCTATTCTCTAAATCGTCATGTTCCAAGGCCATAGATTGCATTAGCGACTGTTGAGACCGAATTTGATTCTCCATCCTATCTAATCTATCTCCATGTGAAGTTGTCTGCTGTTCAATGGCCGATACCCGTGAGTACATTTGTTCCACTGTGCGATTCACCTCTTCCAGACAAGTACGTTGAATTTTTTCCATCCTGCCTAACATATTGTCAAAAAAGCTCTGGGATGGTAAATGCTTAAGGGCCTCAGATAGATCAAGTCTCGTCAATGGCGTCTCAGATAAAAGCGGGGAGACAGGGCTAGATGACCATGCGGCATCAACAGGGGAGCTCTCTGCTTCTTGTCTACTGGCTGGGGTGTCCAGGGGTGGCCGCAATGGAGTAGACGCACCTGTAGTAGTACCGGGACGGGGCTGTGGGATCACTGCCGGCCGTTGTGGAGTCACGCTGTGGGCAGCGGTCGCCATGATGGATTCCTCCTGCTTCTGTGAAGTGCGTGGCCTCAAGAAACGGGACAACGAAGATGTCGGCGTAGTCTTCTCCGGTGGCTTGAGGTTCTTCCCCCGGGGCATACCTCAGTGTATCGGGGTTTTGTGAACCGCTGGTGTAGCTAATGTCACGATTTTAGTCACGGTCGGCGGGAGCTCCCTAGAACACGTCTTTCTTCCTCACATGCCGAGACCACGCCCCATTATTTTTTATACTTAACTAATATTCTGTGTTTCTTCGTCCAGGCTGGCCTCCTGGGGTTATGTTTCATTCCATGTTACCACTGCAGCCAATCATGGGCTACAGAGGTCACATGGTATGAAACGTCATCCCAAGAGGCCGATCTGCAGGACGCCAGAGGGTAATTATGGGCGTTTTTTTGGGGGTTTTTTTCGCTTCTGTTTTTCGTAGCAGACATTCTGGCCGATAAACTGCACTACATATTGGTGCGTAATTGTTGGCCGGAGTTCCCTGCAGCTACCAGGGCGGATACGCTATGCATCTTTACTATGCGTATCTGCCCTGTGTGAACGTACCCATGTAGTTTTGATGCAGTGATTGTGGCAGTTTTTGGCTACATGTATTTCTAGCAAAAGCCAGAAGAGTATACAAAAGGAAGGAAAGGTATAAAGAAAAGAATGATGCATCTATTTTCTTTTTGTCCACTTGTGTTTGGCTAGAAAAACTGAGCCAAAAAGTGCCACAAAAACATGTGTGATCCTGGCCTAAAAGTAGTTCTATATGAAAAAAAAAGCTTCTAAGTTGAAAATGAAAAGGCTGTCTGGAATTTTTCTGCAACCCTGGAACATAAACTTATTTTGCATATTTCAATCTTTTATGATGTGTTTCTTTACTTCACTAAGTAGGACACTTAAGGTTTACACATTGCTGAACATGACATTATTGCACCTTTTCTGAATTCATCTCTAAATAGTTTGCAAAATTACTAACTCAGGCTTAAATGATACTTCCCAAATGTTTAACTCGCAGTATGAGCAAGAGCATGTATGAGCATTGTAGGCCCATAGACGTATAGCCACAGGGCCTGGGGCTGCAGAAAATAGTTTCAATCTAGGAGATGAGGCGAGGCTAGGGGAAATACTTCAACAGGGCACTAGGTATTGATAGGCTAGAAAATCCCGGTAACTTGGTGGTGGGTGTGGTTATAAAGAATATGTTTAGAAGATAAAGTGGGCAACTGCCCTCAAAATTTATGAGTTAAATAATTACGTGATGTAGACCACCAATATATTTGTATCAATAATTTTGGGAAAAGGGAAGAAGGGAGAGGAAAGGTGTATGGCCATACAGAGCCATACACTTTTCCTTACCCTTCTTCCCTTTTTCCAAAATTATTGATATAAAGAATGGGTTTATACATACCCCTTCTCTCCTTCCTGTTTCAACATTGCACTCTCAGCAAGTTTCCCACCCCCCCCCCTCCCTCATTATGTTTCTGTGTGTTTTTTGTTTTTTTTAAATGTTTGAGGTTGTTTATTATTACAAAAAAATAATTAATTTTTATGTCATTTCCTTATTGAACGTTTTCCTTTTTCAAGTACAAATGTCACAGTTGGCGGTTTTTGATTAAAATAATGAATCTACCTACATGTTCCTGCAAAGGACTGCTCAGCATCCGGGTTATATAGACTGTGACTAATTGTTCTGTTATGATGATCATTTAATGTTTAATAATTGGTATTTAAATAAATAACTGTGGCCGACCCTGAGTCAACCCACATTTGAAAAAATAATTTAGTCTGTAGTATTTATTATTTATAGTTTAACCTAGCCTATTGGTGTTTTGTATGGCTTTAATTTATAGAGTCTTGTATATCTCTCCACAGGTAGTGGGTGATATTGCAGCACAGTCCCATTCACTTCAATGAAGCTGATCTGCAAAACAAGGCACAACCCATGGACAGGTGTAGAGCTGTTTCTAGAATAAAGCAGCCAGGTTGTTTACCTGAAACACGGTAACGCGGTAACGCGGGGACACGGGGGGTGGTGGGGGGTGCCTGTCCGGACCCTGGGGATCAACGTTCCTGCTGCTGGTGCGGGCTGACTGGAGCGCTCTAATTAGCCGCAGTAGTGACAGCCCTGTGGCCTAGAGGCTACAGACGCCATATAATCTGCAGTTCTGAACAAAGCTGGTTCATCTGTATTAACCTCCGTATCGGTATCAAGTATCAGTAACTGCTGGAGTCCCTATCTACCTTCCCTACATCTCTCCCAGTCGGCAAATTAAAAATGCTGTATGTGTAAATGACACTGCACGATATGGATACTGCTACTGCATGAATCGGATGAGATCTGCCTTGATATTAGTAAAAATATGTATATCCATGTTTGTGCATGTTTGCTTCTCTGGTACAAGTGTGCAAGACTAGAGTAACAAAAAAAATAACTGAGGACCACTCAGAAATCCCATCCTTAGTAGGCATTATGGAGGCAATAAATAAAGTCTCTTCTCAAGTTGGGAATGTTAGTGCGGTATTGGTTGCCTTAAAAACAAAATCATAGACTTGGAAAACCGCTCCAGAAGGAGCAATATAAGAATTCTGGGCATTTCGGAGGGAGAGGAGAAAAATGAGTCTGTATTATTCATACAAAATTGGATTGTTTGAAATGGAGCATTTGAAATTGAGAGAGCTCACAGAATACCAGCTAGACCTCCACTTCTCGGCGATTGCCCCAGAGCTATCATTGCAAAATTTTTTTTTACTCTAAAGATAGAGACTCTATTCTAAGGAAAACCAGAAAGAAATAATGTTTGCAATATAACAACCTAAAAATTGCAATATATCCAGATTACTCTTTTGAAACGCAGCAGAAGGGACAGGCCTTCTTTCAGGCAAAAAAAGAGACTACAGGAAGCAAGGATTAAATATTCCCTAAGAGAGACCAGAGAAACCTCGGAGGGTATACGTGTCACTGATGACGTCTAATTTCTGCGGCGGCTTGTTCTTTAGTGCTCACTGTGAGTGCGCCTGTGCGTGTTTACAGTGATTTTGGACTGCGCATGCGCATTACAAGTCTGGTGATCGCTTAAGACGTCAAGCGATCCGTTCAGGAGCGGAATACACGACCACAGTGGGATTCCGCTCATTCGGGGAGGTACAATAGCGCTAGGAACAGGTGGGGTAGGGGGAGTGTGGCATCTACGGAGGTGGGGGATGACGTCTACGGAGGTGTGGGGGTGCAAACAAACATTACTCCTCCTCACAGCCCGAAGTGCATGTGAGGAGGATTTTTTTTTTGCACCCCCACCTCCGTAGATGTCATCCACCACCTCCGTAGATGTCACACTCCCCCTCCCCCACCTGTACCTAGCGCTATTGTAGCTCCCCGAGGGAGCGGAATCCGGCAGAGATAAAGCACGGCCATCTCGTTTCAGAGGTGTGTCGCGAACTAGATGCATTGCAATAGCGGAGGGGACGTGAGTGGAGATAGACAGGAGATAGAAGAGGGTTGACGAGGGTTAGGGTAGACAGGAACAGGTTTATAAACTTGAAAAGGGAAAGAATAAACAACTGTAATATGTGTGTAAACGTAATGGGGGGATAACATTTTGTTACCATGCTTAAAGAATGTTATCAAGGAAACCGCAGTACAGGGAAGGATGTCAGTGGGGACGAGCAAGGACAGCACACATAAAGTCTTGGTAGGATCTACATGCACACTCATTACAGCAAAATAAGTATTATCAGAAGGAAACATCAACAAAGCGGACCTGGAGTGCATGTAAACAAACAGCGCAAAATTCAAAGAAAATATGGGATAAGTGGATTTTTTTTTAACATATACTGGTTTATTGATGTTGTCTGTATAAGGGGAAATGTATGAAACAAATACACAGCGCATCCGCCTTGGACCCCACAAGGAATTCCAACCGAAAAACATCACCAAAAGCGCTAGAAAAAATCCCCAAAACTTTCATACTTACCACGTGGCGTACTCACCGTGACACGTCCCTCCGTTGTCCGAGAAGTCTGGTCTCCTGGAGTGACGTTTCCTCCCATGTGACCGCTACAGCCTGTAATTGAATGCAGCAGTCACATGGGATTAAACGTCATCCCAGGAGGCCTGTCTGGACGAAGAAGTATGGAGATCTCGGTAAGTATGAGATTTTTTTTTCTGAGTTACGATTTTTTGTGGCAGAATTGAAGCTTTTCCGCCGCGAAAATCGCAACATCTGCTATTTGTTACGGGTTTTACTTCCCCATTGAATTCAATTGGGAAAATCTACAACATAAAAGCAGCAATTCTGAAACATAAAATGACATGCTGCAGATTAAAAAAATGTACCGCAGGTCAATTTATGAACTTTTTTGGGCGTATTATTTATGCAGAGTGTGGATGAGATCCACTCTGCTACCTACTGTATTACGTTGCAGATTTTTCGCAATGAAACACATTCCAGAACATTCGCAGTGGGCTTGTCCACACGTAACGGAATTGCTGCAGAAAATTTCTGCAGCAATTCTGCAGAAACTAGTAGAAATTCCGCCTCGGAAAAACCGCACCATTTTCAGTGGTTTTTACTGCGGGAAATGGTGCAGAACTTGCTGCGTTTTGCTCAATGTTGGGAGACGGTGACATCTCCTCTGAAAAATGCAGCAATTCTGTCCACTTTCTGCAGTAGGAATTGACGTGCTGCGGTATAAAATATACGCACCGCAATTTCTGGTTGAAAATTTTACGCAGCGTGTGGATGAGCTTTGATAAATCTCACTCACTTTGCTGCTACTGTATTCTGCTGTATATTTTCCGTCCGCAATTCCGGATGGAAAATACGCAGCAATTCCGCTAGGTGTGGACAAGCCCTTAGACTTTGCTCCCCAATTAAGCCCTACAACAAATCCATTCACAACACAGTGGGTCCACACCATTCTCTGTTGGTCCCATGACAGTCTTTAATATCTATGGGCCTTGTGACACTGGTGTAATTCAGTATATGCTATAATACCATCACACCATAACCACATAGCGATTGACTAATACCGCCATACCATTGCTGAATAATACCGCCACACCATAACCACATAGTGACTGAATAATACACCCATACTGTTAGTGAGTAATACCTCCACATCATAACCACATAGTAACTGAATAATACCCCCATACTGTTACTGAATAAAAAACACTATACAAAGACCAATACTACCACCTCTGCAGACCAAATAAGTGATTACAGCACATTTATATCTAGTGACTCACAGGTGATGTTTTCTCTGATTATAGTCGTTCAGTTTCCCTTTTTTTCTCCATCCGGCCCAGAACTCTGTGATGACTTATTCCAGCCACGACTCGTCTCTGCAGAATTTGACACACAGACATGTTGGTTTCTCGCTTTTCAAGCATCCTCCCCACCTATACCCCATCCTATAAACAAACTCGTAATCCACAGTGCCCCAGATGGTAATAATGATCCCTCAGTGCTCGACACAATAGAAGTGCCCCATCAGTAACTGTGCCCCCTTGGTGCCTCCTATATGTAGTGCCACACACAGTTCCCTGTAGAAAAGCGCCACACACAGCCCCCTGTACATAGTGCCACACAGTGCCCCTGTAGATAGCACCACACAGCCCCCCTGTAGATAGTGGCACAGTCCTCCCTCTTATATATAAAGCCACACAACCCACCTTAGTAGATAGTGCCACACAGCCCCACTTAGTAGATAGTGCCACACAGACCCTCTTGTATATAGTGCCACACAGCCCCCCTTGTATAAAATGCCACACAGCCCCCCTTGTATATAGGGCCACGCAGCTCCCTTGAATACAGTGCCACACAGCCCCCTTGTATATACATAGTTACATAGTTACATACTGTAGTTTGTGCAGTTGAAAAAAGACACATGTCCATCAAGTTCAACCATGGGATGGGAAAGGGGAAGTAAAACATTTCTACACATAGGAGCTAATATTTTTTTGTTCTAGGAAATTATCTAAGACTTTTTAAAGCCATCTACTGTTCCTGCCGTGACCAGCTCCTGCGGTAGACTATTCCATAAATTCACCGTTCTCACAGTAAAGAAGGCTTGTCGCCTCTGCAGGTTGAACCTTTTTTTTTCCAGACAGAGGGAGTGCCCCCTAGTTTTTTGAGGGGGTTTTACATAGAACAGGATTTCACCATATTTTTTGTATGTGCCATTCATATATTTATATAAGTTAATCATGTCCCCCCTTAGTCTTCTTTTTTCAAGGCTAAATAGGTTTAGTTATTTTAATCTTTCCTCATAACTTAGATTCTCCATGCCCCTTATTAGCTTTGTTGCTCTTTTTTCTAACTCCAGGGCATCCTTTCTATGAACTGGAGCCCAGAACTGAACTGCATATTGTAGATGAGGCCTCACTAATGCTTTGTAAAGTGGTAATATTACATCCCTGTCCCGTGAGTCCATGCCTCTTTTAATACACGACAATATCTTGCTGGCCCTTGAAGCAGCTGATTGGCATTGCATGCTGTTATTTAATTTATGATTTACAAGTACACCCAGATCCTTCTCAACAAGTTACTCCCCCAGTGTAGCTCCCCTTAGAATATATGATGCATGCAGGTTGTTCGTACCCAGGTGCATAACTTTACATTTATCTAAATTAAACTTTATTTGCCAAGTGGACGCCCAAACACTCGGTTTGTTTAAATCCACTTGCAATTCACAAACCCCCCTTATATAGTGCCACACAAAACCCCCCTTGTATGTAGTGCCACACCTCCTTGTATATAGTACCACACCTCCTTGTATATAGTACCACACAGCCCTCCCTTGTACATAGTGCCACACAGCCCCCACTTGTATATAGTGCCACACAGCCCCCCTTGTATATAGTGCCACACAGCCCCCTTGTATATAGTGACACACAGCCCCCCTTGTATATAGTGCCACACAGCCCCGCGTGTATATATGGCCACAATGCCCTCCCCTTGTATATAGTGCCACACAGCCCACCTTGTATATAGTGCCACACAGCTCACCTCCTTGTATATAGTGCCACACAGCCCCCTCCCTTGTATATAGTGCCACACATAACCCCCCCTTGTATATAGTGCCACACAGTGCCCCTATATATTGCTACACAGTGCCCCTGTTATGGAATTGCAAGTTGAGCAATTTCTCAAAGTCTGCTGGAGACTTCTGGGAGAAAGCGTGCAAATAATACTGCCACGTCAAATCTGTCACAACTCAACAGAGTCTAAGGCTACTCTAAGGTCTTCGCCAGAGCCGACCACAAGGCAGGATGGGTTTTGCTGCATAGAACTCAGGTTATCTTAGCAGAGTTCAGTGTTGGATAAGAGGTGCAATGCAGGCAAACCTGAACAGGAACAGCCAGAGGATAAACAGAATGTCCAAAACAGTAAGGAAGTGGATATCGGGTAAAGCAGAAGTCAGAAGCAGCTGGGAGAAGATAATCAAAATCAGTAAACAAAGGGTTATCCAAATATACGGCGAGGTCAGTTTTCAAGAAGTCCAGAAGTCAGAGGTAAAGGGTGCAGGTAAGTAGCTTGATCAAAAATCATGCAGACAGGAAATTCACAAGCAAAGAACAGATGGAGGAAGCAAGGCATAAATACTAACCCTACACATGATAGGCAGAAAGACAGAGTAAAGAGATAGACTCAAACTAAAACCAGAACTGCCCAGAAGATAGAACAGTAGTCATGGTGATCTTAAGGGAACAGGCGTTTTCCTAACAGTCCCCCCATTGTATTTAGTGCTCCTCAGCAACCCCCTCTTTATTTAGTGACACACAGCCCCCCTTGTATATAGTGCCACAATGCCCTCCCCCTGCATATAGTACCACACAGCCCCCCTTGTATATAGTGCGACACAGCCCCCCTTGTATATAGTGCCACACAGCCTCCCCTTGTATATAGTGCCACATGCCCCCTCTTCGTATAAAGTGCTACACAGCAGTCCCCTGTCTATTGCCACAAAGCCCCTCAATTGTATATAGTGCCACACAGAACCACGCTTGTATATAGTGCCACAAAGCCCCCCTCTATTGCATATATTGTCACACAGAACCCTGTTTGTATATAGTGCCACACAGAACCCCCCTTGTATATAGTGCCACACCCCTCCCTTGTATAGAGTGCTACACAACAATCCCCCCATATATTGCCACACATGGCACACAGCCCCCCTCCCTTCTATATAGTGCCACACAGAACACCCCTTGTATAGTGCCACACAGCCCCCCCTATATATAGTGCCACATAACCCATCCTCGTATAAGATAGAAAGAAATTGAGACAGCACTCCAAAATATTCAAAAATAGAGATCCTTTTATTCCACGTGTGTGCAACGTTTCAGCTCAGTACGAGCCTTTCTCAAGCATTGCTTGAGAAAGGCTCGTACTGAGCTGAAACGTTGCACACACGTGGAATAAAAGGATCTCTATTTTTGAATATTTTGGAGTGCTGTCTCAATTTCTTCCTATCTTGACTGAGGGGTCAATTTTGGACTGTGGCCTTGGAGACGTGCACCCGTTCGAGAGAATTAAAGCCGTCCTGTGCTGCTGATTTGCTTCCATCCTCGTATAAAGTGCTACACAGCAATCCGCTGTCTATTGCCACACAGCCCCCTCCATTGTATATAGTGCCACACAGGACCCCGCTTGTATATAGTGCCACACAGCCCCCCTTGTATATAGTGCCACACAGCTCCCTCCCTTGTATATAGTGCCACACAGCCCCCTCCTTGTATATAGTGCTACACAGAAATCCCCTGTATATTGCCACACATCCCCCCTCCCTTGTATATAGTGCCACACAGAACCCACCATTGTGTATATAGTGCTGCACAGTCCCCCTCCCTTGTATATAGTGCCACACAGCACCCCCTGTTGTATATAGGGCCACACAGCACCCCCTGTTGTATATAGTGCCACAGAGAACCCCCCTTCTATATAGTTCTACACAGTGCCCCCTCTTGTATATAGTGCCACACAGCACCCCCACCCCATGTTAATAGTGCCACACAGCGCCCCTCTTGTATATAGTGCTACACAGCACCCTCCCTGTATATTGCCACACAGCCCCCAATAAAATAATAATTTTGTACTTATCTTGCCCTGTTCTCGCGATGGACGGAGCAATGAACTACCTACGGGTGGGACACATGCACAGACCAGCATGATGCAGTGACATCATCACGCCGGCCTGCTCAGGGATTTTTCACAGAGCCTTATAGGCTGCAGGCTTATGGTTGCATGCAGCCTATAATATTCATTTGTATCTGCATCCTGAGGACGTAGATACAAGTGAATGTGGCTGTCGCTAGCACCAGGGCCCCCTCCAGTGCTAGCAACACCACTGGGCATGAGGGGGCCTATTCAGCCTAGCCCATAAATGTTATGGGCCGGGCGGCATGGCCCCGTAGCAGCCACGGGCAGGGGGCCCTAAGAGGATTGGGTCCTGGGCAATTGTCCAGTTTGCCCCCTAACACAGGCCCTGCATACTCCTATTGCCAACCTTGCTTACTATGCTGCTTTATTTAACATGTTTTTGCATTGGAAGAAACATGATGGTGGTGATACACGACAGATGCTCAACACACATTCAAAGTAGTATTTTAAGATCAACAGGGCTCTGCTCCAGTCAACTACTGTCTTAAGGGAATATAAAAAAGTTAGACTTTAGCCCGCAGACATTCTTGCATTTTATGTAATGAACATCTACTAAAGAGGTTATCCTATGGCTATTGTAAGAAAAGAGTCCCCAAAGACCTGTAGCCACTATAACCGTAAGGCTTGGTTCACACGACCTATTTTCAGGCGTAAACGAGGCGTATTATGCCTCGATTTACGCCTGAAAATACGGCTCCAATACGTCGGCAAACATCTGCCCATTCATTTGAATGGGTTTGCCGACGTACTGTGCTGGTGACCTGTAATTTACGCGTCGTCGTTTGACAGCTGTCAAACGACGACGCGTAAAATGAGTGCCTCGTCAAAAAAGTGCAGGACACTTCTTTGGACGTTTTTGGAGCCGTTTTCTCATAGACTCCAATGAAAACAGCTCCAAAAAACAGTTGCTCAAAAAACATCTGAAAATCCCTTGAAAACCGCTCCGTACTTTCAGGCGTTTTTGGTCACTACGTGTGCACATACCCTTAGTATATGTAATATTTTTATTTAAAAAAAGGAGAGACTTTTTCTTGCAGTGCACATTGAAAGCCTTCAAGCCCACCATCCTGTGCTTTTCCCTCCAACCAATAAACCAGCTTCTTTGACACACACACACACAGCGGGAGTTGACATAAGGGCAGTACCACTGGTACACCCCTCTAAAGGTCTGTCCAAAATTTTTTTAAAAAGTGGCACGTCCGCTGCCACTGTCCGCCTCTGCCGCCCGCCACCACTGTCCACTGCCACCACCACTGCCCATAGTTAATTTAGAGAAAGGAACAGGTCCCATTATATTGCAGGGCCCATTCCCTTGCCTATTTGTATTGATGAATAGAACGTCCTGGCACTGGCCAGCGTCAGTCTTGTGATTCAGAGCCCAAGTGCCAGAGGAGAAGAGGTGTCCGGGGAGATGATGCTCCCTGCAGAAGTGGACGCAAGGGGACCCGGAGCGGTAAAAACATAGTGGTCCGAATTTATTTTTTTGCGGTCTGGTCTGGGATCTTAATCAATTTAGGAGTCTGATTGTGGTGCAAATTAAATTAAGGGTCCGGGTTCTAAATTTAGGGGTCAGGTTGTGAGTCTGAATTAATTTAGTGGTCTGGTCTGGGGTTTGAATGATTTAAAGGTCTGGGATGGGGTCTTAATAAATTTAGGGGTCTGATTGGGGTTTAAATTAATTTAGGGGTCTGGTCTGGGATCTGAATTAATTTAGTGTTCTGGTCAGAAGTCTGAATTAATTTAGGGGTCTGATTGGGGGTGTAAATTAATTTAGAAGTCTGGTTGGGGGGCTGAATTAATCTAGGGATCTGGTTGGGAGATTTAATTAATTTGGGGGTCTGATTGGGGGTGAAAATTATATTAGGAGCCTGTAATGACAGGGATAGGGAAACAGACAAGTGAGCCCTAATCTACCCGCCACTCAGTCCCTGCCTACTTGCAACGACCCGCCCTAGGCGACGGGGTAAAACTGGGCGACGGTCCCTACACTCAGTAAGTGCACGACAGACAACCAGACAAGGAAACACAGAACAAAGGGAAACGGGGCAGTTGCCCATGGCAACACCGTGAGCAACAAGAGTAGTAAACGAGTCGAGTCAAACCAGGAGAGTACGAGGTGCAAAACGCAGAGCAGGAGAGTAGTGAACAAGCCGAGTCAAGCCAGGAGTGTACGAGGTACCAAACGCAGAGCAGGAGAGTAGTGAACAAGCCGAGTCAAACCAGGAGTGTACGAGGTACCAAACGCAGAGCAGAAGAGTAGTCAGTAAGCCAGGGTCAATACTAAGCAGGGACAAGTAGTTCAAGAAGCTGCAGCAGGGCCAGGAAACCAACAGAGAAGAATCACAAGCAAGGAGGAACAGGAAAGGCAGGTATAAATAGACGGAGGGCGGGAACTAGCTCCGTCTGGCCAGGCTGTGATAGGCTCTCCCACTCCTAAGCCTGCCATCCTGAGTGGTGGAAGATGGAGTCAGTCTCACAGACATAGAAGCAGGTGCAGACTGATTACCTATGGGCGTGGATACAGAAGCTGTGCCTGGCAGATCCTTAACAGAGCCTGATTTAGATTAGGACTTTGGCTGAGAGTCAAAATTAATTTAACTGTCTGGCCAGGGGTTTGAATTAAATTTTCGTCTGGAGTCTACGCAAGTTACATGGATGTGACCTGTGAGAAGAAGGCGGAGACTTTGTCCAGATGTGCTGCAGCGGTGAAAGATCTTAGAGCCTGCAGGATCCAGAAGCAGCTGCAACTTGCAACTTGGTGAGTTTGCTTTGCAAAAACAGCAGCTTTAGTGCAATCAATATTTTATGGTGCCCTCTGCACACCTACTGTCCCCCACTTGGCCTCTCACAGAGTCTCTGTCTGCACGCATGCCCGCCCCTGTTTTTGGTGCATATTAGGTCACTTGTGTGCAAGGCCACTATCACGAATTTGTGACGGCCATATAGTCAAAGCATTGGGTCGACCTCCATCATCGGAAGTTGGCAAAAGAAAGTGGCGGGAGGGAGGTTTTTTTATCTTGCCTACTGTCTCCCCATTGGCCTACCACAGATCCCCTGCCCACATGTCTCCTCCCATGCCCCTCTACAGAGACATGTCAGAGTTCATATACCCCCCTGGCTCCACTTCCGCCCCTGCCAATTTCTGCTCTCTTAGCTCTGTCCCCCCCACAGAGCTCTGCCACCTAGTCTCTCCTAATTGTCCCCTGATATAGCCCCTGCCCATCTACTGTCTCCACTTCTGCCCCTCTATAGAGCTTCTGTGACTTTGCGTTTCACTACATTCCCCGTCAGGCCACTTTCCGTTGTCACTCCCCGGTAATGGAGGGGACCCCAAAGCTTTGACTGTATGGCGCTCAGAAATTCCTGATAGCGGCCTTGAACACACATGACCCAATATGTGCTAAAAATCGTCCCCTTTTCTGATGTGCCATCACAGACTGAAGGGGAATGCAGCGGCTATTGATGTGAAGCTGTAACCACATGTCACAGCTATCATAAAACTACAACAGTTCCGGGATCAAGTGATTGCAAGTTGATTTGGGGAAACCGGACATCTAGGCTACAGCAAAGCAATAAGTAAATGCATTATCTCATGGTTATAAAAGCAATGGGCAACAGTTTTGTCTCTGTTCATAACCCATTTAACATGTGCATATTTTATAAACCAACAAGACGCTCCGGATCTCCGTCATATCATGTTTAGCATTGCACTCAAAACCACGTTTTCAGCTTTGAATGGAATCTTCCAAACCTCAGTTTAATGATAATTTGTCAGATCCTTTTCACCTCACAATGTCAAGAACCAATATATGCACTTATATAAATGCACACCCAACAATCAATGAAGTTCACTGGTAATGCGCTCTCTTCTGGTTTGTAGATTAGCTGTAGAATGGATAATTACACATTTGTAGACCTTAACACAAAGTACTTTCTGGACTGTTGGTTTCTTAATGTCAGTTCTGAAAGCTACATAATTACCTTCATAGTAAGAACAGATAGTTAATGCTTGAAAATTACTCTTGTGAATAGTAACATCTAAGATATGGTTCAATTGCCATTAGTAGAAGAATTCAGATTTCTTATTCTGTTGATTCTGTTAAAAAATATTTTTTTTATGTTTGTATATCAATTTAACAGGTAATCCCAAAAAAATGTGAATTGAGTAGATTTACTAAGCAACACTTACCCGAAATCAGGGACCCAGGTACAGAAAGTGTCAAGGAATCACTACCTGAGCAATTTCCCAGAGTGCACATTTATGTAATTGCTATACAAGCAATTCCCCAAATACGGCTGGAGACTGTCTGGATCAAGCGTGCAGGTAAATCAGCTACCTCAAGTCCATCACCGCTCTGGTCAGCAGAGTCTAAGGCTACTCTATGGTCTTCACCATAGCCCACCGCAAGGCAGGTTGAATTTGGCTGCATAGAACCCAGGTTGCTTTCACAGAATACGTGTTGGACAGGAGGTACAACTGCGGGCAATACCAGAACGCATAATTAGACAAGCCAAGATCTACAATAAGTACAATATTACTGCCACCCTAAAAATGAGAATTAATAATTGTAATAATTAAAATAACTAAAATAATTTACCTTAATCCTAGAATTTGACATAAACAAGTGTGTTAAAAAATTAAATACCATATAACAATTAGCAAATCTCGAAATATTCAGGTGGCAATTTAGCCACCCTCCCTTTTATTAGCTTTTTCGGATTTCTCATTGATGGAATATGTTTCTTGACTTATTCATAACCATTTCTATATAAAGCAGCAATCTAATCACAGCCTCCTACAAGTTGTGCAAAGACATATTCAACCTCATAAAGTATCTTGGTTGCCCATGGCAACTAGATTTTATTTTTAAAAATGCACTTTTTCTGTAAGACACTTTTGATCCACGAGTCCTATACTGTTTATTTTACTGTAGATTTCACGCTTGGATCAGGTCTACAAATCATGAATCATGTGAAAATCCCATGTGAAGTACAGCCAAGTCATTAATTGGACAACTTTGAAACCTTTCAAACTTACCTGGCCAGCCGAGCAGTGGAGAATTTAAAAGGGTTTTCCAGCCACTAAATATTGACGGCCTATCCTCAGGATTGGTCGGGGTCCGACTTTCCGGATCCCCGCCGATCAGCTGTTTTGAAGGGGGTGCAGCGCTTGTACGAGCGCTGCTTCCCCTTCATTTCTTCTTGCTCACTGTGAATCTTTGATACGCATTTAGCGGCGATTCACAGGTATTGCAGCCTTTTCTCCCATTGAAGTGATTTGGAGAAAAGGCTGCAATACCTGTGAATCGCCGCTATATGCGTATCGAAGATTCACAGTGAGCAAGAAATGAAGGGGAAGCAACGCTTGTACGAGTGTTGCAGCCCCTTCAAAACACCTGATTGGCAGGCTTCTCTAAAGTGTAAAGTCAGACCCCGAACCATCAGCTATTGATGACCTATCCTGAGGATAGACCATCAATTTTTAGTAGCTGGAAAACCCCTTTAATTTGTTTAGATGCAATGTTGTTATTGAGCTTCAAATCCCCATGCACATCAAAGGTTACACGTATATACACACATTTGCCAATGTTCAACGTAACTAGGATCTAGATATTGATATAGATGATAATTTGGATCCTGTCAAACACTGCATTTGACAGAACCCAGAGTGTTTCAGAATACTGGCTTAAATTTGCATGCCGTGAGCCACAATTATTAACTGTTTTAGACATTTTTGCTCCTCACCTGACAAAGGGGGCAGAAAGTGGACATGGTTTAAATCGCGCAGATGTGCACCAAAATTGTGCCAACATTTTGGCACAAACAACTAGCATATACTAAGGAAACCAAGAGGTGGTAACATGTCTAGCAAGATGCGCCAAATTTATCATACAGCATATGTTATTATGGAAGTGAGACTCTGAAAATGTTTTTGACCTTATTAACGTAAGCACTTTCTGGTTGAGTTTGGATTTGAAAAAACATGTTTAGAAAAAATATATATTCAGAATACAAGCTTACCTAATAATTATGACATTCACTTCTTTTTACGAGGCGTTTTTGTAAAGACTCTGCCAGACACATCTTCTGTATCGACGCCCGTGGTTAATCAGTCTGCATCTGCTCCTAGGTCTGATAGAGTGACTCGATCTGCTACCCCTCAGGCTGGTAGGCTGAGGAGTGGGAGAACCAGCCTGGCCAGATGGAGTTAGCTCCCGCCCTCGGTTTATTTATACCTTCATTTCCTGCTTTTCCTTTGCCTGTGATTCTGTCTGGTTTCCTGGCTCTGCTGTTCCTGCTAGTACTATTGACTTCTGCTTCAAATTGACCCTGGCTTTACTGACTACTCTCCTGCTCTGCGTTTGGTACCTCGTACACTCCTGGTTTGACTCGGCTCGTTCACTACTCTTGTTGCTCACTGTGTTGCCGTGGGAACTGCCCCATTTCCCTTAGCTTCTATGTACCCTTGTCTGTTTGTCTGTCGTTCTCTTATTGAGCGTAGGGACCGTCGCCCAGTTGTACGCCGTCGCCTAGGATGGGCCGTGCAAGTAGGCAGGGACTGAGTGGCGGGTAGATTAGAGCTCCCCTGTCTGTCTCCCTACCCCGACATTACAGTTTTTTTAAGCGGCCGTTTTTTATAAACGGCTGAGTAAAAAACACCCTGTGGGAACGGAACGCCGTTTTTCAGCAGATGTTTGGAGGCGTTAAGCCCCCGCATTTTTAGCCATTTTTCGGGGCGTTTACATCCCGAAAAACGGCTGAAAATAGCCCGTGTGAACATATTCATATAATACAATAATTCTGAAGAAAACATGAGGAAAAAGTACAAATTAATACTAGAGAGCAACATAAAGAAGTGACAGACACGCTGATTTCAACAGTTTGTCATTTATTAGATAAATCTCCGTAGTGTAGGAGAATTTAGTTGGTATACTTGTGGTGCGCTGGACACAATGCAGTGCTTGTCAAAATGTCAATCAGCAGCTAGAGGGCTGGGGCAGGATGAATATATGAATATCATTGGTCTCAAGCCCGGCATTGTGTCCGGTGCGCTGCAAGTATAACAATTAAATTCTTCTAAACAATAGCAATTTACCTAATAAGTGACAGACCACTGAAATCAGCATGTTTGTCACTTCTTTACATATATGACAGATCTAATTTAAAGGTGTTTTCCGAGATAGGGAAAAATCTTATCAAGCAAGGGGGGTTGCAATAAAGCTTTTTGTCGACAGTGCTGCAGTGATGTCAAGCCTGTTTACCCACGTGATCGCTGCAGCCAATCATGGCCTCACTGATCTTCTGTCACATACCATTTAGGACAGTGATTGGGTATACAGACACGTCATTGATGCAGCACTGTCAACAAAGAGCAGCAGGGAGCGCCGGAGCATCATATGTGTGGTCAGATCAAATTTATTCAAAGCGTATTGAGCAGGATGCTGGAAAGCCATAGATGCAGGTCTAAGGCACACGAGTGGCTGCAAACTGTTTGCTGTGCAGCAGCATGCATGTCACAGGTGAAGTATAAACTCCTATCCACTGCAGGGAAGGTCAGAGATGAAAATGTAGAAATAACCATACATCATTAATAAGAATCAGGACGCAACCTGGAGGAGATTCAGTGACAATAGCAGATTACACAGGGCTATGCGAATTTGAGGTTGTCACCCAGTGCTCATCTGGGCTGTTGCTATGCAATAGGCTAGGAACTAGTTTATTACTCAGAATTATTATTATTATTATTAGAAACCTACATGGGACAGCAGTGGCTTTAGACATCATGACTACTGGGGAAAATTCAGATGGAAAAGTAAGGCCTTAACCTGAGTTTTCCTTTAATGGCTAAACAGATAACAGATTTTCATATGATTGGAAGAATACAGGACTTACATTTGCCTTCTTCATACAAAAGAATTTATCATTTAAAAGTAGACTGTAAAACAGAATCTTAGAGTTCTGCCTCTATCATGTCATATAGAATTATAAGATGATTTATAATTTATTTCCCATTAAGTTGCTCATATAACACAACATAGAATGCTCTCTTTTGAAAGGAATTGCTTTTTGTTATATGTGGGCATTCATTTTTATATTAAATCTTGTTCTGGGAAAACATCTGTATCTTGAAAACAGATTGTTTAAACATGCAAATCATTACTCGAGCAAAATCACCTTAAGGATAATGGAAGACTTCAGCTAACAGTCATTCAATGCTATCTCTGGGCTGCAGGATTTGCAATTACAGGGACCAATCCTTTTCATCATTTTTTTGAATAAGTTTGTCCAAATAAATACCACAGGAGTAACCTACTAAAACTAGAGACACAGCGTTGCCATTTTAGCATGTATTAATTTTTCTAAGATACTGTATTTAATATTCTTTATTTTCACATAAATCTCGCTAATAAAATCGAATGGACTAGTTCAACTTTAAAGAGGCTCTGTCACCAGATTTTGCAACCCCTATCTGCTATTGCAGCAGATCGGCGCTGCAATGTACATTACAGTAACGTTTTTATTTTTAAAAAACGAGCATTTTTGGCCAAGTTATGACCATTTTTGTAGTTATGCAAATGAGGCTTGCAAAAGTCCAAGTGGGTGTGTTTAAAAGTAAAAGTCCAAGTGGGCGTGTATTATGTGCGTACATCGGGGCGTTTTTAATACTTTTACTAGCTGGGCGCTCTGATGAGAAGTATCATCCACTTCTCTTCAGAACGCCCAGCTTCTGGCAGTGCAGACACAGCGTGTTCTCGAGAGATCACGCTGTGACGTCACTCACAGGTCCTGCATCGTGTCAGACGAGCGAGGACACCGGCACCAGAGGCTTCAGTTGATTCTGCAGCAGCATCGGCGTTTGCAGGTAAGTCGATGTAGCTAGAATCAACTGTAGCCTCTGGTGCCGGTGTCCTCGCTCGTCTGACACGATGCAGTACCTGTGAGTGACGTCACAGCGTGCTCTGGCAGAAGCTGGGCGTTCTGAAGAGAAGTGGATGATACTTCTCATCAGAGCGCCCAGCTAGTAAAAGTAGTAAACACGCCCCGATGTACGCACATAATACACGCCCAGAGCCTCTTTAAGTATCTCATCGCATACAGTGTCATATAAGATGGGGCCCCATAACAAAAATAAAAATGTGCCCCCATTATAGTGTCCAGTTTTTCCATCCATGACAGATGGGCCTAAAGTTTGTTTTCCCCTCTACACCCTTTCTTTGGGTCAATTCCCCACCCATTAGTTTGCTAACAATGCAGTCCCTGGAGAGTACAGAATAGCTCATTGTAGATCACCTCCTTATGTTTTACTAGCCATCCCCCAGTAATTGTGAGCTATAGACAGTAGGAAACTGTTTATAAGGTGGCAGTGGGCCCCACTCTACAGGTTGTACCAATTGTTTGTCTACCCCTACTACTTTTACCCCTATCTCTACCTCTGATAAAGACAGGAGGAAATCAATACAATTATTTTCACAAGTGTCCCACATACAGTATATATTATACTATGTTGTATAGAAAAAACATTTAGGCCTTATTCACACGAACATGTTTCTCACCCGTGTGCTGTCCTTAACAACAGACAGCACACCTACTTATTGTAATTCAATGGGGCTATTCACATATCCGTTTTTTTCACGATGCGTTTTTCCGTTGCAATAAACTCACAGCATGTACTATTCTGGCCCATTTTTGCGGACCAGACTCCATTAAAGTCTATGGGGGTGTGGAAAAAGTGGACAGCACACGGATGACATTTGTGTACTGTTAGTTTTCACAGATTAGTTGCTAAAGAAAAGCAGAAAAAAAAAAAGTGAAACCAGGAATTGCTTGCAGAAAAGAAAAACGGACAAGAAGAATGACACACGGAAACCACAACACAGATATTCATATGCATGAAAAACACTCTGATGTGTGAATTTTATGAACAAGATCTCAAAGTGCTTTCTTAAAAGAAGAGGATAAAAGGTTTTAGATTATTTAGCTATGTCCATGTGGTTTGGATTTAGATCAGTGTTAAAGGTTATGCCCACCTTCGCAACCATTTTATTTGTATTGCTTTAATGTTTCTAATATTCAAAGGGAGAAGGAAGGAAAGGGGCTGGCACTGCCCAATTTAGACACAGAGATACACCATCATGGAGATTACTACTGGGTTGTAGTCATGTATAGAGTCGGCTTTATGATTGCCCACGGGGTGCTCATCGAGAAGTACAGCATGTTGAATATTAAAATGAAGAAGGTAGAAAAATCGAGGCACTCACTGGTGACGGCAATAGAAAACTTCTTTATTTCAAGGTCTTGGTCTGCTTGATGTGGAGCAAGCCGTGACGGATACGGTGAAAATTTTTCCAAAACGATGGAACCCTTGCACAATGGAGACAAACGGAAACCATTTGCACCGGATCCATCACCATTGAAATCAATGGGGATGCAAACGGAAACCTATGGTTTCCGTTTGTCTCAATCAAGTTCAATTCATGGGTTGCCCTGATGGAAAACTCAGAAGGAACCCCTGAACGGAGTCATGACACAGATGTGAACGAAGTCTAAAATGCAAAATGAAGCAACTTTGCAAATAGTATTAATTTAAAATGTCCTGTCCTACAATTTTGTTCCTAAAGCTCCTATGCAGACATATTCCTCTCCATAGTAACAGACAACAAATAAACTCTGTAGTCTGATCCTGCAGTCATTCTCGGTTCTATCTCTCCTCTCCTTCTTGCTCACCTATCAAATATTAGCAAGAAAGTGAGGACAGGTGAAAGGAAGTATGTTTGTTGCCTGTTACCAAGATGACACATAGGTCAGCAAAGAAACTGTAGTCATGAAATGTTAGGACATTTTTAATCAAGACTATTTGCAAAGTTGCTTCATTTTTAATTTTAGATGTATTGGGACAATAAAAAAAAAATTGTGGTTACAAAATTTTGTGGCAAAACCACAGCAAACCTCTAGCTAGATTCACACATATTGCAACATAATTAACCCTCTTAATTGCAAAGGGTGAAATTCGCTATGAAAACCCACAGCAATTCTGCAAGAAACTAGGTATTCTGCAGATTTAAAAAACTTGAACATGCCCTGAAATCCATGCTGATTCTTTCCACCACATGTGGATGAGGTTAGAAAACCGCATTCACATGTATTGTACTGTAATATGTTGCAAGTTATTAGTAAAATCTGCTTAAAATTTGCGATGTCTCTGCATGGTCTTAAGTTATGTGTAGCACTGTAATTTTAGTGCCCATGATGATATAAGATTCTATTCTGCGAGATCAGGAAAGCCTTTCCCAATTCATGATTTCACAGGACATAATATGCCCGTGTGCATGTTAAACCCTGATTCCTCAATAAATTAACCTTGCTGCGCTCATTCGATGTCTGCACGTCCTGGTCACCACTGCCAACCTGTTCTTTGTACTGGGACCGGCTGGGATGCTGGGCAGTGTATGCACAGTGCATATGACTGCCTAGCCAATCAGAGAAGAAAACCACTACGGTCTTTTTCCATTGGCAGATAATACCTTGTTCCTTGATCTTATCCTGTTCATACCCACCCATTGTTTTATTGATTGTTTGACATTGTTGTGGACATCAATTTAGGCAGGTCATCATACGATGCATCGGAGAGGAATTAGCACACGACACAATATGTAAGTGCAATCTGATTCTCTGGTTTATTAGGAAACAATACATAGATTATATATCATTAAAAGGGGTGTTGGCCATGTCTTTCTCTCCAATCACATAAGAGGGGCCATGGCCTTCGGTCTATCCAATCAATTTTGACCATGTCTCCCACCTCTCCAATCACATAAGAGGGGCCATGGCCTTTGATCCATCCAATTATAATGAGAACACGTATACATTGTCACATGATTTAATATAAATGCAGTCATCACGTTCTTAGCCACATGCTCAGAGTTTGTAATATGTTATTTCTAGAAAAGAAGAAGTATTTGCCTGTTTGTGGTCAGCCATTTTTAGGAAAGGAAGTAACTTTTTCAGTTGGTGGCGAGAGAAAGGGGAACAAAAGTAGAAAGTGTTAATTTCAAAACCTAGTTTGCAGAATAGATTTTTAGAGGAGAATAAAATTGAACCTTGTTCATAAGAATTAGGTTATAAAATAAATGATAAAGCACAGGCTTCCATCTCAGACCCTCCTTTTTCTCATTCTTAAAACCTATTCAGTGATCCGCAAGCTACTATCCTCACCCGCTAAATGGGCTTCTGTCCATCCACAAAGGCCTCAGTAACAGGCTGCGTTCTCATAGGATATTGTTCATGGAAGGGTCTGGGTTTCGGCCTATGATGTGTCACCTTATTTGTTCTCTTACATAAAAATGTCATTAGCTATATTTACAAACGAAAGCCTATATAGCTAAATATACAAAATAAAATCATTTGGAACACAGTTTGGAGTATTCCCATCAGCCATCCTGCTATTCCCTTAAACGGCCGGGTTTAAGAAAGAAAATTTATTATCCCACCAGGAGTCTTTGTTAACCTTGTGTTCCCTTAACCACTATTCTCTAAAATCAGTTATATTTGTTAGACTAGCTTTAACACAGAGGTTGCCTGCGGGATCAATACAATGGCAACAGACGGGCCCACAATCTGGCACATTCATCCCCGAGGGGCAGTAAAGTAATCACGTAGTATGGTGTGTTGTTTGGCCACTACAATCAATTGCTTTTGTATAATATTAGTGTCATTGAGCAAGCTAAGTATCTCAAATATTTGTTGATCTAAATAGTCTGTAGCCTCTACTAGTTTATCTCACATCTGCATTATCATAGGGTAGATGAATAGTGTACTTATGACTGCGTTACCACTTCCCATATGTACAATAAGGGCTCGCCCGTCTGCCCTTCTTTTATACGTGTGTCTGGGCACAGCGTTAGCATATACATTCTGTTGTGGTATAATAAAAGTTGCAGTGTTAGATAGGCTAATGTACATGTACCTGTGAAGTTACTTGGGAGCCATTTATGCGCCTGATGTTCACAATATCCATATTTTTCGGTACCTGTATTGTTTGACTGTACTATATGTTTTTGACCCTCTGCACCTCATCTGAATTCCTGGCCTTCTCTATTCCCTGACCTCGGCTAGTTTGACTTTGTATAACTTTGTATATTAGCTTTTGCCCCCTTGTACTGTGTTTTGGCTCCCAAATTGTTTTCTGACCTGTGTTGTTTGTTACAACGTTTTTGCAGCATCCTAATGGTATGTTCACACGGCTTATTTTCAGGCTGTAAAAGGCCAAAAAAGGCTGAAAATTTCGAAGCAGAACGGGGCCTTATTTCTCGTGGCCGTTTTTAAAAACGGCCGCATAAAAAAATACCCGCGAAAAAGAAGTGCATGTCACTTCTTGAGCCGTTTTTGGAGCCGTTTTTCCTTGACTCTATAGAAAAACAGCTCAAAAAACGTCCGTAAAATACGCAACGAAAAACGTGTGTTGCTAAAAAAAACGCAGCTCCGTATTTTCAGACGTTTTTTTAGTAAGCGTGTTAACATACCTTAAGTGTTGCACTTGACTGTTTAATCCTGACCCCACTAGACGACTACGCGACTTCCATTTCTACCGGCAACCACTCGCTCTACTATGTTTTTCTGGCTTGTTTCGATCAATGGTATCCAGAGAATGAATTACCATATTACCCCCATGCACCTATGTTCTGAGGCCAGCAAAGTCCCAAAAAGAAGCCTCAGGAAAATGGAGGCCTACAGATTAAATGTGTGATTTATTTGAATGCATAGGTGGTTAAGACAGGATTGCTCCAGTCTGTTCCATTTTATGTAAATTTGTGCATGCTACTGATAAATATCTCTCATTGGGGAGATGAATGCTCGACTATGTAGTATATGACTGAGCCGGGTACGCCAGAGCGAGAGTGAGTCTTACTTAGTGGCTCTCAATTCTGGCTCATAGAGGGGGTCATGAGCGGGGCCATACCGTATGCCATACGTCTTCATGAGGCTACCCGTTTAAGCTGCAGAACATAATTTTTGTGAATTAAAATTTCAGATAGAAAGGAAAGGGGCCTTACTGGGAATAAAAGGACACATGGAAATAGTGGAATATTTCCAGTAGACTACAGATATAGAATTTGAGCTGATCATACTATAATCATATTGAATGCTGATACGTTATTTGGCCATGTATGCACCACTGGTTTTAGAGCCCCTCGCTTCAAATATTGAGATAAGACAGCTAGGATATATTTGTAGACAGAATACATCATTCACCTTGATAAATTTCACTCTTGGTTTTCTTTAAACTGCGGAGTGCATATTACAGGTTGGTTATTGAGCTCAGAGATAAATGTCACGCCAGCTATGTTAATCAATAGGCTACATGTGGGAGAGGATAATTACCAGCCGAGCCAGCATATCTAATGGCCACATGCTAGTATTACGGTCAACATTTTGTTAAAATATTTAGCTGCCATTCATTTCACTTAGTGTAATTAGGCTTGCAGAGATGAAGACTGTTCTTGATAAATCATGGAGCCACCACCGTTCATCTGATGGATATGATGCTTTATTTCTACTTCCAGCTGCTGCTGAATAAAATGAGAAAAAAAAACCCAGAAGATAATAAAGCAGAGTATCAGAATGTGTAATATAGTATGACATTAAAGGAACAGTGTCATCACAAATTATTTTTTTATATGTTAGAGATGTTAGTGCTTTATTAAAAACGTTTATATTCATTTGTGTGTTTGTGTTTTACTTTTTCTTATTTTTACACTTTTTCTTCCCTATGGGGGCTGCCATTTTTTGTTCCATTTCTGTGTGTGTCGATTAACGACACATACAGACATGGAATACGGCAGCCACAGTCCCATAGGGACTGCGAACGGCTCCCGTCCCATTGACTGCAGTGTACGGCGTCTGTGTGGGAACTGCGCATGCGCCGCTCCCACACAGTCCTATTCGAAATTGGCGCCGTCCGGCGCCATTTTCCTGTGGACCGGAAGTCGCGGCCGGACAGTAATATTACTACTTCCGGTCGCGGCTTCCGGATTTGTGCACTTGCACCAGCGGCAGCAAACGGAGCGGACGGGCCGGAGGGAGCCGCGGCGGCAGGAGCAGGTAAGAGATTTCAATGTATGTTCGTGTTTGTGTGTGTTTACTACTGTATGTAAACCTACTACACTGTGGGTTAGCTCAAAAAATGGCGACACACAGTGTAGGAGGTTACACCGTTCAAACCCCTCGTTTATCCCGGCACTAGCCAGGATAAAGGAGGGGGGGATGCTGAGAGCTCACTAGAGCGAGGGCTTTTAACCCAATGTTGCAATGCTGCAACATTGGGAACAGCTCCATCTAGTGACCAAAAATGGGTAGTATTATAAATTAGAAATAATTTATAATATTTCCTGGACTCGTGCAAAAAAAAAAAAAAAATTTGAACAATGTTTAATCACCCACACACTAAATGTTTAATTTTTAAAAAAAAAACATGTTTTTCTGGCAACACATTCCCTTTAAAGCACTGTATGTGAAGAGAAATATAAATGAATCTCACAGACAACATAGTACACATTTTTTAGTGTAGCATGAAGGTAGCGGTCTTCTCACTCCAAAAAAAGAAAATAACCGATAATTGTGGACATGGTCAAGCTGTAAAGTATTTTAGACTCATTTATCAAAGGTACAGGTTAAAAAAGGCAAAAATGTATGGTTGCGCAGAGCAGACATAAAAATACATTGAAACAGACAGACAATTCCAAGGGCATAAGATTTATTAGGGCGTACGACTTTTAATTATTTAGGCCTAATTCTTGCCAACTACCCTCTCCAATTTCACAAATTATGGCATTATTAATAAATGTTTCCTATATCTCAACACTATTCACATCACCTTTCTGGCCCATGTCAGACATATAGGTCTGAATATTAAAAAAAAAGTATAGTATTACATTCCCATAGGTTTCTATTGTGCAGCCGTATTCAAAATTCTGTTCAACTGTTATGAGTTTGACAAGGTTATGGCTGGATAGCTTCAGTTTTGACAGTATTTAAAAGCGTAGGCTACTGAGCGTTTTAGAATTCATTAACCCCTTTAGGATGCAGCCTGTTTTGGTCTTGTGGACACAGATGATTTTTTTAAATCTGCCATGTGTCGTTTTATGTGGTAATCACTTTGGAATGCTTTAACCTATATAAGCGATTCTGAGATCGTTTTCTCGTGACATATTATACTTTATCTTAGTGAAAAAATTTGGTCGATAAATTCAATATTTTTTTGTGAAAAACGTCAAAATTTTGAGAAAATTTCCAAAAATTTGCATTTTCTAAATTTAAATGTATCTACTTGTAAAACAGATAGTAATACCACGCAAAATACTAGTTTACATCTCCCATATGTCTACTTTTATGTTTGCATAATTTTTTTCACGTCCTTTTATTTTTCTAGAACGTTACAAGGCTTAGAACTTTAGCAGCAATTTCTCACATTTTCAAGAAAATTTCAAATGGCTATTTTTTCAGGGACCAGTTCAGTTGTGAAGCGGCTTTGAGGGCCTTATATATTTGAAACTCCCCATAAATCACCCCATTTTGAAAACTGCTCCTCTCAAAGTATTCAAAACAGCATTCAGAAAGTATTTGAACCCTTTAGGCGTTTCACAGGAATTAAAGCAAAGTAGAGGTGAAATTTACAAATTACATTTTTTTTACTGTAATTCATTTGTAATAAATTTTTTTCTGTAACACAGAAAGTTTTATCTGAGAAACGCAACTCAATATTTATTGCCCAGTTTGTTGAAATATCCCACATGTGGCCCTAGTGTGCTACTGGACTGAAGCACAGGCCTCAGAAGCAAAAGAGCACCTAGTGGATTTTGGGGCCTCCTTTTTTTAGGAATATATTTTAGGCACCATGTCAGGTTTGAAGAGGTCTTGTGGTGCCTAAACAATCGAGACCCCGCAAAAGAAATAAATGAGTAAAAGCACCACAACATTTGTAAAGCGATTTATCCCAATTACGGCAATACTCCATATGTGGTTATAAACTGATGTTTGGACCCACAGCATTGCTCAGAGGGGAAGGAGCACCTTTTGGATTTTGGAGCGCTGATTTTGCTGGAATGGTTTTCGGTTCCATGTCGCGTTTGCAATGCCCTGGAGGGACCACAGTGGAAACCCCCCAAAAGTGACCCCATTTTGGAAACTACACCCCCTCATGAAATTTTTCTAGGGGTATAGTTAGTATTTTGACCCCACCGGTTTTTTTGTAGAATTTAGTGGAATTAGGCCGTGAAAATGAATATCAACATTTTTGTCCACTAAAATGTTGATTTTTTTTAATTTTCATGTTTTTTTTTTATTAGAAATTAATTAACCCTTTCAGGACTGGTCATTTTTTGCTTCTTAATTTTAGTTTTTCACTCCCCGCTTTCCAAGAGCCATAACTTTTTTATTTTTCCATCAATAGAGCGGTGTGAGAGCTTATTTTTTTGCGAATGGAGTTGTAGTTTCTATTGACACCATTTAAAGTACCATATAATGTACTGGGGAACTGAAAACAATTTAATTGCGGGCTGAAATTGGAAAAAACTGTGATTTTTCCATCGTTTTTGGGGTTTTGTTTTACGTCTTTCACCGTGTGGTAAAAATGACAACTTAATTTTTTTATGCGGCTCAATACGATTACGGTGATACTAAATTTATATAATTTTTTTTTATATTTTACTACTTTTACAAAGAAAAGGCTATTTGTGAAAAAAAAAGCGTTTTCTTTAATCACATTCTGAGTCATAACTTTTTTATTTTTTGGTTGATTGAGTGGTGTGAGGGCTTATTTTTGGCGGGATGAGCTGTAGCTTTTATTGGTACAATTTTATGGTACATAGAACTTCTTGATCACTTTTTATTATTACATTTTTTTTATAGCTAATGTGACCAAAAAATAAATTACGTTTCACGTTTTTTACACTTCTTTCTATACATTTTTAGGAAACTTAGTTCAGACGTTGCGGAAAATAACTGTGCGAAATTTAGGCTGCGGTGCAGAATTTTTCCTCCTCAGCATGCTAATTAGAAGAAGAAGCGGAATTTCACTGAGGACTTCAGCCTTTGCAATGCAAAAACTTAAATCTGTGGCAAGTCCACTGTGATATCTGCAACGTCTGAATTACCTGTCAAATATGCAAATGTTGGTGCAGATTCGTTGCGTAATTGCCCTGAATCTGCACCAACATTTGAAGCGGAAAAATTCCGCCACGTCTGAACATGGCCTTATGCTGCAAGTCGGTACGATTACGGAAGTACCAGATATATTTATAGTTTTTTTTAATGTTTTGCAGCATTTGCACAATAAATTCACTTTTTTTAATAAAATTTATTATTTTTTGTGTCACCATATTTTGAGAGCCTTAACTTTTTTATTTTTCAGTCAAAAAAGCTGTGTAAGGGCTTGTTTTTTGCGGGACGGGTTGTAGTTTTTATTTGTACTATTTTTGGGTACATTGTGACTTTTTGATCACTTTTTCTTCTATAACTTGGGAGGGGTGGTGACCAAAAAATAGCGATGCTGGCATAGTTTTTAATTTATTTTTTTTGCGGTGTTCACCGTGCGAGAAAAATAACATTATAGTTTTATCGTTCATTTTTTTTCCTATAATAAAACACTTATTATAGGAAAAAAATAGATTTTTACACTTTTATAAAACATTTTTATGAACTTTTTTTTACTTTTTTTTTTTTTTTACTCTTTACACTTTCTTTTTTGACCTGCAGCTCTGATCGCTGCTAGAATACATTACACTACCTAGGGTAGTGTAATGTATTCCAGCTGTCAGTGCGATGTCACAGTCACTCTGACACAAGGTCCTCATAGGCTTTCATACATGGCAGACCCGGAGGCCGTTGTCTGGCCTCCGGTTGCCATGGCAGCCCCCACGATTGCATGGGAGCTGTCGATGTGCTACAAACCCCCTAAATGCGGCAATCACAAACAATCGCCGCATTTAACCCGTTAGTGACCGGCCCATCGTGTTTCTACGTCGGTCACTAACGGGCCTTATTCCGATGCCATAGACTTTTTACGTCGCGGCATCGGAATAAGTAAACAGAGCAGGGAACTGTCAGATCTCCCTGCTCTCAGCTGCTAGAGGCAGTTGAGGGCTGGGAGCGTCCCTGCTCTGCCGTGTGAGATCGATATTAGTATCGATCTCACACGTTTAACCCCTCAGATGCGGTGCTCAATAGCGAGCACCGCATCTGAGTGGTTTTGGAGAGAGGGAGGGAGCTCCCTCTCTCCCCCACCGACACCCGGCGATACGATCGCCGAGTGCCTGTGTCTCTAATGGCAGCCGGGGGTCTAATAAAGGCCCCTAGGCTGCCTCGAGTGAATGCCTGCTAGATCATGCCGCAGGCATGACCTAGCAGATGCCTGTCCGTGTTAAACGGCCAGGCAGTAATACACTGCAATACAAAAGTATTGCAGTGTATTATAAATGCGATCGAAGAATCGCATATTATAGTCCCCTAGTGGGACTAGTAAAATAGTGAAAAAAAAGTTTAATAAAGTTAATTAAAAAAAAAATGTGAAAAAAAATGAAAAACCCAGCTTTTCCCCTTACAAACTGCTTTACTATTAAAAAAACAAAATAAAGTTAAAAAGTTACACATATTTGGTATCGCCGCGTCCGTAACGACCCCGACTATAAATCTATTACATTATTTAACCCGCACGGTGAACGCCGTAAAAAAAATAATAAAAAACTATGGAAAAATTGCTGTTTTCTGTGAATACTGACTTTAAAAAAATGTAATAAAAAGTGATCAAAAAGTCGCATCTACTCCAAAATGGTACCAATAAAAACTACAAGTCGCCCCGCAAAAAAAAAGCCCTCATAAAACCGCATCGGAGAAAAAATAAAAACGTTACGGCTCTTCAAATATGGAGACACAAAAACAAATTATTTTGAAAAAAAAGCGTTTTTACTGTGTAAGTAGTAAAACATACAAAAGCTATACAAATTTGGTATCGTTGCAATCGTAACAACCCGCTGAATAAAGTTATTGTGTTATTTATACCACACGGTAAACGGCGTAGATTTAGGATGCAAAAAAGAGTGGCGAAATTTCAGATTTTTTTCTATTCCCCCCCCCAAAAAAAAGTTAATAAAAGTTAATCAATAAATAATATGTACCTAAAAATGGTGCTATTAAAAATATTATACGGCTATGTCGACGCAAAAATAAGAAGGTTATAGCTCTTGGAATGCGACGATTGAAAAACGTAAAAAATAGCTTGGTCATTAAGGTCCAAAATAGGCTGGTCATTAAGGGGTTAAGGGGTTATTTTCCTTAATCAGCGGCGATGAGCCACCGATTGGCAACACTGGAGTGACCTCCCGGTGAGCGTTAGCGTGCACGTGAGCGTGCTCCAAACATCACCCCCGCACCAGGATGTAATAGCACGTCTGTGTGCGCGAAGGGATTAACATTACTCCTGGAAGATGTAGAGAGCAAATAACAAGTAATGGAGCTCTTTACCTACTATGGGCAACACCTCCACTTTTTCTCTTTATTTATTTTCATAAACGAGACCCAACAATGCCTTGTTACGGACCTATTCTTGCAAAGTGGGATTTACAAATCAATTAACCCTTAACAAATAATATTTTGGCTATTTTTAAGTTCTCCTATTGCTTGTATGTATACGTTTTTATCATTTACAATAGTCCAAAAAGTATTTGAATCTCACAGCGTGAAGTTTTAACCTTATACTTATGACTTTTCTGTTCTTTCATTAGAAATAGTGATTGGGATGACGTTTAGTGGCATTGACAAAACAGCAGTAAATCTCAGCAGTAAGAAATCTGCTAATGAGCACGCTCCAGTCACACAGAGCTGATACCATTTAGCAATAGCAGCAGCGGGGTTCTATGAAGTACTGGATTGTAAAGGAAAAATCCAAACTTAAAAGAACAGCTGCACAATGAACAGACATTCCTTTTGTCATCAAAAAGAAACACACTATAATATGACACATGCTTAGAAATAAACCACATTTATAATTAAAGGGGAACAGCTTCCATCATTTTTATAATATCATCCCATGTGTTGACACTGCAGGAATTACACTTGTCTCCGTTCTTCTACATTTTGTGTGAGGTTGTTATACATTTTATATAATTACCATATAAAATCCTGTGCATGTTTCCTTTGTTACCAGGACATTGTAATATATTTTATCTACTGTTCACTATCCCCCTAGCGCTTTAATGGCCAATGGGTGGCTGCTGCTATAAAGCTCAAAACAGATTTGGCTAAAGGTTTCCTTTAAATATTATACACACTTTATTATTACTGATGTAGGATTAATTTGGTTACAATGTCAACACTGTAATTACAGCAATGTCTGTGATGTATTTATTAAAATGTCCAATGGCTTGTGATTTTACAACTGGACCAAAGAGCTTTAAAACAAGGACTAGAACTGATCTATTGTACACATGCTCCCCAACTATATATATATATATATATATATATATATATATATATATATATATAAAAATGTCTTAGGGCTTGTCCACACGTAGCGGAATTGCTGCGTATTTTTCGCACGGAATTGCAGGCGGAAATTGTGTAGCAGAATACAGTAGCTCCAAAGTGGGTGAGATTTAACAAATCTCATCCACACGCTGTGTAAAGTATCTGCCAGGCACAGCTTCTGTGTCTACGCCCATAGGTAATCAGTCTGCACCTGCTTCTATGTCTGTGAGACTGACTCCATCTTCCACCACTCAGGATGGCAGGCTTAGGAGTGGGAGAGCCTATCACAGCCTGGCCAGACGGAGCTAGCTCTCGCCCTCTGTCTATTTATACCTGCCTTTCCTGTTCCTCCTTGCTTGTGATTCTTCTCGTTTGTTTTCCTGGCCCTGCTGCAGCTTCTTGAACTATTTGACCCTGCTTCATATTGACCCTGGCTTACTGACTACTCTCCTGCTCTGCGTTTGGTACTTCGTACACTCCTGGTTTGACTCGGCTTGTTCACTACTCTCCTGCTCTGCGTTTGGTACCTCGTACACTCCTGGTTTTACTCGGCTCGTTCACCACTCTTGTTGCTCACGGTGTTGCCGTGGGCAACTGCCCCATTTCCCTCAGCTTCTGTGTACCCTTGTCTGTTTGTCTGTCGTGCAATTATTGAGCGTAGGGACCGTCGCCCAGTTGTACCCCGTCGCCTAGGGCGGGTCGTTGCAAGTAGGCAGGGACTGAGTGGCGGGTAAATTAGGGCTCACTTGTCTGTTTCCCTACCCCCGTCAATACATAATCACAAGCCCATATACCTAGTCTACCCTGGTCCCTGACACTACTATGGACCCCCTGGAGACCCTGGCTCAGCAAATGCAGGGTCTCTCCCTACAGGTCCAGGCCCTGGCTCAGAGGGTCAACCAGCCTGATGCTACCATGGTAGTGCCCCTCACCTCACCTCTCGAACCCCACCTCAAGTTGCCTGACCGGTTCTCAGGGGACCGGAAGACTTTTCTCTCCTTTCGGGAGAGTTGTAGGCTCTATTTTCGCTTAAAGCCCCACTCCTCAGGTTCTGAGAGCCAGCGGGTGGGTATAATTATGTCCCGGCTCCAGGAAGGGCCCCAAGAATGCTCTCAGACTCATTTATGACGAGACTGACAAGACTGCCTTTGCCGAGAGTCAGCTGGTGACCTTACGCCAGGGTAAGAGACCTGTTGAGGAGTATTGTTCTGACTTTAGGAAGTGGTGCGTAGCTTCTCGTTGGAATGACCCTGCCTTAAGGTGCCAGTTTAGGTTGGGTCTGTCGAACGCCCTGAAAGACCTGCTAGTTAGCTATCCCTCTTCTGACTCCCTAGACCAGGTTATGGCTTTAGCGGTACGACTTGACCGACGTCTCAGGGAACGACAACTTGAACGTTTTTGTGTTTTCTCCTCTGACTCCCCCATGATGCCTCCCGAGGAATCCGTTGCTTCGTTCTTCCACGGAAGACTCGGAGGTACCTATGCAACTCGGGGCCTCCGTGTCCCCCCAACAACGTAGAGAGTTCCGCAGGAAGAATGGTCTCTGCTTCTATTGCGGGGATGACAAGCATCAAGTGAACACCTGTCCTAGGCGTAAGAATAAGCAGCCGGAAAACTTCTGCTCCTAAGTGATCATCGGGGAGGTCACTTGGGCGCACAGGTCACCTTTCAGGTCTCTTTTGGTGGTAGGTCTGCTACCGGCAGTGCCTTCGTGGATTCAGGGTCTTCTGCTAATATCATGTCTGTGGAATTTGCTATGTCTCTAGCTATGCCTTTGATTGATTTGCCTAAACCTGTCCCAATAGTGGGTATCGACTCCACTCCTCTTGCTAATGGTTATTTTACACAGCATAACCCTGTTTTTGAACTCCTTGTTGGCTCCATGCATTTGGAGCAGTGCTCTGTACTGTTGATGCAGGGATTATCGTCCGATCTGGTTTTAGGCCTTCCCTGGTTGCAGTTGCATAATCCCACGTTTGACTGGAATACTGGGGATCTTACCAAATGGGGTAATGAATGCTTGACGTCATGTTTTTCTGTTAATTCTATTTCTCCCCCTGAGGAGGTGAACACGCTACCTGAGTTTGTTCAGGACTTCGCTGATGTTTTCTCTAAGGAGGCCTCCAAAGTGTTACCTCCTCATAGAGAATACGATTGCGCTATCGATTTGGTACCAGGAGCTAAGCTTCCTAAGGGTAGGATATTTAATCTCTCTTGTCCCGAACGTGAAACCATGAGAGAGTATATCCAGGAATGCCTGGCCAAGGGTTACATTCGCCCCTCTACTTTTCCGGTAGGTGCTGGCTTCTTCTTCGTAGGGAAGAAGGATGGTGGTCTTAGGCCATGCATTGACTACCGTAACTTGAATAAGGTCACTGTAAGGAACCAGTATCCCCTTCCTTTGATTCTTGATCTCTTTAATCAGGTTCAGGGGGCCCAATAGTTCTCTAAGTTTGATCTACGGGGGGCGTATATCCTTATCCGCATCAAAGAGGGGGATGAGTGAAAGATCGCGTTTAACACGCCCGAAGGTCATTTCGAATACCTCGTCATGCCCTTTGGGTTGTGTAATGCTCCAGCGGTCTTCCAGAATTTCATAAATTAGATTTTAAGAGATTACCTGGGGGTATTTCTTGTAGTGTACCTTGATGACATACTTGTGTTTTCCAAGGACTGGTCCTCCCACATTGAGCATGTCAGGAAGGTGCTCCAGGTCCTTCGGGAAAACAAACTGTTTGCGAAGACCGAAAAATGTGTGTTTGGGGTGCAGGAGATACCATTTTTGGGTCCAACCTGCCTCCCTGAAGGCGTTACAGTGCTGTTAGGGATCTGTCAGGTACTACGTCTAGGTATACTCCTGGGATTAATCAATCCACACCTGAGGCCAGACCTGTTCGACTGACACCCTCTCCCACCAACCAGGGTGGCAGGCTCAGGAGTGGGAGAGCCTATCGCGGCCTGGTCAGTCGGAGTTAGCTCCGCCCCCTGTCCTTTATTACCTGCTGTGTTCTCCTCCTCAGTGCTTGTAATTCTTTTGGATTCCTGGCCCCACTGCTGCTTGCTCCAGCCTGCTACTGCCGTGCTTCTGCCTTGCTGCTGTTCTGCTTAACCTGCTTTGCTTTGCCTTCGACTTGCTTCCTCCTCCGTGCTCTCTTGGGTATACTCCACCTTATCCTGGTCCTGACTACTCATTCACCGCTCCGTTTCCTCGCGGCGTTCCGTGGGCTACTGCCCCTTCCCTTGCGTGTTCCCTGTTTGTTTTCCCGTGCACTTAGACAGCGTAGGGACCGCCGCCCAGTTGTACCCCGTCGCCTAGGGCGGGTCGTTGCAAGTAGGCAGGGACAGGGCGGTGGGTAGATTAGGGCTCACTTTCCCTTCACCTCCTTCCTGCCATTACATAATTACAAGCCTCTTACCTAGTCTACCATTTCCCCTACGCTGACGCTATCATGGACCCCCTTGAGACCCTGACCCAGCAGATGCAGGGCCTCTCCCTACAGGTCCAGGCCCTGGCCCAGAGGGTCAACCAGGGTGACGCTGTCGTAGTAGTTCCCCTCACCTCACCTCTAGAACCCGACCTCAAGTTACCTGACCGGTTCTCAGGGGACCGTAAGACGTTTCTCTCCTTCCGGGAGAGTTGCAGACTGTATTTCCGCCTTAAACCCCACTCCTCAGGTTCCGAGAACCAGCGGGTGGGTATCATCATATCCCGACTCCAGGAAGGGCCCCAAGAGTGGGCCTTCTCCTTGGCTCCTGACGCCCCTGAACTTTCCTCTGTTGATCGCTTTTTCTCTGCCCTCGGACTCATTTACGACGAGACTGACAGGACTGCTTTAGCCGAGAGTCAGCTGGTGACCTTACGTCAGGGTAGGAGACCGGTTGAGGAGTACTGTTCTGATTTTAGAAAGTGGTGCGTAGCTTCTCGGTGGAACGATCCGGCCCTAAGGTACCAGTTTAGGTTAGGATTATCTGATGCCCTGAAGGATCTGCTGGTTAGCTACCCCTCTTCTGACTCCCTTGACCAGGTTATGGCCCTAGCAGTACGACTTGACCGACGTCTCAGGGAACGTCAGCTTGAACGCTTCAATGTGCTCCCCTCTGACTTTTCTGCGATCCCCCCCGAGGTCCCGTCTCCTCGCCCCTCCACGGAGGACTCGGAGGTACCTATGCAACTCGGGGCCTCCATGTCCCCTCGACAACGTAGGGAGTTTCGCAGAATGAAGGGTCTCTGCTTCTACTGTGGGGACGACAAGCATCTTCTGAACACCTGTCCCAGGCGCAAGAATAAAAAGCCGGAAAACTTCCGCGCCTAAGTGATCATCGGGGAGGTCACTTGGGCGCACAGGTATTTCCCGTTAATGTGAAACGCAATAAAATTTTGCTTCCCTTTCAGGTCTCGTTTGCTGGTCGGTCTGCCACTGGCAGTGCCTTCGTGGATTCTGGCTCATCTGCTAATATCATGTCTGTGGAATTTGCTATGTCTCTAAAAATGCCTTTGATTGATTTACCTTATCCTATCCCTGTAGTAGGTATCGACTCAACTCCCCTTGCTAATGGTTATTTTACTCAGCATACTCCTGTTTTTGAACTCCTGGTTGGCTCCATGCATTTGGAGCAGTGCTCTGTACTGGTGATGCAGGGATTATCGTCTGATCTGGTATTAGGTCTTCCCTGGTTGCAGTTGCATAATCCCACGTTTGATTGGAATACTGGGGATCTCACCAAATGGGGTAATGAATGTCTTATGTCATGTCTTTCTGTTAACTCTATTTCTCCCCGGGAGGAGGTAAACACGCTTCCTGAGTTTGTTCAGGACTTCGCCGACGTGTTTTCTAAGGAGGCCTCCGAGGTGTTGCCCCCCCATAGAGATTACGATTGCGCCATCGATTTGGTGCCTGGTGCCAAGCTTCCTAAGGGTAGGATATTTAATCTTTCATGTCCTGAACGTGAAGCTATGAGGGTGTATATCCAAGAATGCCTGGCCAAGGGTTTCATTCGCCCCTCGACTTCTCCTGTAGGTGCTGGCTTCTTCTTTGTGGGGAAGAAGGATGGTGGTCTTAGGCCGTGCATTGATTATCGTAACCTGAATAAGGTCACCGTAAGGAACCAGTACCCACTTCCTTTGATTCCGGATCTTTTTAATCAGGTTCAGGGAGCCCAATGGTTTTCTAAGTTCGATCTACGGGGGGCATATAACCTTATCCGCATCAAAGAGGGGGATGAGTGGAAAACTGCGTTCAACACACCCGAGGGTCATTTCGAATACCTGGTCATGCCCTTTGGGTTGTGTAATGCCCCTGCTGTCTTCCAGAATTTTATTAATGAAATCCTGAGAGATTACCTGGGTAATTTTCTTGTTGTGTACCTTGATGACATACTGGTGTTTTCCAAGGACTGGTCCTCCCATGTGGAGCATGTCAGGAAGGTGCTCCAGGTCCTTCGGGAGAATAATCTGTTTGCTAAGACTGAAAAATGTGTCTTTGGGGTACAGGAGATACCATTTTTAGGGCAAATCCTCACTCCTCATGAATTCCGCATGGACCCTGCCAAGGTTCAGGCTGTGGCGGAATGGGTCCAACCTGCCTCCCTTAAGGCGTTACAGTGTTTTTTAGGGTTCGCCAACTATTACAGGAGATTTATTGCCAACTTCTCGGTCGTCGCTAAGCCTCTTACGGACCTTACTCGCAAGGGTGCTGATGTCCTCCATTGGCCCCCTGAGGCCGTCCAGGCCTTTGAGACCCTCAAGAAGTGCTTTATCTCGGCCCCCGTGCTGATTCAGCCCAACCAAGAGGAGCCATTTATTGTGGAGGTTGACTCATCCGAGGTGGGAGTGGGGGCCGTCTTGTCCTAGGGTACCAGCTCCCTCACCCATCTCCGCCCCTGTGCTTACTTCTCTAGGAAGTTTTCGCCCACGGAGAGTAACTATGATATTGGCAACCGCGAACTTCTAGCCATTAAATGGGCTTTTGAAGAGTGGCGGCACTTCCTGGAGGGGGCCAGACACCAGGTAACGGTCCTTACGGATCACAAGAATCTGGTTTTCCTAGAATCGGCCCGGAGGCTTAATCCTAGACAAGCTCGGTGGGCACTATTCTTTACCAGATTTAATTTCTTGGTTACCTATAGGGCTGGGTCCAAGAATATTAAGGCTGATGCCCTGTCACGTAGTTTCATGGCCAATCCTCCTTCAGAGAAAAATGCTGCTTGTATTTTACCCCCTGGTATAATCATTTCTGCCACGGATTCTGATTTAGCTTCTGATATCGCGGCTGATCAGGGTGCAGCTCCCGGGAACGTCCCTGGGGACAAACTGTTTGTTCCCCTGCAATACCGGCTAAGGGTACTCAGGGAAAACCATGACTCCGCTCTATCTGGTCATCCTGGCATCTTGGGCACCAAACACCTCATTACCAGAAACTATTGGTGGCCTGGGTTGCCTAAAGACGTTAGGGCTTACGTCGCCGCTTGTGAGGTTTGCGCTAGGTCCAAAACCCCTAGGTCCCGACCTGCAGGCCTACTACGTTCCTTGCCCATTCCCCAGAGACCTTGGACCCATATCTCCATGGATTTTATCACCGATTTGCCTCCATCTCAGGGCAAGTCGGTGGTGTGGGTGGTAGTAGACCGCTTCAGCAAGATGTGCCACTTTGTGCCCATTAAGAAGCTACCTAACGCCAAGACGTTAGCTTCTTTGTTTGTGAAACACATCCTGCGTCTCCATGGGGCCCCAGTCAATATCGTTTCTGACAGAGGGGTACAATTTGTTTCCTTATTTTGGAGAGCCTTTTGTAAAAAGTTGGAGATTGATCTGTCCTTCTCCTCCGCCTTCCATCCCGAAACTAATGGCCAAACGGAGAGGACTAACCAGTCCCTGGAACAATATTTAAGGTGTTTCATCTCTGACTGTCAATTCGATTGGGTCTCATTCCTTCCCCTTGCTGAATTTTCCCTGAATAACCGGGTCAGTAACTCGTCAGGGGTCTCCCCGTTTTTCTGTAATTTCGGGTTTAACCCAAGGTTCTCCTCCGTTTCCCCTGGTTGTTCCAATAATCCTGAGGTAGAGGATGTTCATCGGGAACTGTGCACTGTCTGGGCCCAGGTTCAGAAGAACCTAGAGGCGTCCCAGAGCGCACAAAAGATTCAGGCGGATAGTAGACGTTCTGCTAACCCCCGGTTTGTCGTCGGGGATTTGGTCTGGTTGTCGTCCAGGAACTTGCGCCTTAAGGTCCCGTCCAGGAAGTTTGCTCCCCGATTTATTGGGCCTTATAAGATCATTGAAGTCCTCAACCCTGTATCCTTCCGTCTGGAGCTGCCCCCATCCTTTCGCATACATGACGTCTTCCATGCCTCCCTCCTTAAACGCTGCTCCCCGTCCTGGTCCCCCTCGAGGAAACCTCCTGTTCCCGTTCTCACCCCTGAGGGGGTGGAATTCGAGGTGGCCAAGATTATGGACAGTAGGATGGTCCAGGGCTCCCTCCAGTACCTGGTCCATTGGAGAGGGTACGGGCCGGAGGAGAGGACTTGGGTACCTGCTCGTGATGTTCACGCTGGTGTATTGATCAGGAGGTTCCACCTTCTCTTCCCTACTAAACCGGGTCCTCTTAGTAAGGGTCCGGTGCCCCTCATAAAAGGGGGAGTACTGTTAGGGATCTGCCAGGTACTACGTCTAGGTATACTCCTGGGATTAATCAATCCACTCCTGAGGCCAGACCTGTTCGACTGACACCCTCTCCCACCAACCAGGGTGGCAGGCTCAGGAGTGGGAGAGCCTATCGCGGCCTGGTCAGTCGGAGTTAGCTCCGCCCCCTGTCCTTTATTACCTGCTGTGTTCTCCTCCTCAGTGCTTGTAATTCTTTTGGATTCCTGGCCCCCACTGCTGCTTGCTCCAGCCTGCTTCTGCCGTGCTTCTGCCTTGCTGCTGTTCTGCTTAACCTGCTTTGCTTTGCCTTCGACTTGCTTCCTCCTCTGTGCTCTCTTGGGTATACTCCACCTTATCCTGGTCCTGACTACTCATTCACCGCTCCGTTTCCTCGCGGCGTTCCGTGGGCTACTGCCCCTTCCCTTGCGTGTTCCCTGTTTGTTTTCCCGTGCACTTAGACAACGTAGGGACCGCCGCCCAGTTGTACCCCGTCGCCTAGGGCGGGTCGTTGCAAGTAGGCAGGGACAGGGCGGTGGGTAGATTAGGGCTCACTTTCCCTTCACCTCCTTCCTGCCATTACAAGTGCTTCCTGGCGTTCGCTAATTATTACAGGAGATTTATTGCTAACTTCTCGGTCATCGCTTAGCCTCTTACGGACCTCACTCACAAAGGTGCTGATCTCCTCCACTGGCCTCCTGAGGCTGTCCAGGCTTTTGAGGTCCTTAAGAAGTGCTCTATCTCGGCCCCGGTGCTGGTTCAGCCCAACCAAATGGAGCCATTTATCGTGGAGGTTGACGCGTCCGAGGTGGGAGTGGGGCTGTCTTGTCCCAGGGTACCAGGTCCCTCACCCATCTCCGCCCCTGTGCCTACTTCTCCAGGAAGTTTTCGTCCACTGAGAGTAACTATGATATTGGCAACCGCGAACTCTTAGCCATTAAATGGGCATTTGAAGAGTGGCGCCTCTTCCTGGAGGGGGCTAGGCACCAGGTAACGGTCCTTAGCGACCACAAGAATCTGGTTTTCCTAGAATCTGCCCGGAGGCTAAACCCGAGACAAGCTCGATGGGCGTTATTTTTTACCAGATTCAACTTTTTGGTTACCTATAGGGCTGGGTCTAAAAATATTAAGGCTGATGCACTGTCGCGTAGCTTCATGGCCAGCCCTCCTTCGGAGGAAGATCCTGCTTGTATTTTGCCTCCAGGTATAATCATTTCCTCTATTGATTCTGATTTAGTCTCTGAAATTGCGGCTGATCAAGGTTCAGCTCCCGGGAACCTTCCTGAGAACAAGCTGTTTTTTCCCCTGCAATTCCGGCTAAGGGTACTTAGGGAAAATCATGACTCCGCACTATCTGGTCATCCAGGCATCCTGGGTACCAAGCACCTCATTGCCAGAAATTATTGGTAGCCTGGGTTGCCTAAGGACGTTAAGGCCTAAGTCGCCGCTTGTGAGGTTTGTGCTAGGTCCAAGACTCCCAGGTCCCGACCAGCGGGCTTACTACGTTCTTTGCCCATTCCCCAGAGACCTTGGACCCATATCTCCATGGATTTTATCACCGATTTGCCTCCATCTCAAGGCAAGTCGGTGGTGTGGGTTGTAGTAGACAGCTTGGTCTGTTTCCCTACCCCCGTCATGACACGCTGGGTAAAAATTCCGACCAGAAATTGACCTGCTGTGCGTATTTTTCTTACCGCCGCATGTCACCATCTACCAGCATTAAAAAAAATGCCGCAAAATACGCACCATTTTCTACAGTAAAAATGCAAGAAATGGTGCATTTTTTCTGCAGCGGAATGTCTGCTACTTCCATCGGAATTGCTGCAGAAATTTTCTGCAGCAATTCCATTACGTGTGGACATGCCGTTCAGACGTGGCAGAATTTTTCCGCTGCAAATGTTGGTGCAGATTTGGGGCAATTACGCAACAAATCTGCACCAACATTTGCATATTTGACAGGTAATTCAAACGTTGCAGAAAACACAGCGGATTTGCCACAGATTTCAGTTTTTGCATTGCAAAGGCTGAAATACACAGTGAAATTCCGCTTCTTCTCCGCAACAGACAGTGCATGCTGCGGACTGAAAATTCCGCACCGCAGCATATGGTCTGCGCGGAGTTTTCCGCAACGTCTGCACGAAGATAACTAAAAAGGTGTGGAAACCAATGGACAAACTACAAAAGATTTCCACTGCGGACTGTCAGAGTCTTATACGAGGATCGTATATTGCATCCTTCCCCTCCCCTCTATATGCGTAGTCTAGCTGTCTGTGAGGTATTGATGTCAGGTCTGCATTCAGACTCAGCCAATAAATTGTGAACTGGAACACGTCCTTGATATCTAACAGTTAAATTTCACTAGATATAACTGCTAATCCTACGCGTTTCACCCTATCAGGCTCGTCAGGGAGAGACATCTGGAGTTACTGATGTCTAAATTCCTAGTGTTTGGCAGCAAGCGCCTCGCTTTCACATGCTTTATGTGTCAGTTGGACCCTCTCCGTCTGAAGTCTCGGCCGTGAAGCTTCCAATCAGCGGAGAGCCATATTTACAGTCAAGTTCTGTCGATTCACCAGTTTTCCCTATTAGTGCACACAAGATATTTGTCTTAGCATCGTCAAAATCAAAAGGGATCTCTTTGCTTTATTCTGAAATTTCCCGATCTCAGTCGCTAGTTAAGCCTGGGTATTTGTTGCATTGGGAGCTAGATTTAAAGCTGGAAATCCCACTAAGTGAATGTTACTCTTCTATACCTTGGGCCTCCAGGATTTCAAATTGCTAAATTTAATGTTCATTATTCTCCGTCATGTTGGAGGGGTTGCGGAATGATAGGTAGTTATATGCTTGTATGGTGGACTTGCCCTCTAGTATCCAAGATTTGGATATTAACCTTTACATTTATTTCTTCTATTGTACATTTCAGGATCTCTCCATCCCCAGCTCTGGCACTATGTTTTATTAGCCTTGTTGAAATCCCTATAGAGTTTCGGTGGATTGCTGGCCATGTAATCTTGGCTGCCAGATTATTGATAGCTAGGTCTTGGAAGTCTTCAGATCCGATCACAATAACGGAACTAAGTAACCTAGTACACTTTGACTATGTTATGGAGAAGATGGTAGCAATACGGTTAAATACTTTCAACACCTTTCGTATACAATGGGCCCTATGGTCAGAATATAGGGTGTCCAGGACTCCTTCCCCCACTTTCCCCTCGTAACATGGGCATTGGTAGTTCGGGGGGCAACGTATGTGCAGCATCCCAGAAGATACCCTTCTGGTTCCCTGTTATTTGTATGTCATGCATTGTATGTGTTTTACATGTCTTTATTATTTTTCACACAGTGTGCTGTTCACCAGCTGAAGAGAAGGATGAAGGTATCAGTGGGGAGCCACTAGAGGGTGCATTGTACATCTAGCATTGTTTGAAAAGGGGGTGGAGCCTGGCTACAGCCCTAGAGCCTCACTCTGACTCTGTCTCACAGTCTACACAGAGGAGTCGGGTCGTGTCTGTGAGGAGACAGACATGTCTGCTAGCTGCTCTGACACAGCAGATTAATACAATCCTTTCAACTGGCAACAGGTCTCAGCACCTGCAGCCCAATGCAAGAGGAGGAACAGTAAGGAGATTGTAACCAGCATATCATCTCTATCATCACCACAGCAAGTATTATTTAGCTGAAAAGCTGTCTGTCTGTTTCTGAGGAGAAGTCTATATAATATTGGGCATCAGAACTCCTGCTGGTGCTGTTACCGGTTCTGCCGCACGCCACAATTAATATAAGAAGTGTCTATCAAGTCACTCAACTACAACCCTCATCACTGAGAAAAGTGAGTTCATTTATTACACACGCTGCTGGAAAAGTGAATGATTTCTAGATATAGCTGGACAATTGAAACCCTCATTGGTCACCCACTGGTCCCTTCTTCCCCTCAACTGCTGAAGTGGACAGAAGATAACGTGCCTCCATTTTGGAAGACTGTATAAAGTTCTTCAGTAAACGTGAGTTATTCAAATCCCCTGTGTCGTCTGGTCCCTGCACTGCATAACATCAAGGGCACCCCACATACCACCTTGCCAGGCGCACACATACTACTACCACCATCACGGGAGTTGCTACGGGGGAAAAGACTATCACCACCATCATCCATAGTGCAGCCCCCCCCTGTCACTGTGCCAGCCCGAGAAGGAGCGAGGGAGGAGAGGTAGAGATTCCTACAGATACCTCAGGCCATACACCGTGCACTTCACTACTGCTCCCATCCTCCTGGGAAGCTCTTCCTCGTGGTTGCTGCATATAAACTTTGGCGTCACGAACAGCATACGTTTAAATCTCATGTGGGCCCCAAACCAGAGAGACTTTGTCCCAAAGCCCTGGTCCCCACCGTACAAAGCTGCAACCGCAGCTGCAAGAGACTATTTCAGCCCCAAAAGGGGTTAAAATCACTGTTTCCCGGCAGTTCCAGCCCAAAAGGGGTTAATCCGCCATTTTACCTCACAAACTGCTGCGTCACAGTTCCATTTACCCGCTCCAGACAGGTTAACCTGCGGCGCCAGTCTAGCGCCACCATCTGGATGATTATAGGAACTCACAATATCCAGCACAGGCAAGAGGGAACGGCCGAAAACTGCTAGGCGCCGCCATCTTGGATGAGTGAAGCCTCTGCACGGCACCTCCACCGCGGATCCCCTGCAACCAGCAACTCTCCCAAAAACATCACAGGAGAGCAACGGAACAGCCCGGTAACAAAGTACAGCCCAGAGGGAAGCAACAGCATACCATCGGTGAGTCCCGATTCAATTGGCCATCAAGTTAACCCCTGCTGTACCACCACCGGTGCCCAATAAAAAGCCCGGGAGCATCCTGGACATCACTCCGGACCCAATAAAAAGTCCGGGAGCACCTTTAACAAGACCCCCGACTCAGTTAAAAGTCCGGGAGCACCAATAATAGACATTGGAAAAATTTAAAGGGACAGTAACAATGTCGGACTCAAGTGACACGGAAGAGCCCGGTCTCAGCACGGTCACTACACTGGCCATGACAGAAAGAACAACACCTGCTGCAGCACCCTGCATCATGCCGCTGTCCATGCCCTACTATGCAGGGGCCCCATGGCTGCCCCACTAAAAAGGTGAACGACACACCTTAAAAGACTTTAGAAAAAAGATGCTTGCCATGTTCCGCCTCTACCCCATTCCAGAAGAACAGAAGGTAGAGATCTTAATGGGACAACTACAAGATGTGGCCCTAAAAGAAGTGGAGTCCTGGCCACGTATCCAAAAGAAGGCTGTGGATCAGATCCTGGTCCAGCTACATACCACCTTTGAGCCCAAATCCATCTCTGAGCTCAGGATGAGGTTCATGGACAGAGTTCAGCAACCAGGTGAGACACTCCGAAATTTTGCTCTTTCCTTACAGGAGACCATGAGGGCCATGATACAAGCCGACCCCCATGAGGCTGAAAAAGCAGACAGAATCCTGAGGGAGCAGTTCATTGAAGGAGTCGCCTCAGATTCCATGAGTCATCAACTACAAATGATGTCCGTCCAGAACCCTGACAGCACCTTCCATGAGTTTAAAGAACTGGCCATAGAGGTACTAGAAAGAAGGCCCAGAAGAAGAACAGTCAGGGCTACCACCCCTCTTAAAGAGGCAGAAGAGGAACCTGCCCCAGTAGCACCACATCCAACACCTTGCAAGCCCATCACCTTCCAGGCTACACAGGCTCAAATCACAGCTGGAGGAGATCAGTACCAAGATCAACTGAAACTCATTGCCAAAAGCCTGGAGCAAGTCTGCCAACGACTGGAGAATCTAGAAGCCAGCTCTCCAGTAAAATGTGAGCTGCCAACATCTAGAGACAGTTATCCAAATAGTCCTAGCAAGGGCTACCGCAATAGTCCCAACAAAACGTCGACAGATCGCTTTGATGAACATGGGAGACCTGCCTGCAGACACTGCCATAAGATAGGTCACCAAGAACATCAATGCTGGGCGTTAAACGGACGTCTCCCGAGGCAGAGGACCATTCCTCGGGAGGAGAAATAATAGGTCCCAAAGATCCAAAATGGCTGCCACGGTTTGTCGGACCTCGTCCAGAAGTTACCATCCGCATCAATGGAGTACCATTTGCTGCCCTCCTGGATACGGGATCCCAAGTGACAACCATCCAGCAGGCCGCATTGAACAACACTGGAGTAGCGAGATCCTGATGCAACCTCCAGAAGCCTGGTTAGACGTCATCGCTACCAACGGCCAGTCCCTACCTCTGCACGGGTACTGGGAGCCTACTGTCCAAGTGGGAGGAGTGCACTTACCTCAGCAAGGAGTCCTCGTGATCAAAGTTAAAGATCAAGGACAACCCACAGTAATTCTGGGAATGAACATCCTAAAGCACTGCTATGGAGAAATGCTAGAGGCCCTACGACAATCCGTCCCCACGGCTTCCCAGGCTGCCCAGAAGGTAATACACAAGACCATCCGTGTACTGGCTGCCCAACAGCGATTCACCAACGCCAGAGGAGAGATCTGCAGAGCTCGCATCAAGGACCACCATCCAGTAACCCTAAAACCTGGCACAGAAACACTGCTATGGTGTCGGGCCCGTTCAGGCCTACAAGGACTTGACTACCAAGCCCTAGTGGAACCAATACCACTAGATGAACATCCAATGGTTATGGCTGCCCGAAGTTTAGTGACTGTGGTCGAAGGGAAAGTACCCATCCGTCTTCTCAACTTAGGAGACCATTCAGTAACCCTGAGGAAGTACTACCCTGTAGCACAGCTGTCCCAACTCAGTGTGCAAGACCTGGTGGACATTCCAACTGTCACCGCTAAACAGGCTGCACAGCAACTAAAGACGTCAGAAGAAGCACCAGTAACACCCTGGTGGGGAGAAATCCATGTGGGAACTGCAACAACACCTGCCTACCAGATCCAAGGAGTACTTGAAGTGGCTCAGGATAGCCATGAAGCCTTCAGTAAGCATCCTCTGGACAATGGGAGAGCAAAAGACATTGAGCACACTATTCCCACTGGTACTCATCCTCCCATTAAGGAAAGACACAGGCCTATACCACCTGCCCTATACCAAGACGTGAAACAAATGATCCACGACATGAAAGAGGCCAAAGTCATCCAAGAAAGTCACAGCCCCTGGGCTGCACCACTAGTTCTTGTCAGGAAGAAAGATGGCAACCTTCGCTTCTGTGTGGATTACAGAAAAATTAATAACATTACCCACAAGGATGCCTATCCTCTTCCAAGGATTGAATAATCTCTGACAGCCCTGGGATCAGCTGCCTACTTCTCTACACTGGATCTCACAAGTGGTTACTGGCAAGTACCAATGTCTCCAGCTGATAGGGAGAAGACAGCCTTCACCACCTCAATGGGCTTATTCGAGTTCAATTGCATGCCCTTCGGACTGTGCAATGCTCCTGGAACATTCCAAAGGCTGATGGAAAGATGCCTAGGTCACAGGAACTTTGAGACTGTGCTCCTATACCTGGATGACGTCATAGTCTACTCCAAGTCCTATGAAGATCATCTCAAGCATCTAGCTGAAGTGTTCCAGGTCCTAACCAAAAATGGCTTAAAAATCAAACCCTCCAAGTGTCACCTCCTCCAACCTCAAGTCCAGTACTTGGGACATATAGTGAGCGCAGAAGGCATAAAGCCAGATCCTGAGAAGATAGCTGCTGTCCACAGTTGGCCTACACCTACCACTGTGAAGGAAGTAAGAAGCTTTCTCGGATTTGCCGGGTACTACCGGAGATTCATTCCTCATTTTGCCCGCATCGCTGAACCGCTACAAGAACTCTTGAGGGGGCACCCTAAAGAACACTTGAAGAGGAGAATTCCCATTAACTGGAAAGAAGAACAAGAAATTGCTTTCCAGTTACTAAAAAGATTATTGACTGAACCACCCATTCTGGGCTACCCAGATTACAGCCTGCCCTTCCATCTTTACACAGATGCAAGCAACCAAGGACTTGGTGCAGTGCTGGCCCAACAACAAGGAGACAAAGAAAGAGTGATCGCCTATGCAAGTAGAGCACTCAAAGGAGCTGAAAGAAACGATCAGAACTATAGTTCCTTCAAGCTGGAGTTCCTTGCATTGGTCTGGGCCGTCACAGAGAAGTTTAAGGACTACCTTGCCGCTTCTTCCTTCACTGTCTTCACAGATAACAACCCGCTAGCACACCTGAACACCGCAAGGCTGGGAGCCTTAGAACAGAGATGGGCTTCACGATTAGCAAATTACAACTTCGTGATCAAATACAGAACAGGCAAGTCCAACATCAATGCGGATGCCTTGTCCCGCCTGCCTACAGGAGAAGACCCGGAGAATCCTGATGATGACAACTACAAAGAGGAAGTAGAGATGCCTGCATTCTACAACCGCTTTGCAGATCCTGATGCTATCAACAACAAAACCCAGGTACATTGTTCTTCCCTACAGGCCAAGAAGCAGTCACCAGAACAAGAACAATGGGCCCTGTTGCAAGCTGAGAGCAGAGTGATTGGAGATATCCTAGACTACCTGGATACCAAAAAAATACCCATTAGAATCCGCCGAGGCAACACAGACCCAGAACTACTTCGCCTTTGGAGACAAAGGAAACGTCTCTTTGAAGAGAATGGTCTGCTGCTGAGGAGAGTGCTGGATCCCATCACCAGTAATCGGCTGCACCAAATTGTCATCCCAAGGAGAGATGCCAAAGTTGTCCTTGAGGCATACCACAACAAGTCTGGACACTTTGGAGTTCAAAAGACAGAAGCTACAATTCGCAGAAGATTCTATTGGATCGGAATTAGAGGTGATGTCGAGAAATGGTGTCAAGAATGTACTGCTTGTGCCTTAGCAAGAGGAGAGAAGCCAAACCAAAAGGCCCCTCTGCATCCTATCGTGAGTCATCAACCGCTGGAGATCGTGGCCATCGACCATGTGAAAATGGAGCCAAGTAGAACAGGATACACCTATGCCATGACCATCATCGACCATTACACCAAATTCACAGTCGCAGTACCAGTAAAGGACTTGACAGCAAAGACCACCGCTGCAGTCTTCCTAAAAACTTTCCTTCTACCCTATGGCTGTCCTGAGAAGATCTTGACAGATAGAGGTTCTGCATTTGAATCCCAACTATTTCAGGAACTTTGTCAGCTGTACAACTGTAAGAAACTAAGAACAACCGCTTACCATCCCCAAGGAAATGGGTTGTGTGAGAAGATGAACCAGATTCTGATTGAGATGCTCAGAACTTTACCGCCTCATCAGAGAGCTGTCTGGCCAAATCATTTGCCTGAGTTGGTGTACATCTACAACAACACTATGCAAGCCTCCACAGGTTACACCCCATACTTCCTATTGTTCGGAAGACAAGGAAAGCTGCCTTCAGACATTTCATTGAATGTGTCCGTTCCAGATGACTTGAACCCTCTACCAACCACAGAGTGGGTGAGTGAACACCAAAGACGCATGGCTGATGCAAATGAAATTGTTGAAGCTAGGATGGAAGAAGCGAGAAAGAAGCAACAACATGATTATGACCAACATGCTAATGCTAAACCCTTTCAAGTTGGAGACCTTGTCTGGTTGAAAAACTTTCAAAGAACCAGCAAATTGGACACTAAGTGGGAAAGAATCCCTTATACCATCAAGGCTGTCCCATACCAAGGAACAGATATCTATGAGATCCAAAGAGATGGTAAACAACTGCAAATTGTCCACCGTAACAGGCTTAAACTGTGCCTACAAGATCAACAGTTGCCTACCATTGAACAGGAAATATCAATTGAAGAACCAGTTGCAATTGATCTACCAGAAGTAACTGAAGCTATTGAAGCAACAACTACTGAGTCCTCAACTCAAGAGCAACACTTGGACATAAGGAACCCACTGAGTTGGTGGTTTACCCCAATTTTGTCATTCCTTGCACCTGATCCTACACCTACAGTGTCTACAACTCACACAGAGGACAGATCACATCATGTACCTGCTGTTGTTGTACCTGAACCTGTCAGGAGATCAGAGAGAACCACTAAAGGAGTGAAACCAGTTCGCTATAGGGATTGAATATAATTGCAAGTAGGGAACAAGGGCAAGAAGCCACGGCGCCACTTGGTGTGGATCAAAGAAGGTGTAGGTGAGAAATAAAAATAATAAATGCTCACCGTGAGGTTAGGGGAGTTGAATGGAGAGATCCACGTATTAGCTGCTGCCAGATCCGATGCCGGTTGCCGAGGTAACCGCTTGATTGTGATGAGTGCAGAATGAAATAAAATTAGGATCTAAGTTGGTGCTGCTGCGTGGTGTAGAAAGGATGAAGATCCAAGAGCCAGATAAACGTAAAATGATTTATTGCTATGCAATGCCTGATGAAAACGCCAGTTCGGCGTTGAAACGCGTTGCATAGCAATAAATCATTTTACGTTTATCTGGCTCTTGGATCTTCATCCTTTCTACACCACGCAGCAGCGCCAACTTAGATCCTAATTTTATTTCATTCTGCACTCATCACAAGTAGGGAACAAGAAAGACTCTTATGTTCTAGAGCCCCTTCTTCATTTCTTCATTTATTCCTATCCAAGTTAGGCCGAAGCCTACCAACCCTTGTTACGTTCAAGAGGGAATATCCCCATAGACTCTGACGTACCAGAGCCCCTCATATCCTAAGTGCCATAAACTGTTGGACACTGCCGCTCATCTTGACTTGAGACTTCTGCCCCTCATCTTCCAACTGTTACAGAAGAAATCTTCGCCCCTATTCCCCCTTCGAGAGTCAAGAATACAGGAATACAATGTTATTAAGATGTTTGCATTTCATGTTAACCCTTTTTACATCTTTTAGGCTGTTCATATCCAAGAAAACGACGAGGACGTCTTGTCTTAAGTCCGGGAGTATGCAGCATCCCAGAAGATACCCTTCTGGTTCCCTGTTATTTGCATGTCATGCATTGTATGTGTTTTACATGTCTTTATTATTTTTCACACAGTGTGCTGTTCACCAGCTGAAGAGAAGGATGAAGGTATCAGTGGGGAGCCACTAGAGGGTGCATTGTACATCTAGCATTGTTTGAAAAGGGGGTGTAGCCTGGCTACAGCCCTAGAGCCTCACTCTGACTCTGTCTCACAGTCTACACAGAGGAGTCGGGTCGTGTCTGTGAGGAGATAGACATGTCTGCTAGCTGCTCTGACACAGCAGATTAATACAATCCTTTCAACTGGCAACAGGTCTCAGCACCTGCAGCCCAATGCAAGAGGAGGAACAGTAAGGAGATTGTAACCAGCATATCATCTCTATCATCACCACAGCAAGTATTATTTAGCTGAAAAGCTGTCTGTCTGTTTCTGAGGAGAAGTCTATATAATATTGGGCCTCAGAACTCCTGCTGGCGCTGTTACCGGTTCTGCCGCACGCCACAATTAATATAAGAAGTGTCTATCAAGTCACTCAACTACAACCCTCATCACTGAGAAAAGTGAGTTCATTTATTACACACGCTGCTGGAAAAGTGAATGATTTCTAGATATAGCTGGACAATTGAAACCCTCATTGGTCACCCACTGGTCCCTTCTTCCCCTCAACTGCTGAAGTGGACAGAAGATAACGTGCCTCCATTTTGGAAGACTGTATAAAGTTCTTCAGTAAACGTGAGTTATTCAAATCCCCTGTGTCGTCTGGTCCCTGCACTGCATAACATCAAGGGCACCCCACATACCACCTTGCCAGGCGCACACATACTACTACCACCATCACGGGAGTTGCTACGGGGGAAAAGACTATCACCACCATCATCCATAGTGCAGCCCCCCCTGTCACTGTGCCAGCCCGAGAAGGAGCGAGGGAGGAGAGGTAGAGATTCCTACAGATACCTCAGGCCATACACCGTGCACTTCACTACTGCTCCCATCCTCCTGGGAAGCTCTTCCTCGTGGTTGCTGCATATGGCTATAGGTTCATCTTCCATTTTCTAAACCTTTCTGTATAAACCAAATGTGGGATGGAAATGCGGTAGGGGGAAAACTTCTGTATCAGACTTCCATGTTTTTTTTTCTCTTTTGAAAGAAGGTAACACGGCGGCTTTTCTTTCTCTTTGTTTAAATTACTACTTATAGTCGAAGAAGCTGAGACTTGTTTATTTGTTATTTCTAATGTATTTGTACTATAAAAATTATGATTTTACACTAATCTGCTGACAACGGATGAAATTGTTTTTGTTTTTCCTTTCTTCTGATGGATTATATAGTGCAAATGTCTAATTTTTCATCTTCTTTGTTCTTTTTTTTTGCTTTTTAACTGTTATGTTGTTATGTTGAAAACGTAATAAAAATGTAAATTTAAAAAACAAAATACCGCCTGCTGTGGCATGAGTTTTCAAACGAATAAAGTGCTTCAAAACACAAAATTTATAAGCCCTTAATACAAACTTGGAGACGAACAACAAAACGACCATTGAACGGAGTACAATCCGTATAACAGATACACAGTGCTTCAGAGACAACATGCAAATTGTATACATCTTTGTTTCGTGTTTATGTACAACTTTTTTTTTTTATAAACATTGTGTATAAACAAAATTCTCTCCTTATTTTTTATTTTTTTTATACAAATTAGGGTCCATACAACCAATAGGGAGGGAGGGTGGGACAAGTAACAGCCAGAAGAGGAAGATGTCTGCCAGCCCTTGGCTTATAAAGCCCAGAAGTGGAGGGCGGCAATACAGCCCACAAGACTGCCCCCAGAAACGCCCAGTGGGGCGGGTGCCCGCTGTCTCTGTAGGGCCTAGGCCCCTCACTGCCTACCTCAGAAAGACCTGCCCCTAGCCAGCAACATCCCTCTTTTACCCCTTCCGTGCCACACAGTCATGAGCCCAACGGCTAATACGCCTGAGGGCCTCCAATAAAGCATGTGGGAGCGAGGCGCTCGCTGCCACTGCCAAACACTAGGAATTTAGACATCAGTAACTCCAGACGTCTCCCTGACGAGCCTGATAGGGTGAAACGCATAGGAGTAGGAGTTATATCTAGTGAAATTTAACTGTTAGATATCAGGAACGTGTTCCAGTTCACAATTTATTGGCTGAGTCTGAATGCAGACCTGACATCAATACCTCACAGACAGCTAGACTATGCATATAGAGGGGAGGGGAAGGATGCAATATACGATCCTCGTATAAGACTCTGACTATACTCTGAACAAAAATTTTAACAAAGGAACCAATACCCTATACCTAATTGATACTTATATGTTATGTATGTCAGTATATGTCTTTATAAGTAAATGGGTGATGTTCCACATTTTAACAGCTTAATAAAAGCTACGTTTTATATTTACTCCTTCTGTACCTTTATAATATAATCTTAGTTGTTTGAAGCCGATCGGCATTGCTGCGATGTGATCTCAGGGTTGCTGATCATTGCTATGGCAACCAGGGGCCTAACAATGGCCTCCTGGTCTGCCACGTATAGAAGGCAGGTCCTAATAGGCTTGCTGTCATTGAATAAATGACAGCTCTAATGCATTGCACTACATGGGTAAGGCAATGTATTAGAGTAAAGATCAGAAGTGCAGGCCTTCAAGTTCCCTACTGGGACAAAACAAAAAGTCAATAATAATTTTGAAATAAAAGTGTAAAAATAAAAGTTTCAAAGTTAAATAAAACAAACACTGCCTTTTTTCCTATAATAAGTCTTTTAATATAGGAAAAAAATGAAAACTTTAAAAAAAGGAGACATATTTGGTATCACTTCGTCCATAACGACCCAAACTGTCAAACTATAATCTTATTTTTCCCGCACGTAGAACACTGCAAAAAAAATTAAATAAAATACTATGCCAGAATCGCTATTTTTTGGTCACCACCCCTCACAAAACATAGAATGAAAAATGATCAAAAAGTCGCATGTACCCAAAAACAGTACCAATAAAAACTGCAACCCGTCCCGCAAAAAAAACAAGCCCCTACACTGCTTTTTTGATGAAAAATAAAAAAGTTATAGCTCTCGTGACACTACAAAAAATTATTTTAAAAAAGTGATTTTTACGCTGCAAACGATAAAAATAACAATATACATATGGTATCGCCGTAATCGTATAGACCTGCAGAATAAAGTAAAATGTCATTTATAGACCACGGTGAACGCTGTAAAAAAAAGAATAACAAAACATTGACAGAATTGCTGGTCAACTTGCTTGCCAAAAAATAGAATCAAAAGTGATCAAAATAGCGCATGTACCCAAAAATAGTACCAATGAAAACAGCTCCGACAGAGAAAAAATTAATCTGGAGAAATTGCTATTCAAATTTTGTAAAAACATTTCCACGCTTTATCAGAAAAAATTTAGTTTTCAATTTCACTGCATAATTACACTAAATTCTGCAAAAAAACTGTGGGGTTAAAATGCTCACTATACCCCTCAATAAATTCCTTCAGGGGTGTAGTTTCCAAAATGAGGTCACTTTTGGTGGGTTTCCACTGATTTTGTCCCGCAAAATGGCACCACAAACCATTCCAGCAAAATTTGAGCTCCAAAAGCCAAATAACGCTCCTTCCCTTCTAAGCCCTGCCGTGGATTTGAACAGCAGTTTATTTACATATGGGGTGTTGCCGTGCTCAGGAGAAATTTTGGGGTGCTTTTTTTCCTTTAGCCCTTGTGAAAATGAAAAAAATCTAAGCTAAAACTACTATTTGATTTTAATTTTAACGGCCTACAGCCAATTAATTCTGCAAAAAAATCTGTGAGGTCAAAATGCTCACTATATCCCTAGAAAAATTCCATAAGTGGTGTCATTTCCAAAATGGGGTCAATTTTGGGGAGTTTCCACTTTTTTTGTCCCTCGGAGCTTTGCAAACATGACACGGCACCAAAAACCATTCCAGCAAAATTTGAGCTCCAAAAGGCGCTCCTTGTATTCTGAGGGCTTACGTGTATTCAAACATAAGTTTATGACCACATATAGGGAATTTCCATAATCTGGAGAAATTGCTTTACAAATGTTGGTGTGTTTTTTCTCTGTTATTCCTTTTAAAAATGAAAACATTGTATGTTTTATTGGAAAAAATTTAGATTTACATTTTTATGGCTTAATTAAATGAAATTTCGCAAAAAAAAATTGTGGGATCAAAATGATCACTATACCCCCAGATTAATTCCTTTGGTGCGCAGTTTCCAAAATGGTGTCATTTTGTGGGTTTTTCCTATGTATTGGCACCACAAGACCCTTTCAAGCCTGACATTGTGCCTAAAATATTTTCTAATAGAAAGAAGGCCTGAAAATCCACTAGGTGCTCCTTTGCTTCTGAGGCCTGTGCTTCAGTCCATTAGCACACTAGGGCCAAATTTGGGATATTTCTAAAATCTGCAGAATCTGGGCAATAAATATTGAGTTGCGTTTCTCTGGTAAATCCTTCTGTGTTACAGAAAAAAATGTATTACAAATGAATTTCGGAAAAAAAAAAAAAATTTGTAAATTTCACCTCCACATTGCTTTAATTCTTGTGAAACGCCTTGAGGCTATATTCACACGCTGAATCAAAAACGTCTGAAAATACGGAGCTGTTTTCAAGGGAAAACAGCTCCTGATTTTCAGACGTTTTATAAGCCACTCGCTATTTTCATGGCGCCTTTCGCTGGCCTTTTTTACGGCCATTTTTGGAGCTGTTTTCTATAGAGTCAATGACCTGCACTTCTTTTTCGCTGCCGTTTTTTTACGTGGCCGTTTTTCAAAACAGCCGCGTAAAAAAACTGCCCATCGGAACAGAACTCAGTTTTTCCCATTGAAATCAATGGGCAGATGTTTGGAGGCGTTCAAAAAACGGGTGAAAATAGGCCGTGTGAACATACCCTAAGGGTTAAGACACTTTCTGAATGCTGTTTTAAATACTTTGAGGGGTGCAGTTTTTAAAATTAGGTGATTTATGGGGACTTTGTAATATATAAGGCCCTCAAAGCCACTTTAGAACTGAACTGGTCCCTGAAAAAATAGCCTTTTGAAATCTTGAAAATGTGAGAAATTGCTGCTAAAGTTCTAATCCTTGTAACATCCTAGAAAAATAAAGACGTTCAAAAAACGATGCAAACATAAAGTAGACATATAAGAAATGTAAACTAGTAACTATTTTGTGTGGTATTACTATCTGTCTTACAAGCAGATATATTTAAATTTAGAAAAATGCAAATTTTTCCAAATTTTATCTAAAGTTTTTGACAACTAAATATTGAATTTATCGATCAAATTTTTTCACTAACATAAAGCACAATATGTCACGAGAAAACAATCTCAGAATCGCTTGGATAAGTAAAAGCAATCCTAAGTTATTACCATATAAACTGATTTGAAAAAATAGGCTGTGTCTACATGGCCAAAACTGTCTGTGTCTTCAAGGGGTTAAAAGGGAAAACCGTGTTTTTCCCCCGGTTAGTATTAGTGTACACCTGCTAACAATCTATTACTACATTGTTTGCATTTGGTTACATGCTGTATTTGTTTGTATTACTTAAAGGCTATGTACACCTTTGAAATTGTTTTTTATATTTTAATAAAAATGTCTATCAGTGTGTTTTGTGCATCTTTCTAAATACTTTTTATTAATTAATTATCAATTGTATCGTGCGCTGAGACCTGAATCCGTCAGGCAGGCTTTACATTGCCGTCATGGCTCCTCCAGGAGTGGAATCCCCTGCTAGAGTGTTGCCGACACTCTTGCCGGGAATTCCACTCCTAGAGTGAGCCCCTGTCTAGGAGTGGAATCTCCCTAGTGCGTTGTCGATGCTCTTGCTGGAGATTCTGCTCCTAGAGGGAGCCCCTGACGTCCCTGTCCATATATGGACAGCAACGTCAGGGTCTTCTTCGGGACCGTAATCCCTGGCCAGAGTGTTGCCGATGCTCTGGCCGGGGATTCCGCTCCTGGAGAAGCCCCTGACGTCACTATGCATATATGGTCAGTGACATCAGGGGCTCCTCCTAAAGCAGAATCCCTGGCCAGAGTATTGCTGACATTTTGGCCGGTTATTCCGCTAGTGGAGGAGCCCCTGGCGTCACTATCCATATATGGATAGTGACATCAGGGGCTCCTCCTGAAGTGGAGTCCCCGGCCAGAGCGTTGGCAATGCTCTGCCCTGGGATTACACTCTTAGAGGGAGCCCCAATGGCACTATCTACAGGGAGGGGATAGCACTATTTACAAGGGTTGTGTGTGCCACTTTCTACAAGGGGGTGTGTGGCACTATCTACAGAGCGCACTGTGGCACTATATACAGAGGGCACTGTGGCATTGTCTACAGAGGGCACTGCGGCATTATCTACAGAGGGCACTGTTTATATGATGGCACAACTGGGGGCCTAACATCTATATGGGGACATAAAGGGGGCCTAACCTGGAGCCGACACTGCCGTCACGTCAGCGCCACTGACGGGTTCAGTGACAGCGGGTCCTGTGTGTCTTTGACACGCAGGATCCACTTGTTATCTATCACATCTAAGTTATGAACTTAGATGTAATCGATCCACGCAGGACCGTTGACACTGAACCTGTCAATGCCGCTGACCTGGCAGATACAGGTTTCAGTGCTATATACAGCTGCTCTGTATACAGAATACAAAGCAGCTCTATCTCAAAAAGTAAAATTAACTTTTAATAAAAAATATTTCGAAAGTTGCACAAAACACCCTGATACACATTTTTATTAAAAAATGATTTCAAAGTTGTACATAGCCTTTAGAAGCTGGTTTAGTCACATATGTATGTTTTAGAAAGACCCTGATATTGTTATCGGTCAAAATGTTGCTGCTATGCTATAAACGTTTGATGAGTAAATAACTTTTTAGATTATATCGGCTTTGTGTGCTGTCGTCCACAAACCTGAAATGTAAGGCACTGTTATTTAGGCAGTGTATGGTAGCGTTATGTTGCCACTGAATCCACAAGACTATTATTTGGTAATATATTACTGTACAATTTGTGTACTGCATGGGACGGGCACGGCACAGTAATTTGGAAGAGCTTATAGTAAGGTCATGTGTGAAATTTACAAAATAACACTTCAACTCTAAGCAGGGCATTGCTCAGAGAGTTTGACATCTAAGGGTATGTTCACACGGCGTTTTTGCCCCGAATTACGTCCAAAAATAGCGCCTCAATAGCGCTGACAAACATCTGCCCATTGAAAGCAATGGGCAGACGTTTATCTGTTCACACGAGGCGTAATTTACGCGCCGCTGTCAAATGACGGTGCGTAAATAGACGCCCGCGTCAAAGAAGTGACCTGTCACTTCTTTGGCCGTAATTGGAGCTGTTATTCATTGACTCCAATGAATAGCAGCGCCAATTACGTCCGTAATGGACGCGGCATTCAAGCGCCTGCACATGCCGTTACGGCTGAAATTACGGGGATGTTTTCAGGCTGAAACATCCCCGTAATTTCAGCCGTAACGGACGCCCTCGTGTGAACATACCCATAGAGTCAAAGTGTGACATGCAGATGTGTTCACAGTAACTGTGCTCAGATCTTACCCCTTCCATTTGATGATAGGATGCAGGTGATTCACATGTACAATTTTCTATGCATGCAGAAAGAACAAACCTATTACTAAGAACAGGCAATCCTATTACAGTATACAATACAAACTGTGTATGTTATAAATGAACATAACATTGCCTCAATAGCACTCTAAATCCAATACCTAGAACTTCCTATGACCTCTTCCGGAAGTCAATGAACCGTACCAACTCCATTACATTCTACTGCAGTAGCAATATACAAGAAGGTATAACGGGCTATTTTCAATCTTCTAGTTTATCTGTCACTATACATTTGCAGTTTAAGGATTGCACAGTTCTTAGATTCACATCAGGATATTTTAAACCTTCAGATTGTATTGATTCCACATTTGCCTTTCTCATGGTTTAACTTCCTGGCTGTTAACTTACCCTGATGTCTCCAAAGCGAAAAATTATAAATAGCTCTAGACACTCGTGTTAAGTATTTATTCTGATCTGTGTGCAAAAACAACCATGCAAAATGGGCCAATACCTCATTATTATCATCAACATTTTATTTAAAGAATAGCTAGTTAATATGATGGCATGCCAGGACAGTTATATAACCAGTTAAATATAGTCAGGACTCTTAGGCCCCATGCACAAGGCCATGCCATTCATCGGAGCTCCCAGAACCAGAGCAGCAGTGGACAATAGAAATTAATGGGTTTGTAATTGTGGTCTGCAATTAGTCCGAACGATTTTTACGGTCGTGTGCATGGGACCTTAGAAAAAAATTAGAACCCTTAACCAGTTTATCAAAAGAAGTTTACCCCAGAAACATGCTGAAATACTCTAAAGCCTGCCTTCTGTACAGGGGTGTACATAGAGTAGATAGGGCCCCTTTCTGGTACTGGTTAATACCACTACACCCCTGAAGGTGTTATCCGAGACTGTTCAAAATTGGCAGCAGGGCAGGGGATGGCAATGGTGATGCTGCAATGAATGGCACATGACTGCTGAGGCAAGCGACTGGCTGCAGTGACACATGACCGCTGCAGGAACTTCCATAACCAGAGCAGCGATAAACGGGACCTCAGCGCTGGAGCGTGGGGCACTTCAGGGGTTGAGTATGTGCTAGTTTATTACACTACCGTTCAATAGTTTATGGTCACTTAGAAATTTCCTTATTTTTTAAAGAAAAGCACCGTTTTTTTCAATGAAGATAACATTAAATGAATCAGAAATGCACTCTATACATTGTTAATGTGCTAAATGACTATTCTAGCTGCAAACGTCTGGTTTTTAATGCAATATCTACATAGGTGTATAGAGGCCCATTTCCAGCAACCATCACTCCAGTGTTCTAATGGTACATTGTATTTGCTGTGTTAGAAGGCTAATGGATGATTAGAAAACACTTGAAAACCCTTGTGCAATTATGTTAGCACCGCTGTAAACAGTTTTGCTGTTTAGAGGAGCTATAAAACTGACCTTCCTTTGAGCTAGTTGAGAATCTGGAGCATTACATTTGTGGGTTCGATTAAACTCTCAAAATGGCTAGAAAAAGAGAGCTTTCATGTGAAACTCGACAGTCTATTCTTGTTCTTAGAAATGAAGGCTATTCCATGCGAGAAATTGCCAAGAAACTGAAGATTTCCTACAACGGTGTGTACTACTCCCTTCAGAGGACAGCACACACAGGCTCTAACCAGAGTAGAAAGAGAAGTGGGAGGCCCCGCTGCACAACTGAGCAACAAGACAAGTACATTAGAGTCTCTAGTTTGAGAAATAGACGCCTCACAGGTCCTCAACTGGCAGCTTCATTAAATAGTAACCGCAAAACGCCAGTGTCAACGTCTACAGTGAAGAGGCGACTCCGGGATGCTGGCCTTCAGGGCAGAGTGGCATAGAAAAAGCCATATCTGAGACTGGCTAATAATAGGAAAATATTAATATGGGCAAAAACACACAGACATTGGACAGAGGAAGATTGGAAAACAGTGTTATGGACAGACAAATCGAAGTTTGAGGTGTTTGGATCACACAGAAGAACATTTGCTGGGTAGGCTGGAAAAAAGAGAGTCTGCAAGGGCGCTGCTGCACACGGATGGGACCGAAGTGAAAACTTCGGAAAGATGATGATAATCCAATGAAACAATGATGATAATTGAATACAATTTAATGATAATATGACTACGCGTTTCAATGCCGAACCGGCATCTTCATCAGGTCATGAAAGAGAGCACAGACATCACAGTTTAAATAGAGTCTTAAAGTTCGAAAAAACCCGCCAATGTGAACAGGGGCAGGGCGATAAAATGACGTCAGAGTTCAAAGGTTAAAAAATAACAGATAACACTGACCACAAAGTAATGAACATAATCAAAATGATAAAATTGTTAAAAAAGGAAAGATTAAGTCCATATGCTAGGACACAATATAGGAACAATGACACAAGTGGTACAAAATCAGGGGATGCAGAACAGGATGAGGTATTATCCGTGAAATAAACGGAACAATAGGTGCTGGTGTCAATGCAACAATTATAAACAGTATAATAATAATAAAATATGTAAAATGTATAGATAGGCAGTATATTGGCACGATAATCAAGAAAGTCAGAAAGACAATTAGAAATTAATCATTATACACTAAAAAGAATGGAGTCGGCAAATGCCGGTAAAACATAAATAAATAACGGCTCAACGAATGTAGAAAAAAGGGATGTCATATGTATAAATTTAGAATGCAAAAACATAAATGTGAGCATTACTGAGAGGATAGGGGTGCAAATACTGAAAATGAATAATTAATAAGAAAATTATGAACAAATGAAACTGGTATGATATAATAATACGCTATAAAGCCGATATTACAGCCGGCAGCCGGTAAATGATAATAGGTAAAGAACGAAATAATAAAAATGAAGAATGATGTGGAGACAAGAAGCTAAATAATGAAATGTACAAATGTAAAGGACCGTAAGTGATAATTAACAGTAAGTACTATTAATGCTGATGATGGCAAAGGGCATATGTCCTGAAAATATTCAAAGAAATCAAGAATATGTCTATAACAGAAAGAACCACTGATGATGCAAGAGAAAGTACAAGTAAGCAACGATGAAGATAAAACATTAATGGTACATAACATAAAATTGCACAAATATATTAAGCCGACAATATGGGTCAAAAAACAGTATAGCCATGAATATATAATATAATATCAAATCATGAACTGAAACATAAAAGAAAAAAATAAATGGAGAAAATGAGAATATACTGTATTAGTAATTAAGACAATTATTAATCCAAAGTGGACTCAGAGACATCATTAAGGCCATCAGGTTGAAGAGTTTTCATTTTAAAAATCCAGTAGTTTTCGCGTTGTTTAAGTTTGCTGAATCGATTGGTGATATTGTGCGGAATTTGCTCTATAGGTGTAATAAGCAAACTGCTAAACTGACTATTATGTGTGGTGGAGAAGTGTCGAGAGACACTATGTTTTAAAAAACCAGTATTTATGTTGAATCTGTGGTTATTGATTCTAGTCCGTAAACATTGCGTAGTACGGCCAATGTATTGGAGATGACACGGACATTCCAACAAATAAATAACGAACGAGCTTCCACAGTTCAGGAAGCTATTGATCTTAAAAGATTCTTTAGTCATTGTGGATGTGTAAATGGAGGTCTTGTGAGTGATATTGGTGCAACACATACATCGCTGTCGGCCACATTTGAAAGAGCCTAAAATTCTAGGAAGCAAAATGGAAACAGGTACCATGGGAATTTTTAGTTTACTAGGTGCTAAAATATTTTTAAGAGATTTTGATCGTCGATAAGTAATGGTGGGTCTATCCGGTAATTCAGTTTTTAAAAAAGGATCATTTCTCAAAATGTGCCAATGTTTAACAAGGACCTCTCGGATTTTTTTGTTTCCACTATTAAAAGTTGTAATAAAATTATTACTAAATTTCTGTTTATTTTCGATTGCTCTATCTTGCTTAATGCACGAAGATTGTGACAATAAAGAAGCTTTCTGACGTGCCCCTTTGATTAAACTTAAAGGAAAATGTTTTTCCCTGAACCTTTTTTCCAATAGGTTACATTCCTCTGTGAAATCGGAGTCAGTTGTACAATTTTTTCTCACTCTTCTAAACTGTCCAAAGGGAACATTTTTAATCCATGGGGGGTAATGGGCACTGTTGAAATTTAAGTAGCTATTTACATCAACAGATTTGAAATGTGTCTTTGTTATAAATTTGTTAATTCTGGTGTCAAAAGAAATGGTTAGGTCTAAAAAGTCAATAGACAAAGTGGAAAAAGTGTATGTAAAAGACAGTCCTAAGTTATTTAAATTTAGATGCTCAATGAAAGATGAAGCTTCAGTCTCATTGCCCAACCAAATGAAGAGGAGGTCGTCGATATAACGTTTATAAAATAGAATTTTACTTTTGAAGGGGTGATCATGGTATATATATTGATCTTCAAAATGTCCCATGTATAAATTAGCATAGGACGGTGCGAACTTTGAGCCCATGGCGCATCCTTTGATTTGGTTGTAGAATTTATTATCAAAGGTAAAAGAATTATGATTTAAAATGAAGTCAACACATTTATTTAAAAATGCAATTTGATTCTCTGGCATACAGGTTTTAGTAGATAATGCAGAACTAATGACCTTTAAACCTTTGGAATGGGGAATATTGCTATAGAGGGCAGTTACATCAGCTGTGAGAAAATTGATGGGGTACATAGAATTGGTGATGTTAAGTGAGTGAAGTTCTCTGATTACTTGGGTCGAGTCCCTAAGGTATGATGGAAGACTGACTACTAAAGGTTGAAGATGAGTATCAATGAAATGAGAAAGGTTGCTAGTAAGGGACCCGATCCCCGATATAATCGGACGACCTGGGGGGTTAGTTATGGATTTGTGCACCTTTGGGAGATGGTATAAAAAGGGTATGCTTGGGAAGGGCATATTGAGAAAACCTCTTTCTTTTTTGGTGATGATCCCTTCATGGAAAGCTGTGTCTATAAGAAGGGCGTATTTAGGTATATGAATGGGTAACGGGTTTATAGCTAATTTAACATAAAAACTGCTGTCGTCCAAAATTCTATAAGATTCATCCAAATATTTGTCCTTGTCCATGATAACAATCCCACCGCCCTTGTCAGCAGAACGGATCACAATAGTATTATTTTTGGCCAATGATTTCAGGGCAATTCTCTCCTGGTAAGTGAGATTATGAGGAGTATTAATGGGTTTATCGAGGGATCTGAGTTCATTACCTACTAAAGCAGAAAAGGTTTCTATAAAAGAGCCTTGGTGGTGCAAAGGGTAAAAGTTAGATTTAGGCTTCAAATTAGTGGCAATAATTACTTGGGGACTAACTGAAGTGGATGGTTCAGAAATCGCAGTCGGTAATGGGACGGTAGGGACCATTTTGGACATAGAGAAATGCCTAGTAAGGGTAAGTTTACGGATAAAACGATTAAGGTCCATAAAGAGATCAAAAGTGTTGGGTGGGGAGACAGGGCAAAAAGAGAGACCTTTGCTGAGGAGACTAATCTCATGTGTATTAAATTCATAAGAGGATAAGTTGAAAAGTTTGATTTTTAATAAATGGTTCGATGTTTCTTCAGATTGGTTGGTGAGGGTCTCTTTGTTTGCATTTCGTTTACGGCCTCCTCTTCTTCCTCTATATCTAATTTTCTTTTTGTCGATATTTTTTGAACTAAGGGAAAAAAATGTGTAATTGTTTGGATTTTTGGACTTATGAGGTAAGTGATGAGGTGGTCGTTGCTGTTGATGGTCGGCGTGACAGGTGGCATTGTGAGTTGGGAAGGAAGTCCTAAAAAAGAAGTAGTAGTGTCTAAAAAAGATACAGGCGCTGAAGCTGCAGCTTCAGATGCAACAAAAATTGCATCATTAGGCAATGATGCACAGGCGACATTCTCTGTACAGGTGGTTAGAGACATTTCAAAAAGACTAGCAGAGGTATTATGAATGGACAATTGTAAGAGGGAGGGGGATATGCCTTGGTCAGAGGATAAAATGGACTCATTGGGAGATAGGGATATTGGGATGGGATTGGAGGACTCTTCAATGGCGGATTGGAATTGTACTAGACGGAATTCCAATTCTGAAGCCTTAAAAGCATTGATGGGTACTTTAGTAAGGTGATTACTGGGTGGTGCTGAAATAGTATCCATAGGGACATTAATGTGCTTAGATACAGTAGGAACGGCAGTAGAGACTGGTGCTGAAACCATAGTGCGTTTGTCTGTTGGTGAACAAAGGTGAGCAGAATTTGCAATAAGTTTTGAAGGATTATTGCTCCTCAGGCTGTTCTTAAAAAATCTATTGCGGGGTGAAAAACTCAGTGGTTCACCCCTATTAAAACCGTTAGTAAGGGGATACTTGTTAGAAGCCGCTCTTAGTGGGAGATGTAAACCTTCACGACGGGAGTTTACCGTATTCTCAATGCAGTTATCAGAAGAATCATTGTTTAAACTGGAGAAATTTTCATAGTCACGACGGTCTCTTTTGAATTTATTCGTTTTTTTGAGAATTAAATCTTTTTCATAAATATTCAGACGTTTGTTGATGGAGGTCTCTATTTGTAAAAAATCAGGATGATCGGAGAATCTGAGAAGATTCCCCTTGATCGTATTAACCTCTAATTTCAGTGTATCACTGATGGCTGTCCTTTTTGTGAGAAGGACATTAAGGATGCCTGAGTGACAGTCATCCAAAACCTTTTTCCAAATAGTACTGAAGGAAATATCAGCAGGATAGGGGTTGCTCAGCTCAACCCTCAAACCCCTGGGGGTAATTTTTTCAGAGATATAAGTTCGTAGAAACAGGCAGTCAATATTTTGTTTAGCTTCATCCATGAGACAATTTTCTAATGTTAGGAATGTATCAGTCATAATCTTCGTGAGTTCGGGAGTAAATTGATTACTCACCACGTCTGCTGGTTCCATGGTGTCCATGATCCCTAAAGATTGTAGAATCCATTGCTCACGGAAGTGCCTCCTGTCATTGATAAAATCCGTCATGTTGGAGAAGGGTAAATATGGAAAGTTACAATAGTCCAAGATCCAGATGGTGAAGACTTCGATGATGGAGAGATCTCAGTGGAAATAAGATGAAACTTGCTTCTGAACAAATGGAGTGGCAGCCAGTGTAAAAAAGAAGAAACCGCTGAGGCGCTGTTCACACGAGGAGACCAAAAACGCAGCGAGATAACTTCACTCCAAGACGACAACTCAAAGGAGGAGAAGGTCCAGGACTCGACTGGTGAGAGAAAGCGAAACACGGCGCCACATGGTGCAGGTTACCCAAGTGGGAATGGATAATTTGAGAAGAATGGTGCTTACCTTGAAGCAATGAAATTTGAGCGATGGAGAGAAAGGTGCTGCTGCTGCCGGGACTCGAGGCCGGTGATTCCAGAAGAACGACCGCAGATGCTATGCTGGGTAGGCTGGAAAAAAGAGAGTCTGCAAGGGCGCTGCTGCACACGGATGGGACCGAAGTGAAAACTTCGGAAAGATGATGATAATCCAATGAAACAATGATGATAATTGAATACAATTTAATGATAATATGACTACGCGTTTCAATGCCGAACCGGCATCTTCATCAGGTCATGAAAGAGAGCACAGACATCACAGTTTAAATAGAGTCTTAAAGTTCGAAAAAACCCGCCAATGTGAACAGGGGCAGGGCGATAAAATGACGTCAGAGTTCAAAGGTTAAAAAATAACAGATAACACTGACCACAAAGTAATGAACATAATCAAAATGATAAAATTGTTAAAAAAGGAAAGATTAAGTCCATATGCTAGGACACAATATAGGAACAATGACACAAGTGGTACAAAATCAGGGGATGCAGAACAGGATGAGGTGTTATCCGTGAAATAAACGGAACAATAGGTGCTGGTGTCAATGCAACAATTATAAACAGTATAATAATAATAAAATATGTAAAATGTATAGATAGGCAGTATATTGGCACGATAATCAAGAAAGTCAGAAAGACAATTAGAAATTAATCATTATACACTAAAAAGAATGGAGTCGGCAAATGCCGGTAAAACATAAATAAATAACGGCTCAACGAATGTAGAAAAAAGGGATGTCATATGTATAAATTTAGAATGCAAAAACATAAATGTGAGCATTACTGAGAGGATAGGGGTGCAAATACTGAAAATGAATAATTAATAAGAAAATTATGAACAAATGAAACTGGTATGATATAATAATACGCTATAAAGCCGATATTACAGCCGGCAGCCGGTAAATGATAATAGGTAAAGAATGAAATAATAAAAATGAAGAATGATGTGGAGACAAGAAGCTAAATAATGAAATGTACAAATGTAAAGGACCGTAAGTGATAATTAACAGTAAGTACTATTAATGCTGATGATGGCAAAGGGCATATGTCCTGAAAATATTCAAAGAAATCAAGAATATGTCTATAACAGAAAGAACCACTGATGATGCAAGAGAAAGTACAAGTAAGCAACGATGAAGATAAAACATTAATGGTACATAACATAAAATTGCACAAATATATTAAGCCGACAATATGGGTCAAAAAACAGTATAGCCATGAATATATAATATAATAACAAATCATGAACTGAAACATAAAAGAAAAAAATAAATGGAGAAAATGAGAATATACTGTATTAGTAATTAAGACAATTATTAATCCAAAGTGGACTCAGAGACATCATTAAGGCCATCAGGTTGAAGAGTTTTCATTTTAAAAATCCAGTAGTTTTCGCGTTGTTTAAGTTTGCTGAATCGATTGGTGATATTGTGCGGAATTTGCTCTATAGGTGTAATAAGCAAACTGCTAAACTGACTATTATGTGTGGTGGAGAAGTGTCGAGAGACACTATGTTTTAAAAAACCAGTATTTATGTTGAATCTGTGGTTATTGATTCTAGTCCGTAAACATTGCGTAGTACGGCCAATGTATTGGAGATGACACGGACATTCCAACAAATAAATAACGAACGAGCTTCCACAGTTCAGGAAGCTATTGATCTTAAAAGATTCTTTAGTCATTGTGGATGTGTAAATGGAGGTCTTGTGAGTGATATTGGTGCAACACATACATCGCTGTCGGCCACATTTGAAAGAGCCTAAAATTCTAGGAAGCAAAATGGAAACAGGTACCATGGGAATTTTTAGTTTACTAGGTGCTAAAATATTTTTAAGAGATTTTGATCGTCGATAAGTAGGTGCTAAATATACATGGGACATTTTGAAGATCAATATATATACCATGATCACCCCTTCAAAAGTAAAATTCTATTTTATAAACGTTATATCGACGACCTCCTCTTCATTTGGTTGGGCAATGAGACTGAAGCTTCATCTTTCATTGAGCATCTAAATTTAAATAACTTAGGACTGTCTTTTACATACACTTTTTCCACTTTGTCTATTGACTTTTTAGACCTAACCATTTCTTTTGACACCAGAATTAACAAATTTATAACAAAGACACATTTCAAATCTGTTGATGTAAATAGCTACTTAAATTTCAACAGTGCCCATTACCCCCCATGGATTAAAAATGTTCCCTTTGGACAGTTTAGAAGAGTGAGAAAAAATTGTACAACTGACTCCGATTTCACAGAGGAATGTAACCTATTGGAAAAAAGGTTCAGGGAAAAACATTTTCCTTTAAGTTTAATCAAAGGGGCACGTCAGAAAGCTTCTTTATTGTCACAATCTTCGTGCATTAAGCAAGATAGAGCAATCGAAAATAAACAGAAATTTAGTAATAATTTTATTACAACTTTTAATAGTGGAAACAAAAAAATCCGAGAGGTCCTTGTTAAACATTGGCACATTTTGAGAAATGATCCTTTTTTAAAAACTGAATTACCGGATAGACCCACCATTACTTATCGACGATCAAAATCTCTTAAAAATATTTTAGCACCTAGTAAACTAAAAATTCCCATGGTACCTGTTTCCATTTTGCTTCCTAGAATTTTAGGCTCTTTCAAATGTGGCCGACAGCGATGTATGTGTTGCACCAATATCACTCACAAGACCTCCATTTACACATCCACAATGACTAAAGAATCTTTTAAGATCAATAGCTTCCTGAACTGTGGAAGCTCGTTCGTTATTTATTTGTTGGAATGTCCGTGTCATCTCCAATACATTGGCCGTACTACGCAATGTTTACGGACTAGAATCAATAACCACAGATTCAACATAAATACTGGTTTTTTAAAACATAGTGTCTCTCGACACTTCTCCACCACACATAATAGTCAGTTTAGCAGTTTGCTTATTACACCTATAGAGCAAATTCCGCACAATATCACCAATCGATTCAGCAAACTTAAACAACGCGAAAACTACTGGATTTTTAAAATGAAAACTCTTCAACCTGATGGCCTTAATGATGTCTCTGAGTCCACTTTGGATTAATAATTGTCTTAATTACTAATACAGTATATTCTCATTTTCTCCATTTATTTTTTTCTTTTATGTTTCAGTTCATGATTTGATATTATATTATATATTCATGGCTATACTGTTTTTTGACCCATATTGTCGGCTTAATATATTTGTGCAATTTTATGTTATGTACCATTAATGTTTTATCTTCATCGTTGCTTACTTGTACTTTCTCTTGCATCATCAGTGGTTCTTTCTGTTATAGACATATTCTTGATTTCTTTGAATATTTTCAGGACATATGCCCTTTGCCATCATCAGCATTAATAGTACTTACTGTTAATTATCACTTACGGTCCTTTACATTTGTACATTTCATTATTTAGCTTCTTGTCTCCACATCATTCTTCATTTTTATTATTTCGTTCTTTACCTATTATCATTTACCGGCTGCCGGCTGTAATATCGGCTTTATAGCGTATTATTATATCATACCAGTTTCATTTGTTCATAATTTTCTTATTAATTATTCATTTTCAGTATTTGCACCCCTATCCTCTCAGTAATGCTCACATTTATGTTTTTGCATTCTAAATTTATACATATGACATCCCTTTTTTCTACATTCGTTGAGCCGTTATTTATTTATGTTTTACCGGCATTTGCCGACTCCATTCTTTTTAGTGTATAATGATTAATTTCTAATTGTCTTTCTGACTTTCTTGATTATCGTGCCAATATACTGCCTATCTATACATTTTACATATTTTATTATTATTATACTGTTTATAATTGTTGCATTGACACCAGCACCTATTGTTCCGTTTATTTCACGGATAACACCTCATCCTGTTCTGCATCCCCTGATTTTGTACCACTTGTGTCATTGTTCCTATATTGTGTCCTAGCATATGGACTTAATCTTTCCTTTTTTAACAATTTTATCATTTTGATTATGTTCATTACTTTGTGGTCAGTGTTATCTGTTATTTTTTAACCTTTGAACTCTGACGTCATTTTATCGCCCTGCCCCTGTTCACATTGGCGGGTTTTTTCGAACTTTAAGACTCTATTTAAACTGTGATGTCTGTGCTCTCTTTCATGACCTGATGAAGATGCCGGTTCGGCATTGAAACGCGTAGTCATATTATCATTAAATTGTATTCAATTATCATCATTGTTTCATTGGATTATCATCATCTTTCCGAAGTTTTCACTTCGGTCCCATCCGTGTGCAGCAGCGCCCTTGCAGACTCTCTTTTTTCCAGCCTACCCAGCATAGCATCTGCGGTCGTTCTTCTGGAATCACCGGCCTCGAGTCCCGGCAGCAGCAGCACCTTTCTCTCCATCGCTCAAATTTCATTGCTTCAAGGTAAGCACCATTCTTCTCAAATTATCCATTCCCACTTGGGTAACCTGCACCATGTGGCGCCGTGTTTCGCTTTCTCTCAACAGAAGAACATTTGTGAGACGCAGAACAACTGAAAAATGCTGGAAGAGTGCCTGACGCCATCTGTCAAGCATGGTGGAGGTAATGTGATGGTCTGGGGTTGCTTTGGTGCTGGTGAAGTGGGAGATTTGTACAAGGTAAAAGGGATTTTGAATAAGGAAGGCTATCACTCCATTTTGCAACGCCATGCCATACCCTGTGGACAGCGCTTGATTGGAGCCAATTTCACCCTACAACAGGACAATGACCCAAAGCACACCTCCAAATTATGCAAGAACTATTTAGGGAAGAAGCAGGCAGCTCGTATTCTATCTGTAATGGAGTGGCCAGCGCAGTCACCAGATCTCAACCCCATAGAGCTGTTGTGGGAGCATCCTGACCTTATGGTACGCAAGAAGTGCCCATGAAGCCAATCCAACTTGTGGGAGGGCCTTCTGGAAGCATGGGGTGAAATTTCTCCCGATTACCGCAGCAAATTAACAGCTAGAATGCCAAAGGTCTGCAATGCTGTAATTGCTGCAAATGGAGCATTCTTTGACGAAAGCAAAGTTTGAAGGAGAAAATTATTATTTCAAATAAAAATCATTATTTCTAACCTTGTCAATGTCTTGACTATATCTTCTAGTCATTTTGCAACTCATTTGATAAACATAAGTGTGAGTTTTCATGGAAAACACAAAATTGTCTGGGTGACCCCACACTTTTGAACGGTAGTGTATGTAATGCCATCCCATGCCCTGGACACTTGTGTGTCTTCCCATATACTTAGCTCCCTTGCGATGTGCATGACCATCCATATTCCAGTGAAAGGAAATGCCACTGAAAACTATTCCTACATCTTGCTCCTTATTTCCAGCAACCTGTGGTATCTGCATCTGAGGAACTCATGCAATTGTAAACCTCTCTGTAATAGAGAGGACCAGGGACAATAATCTTAGTCTCTGTCTTTATGTGGCAAAATGTACAAGCTCTATGCTTTTTGTCCTGCGCAAATGAATAAACAGAAACTTTAAGGCCAAAGAGACGTTAAAGGACATCTCATTGGGCTTTGCTTGATGTTTCCTGAAAAGAAAAATTCTGGTACCAATCACATTGGCCTTCAATTGGAGATATCTGCATTGCTGGATACGTGTACTCTAGAAAGGCTTTGATTTTAGAAAACCAATTACATCCACTCTGTGAAATATTCTCCCATATATCAGTTACTGATCGGAGTGTTGCACATTGAACCGACCGAGGAGCTGTCCTTCTATATCTTGCATCAACTCTGTGTTGCTTGGCTCATTCTTTAGACAAAAAATGGCTGTCCAGATATGAAGAAAATGCAATTGTTTCCTTACTTACTATAAAAAGTTCACAAGCCTTTCTCCATCCAGATCTGCTTTCTGTTCTCCTTCTCCAGTATGGCAAAGAGGTTGTGGTTGGGAAATCATTGGGGCCTCCGGACTGTTATTCACAATATCTTCTGTGGATAAACTGCTTGGTGGCCTGGTAGGTGGCATAGAAGGAGAGACTTTTTATCTGCAGGCTGAAATAACCTTCTGTTATGGGCAGATGGGTACGGATACACCTTGTAGTCTGAGGTTTGTTCTACAGCCAAGGTCTGAGCCTGGTGGTTTACTTAAGAGATCAGATTGATAGTTCTTTCTTTTAACTTCCATTAGTTTTGCTTGTCCAATATTAATCTAGTTACCTATCATAAAACTATGACTTTTTGTTAGAATTCATAATAATATACAGTTATCCCTTCTGAGACCTTTCGTCGTCATTCTGCTGGTCTTTTAATGCTCTGATGATGATGCTGCGTGTACATCTTGTACTGCACATAGTAGTGTAACATGTCTTCACTGAGACATGATAGATGGATATATACTAGGCTAACTTGTGTAGAGATATTGTTTAAAATGACGATAACAGGGGGCGTGGCTTGGACGCTGCAGTGAACGGTCGCAACTCTGGTGAGCTCCGCCGACAGAGGATCTATTTTGCTATACCCGCTGAACTAAATTGCTCGTAATTACCTAATCTCCTCTCCCTACTGCCGCGGAGACGACCGGGCACCCGTGGAATCATTTTGGGGTGATTTCGCTGAGATACCGGAGGGACAAGCTAGTGAGGCCTGGCCTCGTGGTCGACCGGGGCCTCGATTTCCGGCGAGACGGCCGGCGGGAAGGATCGGAGAGAAAAGAAGAGGAGGAGTAGCAGAAACATATTGCTCTGATCGAGCGGACATTAGCACACACTCCCTTACTGCCGCCGCGGCGACGTCCAGACATTTGGGGAACCATCTTGGGTGTTCTCGCTGCGACACCAGAGGGAGGAACAAGTGAGGCCTTGCCTCGTGTCAATCCGGGGCCTAGATTTCTGGCGAGACGGCCGGCGGGACGGAGCGGAGAGTCCAGAGGAGCAATAGCAGGTACCGGGGAATATACAATAAGCAGTTACAGCTGCCTGGGGGACCCAAGTGCCGTTCTGCTACAGAGACTCACACTACACATACCGGTCTGAGTCCCAGGGGCAGTTTGATCCTTACTGTGAAGTCTGAGGAGACTAGGCCCAGGCTGGGAACCTGCAGACCAGCGTCCAAAGACTTTAGAGAAAGTGTCACTTATACCCCCAAGCTTCACTTCACTTCATAATATCACACTACTTATGAGAGCAACGCTCTAATTTTTTTCTCACTGCTGGGAATTTACCTAGTGAACAAGCTTTATTATTGATCTGACATACAGTGCAGTCACTTGGACTTCCATCACATATTTTTTGCTAGGCGACCCCCTCCTCCTCCCTCCTCCATTGCTAGGGAGGTAGTTGGGAAGCTGTAAGCGCTGTTCTTAATGAGCTACATGTAACTACCATTGAAGAGACACGCACTCTATTTTTTCTTCAGTACCACAAAACTAATATAAGATGGTGAAAACGGGCAAAGAAAAGCTCAAAGATGCTCATCACACGCCTAAAAAGCACAAAAATCAACATGAAGTGGATCGTTTCTTTAACAAAAAGCACGCTGCTTCCTCTTTAGCTGGGAGTCACCTATCCGCACACGAAGAAGATACTGAAATGTCACAAGATGGTGATTCGGATAGGGAGAGCACTACAGCTCAGCCTACTACATACGATGAATCGGATGCATGCCATATTTCTAGAGCTTTTCTCAAAAAATGTTTAGCTCAAGCCTCATCTCCAGTGCTGAAAGAACTCTCTGATATCAAAATAGATGTAAAACACATCGGCCACAGAGTAGAGGAGCTGGAAAATGCTCATACTGCTTTATTGTCCCACAGTGCAGTGACACAACAGACGGTTATCTCCCAACAGGAACATCTAAACTCTGCATTTCTTCAGCTTGAAGATCAGGAGAACCGCAACAGGAGGAAGAATATTAGGCTTAGGGGGATGCCGGAAAGTGTGGCACCGGAGGCCTTGAGAGCAGCAGCCGCATCAATTTTCGCGGATCTACTGGGGGTGGATCGAGCCTCCCAAGTGGTTATCGAGCGTATACACAGAGCACTTAGGCCTAAGCCTGCACCGGGAGAGCCACCGAGAGATGTGGTATGCGGGCTCTTGAGTTTTGTCGACACAGCTGCCCTGGGCCAGGGACTCTCAAGGAATCTACTACGACAACTCCAAAATTTTGTTCTTTCAAGATGTAGCGGCAAGCACTCTAAACAAAAGGCGAATATTGAAACCGCTCACAGATATTTTGAGAGAACGTCACATCCCCTACAGATGGCTGTAGCCCTTCGGACTTTCTGTGATGGATAATGGTAAACCCATAGTGATAAAGCAACTTGAAGATCTACACAAAATCTGGACTGTGCTACGGGTCACCCCGCTGGACATACCATCGTGGCTGCCGGTTCATTTACCTGCGGCATTCCCGGAATTACCGCCCCTGGAGAAGTGGAACCTACAAACCAAGGTGAAGTCCCCGAGGAGGACCCCCACCTGAATCGCAGAATTTTCGGGACTTGGATATCAGGAAACTGGCTTTATAGGGGTATTTGCCAGGAATGGACCTTTTTCCTTTCACAGTAGGTATAATCGGTGGCTTACAACAAGCCTCTTGTGTATCCTTTAAGAGTTTTGCTAAAAGTGGTACTACTTTGTAGCTATTAACAAAGGGTGCGTCTCTTTCTTTTCTATTGGTTCTTTTTTATGTTCCTTTCTCCTTTCAAATTGGAATGGTTAAACCCATTCTGTATTGTGTATCTGTATACGGTAATATGCTTAATCGTATCCAGAACTAATTTCATACCCATGGGATCAGGGACCTGTTTGATCTCTGACCTTTCTGCTTGGTTCTTATGTGGAAAAGATTACAATATTTGCAATGTTTTGTTTATTCATACAACTTGTGTTAAGTTTGAAGTTAAGGTGACACATGGTGGGCTCTTATACATTTTCATCCCTTCATTAGACGTAGGTACATATGGCTGAGGTTAATATTGTCTCATTAAATGCAAGAGGGCTTAATACTCCTCAAAAACGCAGCCAAGTATTTGCTATAACTAAGAAAGCTCGCTCAGACATCCTGTTTCTGCAAGAAACCCATTTCCGACACACACATACCCCCTCTCTCACCCACACCTCATTTTCACAGTGGTTCCATAGCACACACTCCTCAGCATCACGGGGAGTTAGCATTGCTATTAGTAGATCAGTTCCATTTACCTTATTGGCTCAGCAAATCGACCCAGCCGCTAGATATGTTTTCATTAAAGGAACCATAGGGAATACTATGATTACTTTAGCAAATATTTATGCCCCTAACAGAAATCAAGCTAAATGGTTAGCCAGCACTTTAAATAAGATACAAACTTTCAAAGAAGGAATCCTGGTTCTAGGAGGGGATTTCAACTGTGTCTTGGATTACAAATTGGATACTACCTCTAAATCTTCGGCTATACCCAACAAAGCACTTAGGACAATGAAGAGGGCGTTAGCTGATCTCTCGCTAGTCGATGCTTGGAGAGCAACACATCCTGACACGAAAGATTTCACATACTATTCCACAGTACATAGGACCTACCACAGATTAGATCGCATGTATATCTCTAATAGGCACATTGGTGAAGTTACTGCCTTAGATATAGGGTCCATATTAATCTCTGACCACGCACTAGTCTCTATGTCATTATCCATTTCGTCCCTTCCTAGAAAACTCTGAATTGGTCATTAAATGAAACGTTGCTGGGCTCGCCAGAGGATATCTTGAGGATAGAAAGCAAACTTCAGGAGTATTTTCACTTTAATGACATTCCGGGGACCCCTGTACCGATCGTATGGGAGGCTCACAAAGCCTGTATTAGAGGCGAGTTTATTGCACTAGGCTCTAGAATTAAAAAAGCCAGAGAGGCCACTGTGAACTCCCTATTGAACAGAATTTCAGCCTTAGAAACACTTAGAAAACAATCGGCCATACAGAAATCTCAATCTGAACTCGTGAAACTGAAAAACGATCTCAGGGATCTCCTGAATGTTAAAGCAGCCAAAGCTCTCCAGCGATGTAAATTCAAATATTATGCTCACGGAGATAAAGGGTCAAAATTATGTCAGGACTTCTTAAAAAACAAAACGAGAAATCTTATATTACCAAACTGAAAACAGAAAAAGGTGAGGTAGTCCTATCCACAGAAGAGATTGCGGCAGAGTTTCACAAATTCTATTCCTCTCTCTATAACTTGGAGACTGGTGGTTCAACATCACATATGGGAGATCGTTCTGCCACTATTGACTCTTTCCTTAACTCAATCTCCTTACCTAAAATTGGGGAGGGTGATTTGGAAGGGTTGATGGCCCCTTTTACAGAACAAGAAGTTAGGGAAGTGCTAGCCTCTATACCTAGTGGTAAGAGTCCTGGACCTGACGGATTCCCAATATTTTATTATAAAACATTTGCTGCAACCTTGTTGCCACACTTTGTGAAGCTTAGCAATTCTTTACTGGAGGGGGAGGGTCTTTCCAAACGAATGCTTGACGCGCATATCACAGTTATCCCAAAAGAAGGTAAGGACCCTATGATTTGTAGTAGCTACAGGCCAATCTCCCTTCTGAACACAGATGTAAAATGGTGGGCAAAATTACTGGCACACCGCATAAATTTATTACTCCCTAAATTGATTAACCCTGAACAGACAGGTTTTGTTCCGCAAAGAGAAGGGAGATTTAACACTACCAGGGTAATTAACGCGATCTTCTGGGCACAAAAACACAAGATCCCATTAGTCCTTCTCAGTACTGATGCAGAAAAGGCGTTCGATCGCGTGGCATGGGACTTTATGACAGCGACTCTCATTAGATATGGGTTTCCTCCCACCTTTGTGAGAGCCATTCTCACGCTTTACCATCAGCCATCCGCTAGGATCAAAATAAATGGGGCCCTCTCATCACCCTTTGATATTTACAATGGAACACGACAGGGCTGCCCGTTGTCCCCATCTCTATTTGTACTAACCATAGAACCCCTAATCCAGAAATTCATTCAGTCTCGAGAAGTTCAGGGCCTTAAGATTGGGGACGTTACGCACTCAACGGCAGCATTTGCAGACAACCTCCTTCTATTTATATCAAACCCATTCCAGGCTTTTCCAGCAATCCTTGCGATTCTGGAGGAAATTGGAAAAGCTTCCAATTTTAAGATTAATCTAGGGAAATCAGTGGCCCTAAACATCACGGCGTCAAAGTCAAAAATCCAGCGTCTTAAACTGTCCACTCCCTTCACATGGAACTCAACGGACATAACATACCTGGGGGTTCGCATCTCTTCAGACCCTTCTAAGTTGTTTTAGTATAACTATAAAACGCTATATAAGAAAATTAGTTCGCGGTTAGCGGGCTTGAAAATCCCGTACGTTTCTTGGATGGGAAGAAAGAATATTCTCAAATGCTACATAATGCCGCAAATTTTGTATGTGATGCAGACTGTTCCTATATGGCTCCCGAGATCCTTTTTTATTCAAATACATCGCTTATTCTCAAAGTTTATATGGAACGCTGCTCATCCTAGGCTGGCATACGCTCAAATGCGACTTGGCAGAAAACAGGGGGGATGCGGATTACCGGATGTTCAAACATATTATAGAGCCATCCACCTGGCTAGGTGGCTGTCGCTAGTGCACCCACAGCAGTCTGTGTGGCCGCATACCCATGTCGAACGACACATTCTTGGGGAGGATGGGATCATACACATGTGGTCCACAGTTCCGATAAGGACAGGTCAGCTGAGTGACACTCTAAGGGGCACGGTGGAAGTGGGGCAGCACTTCTTCACAAAATTGATACCAGATACAGGACCCTCTCCTCTCATGCCTTTGGGGGTCCTCCCGGCCTTTCTGAAAGCAGCGGTCACCCCGATTCATTTTCCTTGGTCCCATCTACAGCGAATCTCAATATACCCTACGTTACAAAATGTATCAGCTCTACCGAATCTAGCGGACCTACTAACCACACTAGACCCTACCCCCATCTCGTTTATACATGAATTTGCTTTCAATAGGGTATGTAGAGAATTTTGTGATAGGTTTTCACAACCACTAAGGGATATTAATTGGCTAGAACATTATTTGATATTTCCCAATTTACCTAAAGGTCTCCTCTCTAAAATATATACTAAACTCCTACAGTTAGCTCTGGCTAAACCTGGGTACATGATAGCATGGGAAAAGGAGCTATCTGTCACCTTTACCCCTTCTGAAGTCTCCATGGTCTTGTCCAACTCGCAGGGTTTTTCCCGTTGTGTTAAGATCCAAGAGAATTCCTTTAAGACATTGACAAGATGGTATAGAACTCCTCAGATCCTCAATAAATGGAGGCTTACTACGGATGAAATGTGTTGGAGGTGTGGAGTGGAGATGGGGTCTATCTCACATTTATGGTATCACTGTTCAGTCCTACAGAGTTTCTGGGCTGAGGTTGGGAGTCTTATTAATGTAATATGTGGGGCGAACATATGCCTTACCCCCGAATTGGTCCTGATATGGCTACCTAACATTTCGTTTAGACCATCTAAGCATTCTCTAGCAACCCACCTGCTGACAGCAGCTAAACTTCTCATCCCTATGAATTGGAAATCTAAGTCCCCGCCTACAATCCCTCAATGGCTAGAAAAAAACAGACAAATCTTCAGAATGGAAGAACTTGCGGGGTGGGAGAGTGGCACACATGTAAAATTTCTAAATACGTGGAAGAGTTGGGTAGATTTTACTAAGAGCCCCGTATATAGCCATAATATGACACCCTCCCTTTTGACTTGACCTGACCTATCCTTTACATAGGTCACTATCTCATACACAGAAGAGGAGCTTACTAATGCATACATTGACTTTACTAGGCTCTCATGGTGGTCACCTGTTTTATTTTATTTTGTTGGTTTATTTATGTTATTGTTTATCAGTTGTCAAAAAGAAATGCCCCTGATAGATAATGCTGGTATGCCTTAATAGGTATAAAATGGATACGACATGTAGACCTTTAATAAAGCCATATATGGCCAGGTTCACGAAGCATACAAATATGATTAATACTGTACTTGCCATATGTTTTTATGTCTCCTTTTAGGCCTGCGTGCCGCATACTATTATGTTATATATTTTATGCCGGGTTGCATGTCAAGCTCATATGTTATAACATTTTTCTCAATAAAAATATATTGAAATAAAATGACGATAACAGAGTGTTCATGTTCTCCCAGCACAGGACTGTGGAGCAGAACCTTAGACCAGAGCTATCAATCAAACTGCAGTAGTAACTTAGTATCATTTTTACTTCAGCAGCAGATTTCTATACTCATTTTTGTATTTTTGTATTTTATTTTTTTAATATACCATAACAACTTTTTTAATAGGCGTATACTCCTGGACAACCCCTTTAATGAAAGACGACCACATTGAATTTGTAAACAGAATTATATGTGAAATAGAGCCTGAGGAAAAATAACTGGCAATATGGTTCGAGGGAAGGGCCATAAGAAGAGGGTACTGTTACTTACTTCTCTTCATTCCTATCTTCTGTATCTCTGCACTGCCTGATGACATCATCACTTTTCTCCATTCGACTCCAGCACTGGTCCTGCCAAGTTTCTTAGGCAATAGGTTCTACATAATTATATCGTCCAAATTAGATATTCACTACATGAGCTTCATGACTGCTTTTTTTTCCTGCACTATTTGAAGGCCATATGTAGTGTTTTCCCTATTGGTTACCCTATCACCATGAAGTATATGTATAGTTTATGAGATTGATTTGCGCATAACTATATTATGTATCTTTTATTGAAACTTACACTATTTGTAATTATAAATTGTAGTGAGTGTTGCTGGCAAGTGGATAAAATAGATAGTATATTTCAAATGACCCAAATTCTGCACTAGTTGTTTCTCTAATATATCTTTATGATATTACATTCAGAATCAGTTAAATGTACATGAAAATCCTATAAAGATTACTCAGGGAAATTCATGATGCAGCATTAGTAAACGGGATCAATAATTTTAAACATGGCTCCCTGTTAGCAAATCACTGGTACTTTGTGTTTTGTGATTTTTTTTTTTATGTTATACGCCCCATTGCTCTTTGGAACAATTTATTTCTGTAAGTTATTTTACTTTAGTATGTGCTGACAGAATGTGCCAAAACACTCCAGTTTTCATTTAGCTATCTTGTCCATTTTGATAATAAAATTCTATAAAATACATTCTACTGCTACAAAGATAAATGGGTTACAATGTATAAGTCATGTTAATTTATGATGTGTTATAATGCCTTAAAGACTGATTGATCTTCCATTCCTCTATATATATATATATATATATATATATATATATATATATATATATAATTATTATTATTATTATTTTTTAAATATGCTGTATAGTATATCTCATTGTATCTATGTATATACAGGTAGGGAGTTTTTAGTTAGAACCATACTCTTTGACATTATCATTATAAAAAAAATCTACTGTATCTTGACACATCAAATAACAACGTTAAGGCATCGTACACCTAGAACTCAATGCTGTCAATATATTCATTCATTTCTAGGAGGAATAACAGGGGAAGCGCACCATGCAGAGTTCATGGAAATTCCACATGGGAATTCTACTTGAAACATACAAATTCAGAATATAGGCTGGATTGATGAATCCGTTTGCATGTATGGAACAGAGTGCAGACAACCTATGTCTGCTATAGGGCTGACATGGAAACCACTGGAAATGTATATTCTCTATACTTTGGAAAGAACATTCTCGCTTTTATGGCATTGCTGTTTCTGTAATTTTGCAATATTAAAGAGGCTCTGTCACCAGATTATAAGTGACCTATCTCCCACATAACCGGATCGGCGCTGTAATGTAGATAACAGCAGTGGTTCTTCTTTTGAAAAACAATCATTTTTGAGCAATTTATGAATAATTTTAGATTTATGCTAATTAGTTCTTAATGACCAACTGGGCGTTTTTTAACTTTTTACCAAGTGGGCGTTGCGGTGAGAAGTGTATGACGCTGACCAATCAGCGTCATACACTTCTCTCCATTCATGTCCAGATGTACTCACAGCACAGCGTGATCTCGCGTGTCACATACGCCCACATTAACTTTACTGAAGTGTCTTGAGAGTAAATATACATTGCCTCCAGCCAGGATGCAATGTCTATTCACAATCCCAACACTTCGGTAAAGTTTCTGTGGGTCTTACTCACAGCACAGCGTGATCTGGGCTGGATCGAAGAGAAGTGTATGATGCTGATTGGTCAGCGTCATACACTTCTCTTTACAACTCCCACTTGGTAAAAAGTAAAAAAAACGCCCAGTTGGTCATTAAGAAACAAATTAGCATAAATCTAAAATTGTTCATAACTTGCTAAAAAATTATCGTTTTTCAAAGTACAAACCACTGTTGTTATCGACATTACAGCGCCTATCAGATTAGGTAGGAGTAGAGGCGTAGCTAAAGGCTCATGGGCCCCGATGCAAAAGTTCTTATTGGGCCCTCCCTGAAAACTTCTCATGGCCGATGGCTTTCAGCTGCATCGCTGGGTCTCCTAAGTGACCCAACAATGCAGCACTAGCAGCCAGGGGCGTCAGGGGAAATAGCCCCAATACATATACCCCCAAAAAAATGTGTGTGTGTGTATAGGAGACAGCATATCTATAGCACTACGACCCAATAAACTATAGATAGGATTAGATACAGTGGCTCAGCAGACAGTATGACACATGATTGGATTAGATACACAGCTCCGCAGACAGTATCACACATGATGGGATTAGATATAGGTCCCAGCTCGCTGACATTGCGGCTCCAGCACTACCCAGGAAAGGTAAGAATAATAATTGTTTTGCTTTTTTATGTGTTACTAATTATTTTCTTGTGTTTTTTTACAGGTTCGATCGTTGGACTACGTCGGATTCGAGGACAACTTCAATGAGTGTGTTTTTTTATTCTCAATAAAATGGTTAATGAGGGTTGTGTGTGTTTTTTTATTTCAATAAAATATTTTTTCAATGTCCTGGTATTTTTTTTAAACTTTATTATTACCGCCTTAGTAATAGCCGCTGGCTGATTGATAACCTCCATTACTAAGGCGGGGCTTAATGTTATGCCGGTGCAGAGGCTAACACTAACCCCCCATTATTACCCCAGTACCCACCGCCACCATGGGTGCCGGGAAGAGCCGGGTATGATCCAGTACCCGACCATCTGTACTGATGGTCGGCATCGGGGCGGCCGCAGGCTGGTATTATAAGGTTGGGGAAGGCCAAAAGCAGTGGCCCTCCCCACCCTAGTAATGCTAGGCTGCTGCTGCTGTGTTGTATCTGGCTGGTTATGAAAATTGGGGGGGACCTCACATCATTCTTTCCAATTATTTTTATTTTTTTTAAAAATGACGTGGGGTCCCCCCATTTTTCATAACCAGTCAGATACAATAAAGCAGCAGCAGCCTAGCATTACCAGGGTGGGAAGGGCCGCTGTTTATGGCCTGTCCCAGCCTGATAATACCAGCCTGCGGCCGCCCCGGTGACCGCCCATCACTACAAATGGTCAGGTACTGGATCGTACCCGGCTCTTCCCAGCACACCTGGTGGCGGTGGGTACCGGGGTAATAATGGGTGTTAGTGTTAGCCTCTGCACCGGCTAACACTAAGCCCCACCTTAGTAATGGATGCTGTCACTAAGCCAGCGGCCATTACTAAGGCCGTAGTAATATAGTTTAAAAAAAAACCCACAAAGGCATAAAAAAATATTTTATTGAAATAAAAAAAAAAACACACAACCCTCATTAACCATTTTATTGATAATAAAAAAAAGCCGTCATCGAAGTAGTGCTCGAATCCGACGTAGTCCAACGACCGAACCTGTAAAAAAACCACAAACACAACAAAAACGATTAGTAACACATGTGGTAGGCTTAGATACAGGGCCCATGTGTGATACTGTCTGTCAAGGTAGGCTTAAATACAGGGCCCATCAGACAGGATCACACATGGGCTCTGTATCTAAGCCTACCATGTGATTGGCTTAGATACAGGGCCCAGCAGACAGCATCACACAATCTGTGATCCTGTCTCATGGGCCCTCTAAGCCTGCTACATCGTATGCTTAAAGGGGTTGTCCAGTCCCTAAACATTGATGGCCTATCCTCAGGATAGGCCATCAATAGCTGATGGGTCGAGGTCCGTCTCCTGGGACCCGCCAATCAGCTGTTTTGAAGGGGCCGCAACGCTCGTACGACAGCTGCTTCCCCTTCATTTCACTTACTTGCTCACACTGAGAATCGCTGACACGGATTCACAGTGTGAGAAAGTGACCGGAAAGAAGGGGAAGCAGCTGTCATACGACAGCTGCTTCCCCTTCATTTCACTTACTGGCTCACACTGTGAATCGCTGACACGGATTCACAATGTGAGCAAGTGACCGGAATAAAGGGGAAGCAGCTGTCGTACGAGCGCTGCGGCCCCTTCAAAACAGCTGATTGGCGGGGGATATTAATCTTACCCTCCTCTTCAGCTGCAGCGGATGTCCTGACTCTATCCGGGATCAGGATGCTGTGCGCGGCGCATAGCGTTGTGACCTCATGCGCTGTGCACAGCGCTGTGACATCAGGACCTCCGCTGCGCTCCGGAAGCAGGAAGGTAAGTGCTGTAGTTACTATAATAAGGGTATGTTCACACGGCCTATTTACGGACGTAAATCGGGCGTTTTTGCCCCGAATTACGCCCCAAAATAGCGCCTCAATAGCGCTGACAAACATCTGCCCATTGAAAGCAATGGGCAGACGTTTGTCTGTTCACACGAGGCGTATATTTACGCGCCGCTGTCAAATGACGGCGCGTAAATAGACGCCCGCGTAGAAGAAGTGACCTGTCACTTCTTTGGCCGTATTTGGAGCCGCTATTCATTGACTCCAATGAATAGCAGCGCTAATTACGTCCGTAATTGACGCGGCGTTCAAGCGCCTGCACATGCCGGTACGGCTGAAATTACGGGGATGTTTTCAGGCTGAAACATCCCCGTAATTTCAGCCGTTACGGACCCCCGCCGTGTGAACATACCCTAACAGGGGACTGAGGCCCCAGTTACTATATTAACTTTTTATTGATGTGGTGCGGGGGGCCGCGGGCCCCCTGGCTACGGGGCCCGGTTGCAATTGCGACCGCTGCGACCCCTATTGCTACGCCACTGCGTAGGAGATATTAGGCACTTATAATCTGGTGACAGAGCCTCTTTAAAGTTTATTTGAGTGCAATATAATATCTTTTTTGATGCTTATATGATGCTCCAACAGATCAGAGCAGGTGTATAGCTAGGATCAAACTGTCTCAATATTATCTATAATGTGGTACATTTCCCCATATAATATTTTAAAATGAATGTAAATGTCCTTTTGTTGTACTATATTTTGACATAAAATGTATGCAGGATACATTTGCATCAATGGAGATATTACAGCTCTATCTACAGTACAATAGCTTAGTCAATTTGACAATCAATATTCAGGAAACCTCCAGAAAAATATTTTATCCAGTGCTTTTGTGAGATACTATATATTTTTACCTCTAATGATGACAATGTAATATTAGTCAAGATCTTTACAGAATGTTGCAAATTTACTGTATTATTTTCCTTTTAAGTTCATTAACCCTACGCAGTGAATGCATGTCCTCAGTTAAACTGAACTGAATGAGCTGACATTGATTCTAAGACCTGAGCTGCGGTGTTATAGTGAATTCGATTTCTTTCCGACATACTATGTAACCACTCAGTGTAATTCCTGTCTTGTGTTCACATTACAGCGCTCCTCAGTTGTCTTTCTGTATATATTTTAATTAGAATTTGCTGTAATGAATATTGATTCTGCATATAATAGTTTAAAGACACTGCATGAAGGCCACATTACTTTCTGCAGTATATGCATGGAAATGGACTGTACATATACAAGGAATACTGCAACTCAAATACAGGCTGCATCTTATAACATGGCATCTAATTACATTTATACATAACCTTGTGACCTTGTACAGGCTTAACAGAGCAGAAGCTAAGAAAAATAAATTTTACTTTGGGAACAGATTGTATCCCTATGTTTAGCATAGAAGTCTATTGAAGGATAATGTAGAAAAGTTTGTTTTCCAGCTGCAACAAAAGATACTGTTGTAGCACAGCAATCCAGCAAAGACTCAAATAATTGACATATCTGCATTGCTTATCTAAGCTTTCCCACAGGACTGTAGATGAAGCCACCGGGGAATACTAAGGGCATGTTCACACATAATGTAAACATTGTGGAACTTCTGACAGCATTTCCTGTGTAGATATTCTGCAGCTCTTTCGCAAAAGAAATTGTCATTTTTTTCGCAGTGTGTGGATGAGTTTTGAACAAATCTTATCCACTTTGCTGCGGATTTTCCTCACAGAAATATAATCTTAAAGGGGTTTGATCACCTGAGGATAGGTTATCCATATAAGATCGGTGGGGTCTGACTCCTGGCACCCCTGTCTATCTGCAGCATTTGTAGCCGTGGCCTTTTCCCAGTTTACAGGCACAGCGACGTACGCTGTGTGGGATTGCAGTTCTGAACCCATTCAAGTGAATAGGTCTGGTCTGCAATCCCAGGCACAGCCGCTACGCTAGTGTATGGCGCTGTGCCTATTAAACACTAAAGAGGCCTCACCAATGAATGCCCGTCTGAAGTTTGCAAATGAACATCTGGATGATTCTGAGAGTGATTGGGAGAACGTGCTGTGGTCAGATGAGACTAAAATTGAGCTCTTTGGCATTAACTCAACTCGCCGTTTTTGGAGGAAGAGAAATGCTGCCTATGACCCAAAGAACACCGTCCCCACTGTCAAGCATGGAGGTGGAAACATTATGTTTTGGGGGTGTTTCTCTGCTAAGGGCACAGGACTACTTTACCGCATCAATGGGAGAATGGATGGAGCCATGTACCGTCAAATCCTGAGTGACAACCTCCTTCCCTCCACCAGGACATTAAAAATGGCTCGTGGCTGGGTCTTCCAGCACGACAATGACCCGAAACATACAGCCAAGGCAACAAAGGAGTGGCTCAAAAAGAAGCACATTAAGGTCATGGAGTGGCCTAGCCAGTCTCCGGACCTTAATCCCATCTAAAATTTATGGAGGGAGCTGAAGATCCGAGTTGTCAAGCGACAGCCTCGAAATCTTAATGATTTACAGATGATCTGCAAAGAGGAGTGGGCCAAAATTCCATCTAACATGTGTGCAAACCTCATCATCAACTACTAAAAATGTCTGACTGCTGTGCTTGCCAACAAGGGTTTTGCCACCAAGTATTAAGTCTTGTTTGCCAAAGGGATCAAATACTTATTTCTCTGTGCACAATGAAAATAAATATATATAATTTTGACAATGTGATTTCCTTTTTTTTTTTTTATATAATCTATCTCTCACTGGTAAAATTAACCTAGCCTAAAAATTCTAGACTGTTCATGTCTTTGACAGTGGGCAAACTTACAAAATATGTATATATATATGTATATATGTATAAAGATAAATATGATCGAGAGCTAGACAGACAGATGAGTAAAAACAACATATTTATAGCTGCAATGCCCGACCCTCATGGGATTCTACAGAACCCGACCTCCATATTACCAGGTTCCTAGTTATAAAAAGTACAATCACTGGCCCATATTTGCTAAGACTAATATATTTGACGCCATTCTTAGAAGTAGAAGAAGATACTTAATGTGATTTGCACCAAATATCTAAAAAGGTACATGCCTCTTAATAAATGTAATGCATTTTTGGGGGAGAGTCTGCAACAATGTTGGAGGGAGAGGGATGTACAGAGGAGACCAAGCCAAATGCACTACAGAAGTCATGTGGGGGTTGGCCCACCCCCTAACCTGAAAATGTAAAAGTAAGTAAAATGTATAGCAGCAATCGAGGCGCAAAAAGACTGTTAGTTAAGCTTTTTTTTTTAAAAACCATATACATTTCTTTGTTCTTGCATCAGCTTATATAACATACCTTCATTTAATAATCATACGAGGTGAGAGAACTCATTTAAAGTATTTTTCTTTGGAGACAACAACCACTTTTCTTGTCACTTTTATAATTTGGTGAGTGACAAGTAAAATTTTGTTACGGATATTTGTCACACGTTACCATTTGAAGCGTTTTTTTTTCCTGCATTTTTTGCAGATCTGCAGCTTTTATGCAGTTTATGATGTAAGCTGCTTAGTAAATGTGATCATACTATATTGTAAATATTATCAGAAACAGAAAAGTCAATATTCCACAATATTCCATCCTGCAGTTCCCCTCAGAACGCCAATCCTATATCCGTAGATAGACAGCTTCAGAGTAACTATGGCTAAGGCTCTGTTCACATCATGTTCAAAACCTTCCGCTATACTTGGATGGGTGAACTCCAGATGTAGAACTCTGACGGATGGCTGCAATGTATGCCACTGTATAGACATTCCGTCAGATACGTTGCCTACACTCTATGTTCCCTCCACTGCCAATGTATCCCCCATTCTTCTCTACACACTACGGCCGCTGCAGTGACACACAGGCTTGGGGGTCTACTTTGGACTTGCTGCAAACATGACTCTGTTTGGTGAATGATGAAGTAAACATCCGGCCATCCACAGGCAAAAACTGAGAAACAATTTCTTTCACTTCTTTTTATGCAGTGGACTGAGGGCGGGATGAGGAGCGAGGTGGGCTGAACGGTTTCTTGGGAAATGGAGGACCTGGGTGGGAGAGGGAAATGGAGGACCTAGGTGGAAGGGGAACTGCGGGGTCCTAGTGCAAGGATGAATATAGCCAAAGTAAAGCTTCCTCTCCTCTTCTATATTAAGTCCACACATATGGAGGGGGTAGTGTGAGAGTCAGCATTTACATAACTGCCCGACAGCGGCAGCACATTAAGCTAGGCACATAAACAAGAAAGCTGACAACCACAATACTGCCCCCAATTCCCTGCTGCTGGACTGTGAGGAGACATATTTGTCCGACGGAGGCCTGTGACAGATGCCATACAGTTGTATCCGTCACCTATAGGCTTCTATGTAAAAAAAAAAAAAAAACTATGCCAAGAGTTATAATTTTTTTTTTACTGGATTCCGGTGGATAGAATAGCGTAATATTCCATCCAGTTTTTTTGCAGTATGATGACTCATACCAACACATGAAGACCAAAAGGACACTTCTTGGACAGATTTAGCGTGTGCTTCGGTAGCTTTCACGGCATACATGCTATATGGTATATACATCACAAATGATGTGAACAGGGCCTTAAATGAACATTAGTAGCACATGCAAACATAAACTTTCTAACATATATTGAAGAACTATAAAGAAAAATGCCTCTTTCTCCATATATTAGATGCCTCTTTCCCCCTATACCTGGCTACTGCAACTGTTCGAAGTCTCTGCATTTACAGAAAAACCACAACAAATATTGCAAAAAGAGAGAGAGAGAGCGAGACTGCACAAACATGCATTAGTCTTTCCTAGAAGAGAGCTATGTACACCTTTGGAAGGATTTTTTATTATTATTATTAAATAAATGTGGTATGTGTTTTTAAGCAACTTTCAAATTGACTTTTAAAAATATATTTTTTTACATTTTACAATACAGCTTCAATATATCCTGTATACATAGAATCTGTATCGTTCTCTCAACTGAATCAGTCAGTTCAGCTGAAATGACGGCTCAGCTGAGAGTGGTTCCTGCCTGTCTCTGACACACAGTATCCAGCTAAAATCTATCACATCTAAGTTCATCAAACATATACGTTTTTTAACATGGAAGTCTAAGAGTGACTGATGGCTGATAGATGTTAGTTTAACATCTCGCGCCATACATCTCACGTTGTTCTGTTCCGACAGAGCATTTTCCGCTGCTTTTTTTACGTGTAAAAGAACGGCCACAAAAAAGAAGTGCAGGACAATTCTTGGGACGTTTTTGGAGCCTTTTTCCATAGACTCTATAGAAAAAAGCTCCAAAAACTACCTTAAAAAACGCAGCGAAAAACGCTGCGAAAATCGCGAGTGGCACAAAAAACTTCTGAAAATCAGGAGCCGTTTTCTCTTGAAAACAGCTCCGTATTTTGAGACGTTTTCGAGTTTGTGTGTGAACATACCCTTAGGGCAAAATACAAAGCTGTATATCAAAAAGGAAACATAATTAATAAAATGTATTTAGGAAGTTGCACCAATCACACTGATGCACAATTTTTTTTATAAAAAATACAATTAAAAAAACCCGAAGGTGTACATAGCCTTTAAAGAGGCTCTGTCACCAGATTCTCAAATCCCTATCTCCTATTGCATGTGATCGGCGCTGCAATGTAGATAACAGTAACGTGTTGTTTTTTTTTTAAACTTTCATTTTTGGCCAAGTTATGAGCTATTTTATATATATGCAAATGAGCTTTGAAATGGACAACTGGGCGTGTTTTTATTCGTATGTCCAACTGGGCGTGTATTGTGTTTTTAACTGGGCGTGTTTACTTGTTTTACTAACTGGGCGTTGTGAATAGAAGTGTATGATGCTGACGAATCAGTGACCAATCATCATCATGCACTCCTCTCCATTCATTTACACAGCACATAGTGTTCTTACTAGAACGATGTGCAGCCACATACACAAGTGTCCTGATAATGAATATACATGACCTCCAGCCTGGACGTCATGTGTATTCAGAATCCTGACACTTCTGAATCTTTTCTGTGAGATTTCCAGCAAGGGAAACAAAATCTCGTTTACCTCGTAATCTCGCGAGATTACTCGTGGCTTGCTGGAATCTCACAGAAAAGATTCAGAAGTGTCAGGATTCTGAATACACATGACGTCCAGGCTGGAGGTCATGTGTATTCATTATCAGGACACTTGTGTATGTGGCTGCACATCATTCTAGTAAGCACACTATGTGCTGTGTAAATGAATGGAGAGAAGTGCATGATGCTGATTGGTCACTGATTGGTCAGCATCATACACTTCTGTTCACAACGCCCAGTTAGTAAAACAAGTAAACGCGCCCAGTTAAAAACACAATACACACCCAGTTGGACATACGAAAAAAAACACGCCCAGTTGTCCATTTCAAAGCACATTTGCATATATATAAAGTAGCTCATAACTTGGCCAAAAATGAACGTTTTTAAAAAAAAACAACGTTACTGTTCTCTACATTGCAGCGCCGATCACATGCAATAGGAGATAGGGATTTGAGAATCTGGTGACAGAGCCTCTTTAACCCCTTCCCGCTCCTGGACGTACTATTAGGTCATGGCAGCTGTATCGTTCGCGCTCCATGACCTAATAGTACGTCTCGGGAGTAATGGCCGTTTCGGCCGTCCTCCCGACACATACAGGAGCTGTGACAGCTGCTGTCTTGTTCAGCAGATGTCACAGCTCCTACAGCGGGGACCGATTGCTGTGTCCCCGCTGATTAACCCCTTAAAAGCTGCGTTCTATAGAGATTGCGGCTTTTTAGGGGTTAAGCTGCCATCGCCGGCCTGCTACGCGATAGCGGCCGGCGATGGTGACTATGGCAACCGGACACCAAACAATGGCGTCCGGCTATGCCATAGACGGAAGCCTAGTGGGTCCTGACAACGTCAGGACCCACTATGCTTGCTGTCAGTGAGTAGCTGACAGTTCTAATACACTGCACTACGCATGTAGTGCAGTGTATTAGAATTGCGATCAGGGCCTCCTGCCCTCAAGTCCCCTAGTGGGACAAAGTAATAAAGTAAAAAAAAGTTAAAAAAAGATGTGTAAAAATAAGAAAATAAAAGTTTTAAAAGTATTAAAAGTAAAAATCCCCCTTTTTCCATTATCAGTCATTTATTATTACTAAAAATACATAAACAAACAAATAAACTATACATAATTGGTATCGCCGCGTCCGTAATGGTCCGAACTACAAAATTATTTCGTTATTTATCCCGCACGGTGAACGCCGTAAAAGAAAATAATAATAAACCGAACCACAATCACAATTGTTTGGTCACTTCACCTCCCAAAAAATGGAATAAAAAGAGATCAAAAAGTTGCATGTACCGAAAAATGGTACTGATCGAAACTACAGTTCGTTACGCAAAAAATAAGTCCTCGCACGGCTTTATTGATTGAAAAATAAAAAAGTTATGCCTCTTAGAATAAGGTAACACAAAAAGTGAATGATTGTTTACAAAACGTATTTTTTTGTGCAAACGCCATAAGACATAAAAAAAACTATAAACATCTGGTATCGCCGTAATCGTATCGCCCCTCAGAATAAAGTGAATATGTCATTTATAGCGCACGGTGCACGCAGTAAAAAAAAAAGAATAAAAAAGAATAGTAGAATTGCTGTTTATTAGTCACCACGCCACCTAAAAATAGAATAAAAACTGATCAAAAAGCCGCATGCACCCCAAGAAAACTACAATGGATTCCTCAAGGGGTCTAGTTTCCAAATTGGGGTCACTTTTGGGGGGTTTCCAATGTTTTGGCACCACAAGACCTCTTCAAACCGGACATGGTGCCTAATAAAAAAGAGGCCTCAAAATCCACTAGGTGCTCCTTTGCTTCGGAGTCCGCTGCTTCAGTCCATTACCGCACTAGGGCCACATGTGGGATATTTCTCAAAACTGCAGAATCTGGGCAATACGTATTAAGTTGCGTTTCTCTGATAAATCCTTTTGTGTTATAAAAAAAATGGTATAAAAAGGATTTTCTGACAAAAAAAAAAAGTAAATTTCACCTCTACTTTGCTCTAAATTTCTGTGAAACACCTAAAGGGTTCATAAACTTTCTAAATGCTGTTGTGAATACTTTGAGGGGTCTAGTATCTAAAATGGGGTGTTTGATAGGGGTTTCTAATATATGGGCCCCTCAAAGCAACTTCAGAACTGAACTGGAACCTAAAAAAATAAATAAATGAGGCAATACTTGGCTTCTTACATTATACTGATAATGAGCCGCGCCCACCCCGAGATGACCCCAGTTTTGACCGTTTGTATAAACGGAGACCCCTATTAGATCGTTCCAGTGCCAGGTTTTCCCAAGCATTCACCCCCGAGAAGTGTATTTCTATTGATGAGTCCCTGGTACATTTTAAAGGGAGGGTTCAATTCCGCGAGTACCTGCCGGGTAAGAGGGCAAGGTATGGCGTGAAGATGTATAAGCTGCGAGAGTGCATCCGGGTATATCTACAGGTTTAGGCTATATGAAGGGAAGGCCACCCCCAAACCAGACTGCATCCTGGACTACAATAGGTACATGGGAGGGATGGACTTGTAAGATCAAATCCTGAAGCCCTACAGCGCCATGCGGTGTGGTATAAGAAGTTGGCCGGGCACATCATACAGATGGCTTTGTACAATGCGTACGTGCTACGTCGATGTGCAGGCCAGAGGGGAACTTTCCTGGAATTTCAAGAGGTGATTATCAAGAACCTAATCTTTAGGGACCAAGAAGGGGGGGCACCCAGTACTTCTGGAAGCGGGGCCACACGCATCGTACCAGGGCAACACTTTCCAGGAGAAGTTCCCCAAACTGGCAAGAAGGGAAAAAGTCAAATGAGGTGCAAAGTCTGCTATAAGAGGGCGATAAGGGATGACACAATATATCAATGTGACACGTGTCCCTAATAACCAGAGCTCTGTATGAAAGTCAGTTTTAAAATGTATCATACATCCCTTGGTTTATAATTTACCCCAATTTTACTTACCCTGACGCACTCCGCACAGCTTATCCCCCCTCGTCTTTCCCCTCTGAGCCCTGCTGTGTGTCCAGGCAGCTGATAACAGCCACATGTAGGGTATTGCAAATTCCCGGTAGAACCCACATTACAGTTTATGGGGTGTAGGTCTCTGGTCAAAATGCTCACTACACCTCTAGATGAATGCCTTAAGGGTGTAGTTATTAAAACGGGGTCATTTCTTGGGGGTTTCAACTGTACTGGTACCTCAGGTGCTTCTGCATACATGACTTCGCACTAGAAAATCCCCAGTAGGCCAAATGGTGGTCCTTTCCTTCTGAGCCCTCCCATGGGCCCAAACGGCAGTTTATCACAACAAATGGGGTATTGCGGCACTCAGAACAAATTGCGCAACAGAATGGGGTATTTTGTTTCTTGTGAAAATAAGAAATTTTCAGCCAAAACTACATATTATTTGAAAAAAATAATTTTGTTTTCATTCCGTGCCCAATTCAAATAAGTTCTGTGAAGAAACTATGGGGTCTAAATGGTCACATTACCAATAAATGAATTCCTTGAGGGGTGTAGTTTCCAAAATGGGGTCACTTCTGGTGGGTTTCCATTGCTTTGATACCTCTGGGGCTCTGCAAATGCGACATGGCACCCGAAAACCAATCCAGCAAAAGAACACACAGCGCTCCTTCCCTTCTGAGGCCTCCCATGGGCCCAAACGGCAGTTTATCACCACAAATGGGGTATTGCCACACTAAGGACAAATTGGGTAACAAAATGGGGTATTTTGTTCCCTGTGAAAATAAGAAATTTTGATCACAAAGGACATTTTATTGGAAAAAATGAAATTTTTTTAATTTCACAGCCCAATTCAAATACGTGCTGTGAAAAAACTGTGCGGTCAAAATGGTAACAACAACCATAAATGAATTCCTTGAGGGGTGTAGTTTCCAAAATGGGGTCACTATTGGGGGATTCCTACAGTTTTGGCACCTCAAAACCTCTTCAAACCTGGCATGCTGCCTAAAATATATTCTAATAAAAAAGAGGCCTCAAAATGCACTAGGTGCTTCTTTGCTTCTAGGGCTTGTGTTTTAGTCCACGAGTGCAGTAGGGCCACATGTGAGACATTTCTAAAAACTGCAGATTCTGGACAATACATATTTAGTAGTGTTTCTCTGGTAAAACTTTCTGTGTTACAGAAAAACAAAATGAATAAAATTGAAATTCAGCAAGAAAAATGAAATTTGCAAATTTCACCTCCACTTTGCTTTAATTCCTGTGAAATGCCTGAAGGATTAAAAAACTTTCTAAATGCTGTTTTGAATACTTTGAGGGGTCTAGTTTTTAAAATGGGGTGTTTTATCAGGGTTTGTAATACATAGGCCCCACAAAGCCACTTCAGAACTCAAGAGGTACCTTAAAAAAAGGCTTTTTAAATTTTCTTAAAAATATGAGAAATTGCTGTTTATGTTCTAAGCCTTGTAACGTCCAAGAAAAATAAAATAATGTTCAAAAAACAATGCCAATCTAAAGTAGACATATGGGAAATAAGAACTAGTAACTATTTTGGGTGGTATAACCGTCTGTTTTACAAGCAGATGCATTTCAATTCTGAAAAATGCAATTTTTTCAACATTTTCTCTCAATTTTGCAATTTTTCACCAATAAACACTGAATATATCGACCAAATTTTACCACGAACATGAAGCCCAATGTGTCACGAGAAAACAATCTCAGAATCGCTTGGGTAGGTTTAAGCATTCCGACTTTATTACCACATAAAGTGAAATATGTCGGATTTGAAAAATGGGCTCTGAGCCTTAAGGCCAAAACTAGGCTGCGTCCTTAAGGGGTTAAAGATCAAACAAATGCAATCTAAAAGATGCATAGATAACCCTATTATAGAGAATATAAATGTAGGTACCCAAAACGGCCTCTGTTCCTTTTCAAAACAACGTCCATTAATTTCCAAATAAGTAAATATCTATGAAAAAAGAGAGAGCAATAATGATTAAAAACCCCTTAGTGACCACTAATACGCCTTTTTACGTCGGTCACTAATGGGCTTTAGGCTAGGCTGACGCCTTTTCACGTCAGCCTAGTCTAAGTCCTGCACGGGTCTCCCGTGCAGGCTGGAGCCGGGGCTCTGCTGTCTGATGACAGCTGAGCTCCTGCTCCAACACCCGCGATCGAAGTTTACTTCGATCGCGGCCGTTTAACCCGTTAAATGCCGCCGTCAATAGCGACCGCGGCATTTAACTTTGTTTACAGAGGGAGTGCGCTCCCTCTGTCACCCATCGGCGGCCCGCGAATGAAATCGCGGGTCTCCGATGGGGTGTCATGGCAGCCGGGGGCTTGATAAAAGCCCCCAGGTCTGCCCTGGACATATTCCTGTTAGGACGCGCCGGAGGCACGTCCTAACAGATTGCCTGTCAGATTTACACTGACAGGCAATAATGCTCTGGTATACGAAGTATACCAGAGCATTATAGCAGCGATCGGAAGATCGCACAGTAAAGTCCCCTAGTGGGACTAATAAAATCAGTCATCAAAGTGAAATAAAGATTATTAATAAAAAGTACAGTAAAAAAATAAATAAAACCATTTTTTTCCATAAAAAGTGGTTTTATTTAGTAAAAGTCTAAAAAAAAAAAAAAAGTACACATATGTGGTATCGCCGCGACCGTAATGACTCCATTAATAAAGTTAATATGTAATTTAAACCGCAAAGTGAATACCGTAAAAAATAAACGCAAAAAACCATGGCGAAATTGCAATTTTTTTCCATTGCCCCCCAAAACAGTCATAATAAAAATGAATCAATAAGTCCCATGCACCCCAAAACAGTACCATTCAAAACTACGTCTTGTCCCGCAGAAAACAAGCCCAAAAAATCACTACATTGATGGAAAAATAAAAAAATTACGGCTCTTGGAAAGCGACGATGCAAAAGCAAATAATTTTAGTTCAAAAGTGTTTTTATTGTGCAAAAGTCGTAAAACATAAAAAAACCTCTACATATGTGGTATCGCCGTAATCGTACCGACCCATAGAATAAAGGTAACATGTTATTTACGTCGCATAGTGAACGGCGTCAATTTAAAAACGCATAGAACAATGGCGGAATTTCAGTTTTTTTTTATAATCCCCCCAAAAAGGGTTAATAAAAGTTAATATAAAAATTATATGTACCCAAAAATGGTGCTATTAAAAAGCTCAACTAATCCCGCAAAAAACAAGTCCTCATACAGCTATGTAGACGAAAAAATAAAAACGTTATAGCTCTTTGAATGCGACTATAGAAAAACGAATAAAATAGCTTGGTCATTAGGGCCTAAAATGGGCTGGTCACTAAGGGGTTAAAAAATAACAATATGTAGGAACAAACATATACAAAAAGGTAAAATAAAAAATATATACCGTATTGTTCGGACTATAAGGCCTCATTTAGGCCTCATTTACACGAGCGTGTGCGTTTTGCGCGCGCAAAAAACGCTGCGTTTTGCGCGCGCAAAAGGCACTTGGCAGCTCCGTGTGTCATCCGTGTATGATGCGCGGCTGCGTGATTTTCGCGCAGCCGCCATCATAGAGATGAGGCTAGTCGACGCCCGTCACTGTCCAAGGTGCTGAAAGAGCTAACTGATCGGCAGTAACTCTTTCAGCACCCTCGACAGTGAATGCCGAACACAATTTTCGCGCATGCAACGCAGGACCGTCAGTGTGGCATGCGTTGTTTTCACGCACCCATTGAAGTCAATGGGTGCGTGTTGCGTGAAAAACGCAAGAATATAGAACATGTCGTGAGTTTTACGCAACGCACTCACGCAGCGCAAAATTCACGCATCGTCTAAACAGCCCCATAGACTATTATAGGTGCGTACGACACGCGTGAAAAGCACGCGCGTCGCACACGCGTATAATACGCTCGTGTAAATGAGGCCTTACACGAACGTAATATACGCGCGTGCGACGCGCGTGCTTTGCACGCATGTCGTACGCACCTATATTAGTCAATGGGGCAGTTTAGACGATGCGTGATTTGCGCTCAGCGCGTGTGCGCAGAAAAAAACTCACGACATGTTCTATAATCGTGCGTTTTTCGCGCACTCACGCACCCATTGAAGTCAATGGGTGCGTGAAAACCACGCATGCCGCACGGAAGCACTTTCGTGCGAACTGCGTGATTCGCGCAAGAGCTGTCAAACTCCTGAATGTAAACAGAAAAGCACCACGTGCTTTTCTGTTTACAAACATCCAAACGGAGTGTCAAATTCGAGATGAGCGCACCGAACTTCACCGGGTTCGGCCAAACTCGTTTTGACCGAAACCGGTAAAAAATGTTCGGGTACGCGACGTCAGGAGACAGTCACTGTCCACGGTGCTGAAAGCGTTAAACTGGTTCAGCACCATGGACAGTGACTTCCGCTCCGAAAATCCATGAACCTGTAAAAAAAAAAAGACGTTCTGACTTACCGATAACTCCGGTCCGACCTCCCGGGATGACAGTTCAGTCAAAGAGACAGCTGCAGCCAATCACAGGCCAAGCACAGGCTGCAGCCAATCACAGGCTGCAGCGGTCTCATGGACTGCGGCGTCATCCTGGGAGGTGGGGCCGGATGACAAGAGAGGGACGCGTCACCAAGGCAACGGCCGGGAGCCCGGACTGGGGGAAGCAGGAAGTTCTTGGTAAGTATGAAAGTCTTTTTTTGTTCACAGGTTGGTGTATATTGTGTTCGGCATTCACTGTCGAGGGTGCTGAAAGAGTTACTGCCGATCAGTTAGCTCTTTCAGCACCTTGGACAGTGACGGGCGTCGACTAGCCTCATCTCTATGATGGCGGCTGCGCGAAAATCACGCAGCCGCGCATCATACACGGATGACACACGGAGCTGCCAAGTGCCTTTTGCGCGCGCAAAACGCAGCGTTTTTTGCTCGCGCAAAACGCACACGCTCGTGTAAATGAGGCCTAAGACGCAGTTTTTAGCAAAAATAAATCTTGCTAAAAAGTTCCTGCGTCTTATAGTCAGCAGTCAGGGGATCCGGCAGTGCAAGGGCCCCCAATGCCGCTCCTTACTTAACCCCTTCCCGACCCGTGATGTGCCGACACATTATGGAGCGGGGAGGGGATGATGTATGGAGCGGGCTCACGTGCTGAGCCGGCTACATACACTGCAGGTGTCAGCTTCTGACTAGCTGCACTAACGGCTTGGAACAGTGATGGCGCTGTTCCTGACCGTTTAACTAGTTAAATGTCAATAGCGACCGTGGCATTTATAGTGGTTTTCCCAGGAAGGACATTTATGACATATCCACCTTTGGGGCCCTCATCTATCTCTAGAACGGGGCCCCCTAAGCCCCGTTCTATCTTACCCGGCTCCGCTGTCTTCCGGCCACTTCCTGCTTACATGATTGAGTTACGGAAACAGCGTAACTCGCTGAGCTCCGCAGTTTCCGTAACTCCCATAGAACTGAATAGTAGTTACGGAAACAGCGTAGCATGCTGCGCTGCTTCCGTAACTACAATTCACTACTATGGGAGTTACGCTCATCCATGTATTGCAGTGTATTATACCAGCGATCTAATGATCACTGGTTCAAGTCCCCTAGGGAAACTAATAAAATGTGTAAAAAAAAAACAGATATATTTTCAGGAGTGTAAAAAAATTTTTTAAGTTAAAGTTAAAAAAAAAAGCTTTTCCTATTTTTCCCCAAGCACAATGTACAAATAAAAATAAAAAAATAGGTATCGCTGCATCCGAAACTATTATAATATAGCATTATTTGACTCACACAGTGGACGGTGTAAAAAAAAAATATACATTTAAAACCCCGGAATCGTTGTCTTTTGGTCACCATTGCGCTAAAAATAATGAAATAAAAAGTGATAAAAAATAGTATGTACCAAAAAAATGGTGCTAAGAAAAACTACAGCTCGTCCCGCCAAAAATAAGCCCTCACACCGCTCAAATGATAGAAAAATATAAGTTATGGCTTTCAGAATGTGGTGGAACAAATTTTTTTTTTAACCAATAGTTTTTACTTTGTAAAAGAAGTAAAATATGAAATGTTTTCCTATTTTCTGTTGTCTAAAACATGGGTGCGTCTTATAGTCAGGTGCATCTTATAGTCCGAAAAATATGGTATGTATGCATATATATATAGGCAAATTAATTAATAGAGTAGGCAGCTATCTCAAAGAATGGCCCATGATGAGGGCTGAAATACTACCGTTCAAAAGTTTAGGGTCACTCAGAAATGTCATTTTCTTGTTCTTAGAAATGAAGGCTATTCCATGCGAGAAATTGCCAAGAAACTGAAGATTTCCTACAACGGTGTGTACTACTCCCTTCAGAGGACAGCACAAACAGGCTCTAACCAGAGTAGAAAGAGAAGTGGGAGGCCCCGCTGCACACCTGAGCAACAAGACAAGTACATTAGAGTCTCTAGTTTGAGAAATAGACGCCTCACAGGTCCTCAACTGGCAGCTTCATTAAATAGTACCCGCAAAACGCCAGTGTCATCGTCTACAGTGAAGAGGCGACTCTGGGATGCTGGCCTTCAGGGCAGAGTGGCAAAGAAAAAGCCATATCTGAGACTGGCTAATAAAAGGAAAAGATTAATATGGGCAAAAACACACAGACATTGGACAGAGGAAGATTGGAAAAAAGTGTTATGGACAGACGAATCGAGGTTTGAGGTGTTTGGATCACACAGAAGAACATTTGTGAGACGCAGAACAACTGAAAAGCTGCTGGAAGAGTGCTTGACGCCATCTGTCAAGCACGGTGGAGGTAATGTGATGGTCTGGGGTTACCTTGGTGCTGGTAAAGTGGGAGATTTGTACAAGGTAAAAGGGATTTTGAATAAGGAAGGCTATCACTCCATTTTGCAACGCCATGCCATACCCTGTGGACAGCGCTTGATTGGAGCCAATTTCATCCTACTAGAGGACAATGACCCAAAGCACACCTCCAAATTATGCAAGAACTATTTAGGGAAGAAGCAGGCAGCTGGTATTCTATCTGTAATGGAGTGGCCAGCAAAAATCAGGCAGCACTCCGTTTATGAAGGTGAAAAAAGAGGGTACTTTTTTTGTCTCATAGGCAACATTTCAGCTCCTTCCCCTGGAGCCTTTATATGACATTGGGATCTTGGTCTATCCCTTTGGGCTTGCACCCACTCTATACCGGTGCTGCTGGATCCTTTTGTCTATCTATCTATCTATCTATCTATCTATCTATCTATCTATCTATCTATGTATATATATATATATATATATATATATATATATATATATATATATATATATACAGTGAAGGAAATAAGTATTTGATCCCTTGCTAATTTTGTAAGTTTGCCCACTGTCAAAGACATGAACAGTCTAGAATTTTTAGGCTAGGTTAATTTTACCAGTGAGAGATAGATTATATTAAAAAAAAAACAAAAAAAAAACACATAGTCAAAATTATATATATTTATTTGCATTGTGCATAGAGAAATAAGTATTTGATCCCTTTGGCAAATAAAAACTTAATACTTGGTGGCAAAACCCTTGTTGGCAGGCACAGCAATCAGATGTTTTTTGAAGTTGATGATGAGGTTTGCACACATGTTAGATGGAATTTTGGCCCACTCCTCTTTGCAGATCATCTGTAAATCATTAAGATTTCGAGGCTGTCGCTTGGCAACTCGGATCTTCAGCTCCCTCCATAAGTTTTCGATGGGATTAAGGTCTGGAGACTGGCTAGGCCACTCCATGACGTTAATGTGCTTCTTTTTGATCCACTCCTTTGTTGCCTTGGCTGTATGTTTCGGGTCATTGTCGTGCTGGAAGACCCAGCCACGAGCCATTTTTAATGTCCTGGTGGAGGGAAGGAGGTTGTCACTCAGGATTTGACGGTACATGGCTCCATCCATTCTCCCATTGATGCGGTGAAATAGTCCTGTGCCCTTAGCAGAGAAACACCCCCAAAACATAATGTTTCCACCTCCATGCTTGACAGTGGGGACGGTGTTCTTTGGGTCATAGGCAGCATTTCTCTTCCTCCAAACACGGTGAGTTGAGTTAATGCCAAAGAGCTCAATTTTAGTCTCATCTGACCACAGCACCTTCTCCCAATCACTCTCAGAATCATCCAGATGTTCATTTGCAAACTTCAGACGGGCCTGTACATGTTCCTTCTTGAGCAGGGGGACCTTGTGGGCACTGCAGGATTTTAATCCATTACAGCGTAATGTGTTACCAATGGTTTTCTTGGTGACTGTGGTCCCAGCTGCCTTGAGATCATTAACAAGTTCCCCCCGTGTAGTTTTCGGCTGAGCTCTCACCTTCCTCAGGATCAAGGATACCCCACGAGGTGAGATTTTGCATGGAGCCCCAGATCGATGTCGATTGACAGTCATTTTGTATGTCTTCCATTTTCTTACTATTGCACCAACAGTTGTCTCCTTCTCACCCAGCGTCTTACTTATGGTTTTGTAGCCCATTCCAGCCTTGTGCAGGTCTATGTTCTTGTCCCTGATATCCTTAGAAAGCTCTTTGGTCTTGCCCATGTTGTAGAGGTTAGAGTCAGACTGATTAATTGAGTCTGTGGACAGGAGTCTTTTATACAGGTGACCATGTAAGACAGCTGTCTTTAATGCAGGCACCAAGTTGATTTGGAGCGTGTAACTGGTCTGGAGGAGACTGAACTCTTAATGGTTGGTAGGGGATCAAATACTTATTTCTCTGTGCACAATGCAAATAAATATATATAATTTTGACTATGTGATTTTCTGTTTTTCTTTTTATATAATCTATCTCTCACTGGTAAAATTAACCTAGCCTAAAAATTCTAGACTATTCATGACTTTGACAGTGGGCAAACTTACAAAATCAGCAAGGGATCAAATACTTATTTCCTTCACTGTGTATATATATATATATATATATATATATATATATATATATATATTCTTTAAAATAGCACCAAAGTTGTCGCTATGCCCCAAAAATTGTACATTTTTGGACTGCTTGTTAAAAAGCTATTGCTACTTCCGATGCCACCATATTTTTATAAATACTGGCAGGCATCTGCCCCCAAAAAGGGATATTTTTTGGACCTTTTTTTAATTGTAAAAGCATAAAAAATCAGAAAGTTCTTTTTTTTTTTTAAACAGGCTGTTTGTTACCTCCGGATACTATCCATTTACCCATAGCCATATATTTTTGGCTGAGAGGGGTTGGATATTGTCCTAGAAGACCTCAGAATGTCATACACAACTTACAGGTCAATCGGAGCACTTTTGATTTGTGACAAATATTTGGACTGACTCTAATCTAATGGCTGATTCAATAGAATTGGACCCAAAACTAATTTCGGGAAATTCTCTCATCTCTACTTTCTATTCATCTGTTCAGTGATAATTATCCTAGGTTTATTTTTAACTTTGCATGGCTTTTACATCCAAGGAGGAATTAAGCAAAATGTTGGCATGTGCCTACCTTTTATTAGAAGTTGTCAAAATATGTCACGGTGTAACAGAATTAATTAATATCTAATCAATGCACAGTTCTAAAGGTCACTCCCTACTGAGACCTGGCGGTTGCTGATGGAATCTGAATTGACTTTGTGCACTGTCAAATTCCTACCACTTTTCTCCTTTGTTCATTCTAAAAAGAGAGAAAAGCGTCTTAGCTTTCTGTTACAGTGAAATTGAAGCTTCTTAGTGGCTGAATAAATACAAAAATATATAAAGTTAATGCAGCTGATAAGACAGAATGCAGCATTAAAGGGGTCTAACCATGATAGCCCCTATCCACACGTTCTATTATTATCAGGAAAAGAAAAAGAAGCCACCATAATATGTATGCAAAGGTAAAAACGTATTTATTGTATATACAACATGTTTCGAGACAGATACTGGGTAGTAAAACATGTTTTTTTAAACTGGGTAGTATATGTTTCATTAGGGCAAATAGATGTCATAGGGGAAGGGACCCTGCTTGGGACCCCTCCCTTCTAGGACCCAGAGTGGAGAGCTGACATCCTACATCTGTAATTTACTGGAAATGTTCCATTGTTTTCAAGTGTCCTTGCATTCCCAGCGAAGTGTCTTTCTTTACATCTGTAATCTTAAGTTCTAATCATTTTGTTCTTCAGTTTTAATTTATGCCTTTTAGTGCACATGGATATCATACGGGGGTTCCTGATCAGCTAGATTGGAGAGCCGCTAAGAGTAACTGCTACTCAGGCAAATTTGAGCTGTCAATGCATTACATGGTTGGCCATTCATCTGAATCAATCTGAAAAGTTGGCAATGTAATACTGCTTCATTTACAACCCTGCATCATTTATAGTAGACTAGCAATAAAGCTAGTTATGTGAAAAAATACAACGGGCTCTAGAAAAGTCTGCCCCCCCCCTAATATGCCATCACTGTGCCACCTGTATGCCATTGCCATTTTTGACCCCTGGGTATGCCACCGCTCTGTTACTTGTATGCCATTACTGTCCCCTGTGTGTCACCACTCTATCCCCTATATGCCCATTGTGCAAAAATTTTTCATTAAACATTAAACTACAACATCTGGAAGCATTTGCAAGATGATAATACTCCAAGGGCAGGAGACGTAAACCCCTTCCGCATGTTGCTTCATACAGTGGCATAGCTATAGGGGTTGCAGCGGTCACAATTGACCGGGCCCCAAAGACAGGGTGTCCCATGGCCCCCACTGTAACACATCTATTACTATAATAACTGGGATGTATTTAATAAACTACACAACTCCCTTTTTACTATAGTAACAGTATACTTATCCTCCTCGCTCCTGAGACGTGTCCGGACGCTGGTCCAGACGCCTCTAAGTGTCATGACGTCATGACTCCATGTGAGCCACACACAACGTCGTGACGCTGAATCTCGTCAGCATCTGTGGTAGGCTTAGATACAGGGCCCAGCAGACAGTATCACACATGATGTGATTCACGGACACCCAGACGGAAACCCGGCGGAACCCATTAATGTCAATAGGTACCGTCGGGCGCCAGTGGTCAACATTGTTCAATGGAGCCTGCACTTCCGGCATTTTAGTTGTTCTGCTCCTCTGACAGATGGCGAATGCAGATGTGTACAGTGCCTTACCTGGTTACTAGCGAACATTCACATACTTTTGAAAGTAGGTGAATGACCGCTAATAACTCCTAGCGCAGGGATTGTATCTGAAGTAGTCCCCACACTAGGTTTTTTTTAATGGTGCATGCACCTGAGATGCTCCAAAATTCTGACACACCTTGGTTGATTCTGCGCCCCTTATAAGCATCAGTAAACCAAGCAGTGACAGCTCTAATCTGTCATTGGTTAGTTTACATCATGTGGTGCCCGGTTACCACAGTTCATTCTCCTACATTTAAAAGTAGGCCAATAAACTGACGTAACCTGGGTCCACGTGATGTAAACTAACCAATGACAGATTAGAGCTGTCACTGCTGATTTTACTGTCACTGACCCAGGAAAGGTAATTTTGTGTTTGTGTTTTATTACATGTTCGGTTGTTAGACTACTTTGGATTAGAGGACATATACAGTGGCGTAGCTCTAGGGGCCACAACGGTCGCAATTGTGACTGGGCCCCCGTAGCACACAGTGCTCACCATGCTGGTCCCGCTTCCTAAATCCTAGAGCAAGGAGCTGACAGCTCCGTGATCCAGCATTCACTCTGCCGTGAGTGGCTTGGCGCAGGCAGGCGCAATGTAGTGACGTCATCGCCTGTCTGCGCCAAGTCACTCACAGCACAGACTGGAGGAGAAGGATCCTCCACCCGTTGTGGGATTGGGGATAGGTAAGTAATTATGTTATTATTTTTCTATTAGGCACTATGGGGCATTATACTGGGTAGGGAAGGGGGGCTGATAGGGTGGCTGCTATAGGAGAATTTTACTATATGGGGCAGCATTATACTGTATGGGGCATTATACTGTGGGGGCAGTTATGAGGAGCATTATACCATGGGGACAGCTATGGGGGCATTATACTGTATGGGGGGCATTATACTGTTTGGACAGCTATGGGGGCATTATACTGTGGGGACAGCTATGGGGGGCATTATACTGTATGGGGGCATTATACTGTGGGGAAAGCTATGGGGGGCATTATACAGTATGGGGCATTATACTGTGGGGACAGCTATGGCGGCATTATACTGTGGGGACAGTTATGAGGACATTATACTGTGGGGAGAGCAATGGGGGACATTATACTGTGGGGACATCTATGGGGGCATTATTCTGTGGGGACAGCTATGGGGTCATTATACTGTATGGGGCATTATACTGTGGGGACACGAATGGATGGCATTACACTGTGGGGACAGCTATGGGGACATTATACTGTGGGGACAGCTATGGGGACATTATACTGTGGGGACAGCTATGGGGGCATTATACTGTATAGGGCATTATACTGTGGGGACAGCTATGCGGGGCATTATATTGTGGGAGCAAATATGGGGGGCATTATACTGTGTGGGGGAAGCTATGGGGTCATTATACTGTGGGGCAGCTATGGGGGGCATTATACTGTATGGGGGGCATTATACTGTGGGGAAAGCTATGGGGGCAATATAGTGTGGGGACAGCTATGGGAGGCATTATACGGTGTGGGGGCAGCTATGGGAGGCATTATACTGTGTGGAGGCAGATATGCAGAGCATTATACTATGTGGGGGCAGTATGGGGGAATTATGCTGCATGGGGCAGCTATGGGGCATTATGCTGTATGGGGGAATTTATTTGGCCATTTTACTGCATGGAGGCATTATACTGTATGGGGCATCTGTGTGGGCATTATACTGTATGGGGGCATTATACTGTATGGTGGCAGCTATGGGGGCATTATACTGTGTGCTCTGAACCGGTTGTGTATGAGCGGGGATTGGGTGGGACTAGAGGTGTGGCTTAAAAGAAAAATCGATTGTCCCTCTTTGTGATACTTGAAAGTATATCACAGTCTACATAGCACTACACAGGCAGTATAGCACTGTATGGGGAGGCAGTATAACAATGTCTACAGGGGGGCTGTATAGCACTGCATGGGGAGGCTGTATAGCAATGTCTACAGGGGGGCTGTATAGCACTGTTTGGGGAGGCTGCATAACAATGTCTACAGGGGGGCTGTATAGCACTGTATGGGGAGGCTGTACGGTAATGTCTACAGGGGAGGCTGTATGGCACTGTATGGGGAGGCTGTATAGCACTGTCTACAGGGGGTGCTGTATAGCACTGTCAACATGGGGGGCTGTATAGCTCTGTCTACGGGGGTGCTGTATAGCACTGTCTACAGGACGGCTGTATAGCACTCTCTACAGGGGGGGCTGTATAGCACTGTCTATCGGTGGGGGCTGTATAGCACTGTCTACAGAGGGGCTGTATAGCACTGTCTACAGGGGGGCTGTATAGCACTGTCTTCAGGAGGGGGCTGTATGGCACTATTTACAGGAGGCCTCTATCTACAAGGCCAGGCTGTGTGTGGCACCCAGGGGAGGGGGGCCCAGTCAAAAGTTTGCTATGGGGCCCAGTGTTTCCTAGTTACGCCCCTGATTATCAGCTAGATCAGGGGTCGGGAACCTATGGCTCGCGAGCCAGATATGGCTCTTTTGATGGCCGTATCTGGCTCGCAGACAGGGCTCCTACCCAGTGGCGGATTATCATATGGGCGTTTCGGGCGGCCGCCCGAGGCTCCCAGGGGGCCCATGGCAGCCCGAAACGCACATTATCTCCTAAATCTATTCAGCGCGCTAGCGCTGCTAACGGCCGAAGATGGGGAGGAGCAGGGAATTCGCCGGTATCCAGGGGTAGGACACGCCTCCCTGACAGTGCGGGCCGCCGCCATTGAGTAACAGAACAGCGACGGACGGCTGTTCTGTTACTCCAAAGCAGCAAGAGAAGAGCCGGCGGGCGGTCACCGGCGCTGAGGTCAGTACAGGATTATCCTCCTGCCCAACTGGTTCCCGACCGCTGGCTGTATTTTTACGGCCAGCGGTCAGGGACGGGTGCTTAAAACCCGAGCCATAGACTTTCTACGGCTCGGGTTTTAACTTGCTGCCCGCGCGATCGGGCAGCTGAATGTCGGGTCTCCGGCTGTCAGTGACTGCCGGGGACCCTGAGGAGAAGACAGAAGCAGCTTTCGCTGCTTCTTTCTTCTCCGATGTCTTCTTACACAGCGTTCAATGAACGCTGTGTACAGGAATAGAGACAGCAGCAGCGGCGCTGTCTCTATTCCTCCCGGTGATCATGTGACAGGTCACATGATCGCCGGGTGCCGTTAGTGGCAGACTGTTGCTGGGTCTTAGACCCAGCACAGCCCTATTAGTGACAATCGTCACTGTGAGAGGGCTGATTTCCCCTGTAACTGGGGCTGCTGTGCAGCTCCAGTTACAGTGGAAAAACATGGTGTAAAACAAAGAGAAAGTAGATATAAAGTTCCCCAAAGGTCTTTTTTGACCTTTGAGGATCAGAACATAGTAATAAAAAATAGTAAAGTGCAAAAAAAAAATATAATAATAAATACACATAAAATACCCACCCCAAAAAAAACGTTCCCCCCGCCAATCATTGTTGTAACGCTAGCGCTGACCCAATTACCCTAATATAGACATGTAATATATTAAAATTTACGGTAGACAATGACGATCACAAATAAAAGGTCTATTTTAGGGTAAAACTATGTTATTACCAAAAAAAAATAGCTGAAACGTAAAAAAGCTTATTTTTTTACTATTATTTTCAAACTTTATGAATAAAAATTCTAAAATGGCAAAAAATGTGTGCATAAAAACGATAAAAAACGAAACCTGCATTGTCTACGGAAAAAACGTCGCAAAAATAACGTCGGTTTTATTTTTTTTTTATAAAAATGTGTGTTTGGTGCAACTTTGTAATTACGTTTTATTAAAAAATATTTTCACTTTTTGAGATACAGCTGCTTTGTATCCTGTATCCGTCAGGTCAGCAGGACTGACGGGATCAGTGAAACGGGCCCTGCGCTAAATTATAATCTTAGATGTGATAGATTTGAGGTGGATCCTGCGTGTCACTGATCCCGTCAGTCCTGCTGACCTGACGGATACAGGATACAAAGCAGCCGTATCTCAAAAAGTAAAAATATTTTTTAATAAAATCAATCAATCACACTGATACACAGACATACTATATATATATGTATAATTATAATATAAAGTTTTTAAATGTGTACATAACCTTGTGGCACTATATACAAGGGGGAGCGCTGTGTGGCACTATATACAAGGGGGAGCTCTGTGTGGCACTATATACAAGGGGGAGCGCTGTGTGACACTATATACAAGGGGGAGCGCTGTGAGGCACTATATACAAGGGGGAGCGCTGTGAGGCAAGGGGGGGCTGTGTAGTGCTATCCACCGTGGTATGTGTGTGGCGCTCTTTATAGGGGGGGCTTTTTGGTGCTATTTACAAGAGGGGGAGGGCTGTGTGGCGCTCTCTACAGGGGGGCTGTATGGCACTATCTATAGGGGGCTGTGTGTAACGCTCTCTACGAGGGGGATGTGTGATATATAGAGGGGGCTGTGTATGGCGATATCTATGGGGGTGTGTAATATCTACAGGGGCTGTGTGTGGCACTATGTACAGGGGGCTGTGTGTATGGTGTTTTACAGTGTGTGGTATTATATTCAGGCGCGCAGTGTTTGGTGCTATTATATTTAGGGGTACACTATGTGGCACCATGATAACTTTATTTTCGTTTATAGGTGTGGAAATGTTGGAAAAGTGAGGAGACGTCTAAGTGGCAAATTCTGCAGAAATGAGTCATGGCCGGGAGAAGTCGTCATGAGCGCTGGACCGGATGGAGAAGAAAAGAGGAAAAAAACTACTAGAATCTGAGACGTCGTCACCTGTGAGTCACTAGATTTATAGAGAATCTGTCACCTCTCCTGACATGTTTATTATAGGAAATCCTTGTATTTCACAAAAAGTCTTTCTGCGGTCCAGGACTGATAGACAATTCCCCTTGTCAGGAGGTTGTGTCCCTGCACAGTGTGATCCTGTCAGTATGTAGGGACACCGCGCTGTGACAAGGGGAATCGTAACACTGTTAATGCTTGCCCAAAAAGGTAGTGTTAAAAATAGTTACGGTGAGGAAGGGGGGCCCAAGTTTGGGTAACAGCCCAGGGCCCATGGTCTACTTAATCCGCCACTGCTCCTACCTGTCTATGGGAAGGATGCATGCACCGCGCTCCATCAGCCCGTGCACCGCGCTCCATCAGGCCGCGGTGCACGCTGATATTGGTAGTTCTTTGATGGCCTGATAAGCATTGGCGGCAGTGGTGAGCGGCAGGGAGCATGGACTACATTTCCCATAACTCCCTGCATAGCCGCGCCGTCTGCAAGCACGCACCTGCGTCCCCTAGTGAAGCGGCATTCTTTCTTCTGCGAATGCCTCAAAGCTGGCATTCTCTCAACATCAGGTGGGAAGAATGCCAGCTTCCAGTCATGCGCAGGAAAAAGAAGAAGCCAGACTGCTGGACTGATGTCATGCATCGCAAGCTCACAATGTAAGTTATTTATTTAATTTTTTTACTGCTAATTACCATTGTTTCAGTCCAGTTGTGGCTTTATACAGCAGGGAGGAGCATTCCTTGCTGTACTAAGTGAACATTGGAGCGATTGATCTGTCAATGGCCCTTTAAACATATTGTACGGCTCTCGCGGAATTATATTTCAAAATATGTGGCGTTTACGGCTCTCTTAGCCAAAAAGGTTCCTGACCCCTGAGCTAGATTCTGTGAGTCAGAGACAAGCAGGAACCGCTTTCAGCCGAGCAGTCAGTTTAGTTGAACTGATGGATTGGGCTCAGACAGAACTATGCCACTTCTGTGTATACATGATACATAGAAGCTGTGTCTTATAAAGAAAAAAAATTCTGTTTTTTGGTTACTTCGCTTCCCCCAAAAAATAGAACGTGATCAAAAAGTCGTATGTACTTAAAATGTATACCAATAAAAACTACAGCTCGCCTCGCAATAAAATCAAGCCCTCATACCACTTCATCGACGGAAAAATAAAAAAGTTATGGGTCTTTAAATATGGCGACGCAAGGAATTTTTTTTACCAAATATTTTTCTTTATTAAAGTAGTACATTATATAAAAAAATATATTTTGTTTGACCATAATATACTGAAATACGGAACGGTTGCGGAAAAAAAAAACCTCTGAGGCATTACAGACCCAAATACCGACACTAGGATCCATAGTTTGTGGGCCGACCAACGGCAATGGTCTTGTGCATAAGGCCTTATTGTGAATTTCCTGCAATACTGTGCTTCATTTTTGCTGCTGAGCATCACCACCACTTCCATTTCTCTAAGCGATTTTTGCTAGGTGGTCCGTGAGTGCCTGTAATGTCTATGTGACTGTTATTCGATGAGCAACTGCCCATCTTCTTACACCTTTTCTTGAAACCCCCTTCCCTTATATGTGGCAATCGGAAAACATATATGCTCTATGATTGATAAGGAGGATGATAACATGAACAAAGATTCAGGTTATCTTTTCTGCAGGTGTTTTTTAGAGTCATACAGTGATAGGAACAGGATCAAACATCCTCCTATTTTCCCTAATGCTGCCAAAGTTTAGAAAAATGTGTGTGTGTGTGTGAGAAGTTAAGATTTTTTTGTAACTATTTTGTTAATTGTTTTACTTGTAAGCCCACAAGGCTTTTTATTTTTTTTAACGTCACAATATTTTCACATAAATGACATTGCCATAACATTAGCCTATCGGCGATTTATTTTTTAGGCTAATGTTAGGCATAACAACCTATGCCTAAACACAAGGGACTGTCTTTGGACAGCCTTGTAATCCCTGCTAATCTGTCCAGTCATGGGGATAATGCCAGTTGATAAAATCACTGGGGAACCCTGTCGATATGCTGGTGAAATATTATTGTCAGAAAAAGCTCTGATTTCTACTGATAGATAGGAAATGTTACTGTATAAAGTCACTATGCTTGTCCCTGTGGGAGTGGGTGGATGTTCATATAAATCCTAATGTTTTATTAAATTGACTGTCTATTCCTCAAAGTTCAATATCTCATACTTTTAGGGAAACCGTCCAACTGGCACTGAGATATAACTAACAGAGACCTTCATTTCTACCTTCTCAAGTTCCTTAAATTAAATTCCAAAGGTATTTACAGATATATCAGAGGTGAGTTTGGAATTTCATGGCATCATCACTATATGAAGATGTGTTATCTGTTATTTACTATGCGTAATGTGATTCATTACAGTACATAAAAGAAATAGTTGACAAATGCTCATACCACTGGTGTGTGCATACAGTATGTGCACACACAGATATATACATGGTAGTTCACATACCCATATATATATACAGCGAGAATGACCAAACATAACTATTCTCAATAAAACAGCTTCCATTAGAACATCATACAACATAATTAGTTTGTTTTATGTTAAATTTACAAATTGAGGTCCATTACAACTCCAACCAAAACCTGTTGCCATTACAGTACATTAGTATAGTTTTGTAGATCATTGTGTTTTTGTTCCTTTCTATATCACATCAGTTTTTACCAGACACATGATTAAGCATGGAAGATCCACCAAGATATGTAATAGCTTTATTCAATCAAGCCTGTAATTGGAGCTATTTTGAATGTGATTGGATTTGTCCGACAATGTAGCATTCCTGATTACGAGCATACAACCTTTTAACTCAAACCGAGTAATTACCTTAGCTGTGAATGTTCAGCGTAGTGAATAACAACCAGTTACTACGTATGTATAATATGCATATCACAGGCAAATGTAAAATAAAAAGGAATAAAATACAATATACAAACATGTGACTATATTTTTCTTGTCTGCTTTTTTTTTAAGAATAATGGTTTTGTTTTCAGTTTTCCATGTAATATCAGTGCACAAGAAGTACTCAAAAATTATTTTAATTTTAATCAAACCATGTGGCGATACGTGTGTGAAGTACTTACCCATAGGAGTGATACTTGATTTGGTATATACATTTTTGAAGTTTTATAAAGGCTTCTTTTCTGATACAATTTTTCACCTTTTGATGCATTTTTTTCCCTTACCCTTTATCATTAAACAGGCATTCTATATTGAAAACGGCAATGGGTGGTTACCAAGGGGTTACTCTTTTACAATAAGATATTTTGCTCTTGTAGTTTGTGAAATGAAAGTTATGTTATGTGGGTGGCTTCTTGACTCTACCAATAGTCGGGGGGCCATTTTTTTCCCACTTTTTTGTGTGTTTTAAAATTATTTTAATTACTTGTTTGTGTATGAAGATATATTTTTATATTATGGAGGCACAGTTTTATGTGAATGTGTTTCTTTACTTTTTGGAAGCTTTTGTTTATACTTGACTTGTACTGGATTGCACTACACTATATCATTTGTGGTGCCCACTTAATTATTATATTGGCCAGATTCCATTAGTCTGACATATTATAGTCCAGAATATATGCTAATCCAGCATTAGTGTTCAGCACAGAACTCTGCAATTTCTCAAGAAACTGTGGAGACAGAGCAGAGAGTACAATCTAGGAACTTTTAGTTAAAACACGACATTATAATGTCAGATTTTTGTAATTTCTTTTCAAAGATTTTTATCTCTTACAAGTGAAGTTTATATACTTTTCTATGACAGTCTGCTAATTCTGAATATTTCATAATCTGGCACCAATCAGGTCCCATTAATGCCAGATTAAAGAGGGTTGTTTCAAGAAAATAATTGTTTCAAGAAAACCAATGAATCAGAGCAGAGAGTGGATCTCACTCTGGCGCACGCATCTGTCCATGTATTATATGGTTGTCCATTTAGCTGAATACTAAAATACTATATTGCAGGGGAAATACCTGTCCAGATGTTCGCCAAAGAGTTTTTCAGCTAGACAAAGGGTTTGTCTTAATATAAAAAATTTACCCCCACACAAGAAAAAACATAGACAAAAACATACATAGTGTTATGAGTTTTACACTTTAGCAAGCCCTTGATCTTATAAAAATGTATATATTTTCTTTAATGATACACAATAACTGTATGTAGCCATGCAATTATTTTAATGCTTCCCTCTGTACAGTCCTGGCCAAAGTTTTGAGACTGACACAAATTTTGTTTTATACAAAGTTTGATGCTTCACTTTTTATAGAAGCAACTTGCATTAACTTTAGATTGTTATGAAGAATGATCAGATGAATTGCAATTAATTGCTAAGTCATTTCTTGCCATGAAAATGAACCTAATCACAAAAGCCTATTTCCACTGCATTTCAGCCCTGCCATAAAATGACCTGCTAACATAATTTCAGTGAACTTCCAGTTAACTCAAGGACAAGGACAAGGCAGCTGATATCACTCTGTCATGCTGATTGAATTTTAAGAGCAGACTGGTTGCTTTAAAAGGGGGATAGTGCTTGAAATCATTGTCTTCTTCTGTTAACCATGGTTACCTCCAAGGAAACACGTGCAGTCATCATTGCTTTGTATCAAAAGGGCTTTACAGGCAAGGACATTGCTGCTTGTAAGATTGCCCCTAAATCAACCATTTATCTGATCATCAAAAACTTCAAGGAGAGTGGTTCAATTGCTGTGAAGATGGTTTCAGGGCACCAAAGAAAGTCTAGCAAATGCCAGGACGTCTCCTAAAGAGGATTCAATTATTGGATAAGTTCAACAGCAGTATAGAGCTTGCTCAGAAATGGCAGCAGGCAGGTGCCAGTGCATCTGCACGTACAGTTAGGCGAAGGCTTTTTGGAGGCTAGCCTGGTGTCAAGAAAGGCAGCAAAGAAGCCACAAGACACTTCTCTCCAAGAAAACCATCAAGGACAGACTGACATTCTGTAGGAAGTACAGGGATTGGACTGCAGAGGATGGGGTAAAGTTATTATCTCTTATAAAGCCCCCTACAGACTGAGTGGGACATCTGGAAGAATGATTGTTCAGAGAAGAAAAGGTGAGCGTGACAATGAATCTTGTGTCATGCCAAGAGTAAAGCATCCTGAGAGCATTCATATGTGGGATTGCCTTTCTTTCAAGGGAGTGGGCTCACTCACAATTTTGCCTAAGAACACTTCAATGAGTAAAGAATGGTATCTAAACATTCTCCGAGAGCAACTTCTCCCAACGATGCAGGAGCACTTTGGGGACGAACATGCATTTTCCAGCATGATGGAGCACCATGCCTCAAGGCAAAAGGGATACCTAAGTGGCTCGGTAAACAAAACATTTACATTTTGGGTCCATTGCCAGGAAACACCCCATTTCTCAATCCCATTGAGAACCTGTGATCAATCCCCAAAAAACAGGTGGACAAACAGAAATACAGAAATTGTGATAAACTCTAAGCGCTGAATTGCAGATGTTTTGAAAAAGAAGGATCAACACTATAAATATTGCTGTAAATATATACTTTGCATAAACTTGTAAAATGTATTTGGCAATTAAAGTTTAAAAACGTATGAAATGATTATAATTGTACTCCGGTATACCATAGAAACATCTGACTAAAATATCTAAAAACACTGAAGCAGCAAACTTTGTGAAAACCAAAATTTGTGTCAGTCTGAAATCTTTTGGCCAGGACTGTATATGTAATGTATTGTAGGCATTTATAAATGTTTACACAATAAACAAATCTCAATAAAAAAAATCAACTGTAATAAGTCTCACATATACTATATTTCTGTACCATAGGTTGGAAGGATTAATAATAAATAACAAGAGAAGAAATAGTCCAAGGGTAAGTTGTCTTTGTATTTTATTTCTAAGATGGTGGTCATGCAAACTAAATATATCTTACTGCATTTACATTTATTTCAGAAGTTCATGTTGGTATAATCTACTGCATACCTCCCAACAGTTGGTTGGCAAATCATGGGACATATTAAGCCCAAGCCTCTTTTCAACCAGAAATACCACAAAATCACATAGACACATCTCTTTTGGAAATTTTGAAAAGCACACAGTCACGAGAATAAAGAGACTGTTGGGAGGTATACTACTGATATTAATACTGTAACTATTATTTTATTATAAGGTTTTCACAAAATGTCATAATAAATACAGAAGTGAAAAGGTATCTGAAAGAATTATAATGGTAGACGTGGTCCCTTGAAGACATGCATGATATTTTACATTTTTTTTATTCCTAGAATTTTTAGTGGAAATTGACAGTTTCTGTTTCAGAACTGATGGTATTTTAATTGTCACAAAATTACAACTTATAAATGTATATGCCAGATGCACAGAATTGTATACATCAAGGAGGTTGTGATAACAAGAGTTCAGTAGAGGAACACACAAATCACATATCATTCATTGTAAAGAGGAGGTTCCTATACATCATATTTTTCTAGTAATTCCATCTGCCATGGACGTTTTTTCTCCGGAAAGTAATCTGGAATTTTAATTTTTTTAAATTCTTGTATACATTTTTTCATTTCTTCTTCAATGCTTGGTTTCTCACTGACTTTTCTTTTAGAAAGGTTGTTATCTCTAGATTTACTCATGAGTGATTGGAAAAGTTCACTGTTTCTACGTTTATCGGGTGGTGGAACCCATTGGACTTGATTCTTTTTTGATGGCCGATCCAATGTTAGGGTACTAGGTTGATGAGAACTTGATTGTTGAAGTACAGATGCAGTTTCTTGAGGGGTGCTAGCTTCTGATTGGCTTTCACTACTAGATGTAGAAAGTTCATTACATGATGTTCCACTTTCACTACCTTTGTCTAACACTTTTTCTGACTTTATATCTTCACAGTCTTGTTTTGGAGATACTAACTTTTGTGGGGATCCTGTGATGACAAAAAAAGACAAAAAAGTTATTTAAAAACTGACTGTGCCATTACTTACATAAATTAACAAAATGTAGGACAATCATGAATAATAAAGATGTGGATTACTTCTTTTCTTCTAGAAACAGTGCCACTATTGTCTATGGGCTGTGTCAAGTATTGCAGCTTAGCTTAATTCACTTGAAGGGGTAAGCTACAATACCAGACACAGCCTACAGATAAAATTGGCGCTGTTTCAGGGGAAAAAAAAGCAGACCCTTTTTCTTATATTGGACAACCCCTTTAAAAAAAACAAAAAATGTCAGCTCTTAAATAAAAACATTCATCATAAGCATATTAGTAACATAGTAAGATTTAAAAAAATGTCCATCAAGTTTAACCTATAGTGTTGATGCAGCGAAATGCAAAAACTTGTGTTCATTATATTACAGATAATTATCTGAATTTTCTCCATAGCTTATAGTCAGAGAAGTAGAATTATATAACATTAGGTGCCTGCTGTGCTCTGGAGACCAATAAAATGCATAATTACTATCACTTGGTAATTATTTTTTACTTGCCATTTACTTGTATTCTATCACTTGGGATTTTGTTAAATGTTTTAGTGAACAGGACAGTTTATATGAAGGTTATAATGATAAGTCTAACTCCACAGGGTTATAATTTAAGGGGGAGTTCACACAGAGTTTTTTGAGCGGAAAAACCGTCTCGCAGGAAAAAGAAGGGACATGCCCTATCTTCGGGCGTATACGCCTCTGACCTCCCATTGACATCAATGGGAGGCAGAGAAAGCGTATTTAGCGGTGTTTTATGCCTGCGGCGCTGAATGGCCACGGGCGAAAACGCAGTAAAAAATGCCGTGGAAATCAGCGTTCAGGCAGATGAAAATCTGCCTCAAAATTCCAAACGGAATTTTGAGGCAGATTTTCCTCCTGCAAAAAACTCTGTGTGAACCCAGCCTTAGAGTGAAACAATGCATTAAAGTGGATATAAAATATATTGTAGTAACATGTAAAACATTACCTATACTAAGTGCTTATAAATAATAATAATAATAATAATAATAGTAGCAGTTAAAATAATATTAACAATAAATAATTAAAATGTATGTTCACCGATAGCTTGGCATGGTTCTGAATTCTTAATCATTATAATAAAACATTGACACTATATAGCAAGTGTACATCATTCCCAATATAATCTTACTATATCATGGTCCGACTCCTAATCTACTACAAACTATTAGCACATTTTGCTTTGGTATTTTTGGTTTTTCAGTAATTTAGTATTTTGTGTGTTTATTACTACCATTTTAGCAATGTACTTTAATTGAATTGTTGATGGACTTGAGGGTAGTGAACAGAGAACCTCCCTCACAGTGCCTAGATAGAAGGTAATGAACAGCGAACCTCCTTCACAGTGCCCAGATAGAAGGTAGTGAACAGAGAACCTCCCTCACAGTGCCTAGATAGAAGGTAATGAACAGCGAACCTCCTTCACAGTGCCCAGATAGAAGGTAGTGAACAGAGAACCTCCCTCACAGTGCCCAGATAGAAGGTAGTGAACAGAGAACCTCCCTCACAGTGCCTAGATAGAAGGTAGTGAAGAGAGAACCTCCCTCACAGTGCCTAGATAGAAGGTAGTGAACAGAGAATCTCCCTCACAGTGCCTAGATAGAAGGTAGTGAACAGAGAATCTCTTTCACATTGCCCAGATAGAAGGTAGTGAACAGAGAACCTCCCTCACAGTGCCCAGATAGAGGGTAGTAAACAGATAACCTCACTCATAGTGACAAGATAGAAGGTAGTGAACAGAGAACCTCCCTCACAGTGCCCAGATAGAAGGTAGTGAACAGACAATCTCTCTCACAGTGCCTAGATAGAAGGTAGTGAACAGAGAACCTCCTTCACAGTGCCTAGATAGAAGGTAGTGAACAGAGTGCCTCCCTCACAGTGCCTAGATAGAAGGTAGTGAACAGAGAACCTCCCTCACAGTGCCTAGATAGAAGGTAGTGAACAGAGAACCTCCCTCACAGTGCCTAGATAGAAGGTAGTGAACAGAGTACCTCCCTCACAGTGCCTAGATAGAAGGTAGTGAACAGAGAACCTCCCTCACAGTGCCTAGATAGAAGGTAGTGAACAGACAATCTCTCTCACAGTGCCTAGATAGAAGGTAGTGAACAGAGAACCTCCTTCACAGTGCCTAGATAGAAGGTAGTGAACAGAGAGCCTCCCTCACAGTGCCTAGATAGAAGGTAGTGAACAGAGAACCTCCCTCACAGTGCCTAGATAGAAGGTAGTGAACAGAGTACCTCCCTCACAGTGCCTAGATAGAAGGTAGTGAACAGAGAACCTCCTTCACAGTGCCTAGATAGAAGGTAGTGAACAGATTACCTTCTATCTAGGCACTGTGAGGGAGGTTATGAACAGAGAACCTCCCTCACAGTCCCTAGATAAAAGGTATTGAACAGAGAACTTCCCTCACAATGCCTAGATAGAAGGTAGTGAACAGAGAACCTCCTTCACAGTGCCTAGATAAAATGTTCTTTGACCATCTTTATTTATATATATATATATATATATATATATATATATATATATATATATATATATATATATATATATATATATATATGTGTGCATATACAGTTATTGGGTCAGTTAGGCTTTAAGGAAAAAAATTACATTTGTTTGCATTTATATGCAATATTTTATACAGATAAACAGTTTTAAAAGTTTTATATAGTATTTTAACTTACAAATACAACAGTACAGTAAAAAAAATATATATTTATATTATTTTTTATTTATTAAGTTTCTGTTTACACTTCCATGATTTATTTTGCACTGCGCTATTTTATCCAGTAGAAAAATGGATGCCTGATGGAAACCTGAGGGCCTATTATAATTATAATTTTAATCTGTTAAAAAAAAATGGATCATAAGGAACGTGCCACCGGTCCTGTAATAAAAAGCCATGATGCAAGTGTAAACAAAGCCTTACATTCCTTGTTACATTATTTATAAACAACAGCACAAGAGAAAATTGGGGAAAAAACTATCATGATAAAATTCACTAGATTTACAAAACCATTAATCCACTCCCTCAACAAAAATGAAGAAGGAAACCCTTTCTAGTAGAACGATTCCATCTTTCATGCCCTTTATGCTAAAATATTTTAAGCAGAGCAAACATTGAAATTTTTCTATCCCTTAATTACTTTATTTTAGTCACAATTATATTATTAACTCTTTACCGATTGATATCTAATGAATACCACTTCCATCTCCGTAAATCAGTGATATAGTCATAGGGGTCATAGCGGTCCCCCATCCCTCTGCACCACATCTGCGTGACAGTGAGACAGTATGAAGGGAGGAGTCCCATGGCACAGAAGAGAAAGCAGCCCCTTCCTCTGAGCAGGAATGAGATCCCACCCACTCTCTCAAATTTTTAAATACAATAATAAATATTCCATTTATATGGTTGTTGATATCTTTTCAAGATACACTTTCAATACTTTTTCACAATATAGGAGCAGTTATATTTGCTTTTCCTGTAGCTAGTATCTTAGTCAGATTTCAATTTTTCAATATATATTCCCCTTAAGATTTAAATTAATATAATACCATATGTACAAGTAGATGCAATATAGATGTATAGGATAGGTGATAAGAGTTTGATCACGAAGGAGCTCCACTACTCAAGAGAAAGGGGGTCCTGAGTTCCCTGTCTGAAACGGAGCAGCGGTTACGAATGTGCGCTGCAGCTTCATCTCTTCTTCATTCTCTATGGGACTGCTGAAGATGACCAAGCGCTGTACTATCTCCGGCAGTCTCATAGAGAATAAATGGAGCGGCAGCACACATGCCAGACTTTCGCTTAGTCTAAACAGGGGACTTGGGACCCAAGTTTTCTTAATCAGAGGGGGTCCCAGTGGTCGAAACCCCAGCGATCAAACACTTATCACCTATCCTCATGAATGGGCTCATATTCTATGGGCGCTATTTTATGGATCCATACTACACATATCTATAATAGATGTTTACCCTAAGGAACAGGTCTTGAACTGCAAAGTGACATTATACTAAACCCCTCTAACCCATTGGGTGGATACAGTTAGTAGAGTCCTTTTGCCAGGTTTGAGATTCACAATGAATTAGAGCATTTTGCATTTCTGAGGATCAATGGAATTTTTTTTGCTACTAATTCTGATAACATGGAGTGCTTTGCTAGAAAATGGTCATTTATTGATTTGAAAAAAGTAATCATTTTATTCTACAACAGCTTTTAGCCAAACACATGAATGATCCTTTCACATTTTGCTTAAATTTTAAATACATATATTCAAATTTTAACATTAATAATATCTTGTTATACAGATGTTGCAAACACAATTTTACATTATATATGCATCCACAACCAAAGTACAGATTAAAAGTTCTAGTAGAAAAATGGGAAAAAAATAGCTAACTGATCTGTATAATAGCTTTAAATATTTATTCTTGACCCTATAAAAGTTTAATTGGGTTGTCTGGAATTCATGAATAGTGCTAATTGCTCTTCGGATGTAAAGTACATGAACTTTGTAATGAATTCCGGATGTAAGGTTGGTCCCTGAGCTGATATCTTGGGGACTACAGTACAAAAACGGTAACAGAGGTCCTCATTTACCATGTCCAATTTAAAATACTGGTGTCTTCCAGGCATGTAGCTATAAGACATTCTAAGGCAGTGGTTTTAAGGTAGGCACTCATGTCTGTGGGGGCTCAAAAGCCCCTCTACCACATAAGAAAACATCAGTAATACAAATAGCACATGGTAGGTAGGGGGGACAATGTTACAGATTTTTTTACTAGGACCCAGGAGCCTTAAGTTATGCCTCTGTCGTCTTTTTATGTGGCAGACAGGCATTTGGGCCCCTCAGGCACCAGGACCTGGGTATGACTGCAATTCCGCGCTTTAACTTCACCTCTTATCACTCTGTATGGAGGCATGCATGTTTATTCACATCTGCATATCTGTTTAGCAATTTAATTCGATCTTAGCTGAGGTACAAACTTAAAACAATGGGGCAGATTTACTAAACAAAAAGCGCCAGAATTCTGGCACAAATTCCTTCAAAAAAGTGTTGTACATGGCGTGCCCCAAATTTATTATGTGTTTTAGAGACTTTTTTCCCCTTGCTCAACAGTTTTGAAAAGCATCTAGAAAAAGGGGCATGGCTAAGAGGAGTCATAAAATGCGCCAAATTGATTCATGGCAGACACGATCTTGTTGGCGCAAAATATTGGTGTAAAGTATAACAGCCAAGAAAATAATTTCTAGCCAGATGTGCCAAATTTATCATATGGCATGCGCCACTGTGTGAAATATTGGCATCGTTTCCACCTGTTTGGTCTAGTTATATTCTGTCTTACATTAGGATAGAATTTAAAAATTTGCCCATTGTGTGTTAGAAAGTTCATGTATTATCCAAGTCGTGGGCATTTAGTATTATTCAACCCATTTAATTATCCATGCATTTATTGGGGGCTGTTGTTTCTGGCTTTTAGTTACAGAAAAATCTATAAGGCATAGTTGACAATAGCTTCCCTGGCATCTCTTCTTCCAATGTTTTTATTAAACATAGTTAGAGGATACCATTAGGCGGTTTTTCAATTTACATTTTATATATTTACAAAAAAATTATAACGCTGGTAATATGTTACAGTAGGCAATAACCCATCAAAGGTATAATTTATTTTGGTTACCTTTTTTTTTTTTTTTACTTGATTAATATATAATTATTTAGTTATTTTTTTAAATAAAATATTTTTTTGTTTTACCCATTTAATTGACAATAAAAAAAGATACATCTGCTGAATGGAGCACTTCTACAAGATTAACTGCCTTAGGTTTGAAAGCAATATGATAACTGACCAGGAATCTCCCCAGGGATAATTCATGGCTTCACGGATAATTGATGTCAATCTTAACATTAAATATTTATTTGATTTACTACTCAACCCACTGTGCAAATGTTAATCAAGCCGGCCAGCCACATAGAGTCAGATAAATTTCATATTCGAAGATTGCCAGATATCCTCCCTCTCCAAGACATATCGTCTGTGCACTGGAAGTTTGAGTATATATATATATACATACACATACTCAACTTTTAAAATTGTTACAGTGGTATAAGTAATGTAAAGCTTGTTTGTTATCATATTCAAATGTTTTACAGTGTTTTCCAGTAAGGGCTTTAATGTGTTTCTTGAAATGTTTTGTGGATGCTTGATATGGGGCAGGTAAATCAGTCTATAACTATTGGCTAGATCATAGTACCAACAACAAACAAGGAATGCTCTGACTGTCCCCACACCACACTTCTTTGAGTAGGGGTTTAAGTAGGAGTTCCCTGAAAGTGATATTTTCGGGACTCCCCCATAGTAAAAGATTTGTAAGTCACTGTTCTACATTATTTTTAATTAAATGAAGATTTTTTATTTTTTTTTGAAATTTTTATTAAAACATGGTGATATAAAGAAAGAATTATGAATATAAAATAAATAATAAGGATCAAAATCCAAACTAGCTGAAAATAAGTCATACGTTTTTTTAATATAATTTTGGTGTGAATACCATATTTTAAAATTGTTATATTTTTTCCATTATAAATGTTCGGCAGGGTCTAGACACAAAATAAAGGTGGAAAACTACTGTAAACTTGCCATAAAATTACTAAAAAAAAATTTACTTATTACTTACATCTTATTATTGTTGCTCAATTTTGTTCTTTCACATACGATGAGATGCTAAGCTCTCAGAAAGCCAAAAATACATTGGGTTGGAAATTTGGTCCTAAAAAGTAAAGCGTAGGGCTCTGTAAATATCAAGTACATAAATTTGTAAATTATATTATAGAAAAAGCATGATTTTGTAACGCTGAACAAATTTGATTTTACAGAACACATGGACTATTCTAAGTCAAAACACTACAATTCTATAATCTAATGTGAGGTCAAATAATTTAACTAAAAATTTTCAAACTAGTGATAAAGCTGATTTACCCCATGCCATAACTGGCTTTTTTTTATTCGCAATTAAAATAGCGATGATCTACATTTTTCTGAATTAATATTGAAAAAGTAAGCAATTACAAGCTTGAGTGCAGAAATTAAATCCAAAGTCATTGTACAGCAGTAAATTATCAGGTACAACATCATATAGAGATGTAAATGTGTGTGCCCATTCATCAGCATAGTATGTTGCGCACAAGCATTGACATGAACCACAATAATTGATTAAAAGAGATCTATGAATTTATCAATTGAAATTAGTTTTTCTTGTTTTGTTTTTTTTTGGTTCAAAAATGTTAACGGGGTTGCCAGCTTCCCTTATTGATTAATCAGTCCCCTGAAAATAAGCTGATCACAGGGTATCCCGATGCTGGGAACCCCAGCAATGAGCTGTAATCAGTTAGGGCACTCAGCAACAAGTATTAAATTTACCTGCAGTGCCGCCGCAAGGGAAAATGAAGCATTACACAGTGCCCACTGCAATCAATAACCATATCATTTATGGATTTGTTGGGCCCAACGGAGCGAAAGATGCTCTTTCCCTCTCCTGTATTGAAATTTTGAAACCAGACAACCCTTTTGAATAATTTGATTTATTTAAAGAGTTTGTCTCATTAATTGTCCACGCATTTTCAAAAAAGGCAACATTATCTGCTGTAGTATTTGTACATTTTAGAAATCTCAGTTTCTTTCTATGTTTGATCATTTTTATTCAATAATTGGTATTTTTATTACTGATTTTACTGTTAACAAATAATGCATTGGAATATATATTTGTATGTCCCTAATCACTCTCTGTGCAATATGGGGCCTGCAGTTTACACTCTTTGTGTGCCTTATCTGTTATTTGGACGTTTTTTCTTATTACAGTTTAATAATGGTATGCCTCATTTTGAAAAACTGTTATTTTTCCAGTACGGGTTAGAAATTGAAAGCTGAAATCTGATTGGTCATTATGCATATTTCTCCCCACCTTTTTATATGGACAATATTATTAGGACTTTTTATTATTTGGGCATTGTATACTGAATGGCTCTGTCCAGGGAACATAGAGCTATCATCTATCTATCTATCTATCTATCTATCTATCTATCTATCTATCTATCTATCTATCTATCTATCATCTATCGGTGTTATTTATTTTTAAGAAAAAATTGCTACTATATGTAACCGGCTTCTCTTTACATTTTCTTTTGTTAGGCTGGGTTCACACTACCTATTTTCAGACGTAATGGAGGCGTTTTACGCCTCGAATTATGTCTGGAAAAAACGGCTCCAATACGTGGTCAAACATCTGCCCATTACTTTCAATCTGCTTTACGATGTACTGTGCCGACGACCTGTCATTTTACGCGTCACTGTCAAAAGACGGCACGTAAAATTACAGCCTCGTCAAAAGAAGTGCAGGACACTTTTTGGGACGTAATTGGAGCTGTTTTTCATTGACTCCAATGAAGAACAGCTCTAAATTATGTCCGTAAAAGACGCCCCGCATAACCCGAGTACATGCAATTACCTCTGACATTCAGGAGCTGTTTTCTCCTGAAAACAGCTCCGTAATTTCAGACATAATTGCAGTTATCGTGTGCACATACCCTTAGGTCTCCTTTGACGTCAATATTACAAAAAAAAACAAAACCTAAAGCAGACAGCAAAAGAGCTAGAAGTACTCTTGACTTGAAGGGCACAGGACAGCTGGGGTGGTCCTTTGGGGTATTTGCACACTTGTTTTGCATGTACAGTACAAAGCAAATCCCAAGACGACAGAGGTTGATAGTGTTATGATATAACTGTCTGCATCCTTGAAAATTCCATACAAAAACTTTGCTTTTGAGAATCCTTCTGTACACCTAAGCAATTATTTAAGTGCACTACAGTGGCAAGTCTATTACGTTTACAGATTTAGGCCACATGCACACGGCTGCCATTTTGATCTGCAATTATGGGCCGTAATTACAGATCAAAGCACAGACCCATTAATTTCTATTGCCCACAGATATGTATATTTACGGGAAGGAGTCCGGGCCATAGAAATGAACCGAAAAAATAGAACATGTCCTATTATTTGAATTTACGGACCGCGCGCCTATACTTTATAATGGGTGACTGTCCGTCCGTCCAAGGCCGGCCGTGCCCGTAATCAGCGGTCGTTATTACGGGCATGGCCATGTGGAGGGAGCCTAACCCTGCTTGAGAATGAAGAAAAGATACAGTGTACCAAATTTACAAACCGTAGCCACAACTAGTGCATGACATGCCCCCAATATTTTGTTTTTTTTAATGGTTTTTATATCAAATTCGACAGTTTTGAAGTGCCCAGTTGCGGTCTAGTGCGTTGCACCAAATATATGGATGCCATGTGCCCAGTATTCATACATTTTTTACATTTGCAACATTTTCACTCATAAATCCATGCCTTTTATGAAAATATTGATAAATTTCCCCCAATATTTCTTTTTGTCAAGTTTATTAATGAGCAGCGCATTAAATCAAGTTTAGACCTGGAAAATTGTCTTTTACTTCTTCATTGTTATTTTAAATTCATTGTGTGGACCCTGTGGAAGTATGTTATTTACTAGAATTGCTGCTTTCTAGAAGAGTTCTGCTATTTGCTTTCTTTGCACTATTCGTGCTGACTTCGATGTCTGAAGAAGTTTATCTAAAGTTATTAACTTCAATTTATAAAAATATCTTTTAACCCTTGTTACTGTAACACTATAGCTTCATTGATCTCACAATGTATGTGTATTTGCATTTTTAGAATTTCATTAAAGAATAATGTTTACTGTATTCCATTTGTGTATGTAAAATTGTTATGCATATACTGTAAGTATGTATGTATGCATGTATGCATATATTATTTTATGATGTATTACTGGATGCCATCCATAGCAATGATCTGCAACCTTATTTTAGCCAGAAAACTACATGTCTGATGTTTTTGGAAGAAATGTGTGTAGGGCCTTGTCATATAATGCACTTTTAAGAAAGCTGTAACTTTTTTTGACCACTAAAGTCTTCTCTATCCACATGTTTTATCGACCTTCTACCTTATACATAGGACTTTAGAATAGTATAAGGGCATGTTCACACAGAGTTTTTTGCAGGCAGAGCTGCCTTAAAATTCCTTCAGGAATTTTGAGGCAGATTTTGACCTGCCTGCACTTTTTTGGCGTGTTTTTTTTGCGGCGTTTTTCGCCCGCGGCCACTGAGCGCCACGGGCATAAAACGCAGCGAAAAGTGCTTTCTTTGCCTCCCATTCATTTCATTGGGAGGTCAGAGACGGAAATGCGGGAAGAAAGAGCATGTAGCTTATTTTTCCCACGAGAAATTAACGATATGCGATTTTGGGTGTTTTTTGGCACATTTCCTACGCGGTTTCCTTGTCAAAAACGGGGTAAAAAAAACTGTGTGTGAACTAGACCTTAGAGTAATTACTGCATAACATAAAACTAAACATAGAAAATATTTTTTAAAAATTAAAGAAGATTCCAGCAACACATCCCTTATGTCCTTCTCTCCCCTGATCCTATTTTGTCTCATATTGAGACAAACTGAGAAATATATGAAGAATTATATTTATATATGTCACAGGTGATCAGACAGTCCCCCTCATGTGCCTGACTGTAAGACAACTGGCAGTAGCAGGTTCCTCCTCCCTCTGCCCTGTCTGCAATAAGTGGCAAATAATGTTTAGCCCTGCCCCTTGACTAAACCCCACTTTCTCAGCAATCTGTCAGCTGAAAATTGAAGAAAATTGGAAAGAAATTAAACCCTGTTTTCAGGAACATGCAGAAAACTGTACAGACTGACAAATGTAATGGGCAAGTTCAATTATAGTGTTCCTTATACATTCCTGATACATTTTTGTTGAAACAATAGTGGCACCATCATGAAATACTTATTTAAAATGTCTCCAATGAGTAAACAACATTTGACCAATATGTTCTCCAATTTTTTTAAATATATATATACAGTATATGCCATATATATAAATACATATATATATATATATATATATATATATATATATATATATATATATATATATATATATATATATATATATATATATATATATATATATGTGTGTGTGTGTTTGCTTTAGCTGACACCAGAAGCAGTCCCAATATCTAGACACTGTCAATGGGGACTAAACCGCTGATACTTTATATTCCTATTACTGATACCAATGGAAGAGATCTGTAAAGGCAGGGGATAAAGATGATGACTTTTGTGATTTAAGAGCTGAACTGTTGCCTCTATGATCGCACTAAACTCTTCACGAACACACTATTGAATGATTAACTGGATGATGCTGGAATACCTTACCTACTTGACAAACTGTGAGTCCACTCCTCTTCTCCTTTCCTCTTTGGGTTTCACTGGCTGTTAATAAACTAGGGAGAATTTATCCTGTGTTTGCCTACTTGCTTCCGCTAATGGAACATAATAACTAAAGTAGTGGTCCCATGGAAATAAATTAGGGCATCTGGATGTTATAGAAGGGGTCCCCTTTCTTGGGACCCAATCTATGAGCTAGAGTAGAGAGACACTCTGTAAGAGTGGCTACTGCTCTGGTGGACTCGAATTGTCCATGTATTACATTGGCAGTCATTCATTTAAATGGCCCTCATGCAGTAATACTACTTTTCTCCTGTCTGGCTGGCAGAGGATTCCCCTGGATCAGATGATCACGGTGGGTGCTCCAATTTGATAGGGGTTGTCTGTGATGAGACAACCACTTTAATCCCAGTTGTGAGCTACTTGTAGATGGAGCCCTCACATAAATTTCATGGTCTTTTAGAGAAATACAAATTGAAATATAAAACGAAATAAAGAATGAAAATTGATATGTGTTGATCCAGTAATCCAGAAAGTCCAGTATGTATGAAAAACAGCAACAATATCAAAACAGTGAAATGAGCAATAATCCAGAAAATGTGATAATCCAGTGTACTCTACATTACTGGAACTTCACTGTATAACAATATCTAATCCTTACATTTGAAAGGAAACTTAAATTAGTGGAACAGACAACAGCCAATTTTGCATTACTGGGTTACAATGTTAGGGGCTGTTTTTCGTTAAATAAGAATAAGGTAACACATTTGTAATAGAGCTACATGTTCAGAGAAGGATTTGTGCTTACTCGTAAAATGATATTAAAATCTCTTGGGACATATTAAATAGAAAACACAAATCATAGATACATGTTAAACAATTCACTCTTGGCTTATTTGAACGCACCAAACTGAAGCACACAATAGCCTTAAAAGAAAATGTTTTATGCATTTTCTTGTTTTACTGACGGTTTATAATTTGCAGGAACAAACTTTTAAATGGATTCCCTTATCAATTTTCATCAGCTGAATGCCATTACAGAATGGTTTAAACCTGCTTTTCTGTAAAAACCTCTGGGTACCGAAAATATCTAAGTTGGCAGTAAAAATGTCTACTTGCCAATGTACGGGATAATTAATCTCATTAATAAACGCACAAGCAAGCTGCTGCTATTGGATTTGTAACTATGTCCACTGCAAGACACAAATATTCTTCCTTTTTTCAGTTTACTTTTGAAACAAGAAATGCAGAACTGTTCTCTTATTTAAATAGCAATTTTATAATTTGTTTTTACTGTTTTTTTAGAGGTTTGCTGCTTTATACAATTGTTCCATGTGTACTACCTACAACATAACAGCAATATAGAAAAACACACAAATGAAATAACATCTAGGATTGTTGTTGAAGGTAAAAGGGGTAATACATTTTTAGCCAATAAAAGTCATTATTTGTATAATAAAAAGTTATAAAATTTTCCAATATATTTTCTCTATGAGTTTCTTAAAGTTTTCAAGACTTCTGCTTACTGTCATTTAATAGAAACTTCCATTATTATAAATCTGATGATCTCACACAGGTTCATGACTTGTGAGAAGACACAGCTCTGATAAGTGTGCTTGTACACATTGCAGCCGTGCCGTGGCAGTGTAGCAAAAACTCCATTGCAAATCCGTGACAATATGCCAAATATACCAGTTCTAGGCCGCGTGTCAAACTAACAAAGTACGAACACAGCGTGTACAGGCACCCTAAGGGTCAGTGTACACGTGTCGAATTTATAGCGGAAAATCTGCCCCAGAATCCTCGCTAATTTTGGTGCAGATTTTGTAGCGGATTTTCCACTCCGGAGAGCAGACAAGCTTCAAAAGAAACCCCAAAAAACAGTATAGTCACGGTCTGTCGCAACACATCCCAGTACTCCGGCCTCCTGGGGGACCAGGGATGCGTTGCTATGGGAACACCAGGTGTTTTTTATTTTAAACTTTGAAAATACATAGATTAAGAATCTTAAAAAGGTCAGAATTGAGATACTATCAATAGGGCATATAAAAAAACACTGATTGGTGAGGGTCTGGCGCACACTTGCCACTTTATGTGACTTCCATGCATTTAAATGGAGATTGAGCGTGCCTGCTTGCCCTGCTCTCCCCCTTTAGTTGGAACTTAAACCAGCCGATTTTTGGGATCCCTCAGTGTCCGCTCTTGGCATAACATAGCGTATCCATTTTGCCTGAAATGTTTCTTTAATGGGAAATGTGAACAAGGGGCTCACTTTCATTCAGCACAATGTATGGGAATACTTTAAAGTGCCACTGAATATTACGTACCATCATTTTCAGCTCTGCAGAACATAAATAATACATATGATGTAAATCCTTTATGTTTACTAATGCAATAATAAATATAAAGAATGCCCAGTATTACTATGTTCACACAGAGTTTTTTGCTGCCAGAATTCCTGCCTCAAAACTCCGTTTGAAAGTTTGAGGTAGATTTTCCTCTCCCTGCATGCCGATTTTTCGCAGCGTTTTTTGTGGCATTATTAGTCCGCGGCCATTGAGCGCCGCGGGCATTAAAACTCCGAAAAAAATGCTTTCTCTGCCTCCCATTGAAGTCAATGGTAGGTCAGAGGCGTAAACGCCCGAAGATAGGGCATGTCGCTTCTTTTTCCCGTGAGGCGGTTTTATGTGAACATAGCCTTAGATGGCAGTGTAAGGCTTGCTACAGTACATCCATATATTAACCCCTACCCGCACCAGGACGTAACTGTCCGTCGTTGCAGGAGGTTACTTCCCGCACGAGGACGTATAGTTACTGAGTTTTTCCCGGTGCACACTGTCGGCGACAGTGTGCACCGGGAACCGGGAGGTCAGCTGTCACCGACAGCTGACACTCCCCTCTTGCCGGCCAGCGGTCCTTTGCCGCTGATTTTGGCGAATTAACCCCTTAAATTCGGCGATCGGGTGCAATCGCCGAATTTTGGGGGTTTCTTACATATTGGCAGACCCCGGTCCGAAATCGCGGGGTTTGCCAATAGTTACTATGGCAAACGGAAGCCAAACAATGGCTTCTGGGTCTGCCATGGACGGAAGCCCATCAGGACCAACCTTCGGCTGGTCCTGATAGGCTTCCTGTCAGAGTGACAGGAAGTCACTGTGTCGTTCCTGATTGCACACTGTCGGCGACAGTGTGCAACGGGAACTTGGAGATCAGCTGTCCCCGACAGCTGACACTCCAGTGTTGCCGATCAGCGGCTCATCGCCGCTGATTTTGGCAATTAACCCGTTACATGCGGGGCTCGATTGCGATCTCCGCATGTAGCGGGTTTGTAGCGCATCAGCAGCCCCCATGCAATCGTGGGGACTTCTGATGCTTGTGATGGCACCCGGGGGCCAAACAACGGCCCCCAAGTCTGCCATTTATGTCAGCCTATGACGATCAGCCTCTGCTGATCCTCGTAGACCAACTGTCAGAGTGACTGTGACGTCACACTGACAGTTGGAATACGTTACACTACCTAGGTAGTGTAATGTATTCTAGCAGCGATCAGAGCTGCAGGTCAAAAAATGAAAGTGTAAAAAGTAAAAGAAAAGTTAATAAACAAAAATATAAAGTGTAAAAAGTTTAAAAAAAGTTAATAAAAATGTTTTATAAAAGTGTAAAAATAAAAGGTTTGGTTTTCCTATAATAAGTCATTTATTATAGGGAAAAAATGAAAATGTTAAAAAAAAGTACACATATTGGTATCACCGTGTTCGTAACGACCCAAACTATGAAACTATAATGTTAATTTTTCCACACGGTGAACGCCGCAAACAAAATAAACGGAAAACTGTCAGCATCGCTATTTTTTGGTCACCACCCCTCCCAAGATATAGAATAAAAAGTGATCAAAAAGTCGCATTTACCCCAAAATGGTACCAATAAAAACTACAACCCGTCCCGCAAAAAACAAGACTTCCCACAGCTTTTTTGACGAAAAAATAAAAAAGTTACGGCTCAGAATAGCGTGTCTCAAAAAATAAATAATTTTATAGAAACGTAATTTTATTGTGCAAACGCTGCAAAACTTAAAAAAAACTATACACATATGGCATCGGCGTAATCGTACCGACCGGCAGAATAAATTAAAATCTAATTTATTGCGCACAGTGAACGCTGTAATAAATAAAGAATTTAAAGCGCCAAAATCGCTGTTTTTTGGTCACCTTAGCTCTAAAAAAGATCCTGAGGGGCCAAAATGCTCACTATACCCCTAGAAAAATTCCTTGAGGGGTGTAGATTCCAAAATAGGGTCACTTTTAGGGGGTTTCCACTGTTTTGGTCCCTTGCAAACCCGACATGGCACTGAAAACCAATCCAGCAAAATCTGCGCTCCAAAATCCAAAAGGCCCTCGTTCCCTCCTGAGCCCTGCCGTGGGTCCAAACATCAGTTTACGACCACATATGGGGTATTGCCGTAATCGGGAGAAATTGCTTTACAAATGTTGGGTGGCTTTTTCTCCTTTATTCCTTGTAAAAATGAAAAAATTCTATGTTTCCACAGAAAAATAGGTGATTTTCATCTTCACAGACTAATTCCACTAAATTCTGCAAAAAAAACTGTGGGGTCAAAATGCTAAGTATACACCTAGGAAAATGCCTTGAGGGGTGTCGTTTTAAAAATGGGGTCACTTTTTGGGGGTTTCGACTGTACCACAAGACCTCCTCAAACCTGACATGGTGCCAAAAATATATTCCTAAAAAAAGGAGGCCCCAAAATCCTCTAGGTGCTCCTTTGCTTCTGCGGCCTGTGTTTCAGTCCATTAGGACACTAGGGCCACATGTTGGATATTTCTAAAATCTGCAGAATCTGGGCAATAAATATTGAGTTGCGTTTCTCTGGTAAAAACTTGTGTTACAGATTTTTTTTATTACAAATGAATTTTGGCAAAAAAAAATGAAATTTGTAAATTTCGCCTCTACTTTGCCTTAATTCCTGTGAAACGCCTAAAGGGTTAAAATACTTTCTGAATGTGGTTTTGAATACCTTGAGGGTGCAGTTTTCAAAATGTGGTGATTTATTGGGGGATTCTAATATATAAGGCCCTCAAAGCAACTTCAGAACTGAACTGGTCCGTGAAAAAATGGGCTATTGAAATTTTATTGAAAATATGAGAAATTGCTGCTAAAGTTCTAAGCCTCGTAACGTCCTAGAAAAATAAAAGTACGTAAAAAAAAATGATGCAAACATAAAGTAGACATATTGGGGATGTTAACTAGTAACTATTTTGTGTGGTATTACTATCTGTTTTACAAGCAAATACATTTAAATTTAGAAAAGTTTTTCACAAATAAATATTGAATTTATCGACCAAAAGTACAATATGTCACGAGAAAACAATCTCAGAATCGCTTGGATAGGTAAAAGCGTTCCGGAGTTATTACCACATAAAATGACACATGTCAGATTTGAAAAAATCATCTGTGTCCACAAGGCCAAAACAGGCTGTGTCCTAAAGGGGTTAATACTGCAAGTCATGACCGAAAACAAGTGCACATTACTACTCAGTGATACTTCTAACAAGGACAGGGTTGTGACATCTCCTCATTGATTTTCATGAAAAGGAAAGTTGTTGTCAAATTAAAAAGATGAAAAGCATATCTATGTGCCAGTACAGAGAATTTCATCAGTCAAAACAGCCGAAACCGTAAAGTAAGGAGAAATTAAGAAACTAACATGTGAGAAAATGAGGGTGTAATGGCAGGAAGGAGGTGAAGGGAAAGTGAGCCCTAATCTACCCACCGCCCTGTCCCTGCCTACTTGCAACGACCCGCCCTAGGCGACGAGGTACAACTGGGCGGCGGTCCCTACGCTGGCTAAGTGCACAGGAAGACAAACAGGGAACACGCAAGGGAAGGGGCAGTAGCCACGGAACGCCACGAGGAAACGGGGCGGCGAACGAACAGTCAGGACCAGGACGAAGTGAGTACACCCGAGCAGGCACGGAGACAGAAGCAAGCCAGGGCAAGCAAGCAGGTCAAGCAGAACTGCAGCAAGGCAGAAGCACGGCAGAAGCAGGCTGGAGCAAGCAGCAGTGGGGCCAGGAATCCAAAAGAATTACAAGCACTGAGGGAGAGCACAGGGCAGGTAATAAAGGGCAGGGGGCGGAGCTAACTCCGAGAGACCAGGCCGCGATAGGCTCTCCCACTCCTGAGCCTGCCACCCTGGTTGGTGGGAGATGGTGTCAGTCGAGCAGGTCTGGCCTCAGGTGTGGATTGATTAATCCCAGGAGTATAGCTAGATGAAGTACCTGGCAGATCCCTAACAGTACTCCCCCTTTTATGAGGGGCCACCGGACCCTTACTAAGGGGACCCGGTTTAGTGGGGAAGAGGAGGTGGAACCTCCTGATCAATACCCCAGCGTGAACATCACGGGCAGGTACCCAAGTCCTCTCCTCCGGCCCGTATCCTCTCCAATGGACCAGGTACTGGAGGGAGCCCTGGACCATCCTACTGTCCATAATCTTGGCCACCTCGAATTCCACCCCCTCAGGGGTGAGAACGGGAACAGGAGGTATCCTCGAGGGGGACCAGGACGGGGAGCAGCGTTTAAGGAGGGAGGCATGGAAGACGTCATGTATGCGAAAGGATGGGGGGAGCTCCAGACGGAAGGATACAGGGTTGAGGACTTCAATGATCTTATAAGGTCCAATAAATCGGGGAGCAAACTTCCTGGACGGGACCTTAAGGCGCAAGTTCCTGGACGACAACCAGACCAAATCCCCGACGACAAACCGGGGGTTAGCAGAACGTCTACTATCCGCCTGAATCTTTTGTGCGCTCTGGGACGCCTCTAGGTTCTTCTGAACCTGGGCCCAGACAGTGCACAGTTCCCGATGAACCTCCTCTACCTCAGGATTATTGGAACAACCAGGGGAGACGGAGGAGAACCTTGGGTTAAACCCGAAATTACAGAAAAACGGGGAGACCCCTGACGAGTTACTGACCCGGTTATTCAGGGAAAATTCAGCAAGGGGAAGGAATGAGACCCAATCGAATTGACAGTCAGAGATGAAACACCTTAAATATTGTTCAAGGGATTGGTTGGTCCTTTCCGTTTGGCCATTAGTTTCGGGATGGAAGGCAGAGGAGAAGGACAGATCAATCTCCAACTTTTTACAAAAAGCTCTCCAAAATAAGGAAACAAATTGTACCCCTCTGTCAGAAACGATATTGACTGGGGCCCCATGGAGACGCAGGATGTGTTTCACAAACAAAGAAGCTAACGTCTTGGCGTTAGGTAGCTTCTTAAGGGGCACAAAGTGGCACATCTTGCTGAAGCGGTCGACTACCACCCACACCACCGACTTGCCCTGAGATGGAGGCAAATCGGTGATAAAATCCATGGAGATATGGGTCCAAGGTCTCTGGGGAATGGGCAAGGAACGTAGTAGGCCCGCAGGTCGGGACCTAGGGGTTTTGGACCTAGCGCAAACCTCACAAGCGGCGACGTAAGCCCTAACATCTTTAGGCAACCCAGGCCACCAATAGTTTCTGGTAATGAGGTGTTTGGTGCCCAAGATGCCAGGATGACCAGATAGAGCGGAGTCATGGTTTTCCCTGAGTACCCTCAGCCGGTATTGCAGGGGAACAAACAGTTTGTCCCCAGGGACGTTCCCGGGAGCTGCACCCTGATCAGCCGCGATATCAGAAGCTAAATCAGAATCCGTGGCAGAGACGATTATACCAGGGGGTAAAATACAAGCGGGATCCTTCTCGGAAGGAGGATTGGCCATGAAACTACGTGACAGAGCGTCAGCCTTAATATTCTTGGACCCAGCCCTATAGGTAACCAAGAAATTAAATCTGGTAAAGAATAGTGCCCACCGAGCTTGTCTAGGATTAAGCCTCCGGGCCGATTCTAGGAAAACCAGATTCTTGTGATCCGTAAGGACCGTTACCTGGTGTCTGGCCCCCTCCAGGAAGTGCCGCCACTCCTCAAAAGCCCATTTAATGGCTAGAAGTTCGCGGTTACCAATATCATAGTTACTCTCCGTGGGCGAAAACTTCCTAGAGAAGTAAGCACAGGGGCGGAGATGGGTGAGGGAGCTGGTACCCTGGGACAAGACGGCCCCCACTCCCACCTCGGAAGCGTCAACCTCCACAATAAATGGCTCCTCTTGGTTGGGCTGAATCAGCACGGGGGCCGAGATAAAGCACTTCTTGAGAGTCTCAAAGGCCTGGACGGCCTCAGGGGGCCAATGGAGGACATCGGCACCCTTGCGGGTAAGGTCCGTAAGAGGCTTAGCGACGACCGAGAAGTTGGCAATAAATCTCCTGTAATAGTTGGCGAACCCTAAAAAACACTGTAACGCCTTAAGGGAGGCAGGTTGGACCCATTCCGCCACAGCTTGAACCTTGGCAGGGTCCATGCGGAATTCATGAGGAGTGAGGATTTGCCCTAAAAATGGTATCTCCTGTACCCCAAAGACACATTTTTCAGTCTTAGCAAACAGATTATTCTCCCGAAGGACCTGGAGCACCTTCCTGACATGCTCCACGTGGGAGGACCAGTCCTTGGAAAACACCAGTATGTCATCAAGGTACACAACAAGAAAATTACCCAGGTACTCTCTCAGGATTTCATTAATAAAATTCTGGAAGACAGCAGGGGCATTACACAACCCAAAGGGCATGACCAGGTATTCGAAATGACCCTCGGGTGTGTTGAACGCAGTTTTCCACTCATCCCCCTCTTTGATGCGGATAAGGTTATATGCCCCCCGTAGATCGAACTTAGAAAACCATTGGGCTCCCTGAACCTGATTAAAAAGATCCGGAATCAAAGGAAGTGGGTACTGGTTCCTTACGGTGACCTTATTCAGGTTACGATAATCAATGCACGGCCTAAGACCACCATCCTTCTTCCCCACGAAGAAGAAGCCAGCACCTACAGGAGAAGTCGAGGGGCGAATGAAACCCTTGGCCAGGCATTCTTGGATATACACCCTCATCGCTTCACGTTCAGGACATGAAAGATTAAATATCCTACCCTTAGGAAGCTTGGCACCAGGCACCAAATCGATAGCGCAATCGTAATCTCTATGGGGGGGCAACACCTCGGAGGCCTCCTTAGAAAACACATCGGCGAAGTCCTGAACAAACTCAGGAAGCGTGTTTACCTCCTCCCGGGGAGAAATAGAGTTAACAGAAAGACATGACATAAGACATTCATTACCCCATTTGGTGAGATCCCCAGTATTCCAATCAAATGTGGGATTATGCAACTGCAACCAGGGAAGACCTAATACCAGATCAGACGATAATCCCTGCATCACCAGTACAGAGCACTGCTCCAAATGCATGGAGCCAACCAGGAGTTCAAAAACAGGAGTATGCTGAGTAAAATAACCATTAGCAAGGGGGGTTGAGTCGATTCCTACTACAGGGATGGGATAAGGTAAATCAATACAAGGCATCTTTAGAGACATAGCAAAATCCACAGACATGATATTAGCAGATGAGCCAGAATCCACGAAAGCACTGCCCGTGGCAGACCGGCCGGCAAACGAGACCTGAAAGGGAAGCAAAATTTTATTGCGTTTCACATTAACGGGAAATACCTGTGCGCCCAAGTGACCTCCCCGATGATCACTTAGGCGCGGAAGTTTTCCGGCTTCTTATTCTTGCGCCTGGGACAGGTGTTCAGTAGATGCTTGTCGTCCCCACAGTAGAAACAGAGACCATTCATTCTGCGAAACTCTCTACGTTGTCGAGGGGACATGGAGGCCCCGAGTTGCATAGGTACCTCCGAGTCCTCCGTGGAGGGGCGAGGAGACGGGACCTCGGGGGGAATCGCAGAAAAGTCAGAGGGGAGCACACTGAAGCGTTCTAGCTGACGTTCCCTGAGACGTCGGTCAAGTCGTACTGCTAGGGCCATAACCTGGTCAAGGGAGTCAGGCGAGGGGTAGCTAACCAGCAGATCCTTCAGGGCGTCAGATAATCCTAACCTAAACTGGCACCTTAGGGCCGGATCGTTCCACTGAGAAGCTACGCACCACTTCCTAAAATCAGAACAGTATTCCTCAACCGGTCTCCTACCCTGACGTAAGGTCACCAGCTGACTCTCGGCTAAAGCAGTCCTGTCAGTCTCGTCGTAAATGAGTCCGAGGGCAGAGAAAAAACGATCAACAGAGGAAAGTTCAGGGGCGTCAGGAGCCAAGGAGAAGGCCCACTCTTGGGGCCCTTCCTGGAGTCGGGATATGATGATACCCACCCGCTGGTTCTCGGAACCTGAGGAGTGGGGCTTTAGGCGGAAATACAGTCTGCAACTCTCCCGGAAGGAGAGAAACGTCTTACGGTCCCCTGAAAACCGGTCAGGTAACTTGAGGTCGGGTTCTAGAGGTGAGGTGAGGGGTACTACTAAAGCAGCGTCACCCTGATTGACCCTTTGGGCCAGGGCCTGGACCTGTAGGGAGAGGCCCTGCATCTGCTGGGTCAGGGTCTCAAGGGGGTCCATGATAGCGTCAGCGTAGGAGAAATGGTAGACTAGGTAAGGGCTTGTAATTATGTAATGGCAGGAAGGAGGTGAAGGGAAAGTGAGCCCTAATCTACCCACCGCCCTGTCCCTGCCTACTTGCAACGACCCGCCCTAGGCGACGAGGTACAACTGGGCGGCGGTCCCTACGCTGGCTAAGTGCACAGGAAGACAAACAGGGAACACGCAAGGGAAGGGGCAGTAGCCACGGAACGCCACGAGGAAACGGGGCGGCGAACGAACAGTCAGGACCAGGACGAAGTGAGTACACCCGAGCAGGCACGGAGACAGAAGCAAGCCAGGGCAAGCAAGCAGGTCAAGCAGAACTGCAGCAAGGCAGAAGCACGGCAGAAGCAGGCTGGAGCAAGCAGCAGTGGGGCCAGGAATCCAAAAGAATTACAAGCACTGAGGGAGAGCACAGGGCAGGTAATAAAGGGCAGGGGGCGGAGCTAACTCCGAGAGACCAGGCCGCGATAGGCTCTCCCACTCCTGAGCCTGCCACCCTGGTTGGTGGGAGATGGTGTCAGTCGAGCAGGTCTGGCCTCAGGTGTGGATTGATTAATCCCAGGAGTATAGCTAGATGAAGTACCTGGCAGATCCCTAACAGAGGGGTCATTAAAACTGACTTTAGATTAGTATATCCCTATGACGCATTAGGTGACTTATTCCTAGAATTAAAAAAAGGGTCGTTTTATTACCTTTTCTCGTGGTTCCATTACCTAACCCAGCTACCCCCTATTTACATTTTTCCTATTTCCTCTAAGAATTGTTTTATAACTTCCTATGGGTTCTTTCTTGAATTTCCTTCTGATCATCTGAATAGAAATAGCGGGCGCACGTTAATAGTTACTATATAGAACTATGTTTGTCTATAGGGCTCCATTAACCCGACAGAGGCAAAAAGAATGTCCTTTTGGCCTCCGTCAGACTGGTATATATTGGTATACCTTTTATTTTTGTAAGGAAAAGTAGCTATTCCATCCTCTGGGATCTTGCAAAAAAAATTAATGTATACTGCACGGTATACGTTTTTAACATGGAATCTTACGGGTGACGGATGTCACTGTTACGCATCCGTCAAATATATACGCTAAGGATATACGTCGGGAAGCTCCAGTTATATGCCTGTCCATATATGGACAATTATGTAGTTGGAGCTTTCTGCTCAGCTGCTCTGCCTGTAGACTCCCGGCCCTGGGGAAGCTCCTGGTGTCACTGTTCATATATGGACAGAGACGATAGTAGCTCCCTCAGGGCAAGAGTCCATGGGCGACGTATCCCACTGTATGCTATACAGTGGGATATATTGCAGCCTTCTGTCGGAGGTATATGTCGGGAGTCCTCCTGACATATACCTCCAACGGTAGGCCAAAACGCGATGCGAAGAGGGCCTTACAGGATGATCACATTTGGATCCATGAGCATGTGTGTTAGGGATCTGCCAGGTACTTCATCTAGCTACACTCCTGGGATTAATCAATCCACACCTGAGGCCAGACCTGTTCGACTGACACCTTCTCCCACCAACCAGGGTGGCAGGCTCAGGAGTGGGAGAGCCTATCGCGGCCTGGTCTCTCGGAGTTAGCTCCGCCCCCTGCCCTTTATTACCTGCCCTGTGCTCTCCCTCAGTGCTTGTAATTCTTTTGGATTCCTGGCCCCACTGCTGCTTGCTCCAGCCTGCTTCTGCCGTGCTTTTGCCTTGCTGCAGTTCTGCTTGACCTGCTTTGCTTGCCCTGGCTTGCTTCTGTCTCCGTGTCCGCTCGGGTGTACTCACTTCGTCCTGGTCCTGACTGTTCGTTCGCCGCCCCGTTTCCTCGTGGCGTTCCGTGGCTACTGCCCCTTCCCTTGCGTGTTCCCTGTTTGTCTTCCTGTGCACTTAGCCAGCGTAGGGACCGCCGCCCAGTTGTACCTCGTCGCCTAGGGCGGGTCGTTGCAAGTAGGCAGGGACAGGGCGGTGGGTAGATTAGGGCTCACTTTCCCTTCACCTCCTTCCTGCCATTACATAATTACAAGCCCTTACCTAGTCTACCATTTCTCCTACGCTGACGCTATCATGGACCCCCTTGAGACCCTGACCCAGCAGATGCAGGGCCTCTCCCTACAGGTCCAGGCCCTGGCCCAAAGGGTCAATCAGGGTGACGCTGCTTTAGTAGTACCCCTCACCTCACCTCTAGAACCCGACCTCAAGTTACCTGACCGGTTTTCAGGGGACCGTAAGACGTTTCTCTCCTTCCGGGAGAGTTGCGGACTGTATTTCCGCCTAAAGCCCCACTCCTCAGGTTCCGAGAACCAGCGGGTGGGTATCATCATATCCCGACTCCAGGAAGGGCCCCAAGAGTGGGCCTTCTCCTTGGCTCCTGACGCCCCTGAACTTTCCTCTGTTGATCGTTTTTTCTCTGCCCTCGGACTCATTTACGACGAGACTGACAGGACTGCTTTAGCCGAGAGTCAGCTGGTGACCTTACGTCAGGGTAGAAGACCGGTTGAGGAATACTGTTCTGATTTTAGGAAGTGGTGCGTAGCTTCTCAGTGGAACGATCCGGCCCTAAGGTGCCAGTTTAGGTTAGGATTATCTGACGCCCTGAAGGATCTGCTGGTTAGCTACCCCTCGCCTGACTCCCTTGACCAGGTTATGGCCCTAGCAGTACGACTTGACCGACGTCTCAGGGAACGTCAGCTAGAACGCTTCAGTGTGCTCCCCTCTGACTTTTCTGCGATTCCCCCCGAGGTCCCGTCTCCTCGCCCCTCCACGGAGGACTCGGAGGTACCTATGCAACTCGGGGCCTCCATGTCCCCTCGACAACGTAGGGAGTTTCGCAGAATGAATGGTCTCTGCTTCTACTGTGGGGACGACAAGCATCTACTGAACACCTGTCCCAGGCGCAAGAATAAGAAGCCGGAAAACTTCCGCGCCTAAGTGATCATCGGGGAGGTCACTTGGGCGCACAGGTATTTCCCGTTAATGTGAAACGCAATAAAATTTTGCTTCCCTTTCAGGTCTCGTTTGCTGGCCGGTCTGCCACGGGCAGTGCTTTCGTGGATTCTGGCTCATCTGCTAATATCATGTCTGTGGAATTTGCTATGTCTCTAAAGATGCCTTGTATTGATTTACCTTATCCTATCCCTGTAGTAGGAATCGACTCAACACCCCTTGCTAATGGTTATTTTACTCAGCATACTCCTGTTTTTGAACTCCTGGTTGGCTCCATGCATTTGGAGCAGTGCTCTGTACTGGTGATGCAGGGATTATCGTCTGATCTGGTTTTAGGCCTTCCCTGGTTGCAGTTGCATAATCCCACATTTGATTGGAATACTGGGGATCTCACCAAATGGGGTAATGAATGTCTGATGTCATGTCTTTCTGTTAACTCTATTTCTCCCCGGGAGGAGGTAAACACACTTCCTGAGTTTGTTCAGGACTTCGCCGATGTGTTTTCTAAGGAGGCCTCCGAGGTGTTGCCCCCCCATAGAGATTACGATTGCGCTATCGATTTGGTGCCTGGTGCCAAGCTTCCTAAGGGTAGGATATTTAATCTTTCATGTCCTGAACGTGAAGCGATGAGGGTGTATATCCAAGAATGCCTGGCCAAGGGTTTCATTCGCCCCTCGACTTCTCCTGTAGGTGCTGGCTTCTTCTTCGTGGGGAAGAAGGATGGTGGTCTTAGGCCGTGCATTGATTATCGTAACCTGAATAAGGTCACCGTAAGGAACCAGTACCCACTTCCTTTGATTCCGGATCTTTTTAATCAGGTTCAGGGAGCCCAATGGTTTTCTAAGTTCGATCTACGGGGGGCATATAACCTTATCCGCATCAAAGAGGGGGATGAGTGGAAAACTGCGTTCAACACACCCGAGGGTCATTTCGAATACCTGGTCATGCCCTTTGGGTTGTGTAATGCCCCTGCTGTCTTCCAGAATTTTATTAATGAAATCCTGAGAGAGTACCTGGGTAATTTTCTTGTTGTGTACCTTGATGACATACTGGTGTTTTCCAAGGACTGGTCCTCCCACGTGGAGCATGTCAGGAAGGTGCTCCAGGTCCTTCGGGAGAATAATCTGTTTGCTAAGACTGAAAAATGTGTCTTTGGGGTACAGGAGATACCATTTTTAGGGCAAATCCTCACTCCTCATGAATTCCGCATGGACCCTGCCAAGGTTCAAGCTGTGGCGGAATGGGTCCAACCTGCCTCCCTTAAGGCGTTACAGTGTTTTTTAGGGTTCGCCAACTATTACAGGAGATTTATTGCCAACTTCTCGGTCGTCGCTAAGCCTCTTACGGACCTTACCCGCAAGGGTGCCGATGTCCTCCATTGGCCCCCTGAGGCCGTCCAGGCCTTTGAGACTCTCAAGAAGTGCTTTATCTCGGCCCCCGTGCTGATTCAGCCCAACCAAGAGGAGCCATTTATTGTGGAGGTTGACGCTTCCGAGGTGGGAGTGGGGGCCGTCCTGTCCCAGGGTACCAGCTCCCTCACCCATCTCCGCCCCTGTGCTTACTTCTCTAGGAAGTTTTCGCCCACGGAGAGTAACTATGATATTGGCAACCGCGAACTTCTAGCCATTAAATGGGCTTTTGAGGAGTGGCGGCACTTCCTGGAGGGGGCCAGACACCAGGTAACGGTCCTTACGGATCACAAGAATCTGGTTTTCCTAGAATCGGCCCGGAGGCTTAATCCTAGACAAGCTCGGTGGGCACTATTCTTTACCAGATTTAATTTCTTGGTTACCTATAGGGCTGGGTCCAAGAATATTAAGGCTGACGCTCTGTCACGTAGTTTCATGGCCAATCCTCCTTCCGAGAAGGATCCCGCTTGTATTTTACCCCCTGGTATAATCGTCTCTGCCACGGATTCTGATTTAGCTTCTGATATCGCGGCTGATCAGGGTGCAGCTCCCGGGAACGTCCCTGGGGACAAACTGTTTGTTCCCCTGCAATACCGGCTGAGGGTACTCAGGGAAAACCATGACTCCGCTCTATCCGGTCATCCTGGCATCTTGGGCACCAAACACCTCATTACCAGAAACTATTGGTGGCCTGGGTTGCCTAAAGATGTTAGGGCTTACGTCGCCGCTTGTGAGGTTTGCGCTAGGTCCAAAACCCCTAGGTCCCGACCTGCGGGCCTACTACGTTCCTTGCCCATTCCCCAGAGACCTTGGACCCATATCTCCATGGATTTTATCACCGATTTGCCTCCATCTCAGGGCAAGTCGTTGGTGTGGGTGGTAGTCGACCGCTTCAGCAAGATGTGCCACTTTGTGCCCCTTAAGAAGCTACCTAACGCCAAGACGTTAGCTTCTTTGTTTGTGAAACACATCCTGCGTCTCCATGGGGCCCCAGTCAATATCGTTTCTGACAGAGGGGTACAATTTGTTTCCTTATTTTGGAGAGCTTTTTGTAAAAAGTTGGAGATTGATCTGTCCTTCTCCTCCGCCTTCCATCCCGAAACCAATGGCCAAACGGAAAGGACCAACCAATCCCTGGAACAATATTTAAGGTGTTTCATCTCTGACTGTCAATTCGATTGGGTCTCATTCCTTCCCCTTGCTGAATTTTCCCTGAATAACCGGGTCAGTAACTCGTCAGGGGTCTCCCCGTTTTTCTGTAATTTCGGGTTTAACCCTAGGTTCTCCTCCGTCTCCCCTGGTTGTTCCAATAATCCTGAGGTAGAGGAGGTTCATCGGGAACTGTGCACTGTCTGGGCCCAGGTTCAGAAGAACCTAGAGGCGTCCCAGAGCGCACAAAAGATTCAGGCGGATAGTAGACGTTCTGCTAACCCCCGGCTTGTCGTCGGGGATTTGGTCTGGTTGTCGTCCAGGAACTTGCGCCTTAAGGTCCCGTCCAGGAAGTTTGCTCCCCGATTTATTGGACCTTATAAGATCATTGAAGTCCTCAACCCTGTATCCTTCCGTCTGGAGCTCCCCCCATCCTTTCGCATACATGACGTCTTCCATGCCTCCCTCCTTAAACGCTGCTCCCCGTCCTGGTCCCCCTCGAGGATACCTCCTGTTCCCGTTCTCACCCCTGAGGGGGTGGAATTCGAGGTGGCCAAGATTATGGACAGTAGGATGGTCCAGGGCTCCCTCCAGTACCTGGTCCATTGGAGAGGATACGGGCCGGAGGAGAGGACTTGGGTACCTGCCCGGGATGTTCACGCTGGGGTATTGATCAGGAGGTTCCACCTCCTCTTCCCCACTAAACCGGGTCCCCTTAGTAAGGGTCCGGTGGCCCCTCATAAAAGGGGGAGTACTGTTAGGGATCTGCCAGGTACTTCATCTAGCTACACTCCTGGGATTAATCAATCCACACCTGAGGCCAGACCTGTTCGACTGACACCTTCTCCCACCAACCAGGGTGGCAGGCTCAGGAGTGGGAGAGCCTATCGCGGCCTGGTCTCTCGGAGTTAGCTCCGCCCCCTGCCCTTTATTACCTGCCCTGTGCTCTCCCTCAGTGCTTGTAATTCTTTTGGATTCCTGGCCCCACTGCTGCTTGCTCCAGCCTGCTTCTGCCGTGCTTTTGCCTTGCTGCAGTTCTGCTTGACCTGCTTTGCTTGCCCTGGCTTGCTTCTGTCTCCGTGTCCGCTCGGGTGTACTCACTTCGTCCTGGTCCTGACTGTTCGTTCGCCGCCCCGTTTCCTCGTGGCGTTCCGTGGCTACTGCCCCTTCCCTTGCGTGTTCCCTGTTTGTCTTCCTGTGCACTTAGCCAGCGTAGGGACCGCCGCCCAGTTGTACCTCGTCACCTAGGGCGGGTCGTTGCAAGTAGGCAGGGACAGGGCGGTGGGTAGATTAGGGCTCACTTTCCCTTCACCTCCTTCCTGCCATTACAATGTGGCTGTGGGTTTTTCTACCAGTGCTCACGCATTGATGGCCTATCTAAAGGATAGGGAATCTGTAATGTCAGGATAGGGAGACAGACAGGTGAGCCCTAATCTACCCGCCACTCAGTCCCTGCCTACTTGCACAGTCCGTCCCAGGCAACGGCGTACAACTGGGCGACGGTCCCTACGATCAATATGTGCACGACAGACAAACAAGACAAGGGTACACAAAAGCAAGGGAAGTGGGGCAGTTGCAACACCGTGAGCAACAGAGTAGTGAACGAGCCGAGTCAAACCAGGAGTGTATGTGGTAACAAATGCAGAGCAGGAGAATAGTCAGTCAATCCAGGGTCAATATGAAGCAGAGGTCAATTGTAACAGAAGGAACAGCAGAGCCAGGAAATAGGAGAATCACAGGCAAAGGACAATCAGCAAATGAAGGTATAAGTATAACCGGAGCTAGAACCGTCTGGCCAGGCTGCGATAGGCTCTCCCACTCCTCAGCCTACCAGCCTGAGTGGCAGCAGATCGAGTCACTCTAGCAGACCTAGAGACTTGATCAAATAAAAAAGTTGGGACCACCGGCGCTGCTAGGTGAAGGAGTAATGCAAGGACTTTTAAACGGACATCACAGAAAAGGTTTTAATGACAAGGGCTACGCGTTTCAGCACCGAACTGGTGCCTTCATCAGGCCGGTGCTGAAACGCGTAGCCCTTGTCATTAAAACCTTTTCTGTGATGTCCGTTTAAAAGTCCTTGCATTACTCCTTCACCTAGCAGCGCCGGTGGTCCCAACTTTTTTATTTTATCAAGTTTCTTGTTGGACAACAAACTCCGTTTGCTGTGTTAAGGACCTGGCAGCAGCTTCAATGCGATTTTGACATTCACCAGTGTCTACTGATCAAGGTGAGCATATTCCTCACAAGTGTGCTCCCTTGTTTTACCCAGCTTTTATTTTGCACCATGTGGCGCCGTGTCTCTTTTTCTATCCTGTTCTAGTCTAGCAGACCTAGGAACAGATGCAGACTGGTTAACCACGGGCGTCGACACAGAAGCTGTGTCAGGCAAATCCTTTACAGCATCTGTCTGAAATCCCAGAAAATCCATTTAGTGAATGGCAATAGTCATATATAATCATTGTAAGCACACAATAAATAAAAGATGGAAAGCATCTACATAAAAGTCTTGCATGAAGATGTGGAACTACTGTCCCTTACAGAAAACATGATTACAGTACGGGACAGTTGCCCCGCAGCGAGTCAGGGACTCCTAGCATTGTACATAACTATGATGCTAGGAGCCCAGCTCCCTGCAGTGTGTTTGGTCCGGGACTTGAGGGAGGGGTTTAGACAGGACATTTGTGTAAGTTCTGAAGCTTTTGATCGTGCGCCTTTTATAAGATTAGTGGGGAAACATTTGTCTTTGAATCTTTTTTCAAGGACTAAGCACTCTTTGTTGAAGTCCTTATCAGTGCTACAATTTTTCCTTATCCTCCTGAATTGCCCAAAAGGTATATTTTTCAGCCAGGGGCGGTAGGGGGAATTCCAAATCAGGTACTACTAACTCTAATCTCAACTTCATCACCACCTACAACAGAGGCAATAAAACAATTAGGAACATCCTCTCCAAACATTGGCACATCCTAAAAAATGATCCGCACCTAAAAGACACATTATCATATAAACCAAATATCACATTCAGACGGTCCCTAACCCTCAAAAATATTTTGGCCCCTAGCAGAGTGAAAAAACATCCTACACCTCATGCAAATTTTCTCTCCAGCCTCAAAGGGTCCTACAAATGTGGACATTCACGCTGCCTTTGCTGCAATTCCATCAGCCACAAAAAATATGACTACACGTCCACAGTCACCAACAAAACCTTCACAATTCAAACTCTCCTCAACTGTGGCAGCTCCTACGTCATCTACTTATTGGAGTGCCCGTGCCAGTTGCAATACATCGGAAGAACCACCCAATGTTTAAGAACCCGAGTTAACAACCATAGGTTCAATGTAAACACTGGTTACCTCAAACACAGTATATCCCGTCATTTTTCTCAAGTGCATGAGTGCCAATTTAATAAAATTAAAATCACACCCATTGAACATATCAATTTTGACGTCCCAAACAGATTCAGCAAATTAAAACAAAGGGAAAACTACTGGATTTTTAAAATGAATACACTACACCCTTTGGGTCTAAATGACATCACAGAGTCATCTTTGGACTAATTAATTGACTGACTCCAAAATGAATAATATCCAAAAAATATCCGACAATAAACACCTCTTGGATCCCTTCTGTACCCATGTAAAACTATAACGCCACATAGACCAATGAAATTGTCTGTATATTAGTACACAATGTAAATCAAGACATCATATCTCCTAATAGCACCCTAATAATCTTCATCCTGTCCTTTTAGCAACAACTATACATTAACCCATTTTTCTATTTGCGGTTTTCATCTCACATTAAACCGAAATACATTCAATCCTCCTGTAAGAAGTACACAAGTCACACATATAATTGAAACCAACCATTAAAGAATATAGGTATGGACCATCTTAACAAAACCATCCTTACCCCTTAATACTGGTCAGCGTTCCCTCAAACTAACACCTACAATTAACAAATCATCATACTAACCAAGGCATTTTGTCCATATCCACGTATGGTACTTCATTTTACTCACCCTCCGCCCGATCTTCTCTTTTCTTTTCTTTTTAGCAGATACGCTCTCTGTTCATGGTCCCCTCTGAGCAGCTCAACGATCCCTCGCGCGATGCGGTTCACCATGCGTTCCATCTTCGTGTGGAGCGCATCGGCTTCCGTAACACAGTTGGTTTCCGAGGCAACGTGTAAACAATATAACCATCAAACTGAATCGTTTACTTCCCAAACACAACACACAACTAACATAACAAACAAATAATAAAATCAGATACAATTTGCTCACCCCTCTCTCCCGATGACACTAGCTAACGATATAAGCAACAGAATGGTGCCTGTCCCGTATACACTACACAATGTTTTAATCTACTCCGTTCCAAAATCACTCTTTGATGTGACATCCCGTCTTTTATTACTTATATACTTTTATTTGTCCTTTTATTCATGTGTTTGTATTAAAACTCATACTGACATTGCAATAGATCGTTCCATCTGAACTTTGACCTGCTGAAGTATTTTCGCGGTTTTTTACCTAATTGTTTAGTCTGAACTGGCCATATATAAGCATGTGTCTTTTTTTCTGTATCCCTATGCCTGATGAAAACGCCAGTTCGGCGTTGAAACGCGTTGCAATTAAACAGTTTATAAAACTCAAAACTGATCTTCTGGATCTGTACCCTGTCCACATTAAGCAGCAGCGCCAACATAGATCCCTTTGTTTTTACCTGCATCTAAAAGCCATCATATGATGCTATGTGGGGCACTGGGGCACAAAGTGGGCATTAGTACTGTGTAAGGTGAACAAAACAGGGCACTATTACTGTGTGGGTCACAAAAGAGGGCTCACTCATAAAACCTTTTGTAATTGGGCTATCAATCTGTTAAAGCAGCCCTGCATGGAGCTGCACTTTGCATCATTATTAAAACATTTATCTTCATGGCACATTCTCTTTAATACTGGTGTACAGTTCTTACTGCTGACTTTGTAATTTGGTTTTATATGTGACTATGCATTGAAGTGTAGTGTAGATCATTTAACAATTGAAGAGCTTCACCACTGAAAGAGATTACATATTCAGTCAGAAGATTATAGTCAACAGTATATTCTAAATGGGTTCATGATCATTTTCTTAAGCAACTGAGCATGCAACCATCTTGCTAAGTAGTGAGTTTTCTCATGTCTAAGAACATCCAATGTTACCCTTCTTATATCAATAATCTGGTGGGAGGGAAACATTCAATGAGCTTTCAATTAAAATTTACTTTTTGTCATATAGGTTACTAACTCATATAGGGTAAAGAAATATTGGAACATGCCTGTATATATTATGTGTTTGGGAAGTTTTGTAAAACTTGACAGTTAAGCCTCACGAGCCTTAAAGAGGCTCTGTTACCACATTATAAGTGCCCTATCTCCTACATACTGTGATCGACGCTGTAATGTAGATAACAGCAGTGTTTTTTATTTAGAAAAATGATCAATTTTCACCAAGTTATGACCTATTTTAGATTTATGCTAATGACTTTCTTATTGCCCAACTGGGCGTTTTTTAGCTTTTGGCCAAGTGGACGTTGTAAAGAGAAGTGTATGACGCTGACCAATCAGCGACCAATCAGCGTCATACACTTCTTCCATTCATGTACTCAGCGCATAGTGATCTTGCGAGATCACGATGTGCTGTCACTTACTCACACTTTAACTTTACTGACGTGTCTTGAGAATGAATAGACATCACCTCCAGCCAGGACGCGATGTCTATTCACAATCCCGACCCTTCGGTAACGTTTGTGTGAGACTTAATGAGAGCAAGCGTGATCTCGTGAGATCACGCTGTAAATGACAGCACAGCGTGATCTCGATGTGCTGCGTGAGTAAGTGACACACAAACGTTACTGAAGTGTCGGGATTGTAAATAGACATTTAGTCCTGGCTGGAAGCGATGTCTATTCACTATCAAGACACTTCAGTAAAGTTAATGTGTGAGTATGTGACAGCACATAGTGATCTCGCAAGATCACTATCTGCTGAGTACATGAAATAGAGAAGTGTATGACGCTGATTGGTCAGTGTCATACACTTCTCTTTACAATGCCCACTTGAAAAAAAGTAATAACACGCCCAGTTGGGCATTAAGAAAGACATTAGCATAAATCTAAAATAAATCATAACTTTGTCAAAATTGATTGTTTTTCTAAATAAATACCACTGTTGTTATCTACATTACAGCACCGATCACATGATGCAGGAGATAGTGAACTTATAATGTGGTGACAGAGCCGCTTTAATGTTGACATTTCTGTGGCTAATGAGTGCTGGTTAAGTGAGTGTTAACAATAGAATGGACACAATTAAGAGTGGTTCCAAGGTATTAATTTGCAACTTCATATTTGCAGTTAGTTGTTGCATAAATATATATAACACACTTTAAGTACACCATGCCAATCACTTCTTGTTAATGTCTATTTTCAGCAGAATATAAATAATTGAATACTTGATTTTTTTCTGCATGAAATCACCAGGAGCAGCAGCATGGGAATGTAAGACTTGATCTATGACAGTGTCAGGTAGATTCAGGGATTCAGTTTCTACAGTCAATACATTTTATGATCATTTATTACATCGTATGTCTCTTCACTATTGACAGCATACGCATACGTTCAGTATTTGTCAGAGACATTAAAACATCTATGTACAAAGAATATAATAATGATATTCTATATAAAAGATGAAACAACACACAATAATGCTGGAATTTGTCGAATGGTCCAAAGGGAATAGTCTGTTTATGTATGAAATGTATACAAAAATATACCCATATGGTGATAAGATATACCCAAATGTCCCACATAACCAGAAAGCAAAACATACTGTCAAGTTGGCCCCGAAAAACTTGAAGGATTATTATACACAAAATGTAATCTCAATGATTAATAATATCTCATTTATTCCAAGGGTGACAAAGAAGATCTTTAAATTCCATGCGCAGTAATGTCGTAGCTCCAGAAAAATTATATATATATATAGTTATAATTTAGTTACAACAAATTCTGCATAGCCCAGTAGTTATGTCAGACTGTTTTCCAAAAAGTAAAAGGATAGAAGTAATGAATTCTAAGCAAATTAAATACTTTTTACTTACACTTCAATATATTAAAACATATGCTGAAGTTGGTAGACATTTTTGTGGATTAGTGTAACAATTTTTTTTATTGCAGGTTTTCTATCTTAGGGTGAGTTCACACAGAGTTTTTTGCAGGAGGAAAATCTGGCTCAAAATTCCGTTTGAAATTTTGAGGCAGATTTTCCTCTGCCTGCACGCCAATTTCCGCTGCGTTTTTCACCCGTGGCCATTGAGCGCCGCAGGCATAATGCGCCGTGAAATACGCTTTCTCTGCCATCCATTGATGTCAATAGGAGGTCAGAGGCGTAAACGCCCGAAGATAGGGCATGTCCCGTTTTTTTCCTTCGAGCCGGTTTTTCCGCTCGCGGAAAAGAATGCCTCCACCTCCCATTGAAATCAATCGGAGGCATTTTCCGGACGTTTTTTAGTGCGTTTTGCGGCGCGGTTTCTGCATAAAAAAACTCGCCAAATAACTCAGTGTGAACTCCCCCTTAAGTGGACAAGTTGTAATATATCCTCTGTGTTTGGCTGATCTATTGATAGGGTAACATTTTCCATTAGATAGAAGAAACCCATGCCTGTGTGCAGCCCAGGAGCAAAGGGCAGCTGCTCCTCAGGGTTAGTGGAAAAAGTTGGTGGAATAGTTTCCATGAAGTACTTAATCATACCCAGAATATTGTATTGATCAAATAAATAATTGTGGTTTTTATTGCACAAATAGTTAAAAACACAACAAATATAAGGCATTTAGCATGAAGGATGCCAAACTAATACACCTAGTTTAGGTGGCCAGGTATAACATAACATAACAATGCATATTACCTATGTTAGCAATTCCACATAACCATAACAATGTGCCTCATCAAAGTATGTATATATATATATATATATATATATATATATATACACACACGCGCGCGCACACACACACACACACACACACACACACACTATATGGACAAAAGTATTAGGACAACTACACATTACACCTACAGGTGTATTTATGACATCCGACTCTAATTCCAAAGGCATTAATATCGGCATGATTCTCCCTTTGCAGCTAATACAGCTTCCACTCTTTTGGGAAGGCTTTCTACAAGATTTTGGATTGTGTCTGTGGGAGTTCATCCCAAAGGTGTTTGATTGGGTTGGGGTCAGGGCCAGTCAAGTTCTTCCACACCAAACTCACCAAACCATGTCTTTAAGGACCATGCTTTGTGCACTGGGGCAAAGTCACGCTAGAACAGAAAATGGTCTTTCCCGAAACTGTTCCCACAAATTTGGAAGCTACAATTGTCCAAAATGTCTTAGTATGCTGAAGCATTAAGATTTCCCTTTACTGGACCTTACGGGCCTAGGCTAACCCCTGAAAAGCAACTCCATAGCATTATACCTCCTCCAACACTCAATGGGCAGCTAAGGTTCTCCTGGCATTCACCAAACCGCTACTCGTCCATAACTTTGCCAGATTGAAGTGTGATTGATCACTCAACAGAACATGTTTTTACTCCTCCAGAGTCCAGTGGCAGGGTGCTTTACATTACGTAATCCCAATATGCAAATAGTGCATCTCGGTTTCCCGATGCGTGAGTGGGATCAAACAGGAACCGATTGCCAACCCATATCCATATCTCAAGCTTAACGTAATGCAGGGCTAGACCTGTCTGTTACATTTACTTGGCAGATCGAAATCTTACTGGAGAGCTGTCTACAAGATTTAGAAATATAAATTTGTGACAGTCTATAGATATGAGTTAATGCTTGATAAAATGCTTTTCCTTTCATTTCAAAGGAGGCAAATCCGCCTGATACTTTTCCAAATATTTAGTTGGTGATTTAATTCTTCTACTTTATACAGACAAGGATATTTTTTTTATATCTTCTCCATTGATTTTCAAATATATGCGGTGACCTGAATTGCTGTAAATCTCTAACTTGGCAAATGTATTCTACTATCTGTATCCCCACTGCTAGATTATCTAGCAAACATCTGTCTGTGGCATATAGATGATATACAAGGTGGAAACTCTCTAGCTAATGGAAGTCTTTGATGTGCACTGCAAGAAAATAAGGAACTGTATCAAAACTAGTTCTAGGAAAAGTGGAACAGTTGTCCTTAGCAACCAATCAGGTTGCTAATTTCGAATTCCAAGGACCTTCTGAAAAAAAAAATAAGAACCCCTAATCTGATTGGTTGCTAGGAGCTACCGCTCTATTACCCACCTGAGCTACTTTTAATAATTCTATTTACAGACTAGTAAAAACACTTGACATTGAATTTGGTCTTTCAAAAGGGGCATTACAAAGGAGTGGAAGAGGCATGCCATGTTTGTTTCAGCAGTTATAGAATTTGTTTGTACAAAACTGGCCTAAATATACAACAGGTTAGACTTCATATATAGCATGTACCTCTGTGAGAACCTTTCTGAGCATAAACCTGTTGTCAGGGAGGCCAGCAGACAGATGGTGAGTCCACTGGGTTACTTAAAGATTTGGTGTAGGCTAGACCAGAGAGTGGAGTCTAAAGGATTATCCGTTCTACACTCTTAATCCCATTAATGAGGTATGGACTTTCCTATCGGGAATCCTACGTCCTCACCTTTAAATAGTCACCATTAGCAACAGCTGACATGAAGACAGGCTGGAAAACTGAAGTGCAGCACCAGAAAGAGAAACAGAGACTAGTTATGGGTGATTCGGGGTCAGGGCAGGTGGAATTCTAGTTGAATGGACAAATAGGGTCAGGGCAAGCAGTGTACAAAAGTAAAGCCAGTAGTCAAACCAAGGAAACATAACTGAGAAACACTTTTGCAGATTATATGAAACAATTAATAGATTTGCTGATTAAAGGCCCATAGAAGTGTTTTTAACCAGCCTTAAGTAGCCTAAGATGCTAAGCCTATCGGCGTAGAGGACGGCACATCCACCACGTAGAACAGGTAAGCGGCCGGCATCCTGTTATACTTGTTCCTATGACAATATTTAAATCTCTGCCTTTAATGTTATCTGCATGGAAAAATACCTTTAGAAGGCTCTTCTTTGACTACTGATAAAGGGTGGCAGGCAAGGGAGACCTGGTGTTAGCACTGGAGGAAGAGGAAAGCCTTGCTGGGCTATTGCAGATGGTGGAGAGCACTGCTGTGACTACAAAGTCAAAAAGGAGGCACTGCTGTGACTATTTGGGGTAAGGGGGACCATGTGCTTGTTTGCTAACAATTTGTGAGCATAAACTTGTCCCTATGATAGTAATCTTCCCCATTGACTTAACCATTATGTGCATGGTAGAATAGTTTCATTATAATGACCAACGAAAGCAGTTTAAGGTTATTCTGACCTATTTACTTACTGAACTGATCAAATGATGCTATAGCAAGTTTTTATTATTCCGAGTTTGAGTATATTTTGATGCTGTACAGTGCATTTTACATTGATCAAAGGAAGATGCAGCACTTGACTATACGTGGGACAGTAGATAATTAATTCCTGATTACACTTGACTAAAGTTACATAATTGCACATTAACATCTCCTTCAAGGAAAAAAGAGATCTCATGAGCTATTATGCTAAAATTATATTCTTTAGTTTGTAATTTGCAGTAATGTATTCCATGGCAATATTTCACAAGAGAAAGAACGGTAGTAGTATTAGTGTCAGATGTAATTCAAGATAAGAATTCCTAAGTGCTAATACTAAGTATGTCACACATTGCTAGTTAAATGTATGCCTTCATGGTTAAACTATCTGTGGCAGTAAAGATTAAACTGTGGTCATGATTGTCTATGAAAATGATTCTTTATTCATTTAGTGTCAACAATGGCAGACTTGCGATCACAATTCCAAAAGCTATTCTGTTCACTGCTTTTAAACCAAGATGTATACATACATGGTTTACAATGAGGGAATATGGTAATAGTCATTGCCTTATCCATTCACTATTAACAGCATCCAATATTAATGGGCAGTGCCATAGGCCCAATGCTAATATAGGTATCAAGCATCAGCGTATTAACTGCCATCTTCTATATATGTCTGTGTCATATGAAATTACATTGGTAACAATATGCTCGCCGGTACTACTATATGGTAACAGTATGCTATGTGGTTTTACTTTGTGGTTTGTACTGTAGGGACAATATGCTATTGTACTGGCACAATCACTGTGCAGTGACATTATTTTTGGGCAGAAAGGAACACTTCAGCATGTGTTGATATAATTGCTTCAGTGTAATGCAATCACTGTGTATTGGTTGTATGAAGGAATAATCTATCCGTAACATGCGGATGAAATCAAACATTTTTGCTAGAACCCAGCACAAGTATATATAATAGCAAAAAATAAGCACTGCATCTTAAAGGCCCCTCTTTAACACTATGTTTATATATATATATATATATATATATCTATATATATATTTTTTATTTTTTTTTATTTTTTTTTATATACCTCAATCAGCATTAGCATAAGTGCACAAATCTGAAGAGCACGATAAGCCTTGCATATATATATATACATATATATATATATACACACTGTATATATGTGTATATACGGTAGTGCTTGAAAGTTTCAGAATTGAAACGCTTCAGAATTTTCTATATTTCTGCATAAATTTGACCTAAAACTACATCAGATTTTCACACCACATCAAACAAATGAGTTTAAAATATTAGACTTGGTCATTTATTTATTGAGGAAAATGATCCAACATCACATACCTGTGAGTGGGAAAAGTGTGTGCCCCGAAAAACGTCTGAAAATACGGGGGCTGAACGCCTCCAAACATCTGCCCATTGATTTCAATGGGAAAAACTGAGTTTCGTTCCCAGGGGGCATTTTTTTTACACGACCGTTTGTCTCAATAGAAAAATAGCTCCAAAAACGGCGGTAAAAAAACGCATCAAAAAACGCTTGATGCATAAAAAATGGCTGAAAATCAGAGGCTATTTTTCCTTGAAAAAAGCTACAAATTTTACAGCCGTTTTTTGTTAGGTGTGTGAACATAGCTTTAGGATTAGCAGATAATTTGAAGATGAAATTAGAGTCAGATGTTTTCAATCAATGGGATGACAATCAGGTGTGAGTGGGCGGCATGTTTTATTTAACCCCTTAATGTACCAGGACGTCCTGTATTACAGTGCTTTAAGGCACTGAGACGTACTGTATATGTGTGTGTGTGTGTGTGTCTGTCTGTGTGTACGTGTGTGTGTGTGTGTGTGTGTGTGTTTGTGTACAATGCGTGTGTGTGTGTGTGTGGCACACTTAAGAATTTTCACTCCAACACAGTGGATTCGGTATGAAACTGGCCGCAACCAGCTTTATTGTCTTCATACATGAACAGCAGTTTTACAAGGCAGTTAAAGAATAAACCCTAGGCCGTCCAGCCTCTAACTAAACATACAGCTTCCCTAGCTATCAGGACTTCTGATTCCCACTGGCTGGCAATACCTGTCTTCCTCAGACTGGGAGCATTGTGTGATTAGATCACACCTTTCTTAATGGATCCTTAAAGGGAAGGTGTCATGAATTTTTATTTTTTTTTATCATATAGCTTTTAATATGATATTAACATACATTTTATTTATTTGTGTTCTCATGTTCTACTTTTTACTTTGTTCTTACTTTTACTTCTCTATGGGGGCTGCCATTTTTTTGTCATCTCTGTATGTGTCGATTAAGGACACATACAGAGATGGAATACGGCACATACAACCCCATAGAGAATGCAAATGGGAGCCGTTCCATTCTCTGAAACATACGCCGTCTGTATGGGAACGGCGCATGCGCCGTTCCCATAAAAACCAAAATGAAGTTCGTTCGCAGAGCGAAATCCGGCGCCATTTTCATGTGGACCGGAAACTGCTGCCAGACAGTAAGATGACGACTTCCGGCTGCGGCTTCCGGCCATATGTTCAAGGAAGTGAAGGCTCAAGGAATAGGAGCGGAGGCGGCGGCGGCAGGAGCAGGTAAGTTATGTTTGTGTATGTGATGTGTGTATGGAAAGAATTGAGCACGGAAGCAGCACTCAATAGCAAAAAATTTGAAATTTATTCACCCAACAATGCAATGTTTCACTTCCTCAATGGAAGCATTTTCATGTGTGTATTATGTTCGTGTATGTTTGTGTTATACTGTCTGCTGAGCACTGTATCTAATCCTCCTACACTGTGCTGTCGCTCAGAAAATGGCGGCATACAGTGTGGGAGGTTTTAAGATTCAAACCCCTCCTTCTCCTGGCACTAGCTAGAAGAAGGGAGGGGGGATTGTGTGAGGACACTAGAGAGAGTGTCTACCCCAAATTTGCAGCATAAAGCAATGAGGTTGCTTTACCACATTGACCATGCTGCAATTTTTGGAACTGCTCCTTCTAGTGGCCAGCACATGGAAATGTTATAAATTAGAATCGAATTTATAATATTTCCTGACTTGTGAAAAAATTAAAAAAATTAAAACAATGTGTAATCACTTAACCCGTTAGTGACCGGCCCATCGTGTTTCTACGTCGGTCACTAACGGGCCTTATTCCGATGCCATAGACTTTTTACGTTGCGGCATCGGAATAAGTAAACAGAGCAGGGAGCTGTCAAATCTCCCTGCTCTCAGCTGCTAGAGGCAGCTGAGGGCTAGGAGCGTCCCTGCTCTGCCGGGTGAGATCGATATTGGTATCGATCTTACCCGTTTAACCCCTCAGATGCGGTGCTCAATAGCTAGCACCGCATCTGAGTGGTTTTGGAGAGAGGGAGGGAGCTCCCTCTCTCCCCCACCGACACCCGGCTATACGATCGCCGAGTGTCTGTGTCTCCAATGGCAGCCGGGGGCCTAATAAAGGCCCCCAGGTCTGCCTGGAGCGAATGCCTGCTAGATCATGCCGGAGGCATGACCTAGCAGATGCCTGTCCGTTTTAAACGGACAGGCATAATACACTGCAATACAGAAGTATTGCAGTATATTATAATAGCGATCGCAGAATCGCATATTATAGTCCCCTAATGGGACTAGTAAAAAAGTAAAAAAAAAAGTTTAATAAAGTTAATAAAAAAAAATGTGAAAAAAAAATGAAAAACCCACTTTTTCCCCTTACAAACTGCTTTACTATGAAAGAACCAAAATAAAGTAAAAAAGTTACACATATTTGGTATCGCCGCGTCTGTAACGACCCTGACTATAAATCTATTACATTATTTGACCTGCACGGTGAACGCTGTAAAAAAATAAATAAAAAACGACAGAAAAATTGCTGTTTTCTGTGAATCCTGACTGATTAAAAAGTGATCAAAAAGTCGCATCTACTCCAAAATGGTACCAATAAAAACTACAAGTCGTCCCGTAAAAAAAAAGCCCTCATACAACCGCATCGGCGAAAAAATAAAAACGTTACGGCTCTTCAAATATGGAGACACAAAAACAAATAATTTAGAAAAAAAAGTGTTTTTACTTTGTAAAAGTAGTAAAACATACAAAAACGATACAAATTTGGTATCGTTGCAATCGTAACAACCCGCTCAATAAAGTTATTGTATTATTTATATCACACGGTAAACGGCGTAGATTTAGGACGCAACAAAGGGTGGCAAAATTTCAGATTTTTTTCTATTCCCCCCAAAAAAAATTGATTGAAAAACGTAAAAAATAGCTTGGTCATTAAGGTCCAAAATAGGCTGGTCATTAAGGGGTTAAATAATAATTGTTTAACTAAAAAAAATAAAATAATTTCTAGCGACACATTCCCTTTAACAGGTGGCAGCTAATTAGACTCCTAAGGCAGCCTAAACCCTGGACCGTCCTAAAGAAGGAGTGGAACGCCACTATTCTCTCCACTCTAGCAACCCAGACCCTCCTCCAGGTTTTCTACCTAACAAATAAGGAGAAAGGACATTTTCTCTTGAAACATTCCTTTTAAATATATAACACTGGGCCCAAATCAACCTAAAGTGAGCAGTTCATGGGAGTAAATCCACCAACATAAGAGTTGACGCGGTTTCGTACGGAGGAACGAGCTAAAATTCCTCCAAGCCGATGTGCAGGACTAATCAACAATTACCGGAAACAATTATATGCAGTTATTGCTGCAGAAGGGGGGTCACACCCGATACTGATACTTTTGGCAGTCACAAATATATGATTTTGGATCATTTTCATTTTCATGTTATGGAGGGCCTTCAGAATGCAGTGATTGTTTTTATTTTTGCATAACATCACATCGAAAACATTTGTCAGGCCCCTGGCTGCCATAACAACCCATCACACTCCTCAATCTCATTGAGGGAGTGCTAATGGAGTGCTAACGCTCTTGTGTCCGCGCCATCCCTGTGCTATAAATGTATGTCATTACCTACATCTACAGTAAATTATTTACTCAGCTCAAGTCAGACCCAGAATTATAGGTCTTGTTTACACATGATAACACTTAAATGCCTTTATTATTTATTAACAATATTCTCTAATCATTTATGAGAAAAAGTAACTGCCTCCATAAAACGTAATAATAATTTAATGAGTTTTTGCAATACATTATCATCATCCTCATTAGCAGCAGCACGCCAGTGCACTACAACTCCAACAAAGCCTTATCTGCAACCTACTGTATTTACAATATATTGGGTCAAAATGGCAGAACGTTTTATTGGTAAGGTCCAGGCTCTGAGACCCTCCCGATTACTAGAACGAAGCATATCCACTCTGGTTTCATTGGCTTTCCTCTGCTCTTCTCAGAGAGACAAAATATATATGGCCTGTACTCAGTTGCCTGAAGAAAGCCAATGTGAGACAAAGAGGCATGGCAATGAGCAAAGCAATGACAGTGGCCGCTTTATCAAGTTAAGATAATGTTGTGAAAGATCAAATTTGAATGCTTGGTCACAGAGCAATACAACACCAGTGACAGGTAAAGTGTTTTCAAAGACGTACATTGCCTGCCAGATAAGTAACAGCATCTGGATGTGGCTCTGCATTAATAGGACAGATAGATAGATAGATAGATAGATAGATAGATAGATAGATAGATAGATAGATAGATAGATAGATAGATAGATAGATAGATAGATAGATAGATAGATAGATAGATAGGAGATTTTCTTCCCACCTATAGATGTCTCTGAAGTGATAAATGAGTAAAATATAACTTTATTTTATAACTCTCTAAAAACAAGGGTACAATCACCACTGTGAAAAAGCCCCACCGTGTGTATTAAAAACGTATTAAACAATAAATACCGAGTCCTGATTCAGTTAGTGAACCCTCTATGACTCAGTGTATTATAAAGATATCAATCCGGAATCAGCATTTAAACATGGGCATAACAATAGTTTTGACTCCAAACCACACTAACAACCGACCCGGAATTTTAGCATAGGGAACAATAGCATTGTTGTATACCTTAGCATTAGGAGTTTCCGGTGCGGATGTCACGGACTCTAGTTTGGTTTGGGGTCAAAACTATTGTTATGCCCATGTTTAAATGCTGATTCCGGATTGATATATACAATAAACCCAATACATATCAAGTGCTGGACTGCTATATTGGTATATTTGTTTCTTCCAACACAAAATCTTCCTATTCTATTGTATATGTGGCCTAATAATGAGGTATATAATCCATTGTCTTGAAAATCACAAGTAAAAAATATATCCACAATGAAAGCCATGTTAATTGATTATTGCCCTTTGTACGCTTTTGTTGCGATTCAAAGGTGGACAAATGTACAGTACAGTTTTCTGCACTTTCATACACTGAAAAATCTATCATAACTCAATGACTTGCCCTTCTATGTTTCCCATTATTTGCACATGATAAAAACAGGCAACAATGAGATGCAGGCAGGGTCGGATTGGTCCACCAAACTAGCAGAATATGCTCTGGTGAGCCGAGGCTCTGATACAATAATGGATCCAGTAGAAAATAACCCCATTAGGAGCTGACTTTGGAGCCAATCGCAGTCTATTTCTTATTGGATGATTCACAAATGCCCTATTAGACCTTATTGAGAATATGTCCTGTGTGTGCAACAACAAAGATTATGATGTCATTAAAAGTGGCCCTGCACATGTTCTGTATAGATGGAGGGTAGCTCTTTAGTGCCATCCTCTAGTGGGCCCAAGGAACCCCATTCAGACACTAAATGTGAGGTGCACAGGCTTTGAATAACTAAAGCCTTAGGCCCCATGCACACGACCGTAAAACTGCGGACCATAACAGGGTCCGTGGTTTTACGGACCTATTCAGTTCTATTGGCCGCGGACACCTTTCCATATCGCTACGGATGGGTGTCCATGCCATAGAACTGTGCTGGGAATTATGGAGCATGTCCGTTTTTTCGTGTTTCACGGGCCGTGCTCTCATACTTTTTAAGGGAGCATGGCCCAAAAATGCAGGCCGCCGTCATGGGTGTCGTGTGCATGGGGCCTTATTCATTGTAATAATTACCATTGTTAATGTTTCCCTATTTATTGTCTGTTTAGTATCTTTTTTTCCTGTATAAAACCATCCAATCTGACTTTGATCTGGATATGTTCTCATGACTATCTTAGCGTCCTTATTTAATCCATGAACAAAAATCTAAAAAGCCTCTTATCTCTTGACTTGCAGTATTGTAATGTCTCTAAAATGTATGCAAAACTGGCATTTTTTGACATGAAGAATTTGCTGATGCGTGTCTTATCCTAAAAGTAACTGATTCCTCATATCAAGAAAAAGTAGCACTTATCTGCATATTTAAACAGTCTAGAGCCTGATTACATTTTACTAAACTAAACCAGCTGCAATGTCTATTTTAAAGTATATTACTATGTGCTTCACAGTTAACATCATTTTATGAGCAAAGTCATTTTAGAAATCAAGACAAGATGTGGGTCAATCATGAAATTAGCATGATACATATTTATAGAATTAATCTAAAGGGTATATATCAGCAGAAGTGTTTTTATAAATCACTACATGTTGCAGGGATTTTATTTTCTGTTAAATGAGTTGTTCCAAGATTAAATGTTATCCCCTCACCACAGGATAGGTGATAATATGCTGATTGTTGGGGTCCGACCATTGGGAACCCCACCGATCACAAGAACAGGGGTCCCGTTCCTACGAATTATTGGAGCAGCAGGTCGAGCATGTGCACTGCTGCTCCATTCATTCTCTATGGCACTACTGGACATAGCCGAGCGCTGTACTCTGCTATCTCTGGCAGTCCTATAGACAGTGAATGGAGCAGCAGTGCGTATGCTTGACCTGCCGCTCCATTTATTCAGAGGAACGGGACCCCCGTTCTCATGATCGGAGGGGTTCCTAGCAGTCGGACCCCCACCACCGGTCAGCATGTTATCACATATCTTGTGGTTAGGGAATAACATTTAACCTTGGGACAACTCATTTAAGTATGGGTGACTGTAAGGCTGGGTTCATACGACCTATTTTCAGGCGTAAACTAGGCGTTTTATGCCTCGAATTACGCATGAAAACACGGCTCCAATACGTCGGCAAACATCTGCCAATTCATTTAAATGGGTTTGCCGACGTACTGTGCCGACGACCTGTAATTTTACGCGTCGCTGTCAAAAGACAGCGCGTAAAATGACAGCCACGGCAAAGAAGTGCAGGACACTTCTTGCGACGTAATTTGAGCCGTTTTTCATTGACTTCAATGAAGAACAGCTCCAAATTACGTCCGTATTAGACACCTCGCAAAACGCATGTACGAGCAATTACGTCTGAAATGCAGGAGCTGTTTTCTCCTGAAAACAGCTCCGTAATTTCAGCCGTAATTGTCGATATCGTGTGCACATACCCTTAGGCTGGGTTCACACGACCTATTTTCAGGCGTAAACTAGGTGTTTTACGCCTCGAATTACGCCTGAAAACACGGCTCAAATACGTCGGCAAACATCTGCCCATTCATTTCAATGGGTATGCCGACGTACTGTGCCGACGACCTGTAATTTTACGCGTCACTGTCAAAAGACGGAGCGTAAAATGACAGCCTCGGCAAAGAAGTGCAGGACACTTCTTGGGACGTAATTTGAGCCGTTTTTCATTGACTTCAATGAAGAACAGCTCCAAATTACGTCCGTATTAGACACCTCACAAAACGCATGTACGAGCAATTACGTCTGAAATGCAGGAGCTGTTTTCTCCTGAAAACAGCTCCGTAATTTCAGCCGTAATTGTCGATATCGTGTGCACATACCCTTAGGCTGGGTTCACACGACCTATTTTCAGGCGTAAACGAGGCGTTTTACGCCTCGAATTACGCCTGAAAACACGGCTCAAATACGTTGGCAAACATCTGCCCATTCATTTCAATGGGTTTGCCGACGTACTATGCGGACGACCTGTAATTTTACGCGTCACTGTCAAAAGACGGAGCGTAAAATGACAGCCTCGGCAAAGAAGTGCAGGACACTTCTTGGGACGTAATTTGAGCCGTTTTTCATTGACTTCAATGAAAAACAGCTCCAAATTACGGCTGTAATTGACACCTCGCAAAACGCCAGTACGAGCAATTACGTCTGAAATGCAGGAGCTGTTTTCTCCTGAAAACAGCTCCGTAATTTCAGCCGTAATTGTCGATATCGTATGCACATACCCTTATAATCAAAGCTTGGGGAATAATAAGTAATCCAATGCCCCTGTATTAAAATTACGATGGGGACTGTTGAGACAAAAAACATTATACATTTTTGGAAAAGATGGACACTATGATTGATAAAATGTAGTTTGAATTAAAACATAATTATTTCACACTTTACCTTTAGCTTCATATCATTGAATTACTTTTGTTTAAATTATTTTGAGTTTAGCCCCTTAGTGACGAAGGATGGATATATCCATCCTCAGCGGCTGCTAGTTCACGCTGGAGGATGGATATATCCGTCCTGTACTAAAACTGTCACCGTGTGTAAACGTTGACAAGTCCCTGGCGACAGCTGTCATAGACAGCTGATTTTCACAGGGAGCTGTGGAGGGAGCAATCACAGTGGTCCCCGTACAGTGATCGTTGTGATTGGTCAGTCAAATATGACTGAGCAATCGCAGCATTTAACCCCTTTAGGACACAGCCTGTTTTGGCCTTGTGGACACAGATGATTTTTTCAAATCTGACATGTGTCAATTTATGTGGTAATAACTCCGGAATGCTTTTGCCTATCCAAGTGATTCTGAGATTGTTTTCTTATGACATATTGTACTTTATGTTAGTGAAAAAATGTTGTCGATAAATTCAATATTTATTTGTGAAAAACTTCAAATTTTAGCAAAAATGTGCAAAAATTTGCATTTTTCTAAATTTAAATGTATTTTCTTGTAAAACAGATAGTAATACCACACAAAATAGTTACTAGTTAACATTTCCCATATGTCTACTTTATGTTTGCATTATTTTTTTTTCACGTCCTTTTATTTTTATAAAGGCTTAGAACTTTAGCAGCAATTTCTCATATTTTCAAGAAAATTTCAATAGGCCATTTTTTCAGGGACCAGTTCAGTTCTGAAGTGGCTTTGAGGGCCTTCTATATTAGAAAGTCCCCATAAATCACCCCATTTTGAAAACTGCATCCCTCAAGGTATTCAAAACCACATTCAGAAATATTTTAACCCTTTAGGCGTTTCACAGGAATTAAGGCAAAGTAGAGGTGAAATTTACAAATTTCATTTTTTTTGCCGAAATTCATTTGTAATAAAAACAAAATCTGCAACACAGAAGATTTTACCAGAGAAATGCAACTCAATATTTATTGCCCAGATTCTGCAGTTTTTAGAAATATCCAACATGTGGCCCTAGTGTGCTAATGGACTGAAACACCCGCCTCAGAAGCAAAGGAGATTTTGGGGCCTCCTTTTTTAGGAATATATTTTAGGCACCATGTCAGGTTTGAAGAGGTCTTGTGGTACCTAACAGCCGAAACCCCCCAAAAGTGACCCCATTTTGGAAACTACACCCCTCAAGGCATTTTTATAGGGGTAAAGTTAGCATTTTGACCCCACAGTTTTTTTTGCAGAATTTAGTGGAATTAGTCTGTGAAGATGAAAATCACCTTTTTTTCTGTGGAAACATAGAATTTTTTCATTTTTACAAGGAGAAAAAGCTCCCCAACATTTGTAAAGCAATTTCTCCCGATTACGGAAATACCCCATATATGGTCATAAACTGATATTTGGAACCACAGCAGGGTTCAGGAGGGAAGGAGCGCCTTTTGTATTTTGGAGTGCAGATTTTGCTGGATTGGTTTTCGGTGCCATGTCGGGTTTGCAACGCCCCGGAGGGACCAAAACAGTGGAAACCCCCCAAAAGTGACCATATTTTGGAAACTACACCCCTCAAGGAATTTTTCTAGGGGTATAGTGAGAATTTTGACCCCACAGGATCTTTTTTAGAGCTAAGGTGACCAAAAACAGCGATTTTGGCGCTTTAAATTCTTTATTTCTTACAGCGTTCATCGTGCGCAATAAATTACATTTGATTTTATTCTGCCGGTCGGTACAATTACGGCGATACCATATGTGTATAGTTTTTTTTAAGTTTTGCAGCGTTTGCACAAAAAATTACGTTTCTATAAAATAATTTATTTTCTGAGACACCATATTCTGAGCCGTAACTTTTTTGTTTTTTCGTCAAAAAAGCTGTGGGAGGTCTTGTTTTTTGCGGGACGGGTTTTAGTTTTTATTGGTACTATTTTGGGGTAAATGCAACTTTTTGATCACTTTTTATTCTATATCTTGTGAGGGGTGGTGACCAAGAAATAGCGATGCTGACATAGTTTTCCGTTTATTTTGTTTGCGGCGTTCACCATGCGGAAAAAAGAACATTATAGTTTCATAGTTTGGGTCGTTACGAACACGGTGATTCCAAATATGTGTACTTTTTTTAACGTTTTCATTTTTTCCCTTTAATAAATGACTTATAAGAAAACAAAAACTTTTATTTTTATACTTTTATAAAACATTTGTATTAACTTTTTTTACTTTTTACACTTTATTTTTTTGTTTATTAACTTTTTTTTTTACTTTTGACACTTTCTTTTTTTTACCTGCAGCTCTGATCACTGCTAGAATACATTACACTCCCTAGGTAGTGTAATGTATTCCAACTGTCAGTGTGACGTCACTCTGACAGTTAGTCTACGAGGGCCAGAGGCTGGTCCTCCTAAGCTTCCATACATGGCGGACCCGGAGGCCGTTGCCTGGCCTCCGGATGCCATCACAAGCATCAGCAGCCCGAACAATTGCATGGGGGCTGCTGATGTGCTACAAACCCCCTAAATGTTGTGATTGCAATCGAGCACCACATTTATTGCGTTAATTGCCTAAATCAGCGGCGATGAGCCGCTGATAGGCAACACATGAGTGTCAGCTGTCGGGGACAGCTGATCTCCCAGTTCCCGATGCACACCTTGTCGCCGACAGTGTGCATCGGGAACGACACAGTGACTTCCTGTCACTCTGACAGGGAGCCTATCAGGACCAGCCGAAGGATGGTCCTGATGGGCTTCCGTCAATGGCAGACACGGAAGCCATTGTTTGGCTTCTGTTTGCCATGCTAACTATCGGCAAACCCCGCGATTTTGGACCGGGGTCTGCCGATATGCTAGAAACCCCTAAAATTTGGCGATTGCAACCGATCGCCGAATTTAAGGGGTTAATTCGCCGAAATCAGTGGCAAAGGACCGCTGGCCGCCAAGAGTGGAGTGTCAGCTGTCGGCGACAGCTGACCTCCCGATTCCCGGTGCACACTGTCGCCGACAGTGTGCACCGGAAAAAACTCAGTAACTGTACGTCCTCCAACGACGTACAGTTACTTACTCGTGCGGGTAGGGGTTAAAGGCTGGGAGGCAAGGCAAACAGCTCCGTTCTCATTCCTGTCAGATCTTTGAGGAGAACGGAGCTGTGTGCTTTGTGTAGTTCAAGAGTGAAAAAAATACATACTGTTCACCCCTTGTACCCCCAGTACCCAATTCATCCCCCCTCTTTTGTTCTATATTATATTTAGAAATTTAAATATATATATATATATATATATATATATATATATATATATATATATACCATGATCTGCTCGGATACAGAAAGTGCAAGTGAGACTGATGAGCAATTTAAAATTTTGTCATCGTCCACTAGCACTAGTGATGAGGAGCCACATCCAAGGCGCCGCAGGCAAGATTGTCCGCCTAGCACTAGTGCCATTGACCCCGTTTGGGTGCCCATGGAGTCATACACCCCATGTGTTCCAGAATTTAATTCTGTAGCTGGCATCCAAATCAGCACCGAGGGGTTTAGGGAAGAGGATTTTTTTAAAATCTTCTTCTCAGAGGAAATATTACTCCTGATGGTTCAGCAGACCAATTTATATGCTGCTCAATTTATCGCCAGTCACCCCACATCTTATTACACCAAAAATAGCGTGTGGCTCCTAGTAGTTGTGGCAGACATTTTAACATTTTGGGGCCTCCATTTGAACATGGTTTTGGTCCTATTGAACATCTGATGTCCTGTAAGACATCACCATGTACAGAGAGGTAATGACGACACAGCGCTTTGAGAGCATAGTGCGCTTCCTTCGTTTTGTTGACAATGAACTTTGCCCACCCAGTGGTGACCACAACCATGACCGGATTTTTAAAATGTGGCCACTTTTAAATTATTTAAATGGGAAGTTTGCGGAGAAATACACCCCAGAAAAAAATATCGCCGTGAATGAGTCCCCAGTTCTTTTCAAAGGTTGCCTACAATTCAGGCAATATTTGCCAAATAAGAGGGCCCAATTCAGGTAAAAAAATTTGTCAAAGTGACTCAGGCTACACTCACAAATTCAGAGTGTATGAAGGGAAAGACTCCCAAATTGTCCCCAGAATGCCCCCCTTCACTCAACAGCAGTGGAAAAATTGTCTGGGACCCTTTTCACCCTCTTTTGGATAAAGGGTACAATTTATATGTGGATAATTAATACACTAGCATACCCCTCTTCAGGTGCCTGACTGCAAAAAAACCCAAAAAAAACGTGGCCTGTGGCACCGTAGCTCAAAAAGGCCTGCCAAAGTCCCTGGTCAACCAAAAATTAAAAGCTGGGGAAATCAGGGTACTTTATAATGAGGACTTGCTGATTGTCAAATTTCGTAACAAGAAAGATGTCCTGATGCTTACATTAATTCACCCAGACAGTAGCAGCCACATTTCTGTACGCGGGACAAGTCGTACCGTCTGTAAGTCTGTTTGTATAGAGGACTACAATAACTTTATGGGTGGGCTAGACCTTGCAGACCAGATGCTGCAGCCCTACAATGCTGTCTGGAAATCCCGGATATGATATGAAAAACTGGCTGTTCACCTCATTCAAGCAGCCCCATATAACTCATTTGTCATTTTTAGAAAGGCAGGGAACCAGGGATCCCATCTTAACTGGTTAAAGGGGTTGGCCAGTTTACTATAAAATGCTTTAAAATTGTGTCTTGAGAAAAAACAACATACTTACTAATATAATGCCTTCTGCTATTCGGTCTTCTTCGCCAATTACGGCAAGCCACGCCCCCTGGTGAAAAACCTGCTATCCCCTGCCGTCACGCCGCCCTCGTCCATGATAGCACGCGACATGGAGAGCTAGAAGACTGAGCTCGTCCATGCCGGAACCTCCGGCCTCTCTTCTGCGCTTGCGCTGGTTTCCAACTTGTCCAGGAACTGCACAAGTGCACTGGAAACTCCTCGGGCGGCGTCTGTGTATGTCCTCACTTTGAGAACGTTATGCGCATGTGTCAGCTCAGGAAGATCACACGCGTTAAAGGGGTTTGCCACAAAACACATGTATCCCCTATCCACAGGATAGGGGGATACATGTGTGATCGCTGGGGGCCGAGCGCTGGGACCACCAGCGATAAGGAGAACAGGGGACCAAAAATCCCCGATGAGAAGCTTGGGATTTGCGGGTTCTGTGTCTGGCTTCTCCATAAAAATGAATGGAGCGCCGGTCATGCATGCGCATCGGCGCTCTATTCATTGCTATGGAGAAGTTGGACACAGAACACGCATGTCCCAGGCTTCTCATGGAGCACTTAGGGGGTCTTTCGGTTCCCTGTTCTTCTTATCGCTGGGGGTCTCAGCCAGGGCCACCATCAGGAATTTCTGGGCCCCATACAGCCAAGATGTCTGGCCCCCCCTCCATTACCAGGGGTGGGCAACCGAAAGTGTGGCGCTCACGTTTGTACGTTATATGCATTAACTGATTTTGGTGCTGATGTCAATTACAGTGAACGAAACCATGGAGCAGGCAGTGACCGGTTAATGATCTGGATTTTGATCTACTTAGCCAAAACGTATCCGACTGTATGGCATACAGTCGGATACGTCGCCCGGGGAATGGCCCAGGGGAAACTCCTGAAGTCACTGTCCATAAACAGGGCTGGAGCCTTCTACTAGCGCTCTGCGCAGAGATTATGTCGCTGTTCCTGATGTCCATATACGTAAAGTGACGTCTGAAGCTTTGCAGAGCCTGAGAACCCGGCCGGAGCGTCGGCAACGCTCTGGCCAGGGATTCTGGCCCTGGAGAATCCCCTGACGTCACTTTACATATATGGACAGTGATGTCAGGAGCTTTCCCAGGGACAAAGTCCACGGGTAGAGCACTTGTGATGCTGCCTGGGGACTCCGGAATAACAACGTCTACTACGCTATTCCATCGTTCAAAAAGAAGGTAAACCGACGTCTACCAGCCCGACGTAGGCTAAAAGGAAATAATGGAGCCCTGTGAATTATCGTCTACGTTGTTTATAGTGTACGTTAGGAGATTTCCTGACGTACACGATAAACTTAGGGCAACAACATGATGTGAAGGGGCCTTAAGGGAGGGAGAAGCACTTGTGAGGATGTAGGGAGCACTAATCCTCTGCTCTTACGTTGCCATTAAAGTTCAATGTGTTTTTCCACAGCAAAAATTGGAGGCTTACCCTTTGATTTCTGACGCAGATGTGCCACAAGCTTGTAGCAGATCAAGAATAAGGACCTGTTCACACAGAGATTTTTGCCGCATTTTTTTGCAGCGGAAACCACGTTGGAAACTGCGGCAAAAAACAGCTGAAATCGCCTCCTATTGATTTCAACGGGAAGCGAAGGCGGTTTTTTCCCACGAGCGGAAAAAAATGCTCGCGAGAAAAAGAAGCGACATGCAATTTCTTCAGGCATTTCCGTCTCTGACCTCCCATTGACATCATTGGGAGGCAGAGAAAGCCTGAAGGAATTTCGAGGCAGATTTTTCTGCCTGAGAAAAACTGTCTGAACAAGTCCCATTGTCATTCAAATTTGCTTATCCTCGGCTTTTTCGTGTAAAATAAGTCGCATGCCACTTGTTGCTGTGGTGGATTTCTTATCATGCGGACAAAAATACACGTGGAAAATTTTTCGCAGCATGTGAACTGCGTTGCGGAAACCTCATATGCATGGGATGCAGAATCATCCGCATGTAATCGGAATCCGTATCAAATCCAACATGTGTGAACGGCGCCTTAGGGTGAGTTAAAAAAATCTTTTAGGCCAAATTCACACGATACTTATTATGTGCAAATTTGTCGCGGGTATTTTCGTACGGAAAATCCGCAGTGTAATACAGTACCAGCAAAGTAAATGAGATCAAGAAATTTCATCTACATGTCGCACTTTCTGCATAAAAATTGACCTGCGATGCGTATTTGAAAATATGATACATATCACTTTATCTTGTGTTTCTGCTTGTGAATTGTTTCTGACTAGTTTAAAAAAAAAATAAAAAAATCTGCAGCATAAAACCTGCACCTATTTCCGCATCAAAATGTAAAAACCACACCTAAAAAGGTATAAAAAAAAAAAAATCGATTTTACCTGCTAAATTACCTGCGGTTTTGATGCGGATTTTGTGCATGAAATTCCTCAATGTGTGCGTTACAAAATTTGCTAGGGATTTACAGCAAATTAACCCTTTACATTGTAAAGGATGAAATACGTTACAATTCTACAACATAATAGGCATGCAGCTGATTAAAAATCAGCAGCTTGTCCTAAATTCCATGCAGATTTTTTTTTCTGCTGCACGTGCATGAGGTTTGGACAAAACCAATTCACATGAGTTAGGGCCTATTCAGACTAACGTGTTAATCGTCCGTGCGAAGGATGTTTTTTTTAATGGCCGTCACACGTCTGAATGTATTTCTATGGGATTATTTACATGGTCGTTGCTTTAACAGATCGTGTGAAGGGCCTGTAAAAAATAGGACTATTTTTGTGCATTTTCACGGATCCCTCAATAGACTCAAGTCTATGAGGGATCTGTGAAAACGGGTCCCACATGGGTGCAAATCGACCGTGAAAAACGGCTGTTATGCACGGCTGACTTCACACACGTTAGTCTGAATATAGCCTTATATTGTAATTTGCAGTAAATTTTCAGTGCGAAATCCGCACCAAAAATAGGAGAGAAGTGGCCTCGTTCAGACGTCCATGTTCGGTCGGTGATATACGGACCGTGTATCGGCAATATTTCCCGGACCGACCACAGTTCAGGGAGCCGGGTTTCTAGCATCACAGTTATCTATAATCATAGGAGTCCCTGCCTTCTCGTGGGAACACTGTCCCCAGTCCCGTACTGAAAACATCATTACAGTATGGGACAGGATGCCCGCGGAGCGGCAGGGACTCCTAGCAGCATTGATAACTGTGATGCTAGGAGTCCGGCTCCATAAATTGTGGTCGGCCTGGGAAATACGGCAGATACACGCTCCGTATATCACGGAACAAACACGGCTGTCTGAATAAGGCCTTAGTCTAGTTACACAGTGCGGTCAAATTCAACGTGATTTGCACTGTGAGAATATAGCCTAACAGCACTATTTTGTCATGTTTTTTATCCTTTTTTTATGCAATTTTTGTAATCACACGGTTTTGCTGCGGTTTTTATATAACCGTTGAAAAACTGTGCAATTTTTGCCACGATTGCGAAAATCGTGGCAAAAAGGACGCTATGAAAACTAAAAGAAAACAGAAACAAAAACATTTTAACATACTTTATATACTCTACAAGTGGGGTCAGGAGGAATGGGAAGCAGGATGGAGAGGGGGAAACACTCACCAGCCTGCAGGTACAGTTAGCTGTGTAAAGAAGGAGCAGGCTGGGGGTGGGATCTCCACACAGAGCTTCTGCTTACATGCTGCATCTTCCCTGTCCAGTTCGTGAAGTTACAACAGGTCTGCAGGGGGGGCCGCGAGCGTTGCGAGGGGGGCGCCGAGAGCGTTGTGCGGCGGGCCTGCAAACATTGCGAGGTGGGGCTCACGAGCGTTGCAAGGGGGGCTGACAAGGTGGGGGGGCGACGACAGCACGACAGGCCCCTTTTCTTCAGCCATGTGGCCGGGCCCATGACGGGAGTACTACTAGTACTGCCCTGATGGCGGCCCTGGTCCCAGCGGTCGGACCCCCAGCGATCACATATGTATCCCTTATCCTGTGGCACAAAATCGATTTTTAATAAAGATTGCCCATATAGGGTCTTATATATATGATATATATATATATATATATATATATATATACACATATATATGATATATATATATATATATATATATAAGATATATATATATATATATATATAGATATGAGATATATATGATATATATATATTTTTTTTTCTTGTAATGTTGATGATTATGGTAACAGTTAATGAAAACCCCAAATTGTGTATCTCAGAAAATTATAATATTAAATAATCAAAAATTATTTTTAGTACCGAAATGTTGGCCTACTGAAAAGTATGTCCAGTATATGCACTCAATACATGGTCGGGGCTCCTTTTGCATGAATTACCGCATCAATATGGCATGGAGGCGATCAGCCTGTGGCACTGCTGAGGTGTTATCAATGCGGCGTGGCATGGAGGCGATCAGCCTGTGGCACTGCTGAGGTGTTTTGGAAGCCCAGGTTGCTTTGATAGCGGCCTTCAGCTCGTCCTGTTGGGTCTGGTGTCTCATCTTCCTCTTGACAATACCCCATAGATTCTCTATGGAGTTTAGGTCAGGCGAGTCTGCTGGCCAATCAAGAGCAGTGATACTGTGATACTGTGGTTATTAAACCAGGTATTGGTACCTTTGGCAGTGTGGGCAGGTGCCAAGTCCTGCTGGAAAATGAAATCATCTCCATAAAGCTTGTCAGCAGAGGGAAGCACGAAGTGCTCCAAAAGTTACTGCTAGACGGCTGTGTTGACTCTGGAATTGATATAACACAGTGGACCAACACCAGCAGATGACATGGCCCCCAAACCATCACTGACTGGAAAATTCACACTGGACCGCGAGCAACTTGGATTGATGCCTCTTCCACTCTTCCTTCAGACTCTGGGACCGAGATTTCCAAATGAAATGCAAAATTTACTTTCATCTGAAAACAGGACTTTGGACCTCGGAACAACAGACCAGTCCTTTTAACCCCTTCCCGTCGTAAACAACTTTCAGATTTTCATTTTCGTTTTTTCCTCCCCACATTCCAGAAGCCATAACGTCTTTATTTTTCCGTCAATATAGTACTAATGAGGGCTTGATTTTTGCGGGACAAGTTGTAGTTTTTCGTAGCACCATTTATTTTGCCGTGTAATGTACTAGAAAACAGCGATTCCTCCATGGTGTTTTGCGCGCCGTTTTTACGGAATTCACTGTGCAATTAAAACAACATGTTAACTTTATTCTGTGGGTCAATACTATTATGGCGATACCAAATATATATAGTTTTTTCTATATTTTACTACATTTACATGTAAAAACCTAAGTGTAAATTTTTTTTTATTTTGCGGCGCCAAATGAGGGCTTATTTTTTGCGGCATAAGCTGTAGTTTTTAATAATACCATTTTGCTGTAAATGCGACGGTTTGATCACTTTTTATTTCATTTTTTGTGGGAGATTATGTGACCAAAAAATAGACATTCTGGCGTACTCATTTTTACTTTTCCCACTAGGGGATTTTAACCAGCAATCGTTAGATCGCTTGCACGATATACTGCAATACTAATGTTTTGCTGTATATCGTGCTTCTGACAGGCACCTATTAAGCCCTGCCAGAGGCAAGGCTTAATAGGTGTACAAAGATGGCGGACCTGGGGGCGTTCATTAAGCCCCCAGGCAGCCATAGCAACCATCGCCCCCCCCCCCCGCGATTGCGTTGCGGGGGGCGCGATGAGCTGTTAAAAGTGGTCGCCCCCTCTTTCTGACAATTTTAATGCTGAGGTCGGTATTGACCTCAGTATTTAATGAGTTAAACTAGCGGTATCGCGCTCGAGTTAGTTACTCTGAGGTGTCGGCTTTAACATACAGCCGACACCGGCATCGTATGGAGCGAGCTCACTGCCTGAGCCCGCTCCATACTTCCCCTACCCGACTTTGGCGTATGGATACGTCACATGTTGGGAAGGGGTTAAAGGTTTAGGAAACCTCTGCAGGTGTTTTGTATTGTTTAGCTGATTAGAGTGTCACACCATGAGTCTACAATCTTCAACTTTTACCCAATATTCCAATTTTCTGAAAGAATCCATTTTGGGTTTTCATTAAATGTTAGCCATTATCATCAATATTAAAAGGAAAAAAAATGCTGGAAATAAGTCACTCTGTTTGTAATGAATTCATATAATATATGATATAGATGAAAGAAATGAAAATGCGGCACTCACCTGTTTGCAAATCTTCTTAACTTTATTGTGTCACCTTGGCGAGGGTAAAAGCATTACAGGGAGGACAGCTAGTTGTAGGTTACAGCCTGTTTCGCGCTGGAGATCGCGCTTCTTCTGACCTCTTATAATATATGAGTTTCACTTTTTGAATTGAAATACTGAAATAAATTAACTTTTTCATGATATTCTAATTCATTGAGAAGAACTACCGTTCAAAAGTTTAGGGTCACTTAGAAATTTCCTTATTTTTGAAAGAAAAGCGCAGTTTTTTTCAATGAAGATAACATTAAATTAATCAGAAATACACTCTATACATTGTTAATGTGCTAAATGACTATTCTAGCTGCAAACGTCTGGTTTTTAATGCAATATCTACATAGGTGTATAGAGGCCCATTTCCAGCAACCATCACTCCAGGGTTCTAATGGTACATTGTGTTTGCTAACTGTGTTAGAAGGCTAATGGATGATTAGAAAACACTTGAAAACCCTTGTGCAATTATGTTAGCACCGCTGTAAACAGTTTTGCTTTTTAGGGGAGCTATAAAACTGTCCTTCCTTTGAGCTAGTTGAGAATCTGGAGCATTACATTTGTGGGTTCGATTAAACTCTCAAAATGGCTAGAAAAAGAGAGCTTTCATGTGAAACTTAACAGTCTATTCTTGTTCTTAGACATGAAGGCTATTCCATGCGAGAAATTGCCAAGAAACTGAAGATTTCCTACAACGGTGTGTACTACTCCCTTCAGAGGACAGCACAAACAGGCTCTAACCAGAGTAGAAAGAGAAGTGGGAGGCCCCACTGCACAACTGAGCAACAAGACAAGTACATTAGAGTCTCTAGTTTGAGAAGTAGACGCCTCACAGGTCCTCAACTGGCAGCTTCATTAAATAGTACCCGTAAAACGCCAGTGTCAACGCCTACAGTGAAGAGGCGACTCAGGGATGCTGGCATTCAGGGCAGAGTGGCAAAGAAAAAGCCATATCTGAGACTGGCTAATAAAAGGAAAAGATTAATATGGGCAAAACCACACAGACATTGGACAGAGGAAGATAGGAAAAAATTGTTATGGACAGACGAATCGAAGTTTGAGGTGTTTGGATCACACAGAAGAACATTTGTGAGACGCAGAACAACTGAAAAGATGCTGGAAGAGTGCCTGACGCCATCTGTCAAGCATGGTGGAGGTAATGTGATGGTCTGGGGTTGCTTTGGTGCTGGTAAAGTGGGAGATTTGTACAAGGTAAAAGGGATTTTGAATAAGGAAGGCTATCACTCCATTTTGCAACGTCATGCCATACCCTGTGGACAGCGCTTGATTGGAGCCAATTTCATCCTACAACAGGACAATGACCCAAAGCACACCTCCAAATTATGCAAGAACTATTTAGGGAAGAAGCAGGCAGCTGGTATTCTATCTGTAATGGAGTGGCCAGCGCAGTCACCAGATCTCAACCCCATAGAGCTGTTGTGGGAGCAGCTTGACCGTATGGTACGCAAGAAGTGCCCATCAAGCCAATCCAACTTGTGGGAGGGGCTTCTGGAAGCATGGGGTGAAATTTCTCCCGATTACCTCAGCAAATTAACAGCTAGAATGCCAAAGGTCTGTAATGCTGTAATTGCTGCAAATGGAGCATTCTTTGACGAAAGCAAAGTTTGAAGGAGAAAATTATTATTTCAAATAAAAATCATTATTTCTAACCTTGTCAATGTCTTGACTATATTTTCTAGTCATTTTGCAACTCATTTGATAAATATAAGTGTGAGTTTTCATGGAAAACACAAAATTGTCTGGGTGACCCCAAACTTTTGAACGGTAGTGTATATATATATATATATATATATATATATCTCACATATATATCTCACGTCTATATCATATACATATATATTATATATATATATATATATATATATATATATATATATATTCATATATATATTTCCTGATCGTCCTACGGCAGCACACTTAAGGTTAAGGATCCTTCATCTGACCGAATAGAACAGACATATAAGGGTATGGTCAAACGGCTTAGCAAAATACGTCTGAAAATACGGAGCTGTTTTCAGGCGAAAACAGCTCCTGATTTTCAGACGTTTTTGTAGCAGCTCCCGTTTTTTGCTGCATATTTTACAGACGTTATTGGAGCTGTTTTTCAATGGAGTCAATGAAAAACGGCTCCAAAAAACGGCCCAAGAAGTGAGATGCACTTCTTTTTTGCGGGCGTCTTTTTACGCGCTGTATTTTGACAGCGGTGCGTAAAATTACACCTCGTGGGAACAGAACACCGTAAATCCCATTGCAAGCAATAGGCAGATGTTTGTAGGCGTATTAGGGGCGTTTTTTCAGGCGTAATTCGAGGCGTAAAACGCCCAAATTACGTCTAAAAACAGTGCGTGTGAACAGGGGCGTAACTAGGAAAGACTGGGCCCCATAGCAAACTTTTGACTAGGGCCCCCCCTCCCTTGGGTGTCACACAACCCCCCCCCTTGTAGATAGTGCCTTTTTTACAGCCCCCCTTGTAGATAACGCCATACAGCCCCGTCTGTAGGTATCTACAAAGGGGGCTGTATGGCGCTATCTACAGGGGGGCTGTATGGTGCTATCTACAGGGGGGCTGTATGGCGTTATCTACAGGGGGGCTGTATGGCGTTATCTACAGGGGGACTGTATGGCGTTATCTACAGGGGGACTGTATGGCGTTATCTACAGGGGGACTGTATGGCGCTATCTACAGGAGGTGTCTGTATGGCGTTATCTCCAGGGGGGCTGTATGGCATTATCTACAGGGGGGCTGTATGGCGTTATCTACAGGGGGGCTGTATGGCGTTATCTACAGGGGGACTGTATGGCGTTATCTACAGGGGGACTGTATGGCGTTATCTACGGGGGGGACTGTATGGCGTTATCTACAGGGGGACTGTATGTCGTTATCTACAGGGGGAACTGTATGGCGTTATCTACAGGGGGGACTGTATGGCGCTATCTACAGAGGGGGCTGTATGGCGTTATCTACAGGGGGGACTGTATGGCGTTATCTACAGGGGGCTGTATGGAGTTATCTACAGGGGGGCTGTATGGCGTTATCTACAGGGGGACTGTATGGCGTTATCTACAGGGGGACTGTATGGCGTTATCTACAGGGGGACTGAATGGCGTTATCTACAGGGGGACTGTATGGCGTTATCTACAGGGGGGACTGTATGGCGTTATCTACAGGGGGGACTGTATGGCGCTATCTACAGAGGGGGCTGTATGGCGTTATCTACAGGGGGGGCTGTACGGCGTTCCCTACTGGGGGGCTGTATGGCGTTCCCTACAGGGGGGGCTGTACATGTGTGATTGCTGGCAGCGATAGGGAGAACGGGGGACCGAAAGTCCCCCCAAGTTCTCCATGACTAACCTCTGACTTCCGGCGTCTGCGCAGCTCAATAAAAATGAAAGGAGCGCGACCGGCGCTCCATTCATTTCTACGTAGCTGCCGACACAGACCCCGGAAGTCCGAGGTTTGTGATGGAGAACTTCAGGGGACTTTCAGTTCCCCGTTCTCCCTATCGCTGCCAACGATCACACATGTATCCCCTGTACTGTGGATAGGGGATACATGTCTTTTGTTTAATGGCAGAGCGGGGAGATACCTCCCTGCTCTGCCGTAGTGTTAAGAGGTGTCGCGCTGTAGCAGCCATAGCCATACAAGTACTTTTGAGCTGTCTTTAAGGCAACGTTAGTGTCAAAGTTACGCCAACATGTATGGCTATAGGAAAACGGATGGGACACGGTGATAACTAACAGAAACCACTGCACTTGTGCATGTTGTATGCTTAATGCATTGTTAAAAAAGGTACAAAAATTAATCATTTTAGGCGGCTGATGCCTGCCAGGGTTCATACATATAAGGTGGTAAAAGAAGAAGCAATGGCTTTGACAAGCCCTCAAAAAATTGACCCTTTATGGTGGCAGATGCCTGCCGGGGTTCATCCATACATGGATGTAAAAGCAACAAGCAATGGCTTTTGACAAGCCCTCCAAAAATTTACCCTTTTTATTGGCAAGGGTGAGTAGTAGCAGCACATTAAAAGACACTGGACAGTCACAGGACAAAGCCCTGTGGTGGGGCAGGCCTCAGGCCTGCTTGTAGCAGACGGGCGGCAGTGGAGGTGTATTGGTGGTAGTAGAGGTAGCCAACACAGACAGCAAGGGTGGTAGACTGGTAGTAGCAGCAGCACATTAAAAAAAGAGACTGGACGACAGTCACAGGACAAAGCCCTGTGGTGGGGCAGGCCTCAGGCCTGCTTGTAGCAGACGGGCGGTAGTGGAGGTGTATTGGTGGTAGTAGAGGTAGCCAACACAGACAGCAAGGGTGGTAGACTGGTAGTAGCAGCAGAACATTAAAAAAAGAGACTGGACGACAGTCACAGGACAAAGCCCTGTGGTGGGGCAGGCCTGCTTGTAGCAGACGGGCGGCAGTGGAGGTGTATTGGTGGTAGTAGAGGTAGCCAACACAGACAGCAAGGGTGGTAGACTGGTAGTAGCAGCAGAACATTATAAAAGAGACTGTACGACAGTCACAGGACAAAGCCCTGTGGTGGGGCAGGCCTGCTTGTAGCAGACGGCAGTGGAGGTGTATTGGTGGTAGTAGAGGTAGCCAACACAGACAGCAAGGGTGGTAGTAGTAGTAGCAGCACATTAAAAAAAGAGACTGGACAACAGTCACAGGACAAAGCCTTGTGGTGGGGCAGGCCTGCTTGTAGCAGAGGGCACTGGGGGTGGATTGGTGGTAGAAGTAGTAGCAGCACCAACAGCGAAACATTAAAAAAAGAGTGGACAGGACAGAATCCCGTAGTAGCAGGCGGCAGTAACAGGCGTCAGCAGCAGCAATGTCAGATCTAATCAGTGGCATCAGGCACAGGGGTTTTAAAATCCTCACCGATCCACGCTTGATTCATTTTCAGAAACGTGAGATTTTCCAAGCTGTTGGCGGACAATCTTGTTCGCTTAGGGGTGACGAAGCCCCCTGCCGCGCTGAATACCCTCTCTGACGCTACACTGGAGGGTGGACAAGACAGTACACCCATGGTAAACTGGGCCAGTTCTTGCCAATGATCCAGTCTGCTGACTCGGAAGTCCATGGGGTCTGGGATCAGCATTTCTGACGGAGAAAGGGCACAGTCCAGGTACGAGTGAACCTGGTTGTTTAGGTGCTGCACCTGGTGATGGTGAACATCCCTTTGGTGACTACGATGTGTGTCAGGTCGGGGTATTGGATGTAAAAATGTTGTCATCATATTTTTCAAACTGAATTGGCTGCTACTGCTGCTGCTGCTGCTGCTGCTGCCGCCGCTGCTGCCGCCTATTGCAGAGGTAGCTCTGCCAGAGGCGGTGGAACGATGCGACAGTGGGGAGCGGAGAGTGGCCCCCCGGTCAGACATGCTTGCAGCAGGTGTTTGCCGTTTGAAAGCCGTGACAAGCTGGCTGCATAGCTTCTCTCGATAATAAGGCAATTTTGCCTCCCTCTCGGAAGGCGCAAAAAACTCCCCCATTCTGGCTTTATACCGAGGGTCTAAAAGTGTGGCAATCCAGTACTCATCTCTTTGCTTCATGCTAACAATACGACAGTCAGCGCGCAAGTAAAGAAGCATACAGCTCGCCATCCTGGCCAGCGTTTCAGAGGGCCCGGTTGGTTCCATCTCCGCCCCATACTGCCATGGTTGTCCATCATCAAGGTCGTCTTCAGACTCGTCATCACCACCATCACTGTCATGTTGTGCGGCTGCCTCGTCCTCTATCCCTTCCTGTGATTCCATCTCCAAATCCAGCTCCTCTTCAGGTCCTGTTTCCTCATCCTCATCCTCCTCCTCCTCAACATCCATAGCCAGATGTGATCCTTCCTCCATCCTTTGCTGTATCATCGCTGTGAGCGTTTGCTCCATAATGAATATCAGCGGCATAACATCGTTCATTCCGCTAGTGTCACGGCTCACAAATCCTGTGGCCTCTTCAAAGGGCCTCAAAACGCGACATGCGTCTCTAACCAGCTGCCAGTGCCTGAGCTCGAAATTACACTGGCTCCAAACGCTGCCCGTCTGCTGCATCAGGAAATCAGTCACGGCTTTCCGCTGTTCGTACAGACGGTCCAACATGTGCAGGGTGGAATTCCAGCGTGTTGGAACGTCGCAAATCAGGCTGTGTTCTGGGAGATTGTTTTGACACTGCAAGTCCAGGAGGGCGTGCTTAAATGCATACGAACGAGTGTAAGGGGTGCACTTACCTGTCCTCTTGGAGGGGGAACCCCGCAGGAAATCACCGCCGGTCTTTGGCACAGGAGTCGTGCGGAGGAGCGTCCTGGTCGCCATGGAAATGGCTGCGGTGCCGACGGCCATCGCAGACGCTCCAGCAGAGAGAGAGAAGGAAAGCAGGAGGAGGAGGGGCCGTGACGGGAGCAAGAGTGAGGACAGAGGAGGAGAGTGTGTGCAAGCGGGAAGGAGAAAGCAAGCGAGAGAGCGCGCCAAAAAGGAGGGGGCGGAGCAAGAGAGTGGCGCGAAGAAGAGGGAGGGAGAGAGCAGTAGTGAGGGGGTGAAGAAGGAGCAGTACGGAGAGGGAACAAGAGAGAAGAGGTGTACTGCGAAGTGAGAGGTGCAGGAAGGCACCGGAATAGAGAAGGCAGGAGCCTGACAGCACGTGGGCTCTCAGCTGCAGCCTCAGAATAGAGGAAGAAGGACAGCACGGGTGTCTGAGGAAATCCAGGAGGAGGACAGAGGACCGGCCAAAGCACAAGGAGTGTTCCAACAGCCACAGGTACCGTGCCCAGACCTTAAGACCCCTGACCAAGAACTAGATTCCCGCCATGACCAAAGTGCCCGTGTCCTAGTCCGTGACCGTTTCTGGCGTGACGTCCCTCGCTAACTACCGCCACCTTACTCCCACCTTACTCCCAAAAGAATAGTCTCAAAAGGGACAAACAACACTTTCTGAGAAAGGCCCAAAGGCAGAGGACTTGTTATCTCATTCACCGCGTGTCACTTTTGCATGGAACTGTTATAGATACAGCACCGCGTGTCACTCTTGCATGAAACTGTTATAGATAAAGCACCGCGTGTGACTCTTGCATGGAACTGTTATAGATAAAGCACCGCGCGTCACTCTTGCATGGAACTGTTATAGATAAAGCACCGCGTGTCACTCTTGCATGGAACTGTTATAGATAAAGCACCGCATGTAACCCTTGCATGGAACTGTTATAGCTAGAGCACCGCATGTAATACTTGCATGGAACTGTTGTTTATGAATCTTGTTGGAATAGGAGCAGACAGAAGGAACGGTCGGGTTGACGGGACTTTGTTGGACTATTAGCTGGACTTCGTGTAACCCTTAGCGTCAGCCCGCCAGTTCAGTTGCATACTAGGGGGTCCACCGTTCGGACTACCGACTGAGGAGAGAGAGGGTTGTCATGAAAGGTAGCGGATAGCTCCGCAAGGACCCGTGACGGTGCTAGTAGGTACGTTAGTCGCTGATTCCCACGACGCGATCCGTGGGCCGAGAGTGTGACTCTTACCCTAGGATAGGCTGTAAGTAGTGGGTAGCTCCCGCCGTGACTGACAGCGGCGTATCCTTAGCCAAGCCGGAAACGTGGGGTCAGGCACAACCTCTCTCCGGGGGACTTCCAGCGGGATCGAAGTCCTCAACCTCAGGATTCCTGTCTGCTCCATAAAGAAGAAGTTGTTGTTATTTGCTCGCTAAAGCAAAGAAGTTACCCAAAAGGCGGTGTGTCTTGTTAATTTAATTCCTATCGCGGTAGTCCCTCCTACGCGTCTAAAGCGAACGCAAACCCTCCTGGACATGGCCAGCACACCCTTCAAACCAACATATAACTTTAAGAAGCGTGTTATGACCAGATTGATCACATGTGCCATGCAAGGAGCGTGTGTTAGGTGACCTAGACGCAGTGCAGCCACAACGTTCTTGCCGTTATCAGAGACAACATTGCCCAGTGTGAGTTTCAGAGGAGACAGCCAGCGTGCGATTTCCTCCTTAATGCACAGCAGCAGCTCCTGCCCTGTGTGGCTTTTCTCGCCCAGGCTCAGCAGGTGTAAGACAGCGTTGTGGCGCTTCACCTTGCACCTATGAAAAGAGGAGGGAGGAGGAGTGGAAGATACGCTGTGTCCTGTCGGAGACCTCCAAGGAGGAAGGAAAGGAGGAGGAGGAGGAGTAGGAGGAGGAGGATGGTAGGTGCCTGGTGTCCGGAGTTGAACCAGAAAGATACAAGCGTGGAGGTGGTAATGCCTGGCATTGCTGCGGTGGTGCATCGGACTGCAAAATGTTGACCCAGTGGGCCGTGAAAGACATGTACTGTCCCTGCCCATAGTTGCTGCTCCACGTGTCGACGGTGGCATGTACCCTGCTGCACACGGATAATTGCAAGGACTGGCACACCTTTTCCTCCAGGCAGGGACAGCTGTTTTGGAGAAGTAATGTCGGCTAGGTATTCGCCACCTAGGCTGAGCGCACGCCATCAATTGCTTGAAGCCGGCGGAGTCGACCAGGTGGTACGGCAGCGACTGCACCAACAACAACTTAGCCAGGTGTGAATTAAGCCGCACGACAAGTGGATGACTGGGTATATATTGTTGCTTATTGGACAACGATTCCGTAATGGATAACTGACGGGACGTAGGAGGAGCTCTAGATGACAGTGATGATGATGATGACAACAACATGGTGGATAAGGCCTGGCTACTACTTAGATGACAGGGACTCGGAGCAGCAGCAGCAGCAGTGGAAGAGGGGTCTTCATTAGATGTACATGATGATGGTGGGGCATGTAGATTGTCCCACATGGCCTTGTGATGCCGCTCCGTGTGTTTACGTAGAGCGGTAGTTCCTACATTGCTGCCCTGCCCACATCTTACTTTCTGCTTGCAGATACGGCACTGTGCCATGTTTTCGTCCTCCGGGAAGGTACAGAAAAATTGCCACACGGCAGAGTACCGTAAAGAGGTAGTACCACGTCCTACCTCCACCACCACCACCACCACCACCAGAGCTTGCCCCTTGTCTGGCAGGCTTTTTTCGGGAGCCTACACCAGCATCAGTGTCGCCGTCACCGGCTCCTGAGCTGACCCTACCGCTGCAACGTTTTGCAGATTGACTTCTGCCCCTACCTCGGCTTGGCTGTTTATCACGGCCAGTGTCGCCACTACTACCCTCCTCCTCTGACGCCGTCATCACCTCGTCACCTGGTTCCCACGTCCTGTCTAAAACAACATCATCATCATAGCCTTCCTCATCATCCCCGCCACTTCTGTCACTGTGTTGTGAATGTGATGTGACATCATGGCGGCTCCATGCCCCCCCTCATTACTGCGTCTGCCACCACGGCTACCACCACCAACACCCCTACTACCGCAGCTATGCGTCTCGGACACCGCTTCCACCTCCACCACCGCCGCAACACACTCCGTTGGCTGACTCGCGGAAAACAAATCATCATCATCATCACTATGTTGTTCAGTATCTTCCTTCTCACCCGAGGAGATGTCTCTTAGGACTCTCAGGAAATATGGCTTCCCGCTAGGAAGGGGGAGCGAAGACATAGATGATGGAATGGAAACGCTAGAAATACCTATATTACTACTGTCACTGTGCCAAGGAACTGTAGAGGATCTGGAATCCAACGAAACCTGGCTTGAAGCCAGATCGTCAGAGTCTTCCTGCTGAGATGACCGCGAGCCAGTCCACAATGGCCGTATTGTCTAAAGTAACCCGCCCACCGGAGGAGATGGACAAGTCTGGCTTGGTGATACTACTACCAGCAGGCGCATGGCAGCTGCTACTAGTGGAATTGGGCACATGTCTTGTGCCACAAATGCTGGTACTGGGTCTGGCAACAACAGATCCAACATTTGGACTGGAAGAGGAGACGGCATGGGTGTTTTTTCCTCTACCCCGTCCTTTCACAACCTTTTTTTCCCCAGACATTTCACTGCTGGAGTGCAGCAAGTTGAATCAAAACCCGGGGGATGAGCCCCTTCTAAAAGCGTATTCACACACTGGCTTGGCAAATGGCAATGAATGAGAATTTCTATCAGCCACGCCGCAGTGCACTCAGGGAATGCTGGGCCTTGTAGTACTACTACTACTACCACTACTACAAAAGCTGCCTGTATTGCAAGTTGTATTGTTATTTGTTTGTTATGTTAACGGCCGGGGATGAGCCCCTTCTAAAAGCGTATTCACACACTGACACTGGCTTGGCAAATGGCAATGAATGAGAATTTTTATCAGCCACGCCGCAGTGCACTCAGGGAATGCTGGGCCTTGTAGTACTACTACTACCACTACTACAAAGGCTGCCTGTACTGCAAGTTGTATTGTTATTTTTTTGTTATGTTAACGGGCCGGGGATGAGCCCCTTCTAAAAGTGTATTCACACACTGACACTGGCTTGGCAAATGGCAATGAATGAGAATTTCTATCAGCCACGCCGCAGTGCACTCAGGGAATGCTGGGCCTTGTAGTACTACTACTACCACTACTACAAAGGCTGCCTGTATTGCAAGTTGTATTGTTATTTGTTTGTTATGTTAACGGGCCGGGGATGAGCCCCTTCTAAAAGCGTACTCACACACTGACACTGGCTTGGCAAATGGCAATGAATGAGAATTTCTATCAGCCACGCCGCAGTGCACTCAGGGAATGCTGGGCCTTGTAGTACTACTACTACCACTGCTACAAAGGCTGCCTGTATTGCAAGTTGTATTGTTATTTGTTTGTTATGTTAACGGCCGGGGATGAGCCCCTTCTAAAAGCGTATTCACACACTGACACTGGCTTGGCAAATGGCAATGAATGAGAATTTCTATCAGCCACGCCGCGGTGCACTCAGGGAATGCTGGGCCTTGTAGTACTACTACCACTACTACAAAGGCTGCCTGTATTGCAAGTTGTATTGTTATTTGTTTGTTATGTTAACGGCCTGGGATGAGCCCCTTCTAAAAGCGTATTCACACACTGACACTGGCTTGGCAAATGGCAATGAATGAGAATTTCTATCAGCCACGCCGCGGTGCACTCAGGGAATGCTGGGCCTTGTAGTACTACTACCACTACTACAAAGGCTGCCTGTACTGCAAGTTGTATTGTTATTTGTTTGTTATGTTAACGGGCCGGGGATGAGCCCCTTCTAAAAGTGTATTCACACACTGACACTGGCTTGGCAAATGGCAATGAATGAGAATTTCTATCAGCCACGCCGCAGTGCACTCAGGGAATGCTGGGCCTTGTAGTACTACTACTACCACTACTACAAAGGCTGCCTGTATTGCAAGTTGTATTGTTATTTGTTTGTTATGTTAACGGACCGGGGATGAGCCCCTTCTAAAAGTGTATTCACACACTGACACTGGCTTGGCAAATGGCAATGAATGAGAATTTCTATCAGCCACGCCGCAGTGCACTCAGGGAATGCTGGGTCTTGTAGTACTACTACTACTACCACTACTACTACAAAGGCTGCCTGTATTGCAAGTTGTATTGTTATTTGTTTGTTATGTTAACGGCCGGGGATGAGCCCCTTCTAAAAGCGTATTCACACACTGACACTGGCTTGGCAAATGGCAATGAATGAGAATTTCTATCAGCCACGCCGCAGTGCACTCAGGGAATGCTGGGCCTTGTAGTACTACTACTACCACTACTACAAAGGCTGCCTGTATTGCAAGTTGTATTGTTATTTGTTTGTTATGTTAACGGACCGGGGATGAGCCCCTTCTAAAAGTGTATTCACACACTGACACTGGCTTGGCAAATGGCAATGAATGAGAATTTCTATCAGCCACGCCGCAGTGCACTCAGGGAATGCTGGGTCTTGTAGTACTACTACTACTACCACTACTACTACAAAGGCTGCCTGTATTGCAAGTTGTATTGTTATTTGTTTGTTATGTTAACGGCCGGGGATGAGCCCCTTCTAAAAGCGTATTCACACACTGACACTGGCTTGGCAAATGGCAATGAATGAGAATTTCTATCAGCCACGCCGCAGTGCACTCAGGGAATGCTGGGCCTTGTAGTACTACTACTACCACTACTACAAAGGCTGCCTGTATTGCAAGTTGTATTGTTATTTGTTTGTTATGTTAACGGACCGGGGATGAGCCCCTTCTAAAAGTGTATTCACACACTGACACTGGCTTGGCAAATGGCAATGAATGAGAATTTCTATCAGCCACTGTGCACTGACTCAGGGAATGCTGGGCGTTGTAGTACTACAAAGCCTGCCTGTATTGCAAGTTAGATGCAACGGGGATGAGCCCCTTATAAAAGCGTATTCACACACTGGCTGAGTAGTGAGTAGTGGATGAGCCCCTTCGATTGCTGGATTCCTGCCTTTTAGATTCCTAAAGCTTTCCCTTACTGCACAGAGATGCTATCCCTACAGCTCCTGTCTGTAAAATGGCCGCTGAGCTCCGTGCATTGACTTTTATTGCAGGCTTGAGCCCGCCCCTATGCTGCCTCCCGATTGGCTGGGAGAGCCGTTTGCAAGGCATTATGGGTTAGCCTGATGTCAGGTGATCTTGTGAAATCCTCCGTTTTAGATGTAACATGTGGCAGGCGCCAAAATGTAGCCGGGTTCGGTCAAAACGGGTTCGGCCGAACCCGGTGAAGTTCGGATTCGCTGCGAACCGAACTTTTCCGGAAGTTCGGACCGAAACCGGGTTCGGTTGTCCCGGTTCGCTCATCTCTATTGAAGACATCTATGCTTAACCTCTTCACGCGCTGCACCGCAACTGTACGTCCTGCAGAGGGCTTGTTTCCCGCACCAGGACTTACAGTTGCGGAGCGTTTACCAGCGCACACTGTCCTAACGGACAGTGTCCAGGAACCGGGAGGTCAGCTGTCCCCGACTGATACTCCAGTCTTGCCTGTCAGCGGACCATCACCGCTGATTTTGGCAATTAACCCCATAAATCTAGCGAACCGATTGCGATCGCCGCATTTAAGGGGCATTTAAGGGGCCCCCACTAAGTGATTGTGGTGGATGCCGATGCTTGTCGTGGCAATCGGAGGCTGGACAATGACCTCCGGGTTGCCATGTACGGAAGCCTCGGAGGAGCAGCCTCCGGCAGGTCATCCGAGGCTTCCTGTCAGTGTGACTGTCACATCACAATGACAGTTAGGCTGGATTCACTCGAGCGTGGCGTTTTTGCACACGCAAATACGCGGCGTTTTGCCTGTGCAAAAGCCACTTAACAGCTCCGTGTGGCAGCATCATATGATGCGCGGCTGCGTGCTTTTTGCGCAGCCACCATCATTATGACTCTCCATTTGGATGTTTGTAAACAGAAAAGCCTGTGGTGCTTTTCTGTTTTCATTCATCCTTTTCACTGCTGTTGCGCGAATCACGTGGTTTTCACGCACCCATTGACTTCAATGGGTGGTGATTCGCGCAAAACGCACAAAGAACGGACATGTCGTGACTTTTTTTCACGCACATGTCCGCGCGGCCCCATAGACTAATATAGGTCCGTGCGACGCGCGTGAAAATCACGCGCGTTGAACGGACGTAATTCCCGTTCGTCTGAATAAAGCCTAAGAATACATTACAATACGTAGGTAGCGATCAGAGCTGCAAGTCTAAATGTCCCCTAGTGGGACAAGTAAATAAAGTAAAAAAAAAGTAATAATTTTTTTTTTTAAAAAGTGTAAAAATAAAAGTTACAAGTTATATAAACAAAAAATGCTTTTTTTCCTATAAGACTTTCATTATAGGAAAAAAATTAACACGTTAAAAAAAGTACACATATCTGGTATCACCACGTTCGTAACAACCCAAACTATAAGACTATAATGTTATTTTTCCAGCACGATGAACACCCCAAAAAAAATCAATAAAAATCGACACCAGAATCCCTATTTTTTGGTCACCACCCCTCCCAAAATAGAGAATAAAAAGTGATCAAAAAGTCGCATATACCTGAAAATAGTACCGATAAAAACTACAACCCGTCCCGCAAAAAACAAGCCCTTACACAGCTTTTTTGACTAAAAAGTAAAAAGGTTATGGCTCTCAGAATATGGTGACACAGAAAATAAATTATTTTATAAAAAGTGTTTTTTTGCGCAAACGCTGCAAAACATAAAAAAAACCTATATACATATGGTATCGTCGTAATCGTACCGACCCGCAAAATAAAGTAAAACTGTCATTTACAGCACACGGTGAACACCGCAAAAAATAAACTAAAAAAACATTGTCAGAATTGCTTGTTTTTGGTCACCCGGCTTGCAAAAAAATGTAATAAAAAGTGATCAAAGAAATCACATGTACCCCAAAATGGTACCAATGAAAACTACAGATTGTCCCGCAACAAATAAGCCCTCACACAGCTCCGGTAGGGAAGAAATAAAGTTCTAGCTGTCAGCATATCGTGATGCAAAATGTGCTGAGTATTCCAAAATCGGATAAGATCGGCGCCATTTATCAGTGCGACACCGGCCACATTTCTATGAATTATTAGTTATTTACCGCATTATTATACCCTCTTATTATGCCCTGATGTACTCTGCACAGATTACATCTGCCCGCACAATATAAACTGAAATACCAGTAAAACCCCAAATAACTACTACCAAGCAAAATCTGCACTCCAAAAGCAAAATGGCGTCCCTCCCTTCTGAGCTCTGCAGCGTGCCCAAACAGTAGTTTGCGCCCATATATATGGCATCGCCATACCCGAGAGAACCCGCTTAACGTTTTATGAGGTATTTGTCTTCAGTGGCACAAACTGTGCACAACATATTATGCACTAAAATGCCATACCAGTGGAAAATTGCAATATTCACACCATCCGCTGTGCATTAACCCCTTTGCGCACTATGACTTAAAAGCATGTCATGGTGCTCATGGTGCGGGGGTTGATGTATGGAGCCGGCTCACATGCTGAGCCTGCTCCATACTCTGCGGGTGTCAGCTGTATATTACAGCTGACACCCAGGACTAACGGACATGACCTGCCTAGGTAGAGTCGTGTGTTAACCTTAAACCATACTATCCCCCATCCCCATTTAGTAACGACACATGACACCGAGGTTGGATGTGAAATGGCCACAGCAGCCGTTTATTAATTTCACAGTTTTATAAAAACAATTTAAATCCGAAACATTCGGATAACTAGTTAGGAATCCACCAGAGAATTCCTCCTAATAATTCACATGACCCAACATGGGTCAGAATCATAAATAACAATTAAACGTTAACATTAACCCGAGCAGAGGAAGTCCTTGAAGCCCCTTCAGATGTTCCTTTCAAGAACACACCGAATTAGCCATCTGCAAACCACTAATTACCTCCAGCCGTAAACCAGCTCGGAAGCACCGTTCACCTCTGCAGATGGCTCCAACCACTAGAAGTCCACTTCAAGGGGATAACACCCGATGAAGCCCTCAAGTGATATACCGACCACTAGAAGTCCACTTCAAAGGGATAACACCCGATGAAGCCTTCAAGTGACATACCTTCTACCAGAAGACCACTTCAAAGGGATAACACCCGATGAAGTCTTCAACCATGTACCTTTTTTGGGGGACGCATACCCCCGATGCGACCCCCCCACCATTTTGTACTGACTGGCCTCAAGGACTCCCCCCGCCAGCTGCCATGACAACAGAACCTACTCCGGAAAAAAGAAAAACATGTTAAATAAGCACACAAAATAAAACACAACGCTCATAGCCAGACGTACATAAGACCTAAGGAGTAACAAAACAAGGGTGGGAGGGTGGGAGCTTTGCTTACTGTGTGTTACTCCTCCCGCTGCTTCCGGCTCAATGCCGAGAAACAGCGGGAAGCGCAGCAACGGCCCCCCCGCCCCCCTTAACTCCTCCCCGTCCCTCCTTCAGCTCCTTCAACTTTCCCTGACCTCGTAACATTAACCCTTTCCCTACCAGGATGGTCATGTCGGCTTCCCTTAAGCCTGCAGCTGCGTCCAGCCTCTTCTTGACCTGCCTAGGTAGAGTCGTGTGTTAACCTTAAACCATACTATTCCCCATCCCCATTTAGTAACGACACATGACACCGAGGTTGGATGTGAAATGGCCACAGCAGCCGTTTATTAATTTCACAGTTTTATAAAAACAATTTAAATCCGAAACATTCGGATAACTAGTTAGGAATCCACCAGAGAATTCCTCCTAATAATTCACATGACCCAACATGGGTCAGAATCATAAATAACAATTAAACGTTAACATTAACCCGAGCAGAGGAAGTCCTTGAAGCCCCTTCAGATGTTCCTTTCAAGAACACACCGAATTAGCCATCTGCAAACCACTAATTACCTCCAGCCGTAAACCAGCTCGGAAGCACCGTTCACCTCTGCAGATGGCTCCAACCACTAGAAGTCCACTTCAAGGGGATAACACCCGATGAAGCCCTCAAGTGATATACCGACCACTAGAAGTCCACTTCAAAGGGATAACACCCGATGAAGCCTTCAAGTGACATACCTTCTACCAGAAGACCACTTCAAAGGGATAACACCCGATGAAGTCTTCAACCATGTACCTTTTTTGGGGGACGCATACCCCCGATGCGACCCCCCCACCATTTTGTACTGACTGGCCTCAAGGACTCCCCCCGCCAGCTGCCATGACAACAGAACCTACTCCGGAAAAAAGAAAAACATGTTAAATAAGCACACAAAATAAAACACAACGCTCATAGCCAGACGTACATAAGACCTAAGGAGTAACAAAACAAGGGTGGGAGGGTGGGAGCTTTGCTTACTGTGTGTTACTCCTCCCGCTGCTTCCGGCTCAATGCCGAGAAACAGCGGGAAGCGCAGCAACGGCCCCCCCGCCCCCCTTAACTCCTCCCCGTCCCTCCTTCAGCTCCTTCAACTTTCCCTGACCTCGTAACATTAACCCTTTCCCTACCAGGATGGTCATGTCGGCTTCCCTTAAGCCTGCAGCTGCGTCCAGCCTCTTCTTGACCTGCCTAGGTAGAGTCGTGTGTTAACCTTAAACCATACTATTCCCCATCCCCATTTAGTAACGACACATGACACCGAGGTTGGATGTGAAATGGCCACAGCAGCCGTTTATTAATTTCACAGTTTTATAAAAACAATTTAAATCCGAAACATTCGGATAACTAGTTAGGAATCCACCAGAGAATTCCTCCTAATAATTCACATGACCCAACATGGGTCAGAATCATAAATAACAATTAAACGTTAACATTAACCCGAGCAGAGGAAGTCCTTGAAGCCCCTTCAGATGTTCCTTTCAAGAACACACCGAATTAGCCATCTGCAAACCACTAATTACCTCCAGCCGTAAACCAGCTCGGAAGCACCGTTCACCTCTGCAGATGGCTCCAACCACTAGAAGTCCACTTCAAGGGGATAACACCCGATGAAGCCCTCAAGTGATATACCGACCACTAGAAGTCCACTTCAAAGGGATAACACCCGATGAAGCCTTCAAGTGACATACCTTCTACCAGAAGACCACTTCAAAGGGATAACACCCGATGAAGTCTTCAACCATGTACCTTTTTTGGGGGACGCATACCCCCGATGCGACCCCCCCACCATTTTGTACTGACTGGCCTCAAGGACTCCCCCCGCCACCGCGAAACAGGCCTTGACCACCTTAAGCCTGTGAGTTCCTCCACACCACCACCGCCCTTTCTATGCCTTCTGCTATAGCCAAGCTCCAAATATCAATGCCAACCTCGGTCAGATGAACCCCGTCACTCCTCCAGAAATTCCCCAATCCTGACTCCAAATCCCTATGCCTCACGCAAATGCCCCCGTTCTTCGCCACAAAACGGGACACCGCCCGGTTAACTTTTATCCGAGCCTTATTGACTCTCTCCACCGATCTAGCTAACCGCCAATGCTTCCTTGGGACTATGTCCGACCACACTACCACCAACTTGGGATAAGATACCCACAAACACAACAAATCATGTTTGATATCCCGCACCAACTCACGAAAAGGGCGGACTCCTAAGTCATTCCCACCCACGTGCAACACTAAAACCTCCGGAACCCTATCGAGCCGCACATATGTCTGGAATTCCGCCAACACCCTGTTCCACGACATACCTCTAAACCCCAGCCAATGCACAACCGCATCCTGTCGCGGAATGCGCAACTGGCGACCATCCGGGCGGACGTCCGCCCTCAAAGCCCCCCAGTGCACGTACGAATGACCCATCAACCACACCAGACAAGGAGGCGAATCTGAAACGGAAAACACAGTTAGGCACCACCATATAACATTTGCAAGCATAACAACAAAATTACAACATATGGGGGCGGACATAAGACTTAAACCTTTTAGACTCCCAACGACCAATACGCCTCACCCCCTCATCATCCAACCCCCAGCGCCCTGCTTCCGTTGCTGCGCCAATCCGGAAGGAATGAGATGAATATGAGCCTGCCGCAACCCCAACTGCCGTCAAACATTTTTTAAAAACAGCTCCAAACTGAAACCTGGACAAGAACGACCCGTCCACATGACGTAACAAAGGCAAATCTGGAGACCCCCTGTTTTTTGTAAAACCCCGCATGCACTCTACTGGGCACATGACCGACCCCGGGAGAGCGAACAAAACTATCAGTTTTCCCTTCCCTAATTGGTCAGTTTTTGATCTACGCAACCATACCTCCAACCGATCTGCAAAAAGGCTCACCTCCCCAGATCTCAGCCCCCCTGCCTGTTTAGTACTTGGCGACACCAACTCACCTATTCTAAATGCTCCGAAGAACGCCAACGAGAAAGCCAACCGAAACAAATCCATTTCATCTGAAGAACGACATACCGATGCCAATGAACCGCCCAACAAGCCCAGCAAAGCAAACGACACCGGCCTTCTACTATCCGCCTCCACCCTACCTCTGCGCAACCCCTTCAAAGCCTGCGATACCAGAAATTCCTTCGATACATCCCGCAAGCCCCGCAACTTAAGCCCAAACGCCACCGCGGATATAAACCGGTTCACCTTCGCTACTGAAAACCCCCCCTCCCAGGCATCCCCTAACCAATACAAAAGTGCCACCAACCTGTCTCTATCCGTATTGACATCACCCAACCCTCTTACCCACTCCTCCCACTGCCTCCAACAAGCAGCATAAGCACTCCACGTCGTGCGCGCCAAAGACCTTTGTAACAGCTGCTCTACGGGACCGATACCAGATCCCATAGATGATCCGGACACGCCAAACCGAGACGTTCCGCTCCCGGGGCCAATTGCCGAAACCGGTCCCACTGCGAGCGAGAAAGAGCATCAGCAACACAATTCCGTACACCCGGGACATGCACCGCCACCACCCACGCGTTCAACGACAAACACACCAACACTAAATGTCGCAACAATTGAACTACCGGAGGAGAGGACGCCGTGATGTTATTAATGGCAAGCACCACCCCCATGTTGTCGCAGTAAAAACGGACCTTCTTATCCCTGAGCCTGTCCCCCCAAATGGTAGCCGCCACCACGATGGGAAACAGCTCGAGCAGGGCCAGATTCCGCGTCAATCCACTGGACACCCAGCTAGCCGGCCATTGACCTGCGCACCACGGACCTCCCCCGTAAGCTCCAAAGCCACCCGCCCCAGCCGCATCCGTGAAAATATTCAGATCACTCGTATCCTGCGCTGGGGCCATCCATAGCGAGCGACCATTGTACTGGCCCAAGAAGTCATCCCAAACCTGAAGATCAGCTCGGTGCTCCTCCTTGAGCCTCACAAAATGATGCGGCGCCCGCACTCCCGCCGTTGCCGCCGCCAACCTTCTACCAAACACCCTCCCCATCGGCATAATCCGGCAGGCGAAATTCAACTTCCCCAGCAGCGACTGAAGCTCCCTCAGCGACATTTTCTTCCTTCTACAAGCCCGTCGCACCTCCAGCCTCAAAGCACCCAACTTATCCGCCGGGAGCCGACACTCCATTGCCACCGAGTCAATTTCGATTCCCAAGAAACAAATCGTCGCTACCGGGCCCTCCGTTTTTTCCGGCGCCAAAGGGATCCCAAAATCCCTCGCCACCTTCTGCAGGGCATGAAGCAAGTTACCGCAAACCGGCGAACCCCCCGGGCCAACGCACAAAAAATCATCTAAGTAATGGATCAACGAATCGACCCCGGATACTCCCCTCGTTACCCACTCCACGAAGCTACTAAACGCCTCGAAGTATGCACAAGAAAGAGAACACCCCATCGGAAGGCACCGATCCACGTAAAAGGCCCCATTCCAAAAACAACCCAACAGCCGTTGGCTTTCTGGATGCACCGGCAACAACCTGAACGCCGCCTCGATGTCGGTTTTTGCTAGCAGCGCCCCCGGACCCGCAGCCCGCACTAACCCCACCGCCTTATCGAATGAGGTATAAACTACGGAACACAACTCGTGATCAATCCCGTCATTTACCGACGAACCTTTGGGATACGATAAATGTTGAATCAAACGAAACTTTCCGGGCTCGCGTTTAGGGACAATACCCAAAGGGGACACAACTAAATCTTTCACCGGCGACTCCACAAATGGCCCCGACATGCGCCCCAACGAAACTTCTTTTAACAACTTTTCCGACACGACTTCCGCATGCAAGTAAGCCGATTTTAAATTTCTCCGCGTAACCGGAACCTCATAAGGAGGCGGAGGAATAACAAAACCAACACTAAACCCTTCATAAAGCAGCTTAGCTGCCGCCCTATCCGGATACTCATTTAGATAAGGGGCCATCCTTTCCACCCTCACCGGCGACACCCCCTTGACCAGCCCCGTGCTGGTTCCCGGACCTCTTTTTCCGCAGACATTTTGCCGCCCCGTGTGATGCACCATTACACTCGGAGCACACGTGCTTGAACTTGCACGTGGCCCCAAACTTGCACTGGCCTTCATTGAATTGCCAGCAAAACCCCGCCTTTCCCCCGCCGCTTGGTCCACTCTGACTAGACTGGCCTCCCTGGCCACCGCTCCCGGGAAAGGGCTGCCTAACCGGAGCCGTAACCCGTAACCAGAGAGCAATATCCTTCTGGTCCCACCGAATCGCCGGCCGAACCGCCTTCCGCTGACGGAATTGCTCATCATATCGCAGCCACGCCTGACCCCCATACGCCCTATGAGCCTCCCCAATAGCATCAAAAATAACAAAATAACGCCGAACAATTTTCCGGCGCCTTTTCCCCTATCACACTAGCCAATATGGCGAACGCCTGCGACCAATTAACGAACGTCTGCGGGATAAGCCTATACCGCCGCCGTTCCTCCTCGTCCTTTTTACTCTCATCCCGCTTGCTCTTATCCAAATTGAATTTAGCCAGCGGCAAGAGAGAAAAAATTTCAACGTATTCATCTTTCCAGATCCGATCACGCACCTCCTGCTTTAAATGCGCCCCCAACGGACCCTCAAAACAAACATACACCTCCCCCCGAGCACGATCGTCCATGCGCACTCGATCGCCGTCCTTCTGTGCCTCAGTCTGCACCGACACCGCGACCGCCTCTCTAACCGCCACCACAGGACGCGCCTGCAACGATCCCACGTCCCTGGGGCCTTCCCAAACTACCGCAGGGGACACTTCCGTTACTACCGGCGCCGCGGCCCTATCAAGGCGCCCCACCAGCTCCCGTAAGCAACCCACTAAATCTGCCAAACCCGCTCCGTCGCGTCCGCCCGCGCCACTACCGGCCACCGATGCTATGCTAGCAGCCCCCCCGCCGACACCCGACATAAAAATCGCTGGATAAGACAATAATGGAGTTATACACTCACCGGGCTGCACAGGCGCTGTGTTCCCGTCAGCCGGACCATCCTGACCTCGACGATAGACGTCCAGTTCACCTTCCTCCAGTTCTTCTCTCGCCGACGACTGTCCCTCCCAACGACATCTTCGGAAAGGGGATGAGGACGCGCTGACCGATGGGCCGGCAACCTGCCGCCCGACCGCCGGGACCCAGACTTCCGACCGGACCTGTTGCCTCGACGTCGCTGCAGATCTAGTCGTCCGTCTAGACGATCCTGACGAAGCCTGCCCCCTGGCCGGAACATCACCATGCGGGGCGGCCGTACCTTGCTCTCGACATCTTCCATCTGATGGGGGAGGGGTGACAGGGAGCCCAGCCTGCGACTCCCTGCTTACCGCCGGACCCCGTCGCGGCCTGGGATTCCTGCCAGGACGCAGGGCCTGGGAAGGGGCGGTCCTCCCAGCTGCCTGGCCTGCAGCGTCCGGGATCGGGCTCCCTCTGCGACGCCGTGTCCGCGGGACTACCTCCGGACTAAGGCGCTCTGGAGGTCGGGACCGCCGAGAGGGACGGGTCGACACAGCCTGCATCGCCGTCACCCCTGCCACCGCTCTCTGCCTGCCCAGCGCAGGAGCGGTTGTTGCCGACTCCCCCCCCGCCGCCATAGCCATGCTCGTAGGGGGGCCGGGGGAGGGGAGCCTGTCCCTTACAACAGACCCCGAACGCCGTGCCCGACGTGGCGAAACGGCGTCCGGGATCCGCGTTAATGCAGCCACGGTCTCCTCCAGCCATCCGGGACCGTGGTGCACAGCAGCGGCGCGCAGCCGCTCTAAAATCAAGGCCTCTGCCATTACTAAAAAACCGGGCAACGGGGAGCTTTGCTTACTGTGTGTTACTCCTCCCGCTGCTTCCGGCTCAATGCCGAGAAACAGCGGGAAGCGCAGCAACGGCCCCCCCGCCCCCCTTAACTCCTCCCCGTCCCTCCTTCAGCTCCTTCAACTTTCCCTGACCTCGTAACATTAACCCTTTCCCTACCAGGATGGTCATGTCGGCTTCCCTTAAGCCTGCAGCTGCGTCCAGCCTCTTCTGGAACAGTGATCGTGCATTTACAGAAGCCTGTAAAAATAACAATATATTCGCCGTTGATCCACGCCCCCTGGATGACGCGCGGCCATGGGATAGTGACGGGCTTTCCTGCCCCCGACACATGATGCCACTCTATACAAGCCTACTGCCCCATGTGATCCATGCTGCTGACATGATTGGACAGCTATATACGTAAAGGGGAGCTCCCTGCTGGAGAGACGCCACCCCCGGACTAAGGCATTTCGCCGAAACGCGCGTCGGGACTGACGTTCTCTCCTTGCAGAGGACTACAATGGGTATGTTATACATCTTATCCTCTAGGTGTTACTTCACTTAAACTGCTTGTATCATACACCGAAGGTACTGGTTGTACCATACACTGGACCCTAGCATCAAGCTCTGTGCTTGTTGTTTTATTTGCACTGTTTGCAGTTATTTTTCATGCAGTCTCTTTTTCATCTGTATATTTTGCATTTTGCAATTTACATGCCAAAAAATATATATACAGAGGTTTTTATTACTATTGATCTGATCAGGCTAATTTAACCTAGAAGTAGATTGTTATACTACCCTTGACACTGTCATTTACGGTTTCTTGTATGTCCTCTGTAAGGGTATGTGCACACACACTAATTACGTCCGTAATTGACGGACGTATTTCGGCCGCAAGTCCCGGACTGAACACAGTGCAGGGAGCCGGGCTCCTAGCATCATACTTATGTACGATGCTAGGAGTCCCTGCCTCGCTGCAGGACAACTGTCCCGTACTGTAATCATGTTTTCATTACGGGACAGTTGTCCTGCAGCGAGGCAGGGACTCCTAGCATCGTACATAAGTATGATGCTAGGAGCCCGGCTCCCTGCACTGTGTTCGGTCCGGTACTTGCGGCCGAAATACGTCCGTCAATTACGGACGTAATTAGTGTGTGTGCACATACCCTAATTGTCAGACGTCTTTTTGTTCATGCTCAGTATGACCTATTTTTAATGTTGTGATACTCAATAAAATGTATATATTCTTTCTCAAATACATTTGTGTTAATTGTGCCCTACACTCTATAGGTTCTATATCAGCTGTTTAGGGCAATACACCAAGGTTCACTTGGCTCTACTGAGGTCTAGCCTTTATATATAGGCACTAGTGTAGCATATACTAACATATGTATACTAACTAGACCTTCTTCCTGCATGTACCAATTGGTTTATATTTACAGAAGCCTGTAAAAATAACAATATGCTGCAATACATTAGTATTGCAGCATATTGTACCAGCGATCCAATGATCGCTGGTTCAAGTCCCCTAAGGGGACTAATAAAATGTGTAGAAGAATTAAAGTTATTAGTAGTGAGAAAGAAAAAAGTTCAAAGTTAAAAAAAAAAAACTTTTTCTATTTTACTTCTAAAGTAATGTAAAAAAGGCCGAACTATTACAATATACCATTATTTATCTCGCACAGTGAACACCGTAAAAAACGTAAATAATTGAAACCACCAAAATCGCTGTTTTTTTTGTTACCTTAGCTATAAAAATAAAATGTAATACAACTTTTTGATCACTTTTTATGTACCAAAAAATGGTACTAATAAAAACTACAGCTCATCCCGCAAAAAATAAGACCTCCCACCGCTCAATCAACCGATAAATAAAAAAGTTACGTTAATAGATTTTTCTTTGTAAATGTAGTAAAATATAAAAAAACAATATCAATTTGGTATCACCGTAATTGTATTGAGCCGTAGAATAAAGTAAAGTTTTCGCTTTTACCGCACGGCGAAAGCTGTAAAAACGAAAACCCCAAAAAATTGAATCAGATTTTTTTCCTATATCAGCCCGCATATAATTTTTTTGCAGTTTCCCAGTACATTTTATGGTACTTTAAATGGTGTCAATAGAAACTACAATTCCTCCAGCAAGAAATAAGCCCCCACACCACTCTATTGACGGAAAAAGAAAAAGTTATGGCTCTTGGAAGGCGGGGAGTGAAAAACGAAAATAAGAAAGCAAAAAATGGATCAGTTCTGAAAGGGTTAATTCATTTCTAATAAAAAAAAGATGACCCCATGTGGGGTATTTCCGTACTCGGGAGAAATTGCTTTACAAAAATTGGTTGTTTTTTTCTCCTTTATCCCTTGTGAAAATAAGAAAATTCAACATATTAGTGGAAAGAAATTGTGATATTCATTTTTGCGGCCTAATTCTAATAAATTCTGCAAAAGACCCGTGGGGTCTAAATGCTCACTATACCCCTAGAAAAATTCCTTGAGGGGTGTTTCCAAAATGGGGTAACTTGGGGGTTTCCACTGTTTTGGTCCCTCCAGGGCGTTGCAAACGCGACATGGCACCGAAAACCAATCCAGCAAAATCCGTGCTCCAAAATCCAAATGGCGCTCCTTCCCTTCTGAGCCCTGCTGTGGGTCCAATCAGCAGTTTATTGTCACATATGGGGTATTGCCGTAATCGGGAGAAATTGCTTTACAAATATTTGGGTGCATTTTCTTCGTTATTGCTTGTAAATTTTAAAAATGTCTATGTTTTTCAGAAAAACAGTAGATTTTCATTTTTACAGACTAATTCCAATATATTTAGCGAAAAACCTGTGCGGTCAAAATGCTAATTATACCCCTAGATAAATTCCTTGAGAGGTGTAGTTCCCAAAAGGAGTCACTTTTGGGGGGTTTCCCCTGTTTTGGTCCCTCCATGGCGTTGCAAACGCGACATGGCACCGAAAACTAATTCAGCATAATCCGTGCTCCAAAATCCAAATGGCGCTCCTTCCCTTCTGAGCCCTGCTGTGGGTCCAATCAGCCGTTTATTACCACATATGGGATATTGACATAATTGGGAGACATTACTTTACAAATGTTGGGGTGCATTTTCTTCATTATTCCTTGTAAATATTACAAATTTCTATGTTTTTTCAGAAAAAAAGTAGATTTTAATTTTTACAGACTAATTCCAATATATTTAGTGAAAAACCTGTGTGGTCAATATGCTAACTATACCCCCAGATAAATTTCTTGAGGGCTGTAGTTTACAAAATGGGGTAACTTTTGGGGTTTTTCCACTGTTTTGGCACCACAAGAGCTCTTCAAACCTGACAAGGTGCCTAAAATATATTCTAAAAAAAAAAGGAGGCTCAAAATCCACTGGGTGCTCCTTGCTTCTGAGGCCTGTGTTTCAGTCCATTAGGACACTAGGGCCACATGTTGGATATTTCTAAAAACTGCAGAATCTGGGCAATAAATATTGTGTTGCATTTCTCTGGTAAAACCTTCTGTGCTACAGATTTGTTTTATTACAAATGAATTTCGGCAAAAAAAATCCAATTTGTAAATTTCACCTTAACATTGCTTTAATTCCTGTGAAACGCCTAAAGGGTTAAAACACTTTGTGAATGCTGATTCGAATACCTTGAGGGGTGCAGTTTTCAAAATGGGGTGACTTCTGGGCATTTTCTAATATATAAGGCGCTCAAAGTTACTTCAGAACTGAACTGGTCCCTGAAAAAATGGCCTTTTGAAATTTTCTTTAAAATATGAGAAATTGCTGCTAAAGTTCTAAGCCTTGTAACGTCCTAGAAAAATAAAAGGATGTTAAAAAAATGATGCAAACATAAAGTAGACATATGGGCAATGTTAACTAGTAACTATTTTGTGTGGTATTACTATCTGTCTTACAAGCAGATACATTTAAATTTAGAAAAATGCAAATTTTTCCACATTTTCCCTAAAGATTTTCACAAATAAATATTAAATTTATAGATCAAATTTTTTCACTAACATAATGTACAATATGTCACGAGAAAACTATCTCAGAATCGCTTGGATATGTAAAAGCAATCCCAAGTTATTACCACATAAACTGACACGTCAGATTTGAAAAAATAGTCTGTGTCTACAGGGCCAAAACTGTCTGTGTCTCCAAGGGGTTACATAGTTACATAGTTACATAGTTAGTACAGCTGAAAAAAAGACACATGTCCATCAAGTTCAACCAAGGGACGGGAAAAGGGAAGGGAAAAATTTCTACATATAGGAGCTAATACTTTTTTGTTCTAGGAAATTATCTAACCCTTTTTTAAAGCCATCTACTGTCCCTGCTGTGACCAGCTCCTGCGGTAGTCTATTCCATAGATTCACAGTTTTCACAGTAAAGAAGGCTTGTCGCTTCTGCAGGTTGAACCTTGTTTTTTGAGGGGGTTTTAAAAAATGGCCTTTTGAAATTTTCTTTAAAATATGAGAAATTGCGGCTAAAGTTCTAAGCCTTGTAACGTCCTAGAAAAATAAAAGGATGTTCAAAAAATGATGCAAACATAAAGTAGACATATGGGACAAAATTTTTTCACCAACACAAAGTACCACATGTCACTAGAAAACAATCTCAGAATCGATTGGATAGGTAAAAGCATTCCGATGTTATTACCACATAAAGTAACACATGTCCAATTTGAAAAAATCGGCTGTGTCCTGAAGCTCAAAACAGGCTGGGTCCTGAAGGGAATAAAACCCTTTTTTACAGAGGGTTTCCTCTGTCCCTAGGCTGTGACTTACGATAAATTATATCCATATCTGGTTTCTAAGATGTACCTGCTCATAGAAACCATGCTGGATATTATCGAGCGGCACACAGGCTGGCCTGTCACTCGGTTCGAAGAAACGGATCCCCTGTAACTCTGTCTGTTCATGCGGTTGTAGCAACGTGGCTGTCGACAGTTAAAAATGTATTGAAACATTTTGGCATCCGGCGCATGTGCCGTACACTTTTCTTGTTTAGGCGGAGCTGCGCATGCGCATCTCGCGGGATTTCAGCGGGCTTAAAAAGACCCGCAAATCTAGGGTTTCTGCCCTTGTCTAAGCAGCTGAACCCTAGTGGAAGTAAGCAGTGGCAGATTAAGTAGACCATAGGCCCTGGGCTGTTCCACAAACTTGGGCCACCTTCCCCACCGCCGCTCTGTCGTGTCTATAGTGAACACCACCTTTCTGTGCAAGCATTGACAAATGGGTGTTACGATTCCCCTTGTCAAAGGGCTGTGTCCATACATACTGACAGTCTCCAACCATTGCTGATAGTTTAACACTGTGTAGGGACACATCCTCCTGACAATGGGAATGGTAACACGCATTTGTTTATTAGTCCTGGGTACACAAAGACTTTATGTGAAATACAAGGATTTCCTACAACAGACATGTCAGGAGAGGGGACAGATCCTCTATAGATCCAGTGACTCACAAGTGTTGTCTTCTCTGATGGGAGTCGTTCTCTTTTCTTCTCCATCTGACACAGACCGGTAAGGCGACTTCTCCTGATGAGACATCTTTGCTCCTCGCTTCTGCAGCCATGCCCAGCCTCTGTAGAAACACAAAAATTCAGACACCAAGGCCCAGGACCATAAATTAAAGGGGTTTTTCATACTGATGACCTATTGATGTGCCCGGACAACCCCTTTTACTCAGATTAATAAATTAGAATGCATACAGACCCCAGACCTTCTAAACTATTGACGTCCCCAGATCAGACCCCCCCCCTAAGCAAATACAGACCCCATAACAAGCACGCTAAACAAATACAGACCACAAAATAAGCACCCTAAATACAGACCTCGGACCAGACCCCTAAATACAGACCCCAGGCCTGACCCCCTAAACTAATACAGACCCCAGACCAGGCCCCCTAAATACAGACCCCATAAACTAATACAGACTACAGACCAGACCCCTAAATACAGACCCCCTAAACTTATAATGACCCCCTGACTCCCTAAGCTAATACAGAACACAGACCAGGCCACCTAAATACAGACCCCCTAAACTAATAATGACCCTAGACCTGACTTGCTAAACTAATACAGACCCCAGACCAGGCCCACTAAATACAGAGCCCATAAACTAATACAGACGTCAGCCTCCATCCTTGTTGCCAGGGCTCTCCAGACATGGCTTAGTCAACTCTCACAAGATTTGGAAGATGGTGTACTAAGGGAGAAAATCTTAGATAATATTCCTCTCATGAAAAAATAATTTTTATGTGATGAGTCGCTGGATGTCTTGAAGTTTTCTACTAGATCATTAGCTCACTCTAATGTGGCTCGTAGAGCCCTTTGGATCAAACAATGGACAGGGGACGTTCCATCCAAGAATCATTTCTGTTCCCTATCATTTCATCCTTCTTCTCTGTTTGGACCACAGTTAGAAGGGATCCTTAAATCAATAAATGACGAGAAAGGTATTTCCTTTCCTCGCCCTCCAAAGAGGCAGCCATTCAAAACCTTTCAAAGCCGTTCCAGTAGGTCCCCTAAAAATCAAAGATTTTTTCGAGGGTCCGACAAGCAGCGACGATACAAAAACAAACAAGAGGCTAACCCTCCTTTCAAGAAGAAATCCCCCTGTCAAAAAAGTTCTAACTTATGATGCCAAGATGAGGGATTGTCCAGTAGGAGGAAGACTAAAAAAGTTTGTTCACTTATGGCTAAAAACTTCCTCGGACGCCTGGGTTATATCCACCATCCAGAATGGCTATTCGTTGGAACTAAATATCATTCCAAAAAACAGATTCTGCATAAACAGGGGAAGAAATTCTGTAGTTCTCAGTCTCGTTCAAAACTACATAAGAAAGGGAGCATTAGAAGAAGTCCCTTATCAACAGCGAGGTCAAGGAGTTTACTTACCTGTTCAAAAAAAGGAAGACAAATGGCGTTTAGTTGTAGATCTAACGTACCTGAACAAATTCTTTGTGAAAAAGAAGTTCAAAATGGAGTCCATACAATCAGCAATAAATGTCGTTCAAGAGGGAGATTTTCTAGCCACTATCGATCTACAAGATGCATATCTTCGTATTCCGGTTCTAAAGAAACACAGGAAATTTTTACGGGTGGCTATTTTTCTTCATCATCAAGTGATAGATCTTCAATTCACCTGCCTACCTTTTGGGATAACATCAGCCCCCCGAGTGTTTACAAAGGTAGCGGTGGTATTATCTGCAGAACTACGTATGAAAGGGATGTCCATACCTAGATGATTGAGTGGTGAGAGCTCCATCACAAAACACCCTTATCCAACATCTAAAAATTACTCTAGACATGCTCATCTCTCATGGCTTCATGATAAACCTCCAAAAGTCTCATCTAACACCATGCACCAGGTTAAAATACATAGGCTTCATGATAGACATACAAGAAATGTCTCTGAAACTTCCAGCGACCGGATAGATTCTATCCGTCAGGGACTTCATCGACTGAGAATGTTGGATCAATGCTCCATCCGTCAGGCCATGAGAGTGTTAGGCCTCCTAATGATGGCCATCGAGGCGGTACCCTGGGCAAGGGCACACATCCGGATGTTACAATCCTGTATACTGAAAAAATTGGACAAGAAAAAACTGTCTCTTGACACTCTAATACCAATAACTTCATACGGGAGACAGGATCTACAGTGGTGGCTGGTGCCCTACCATCTCAGTCGAGGCAGGTCTCTGACGCCAGTCCATCAGATACTCCTCACTACGGATGCCTCAGGCTCGGGCTGTGGTGCACATGTGGGAAAATCTTGGGTGCAGAAGACATGGTCCAAACACGACATTCATCTTTCATCCAACATGAAAGAGCTCAGAGCTATCAAACTAGCCCTACAGCACTATCATAATTTATTCCATCATCAGGAAGTACAAATTCAGTCAGACAATCTCCCCGCAGTTTTCTATGTAAACAAACAGGGGGGCACCAGAAGCAATTTCTTGAAGAAGGAATGCATTCAGATCATGCGCTGGGCAGTATACAGCCTGAAATCAATCTCTGCGGACTACATCCGAGGAACTATGAATCTGAAGGCAGATTGGCTGAGCAGGAATATGATTCACCCGGGGGAATGGAGCTTAAATCCAGAAGTCTTCCATCAGATTACCAGAAGGATGGACAGACAAACTCTAGATATCATAGCAATAGCAGAGAATGCCAAATTAATGAAATTCTGCTCCCTCGACAGAACAGATCACTCATATGCCATGGACAGCCTATCATTGAGTTGGGAGAAAATCTTCATTTATGTTTCCCCCCCCCCTCATTCCTCGAGTATTAAGGAAAACAAGGGACGAGAAAGTGAAGGCGATAGCGATCATCCCTCATTGGCCCATAGAGGCGTGGTTTCGGCTCGTGTTGAATCTCTCGAACAGCAACTTCTGGAAATATCCATTACATCCAGATCTCATCCTACAAAAAGTTTTTTTTCATCCCACGATAGACAGGTTGCATCTATCAGCATGGAAACTGAACTACAGTCTCTGAAAAATAAGGGCTTCTTCGATGAAGAAATTAATACCGTATTGGCCTCCAGAAAACCCAGTACAATGAAGGTATATTCTCGGATATGGCTTATCTTTTCAAATTGGTGTCAAGACAATATCAGGTTACCAGATGCAGTCTCCACAGTATTGCAGTTCCTACAAGAAGGACACAAGAAAGGCCTCAAGCCCAATACGTTAAAAGTGCATTTAACAGCCATTAATGCCAATTCAGAAGGGAAGTTTTCTAACCATCCATTAACCCCTTAAGGATGGAGCCTAGTTTTGGCCTTAAGGCTCAGAGCCCATTTTTCAAATCTGACATATTTCACTTTATGTGGTAATAACGTCGGAATGCTTAAACCTACTCAAGCGATTCTGAGATTGTTTTCTCGTGACACATTGGGCTTCATGTTCGTGGTAAAATTTGGTCGATATATTCAGTGTTTATTGGTGAAAAATTGCAAAATTTAGAGAAAATTTTGAAAAAATTGCATTTTTCAGAATTTAAATGCATCTGCTTGTAAAACAGACGGTTATACCACCCAAAATAGTTACTAGTTCACATTTCCCATATGTCAACTTAAGATTGGCATCGTTTTTTGAACATTCTTTTATTTTTCTTGGACGTTACAAGGCTTAGAACATAAACAGCAATTTCTCATATTTTTAAGAAAATTTCAAAAGCCTTTTTTTTAAGGTACCTCTTGAGTTCTGAAGTGGCTTTGTGGGGCCTATGTATTAGAAACCCTGATAAAACAACCCATTTTAAAAACTAGACCCCTCAAAGTATTCAAAACAGCATTTAGAACGTTTTTTAACCCTTCAGGCATTTCACAGGAATTAAAGCAAAGTGGAGGTGAAATTTGCAAATTTCATTTTTCTTGCTGAATTTCAATTTTATTCATTTTTTTTTCTGTAACACAGAAGGTTTTACCAGAGAAACACTACTAAATATGTATTGTCCAGATTCTGCAGTTTTTAGAAATGTCCCACATGTGGCCCTACTGCGCTCGTGGACTAAAACACAAGCCCTAGAAGCAAAGAAGCACCTAGTGCATTTTGAGTCCTCTTTTTTTATTAGAATATATTTTAGGCAGCATGCCAGGTTTGAAGAGGTGTTGAGGTGCCAAAACAGTAGGAATCCCCCAATAGTGACCCCATTTTGGAAACTACACCCCTCAAGGAATTCACTTAGGGTTGTTGTTACCATTTTTACCGCACAGTTTTTTCACAGCACGTATTTGAATTGGGCTCTGAAATGAAAAAAATGTCATTTTTTCCAATAAAATGTCATTTGTGATCAAAATTTCTTATTTTCACAGGGAACAAAATACCCCATTTTGTTTCCCAATTTGTCCTTAGTGTGGCAATACCCCATTTGTGGTGATAAACTGCCGTTTGGGCCCATGGGAGGGCTCAGAAGGAAAGGAGCGCTATGTGTTTGTTGGAGTCCAGATTTTGCTGGATTGGCTTTCGGTTGCCATGTCGCATTTGCAGAGCCCCAGAGGTATCAAAGCAATGGAAATCCACCAAAAGTGACCCCATTTTGGAAACTACACCCCTCAAGGAATTCATTTATGGTTGTTGTTAGCATTTTGACCACACAGTTTTTTCACAGGACCTATTTCAATTGGGCTGTGACATTAAAAAAAATGAAATTTTTTCCAATAAGATGTAATTTTTTACCAAAATTTCTTATTTTCACAGGGAACAAAATACTCATTTTGTTGCCCAATTTCTCCTGAGTGCATCAATACCCCATTTGTGACAATAAACTGCCGTTTGGGCCCATGGGAGGCCTCAGAAGGGAAGGAGCGCTGTGTGTTCTTTGGAGTACAGATTTTGCTGGTTTGGTTTTCGGGTGCCATGTCGCATTTGCAGAGCCCCAGAGGTATCAAAGCAATGAAAACCCACCAGAAGTGACCCCATTTTGGAAACTACACCCCTCAAGGAATTCATTTATGGGTAATGTGACCATTTAGACTCCATAGTTTCTTCACAGAACTTATTTGAATTGGGCTGGGAATTAAAAAAATATATATATTTTCCAATAATATGTAATTTTAGCTCAAAAATTCGTATTTTCACAAGAAATAAAATACTCCATTTTGTTGCCCAATTTGTCCTGAGTGCGGCAATACCCTATTTGTGATGATAAACTGCCGTTTGGGCCCATGGGAGGGCTCAGAATGAAAGGAGCGCTGTGTGTTCTTTGGAGTACAGATTTTGCTGGATTGGTTTTCGGGTGCCATGTCGCATTTGCAGAGCCCCAGAGGTATCAAAGCAATAGAAACCAACCACAAATGACCCCATTTTGGAAACTACACCCCTCAAGGAATTCATTTATGGGTGTTGTGACCATTTTGACCCCATAGTTTTTTCACAGAACTTATTTGAATTGGGCTGGGAATGAAAACAAAATTATTTTTTTCAAATAATATGTAGTTTTGGCTGAAAATGTCTTATTTTCACAAGAAACAGAATACCCCATTCTGTTGCGCAATTTGTTCTGAGTTCCGCAATACCCCATTTGTTGTGATAAACTGCCGTTTGGGCCCATGGGAGGGCTCAGAAGGAAAGGACCACCATTTGGCCTACTGGGGATTTTCTAGTGCGAAGTCATGTATGCAGAAGCCCCTGAGGTACCAGTACAGTTGAAACCCGCAAGAAGTGACCCTGTTTTAAAAACTACACCCTTAAGGCATTCATCTAGAGGTGTAGTGAGCATTTTGACCGGAGACCTACACCCCATAAACTGTAATGTGGGTTCTCCCAGGTATGGCAATACCCTACATGTGGCTGTTATCAGCTGCCTGGACACATAGCAGGGCTCAGAGGGGAAAGACGAGGGGGGATAAGCTGTGTGGAGTGCATCAGGGTAAGTAAAATTGGGGTAAATTATAAACCAAGGGATGTATGATAAATTTTAAAACACTTTCATACAGAGCTCTGGTTATTCGGGACACGTGTCACATTGATATTTTGTGTCCTCCATTATCGCCCTCTTATAGCAGACTTTGCACCTCTTTTGACTTTTTCCCTTCTTGCCAGTTTGGGGAATTTCTCCTGGAAAGTGTTGCCCTGGTACGATGTGTGTGGGCTCGCTTCCAGAAGTACTGGGTGCCCCCCCTTCTTGGTCCCTAAAGATTAGGTTCTTGATAATCACCTCTTGAAATTCCAGGAATGTTCCCGTCTGGCCTGCACATTGACGTAGCACGTACGCATTGTACAAAGCCATCTGTATGATGTGCGCGGCCAGCTTCTTATACCACACCGCATGGCGCTGTAGGGCTTCAGGGCTTGATCTTACAAGTCCATCCCTCCCATGTACCTATTGTAGTCCAGGATGCAGTCTGGTTTGGGGGTGGCCTTTCCTTCATATATCCTAAACCTGTAGGTATACCCTGATGCACTCTCACAGCTTATACATCTTCACGCCATACCTTGCCCTCTTACCCGGCAGGTACTCACGGAATTGAACCCTCCCTTTAAAATGTACCAGGGACTCATCAATAGAAATACACTTCTCGGGGGTGTATGCTTGGGAAAACCGGGCACTGGAACGGTCTAATAGGGGTCTCCGTTTATACAAACGGTCAAAACTGGGGTCACCTCGGGGTGGGCACGGCTCATTATCAGTATAATGTAAGAAGCGAAGTATTGCCTCATTTATTTATTTTTTTAGGTTCCAGTTCAGTTCTGAAGTTGCTTTGAGGGGCCCATATATTAGAAACCCCTATCAAACACCCCATTTTAGAAACTAGACTCCTCAAAGTATTCACAACAGCATTTAGAAAGTTTATGAACTCTTTAGGTGTTTCACAAAAATTTAGAGCAAAGTAGAGGTGAAATTTAAATTATTTTTTTTGTCAGAAAATCCTCTTTATACCATTTTTTTTATAACACAAAAGGATTTATCAGTGAAACGCAACTTAATACTTATTGCCCAGATTCTGCAGTTTTGAGAAATATCCCACATGTGGCCCTAGTGCGGTAATGGACTGAAGCACCGGCCTCCGAAGCAAAGGGGGACCTAGTGGATTTTGAGGCCTCTTTTTTATTGGGCACCATGTCCGGTTTGAAGAGGTCTTGTGGTGCCAAAACATTGGGAACCCCCCAAAAGTGACCCCAATTTGGAAACTAGACCCCTTGAGGAATCCATTGTAGTTTTCTTGGGGTGCATGCGGCTTTTTGATCAGTTTTTATTCTATTTTTAGGTGGCGTGGTGACTAAAAAACAGCAATTCTACTATTGTTTTTTTTTTCGTTTTTTTTTTACAGCGTTCACCGTGCGCTATAAATGACATATTCACTTTATTCTGCGGGGCGATACGATTACGGCGATACCAGATGTTTATAGTTTTTTTTAATGTCTTATGGCGTTTGCACAATAAAATACGTTTTGTAAACAATCATTCACTTTTTGTGTTACCTTATTCTAAGTGCCATAACGTTTTTATTTTTCAATCAATAAAGCCGTGCGAGGACTTATTTTTTTGCGTAACGAACTGTAGTTTCGATCAGTACCATTTTTAGGTACATGCGACTTTTTGATCTCTTTTTATTTCATTTTTTGGGAGGTGAAGTGACCAAAGAATTGTGATTGTGGTACGGTTTATTATTATTTTATTTTACGGCGTTCACCGTGCGGGATAAATAATGAAATAATTTTGTAGTTCAGGCCGTTACGGACGCGGCGATACCAATTATGTATAGTTTATTTGTTTGTTTATATATTTTTATTAATAATAAAGGACTGATAAGGGAAAAGGGGGGATTTTTACTTATATTACTTTTAAATCTTTTATTTTCTTATTTTGACACATCTTTTTTTAACTTTTTTTTTACTTTATTACTTTGTCCCACTAGGGGACATGAGGGCAGGAGGCCCTGATCGCTATTCTAATACACTGCACTACATGCGTAGTGCAGTGTATTAGAACTGTCAGCTACTCACTGACAGCAAGCATAGTGGGTCCTGACGTTGTCAGGACCCACTAGGCTTCCGTCTATGGCATAGCCGGACGCCATTGTTTGGTGTCCGGTTGCCATAGTCACCATCGCCGGCCGCTATCGCGTAGCAGGCCGGCGATGGCAGCTTAACCCCTAAAAAGCCGCGATCTCTATAGAACGCGGCTTTTAAGGGGTTAATCAGCGGGGACACAGCGATCGGTCCCCGCTGTAGGAGCTGTGACAGCTGCTGAACAAAACAGCAGCTGTCACAGCTCCTGTATGTGTCGGGAGGACGGCCGAAACGGCCGTTACTCCCGAGACGTACTATTACGTCATGGAGCGCAAACGATACAGCTGCCATGACGTAATAGTACGTCAAGGAGCGGGAAGGGGTTAATAACTAGATTCTTAAAAACGATTCAAAAATTGAAGCCATAGTATCATAATCCACTGCCCTCTTGGCAGTTGCCCATTGTTTTAAAACATGTTTGCTGTGCCCCAGTTGACGCTCTTCAGAGTATAAGCCCCAAGCTTCCTTCATATAAAACCTTATTTTTGGTAGTGATTAGGGTATGTTCACACAGAGAGTTTTCGGCTATTTTTCAGGCCGGAAACGACCGAAAAATGGCCGAAAAATCGGAAGCTGAACGCCTCCAAACATCTGCCCCTTGAAATCAATGGGAAAACGGCATTCTGTTCCGATGGGCCGTTTTGAAAAATGGCCGTGTAAAAAAACGTCTGTGAAAAAGAAGTGCAGGACACATCTTGGGACGTTTTTGGAGCTGTTTTTCATAGACTCTATTGACAAAAGCTCCAAAAATGGACGTAAAAACGCAGCAAAAATCCTGAGTGGCTTAAAAAACGTCTGAAAATCAGGAGCTGTGTTCCCTTGAAAACAGCTCCGTATTTTCAGACGTTTTTGCGTTTGCGTGTGAACATACCCTTACTTCCGCAAAACGGATTAGCGAATTGCAAGCACAGGAGTGGGAGGTTCGGATTATGGAGGATTTTAATCTGAGGTCGTTGGCAGAACATAGAGTACAAGGAGGGTGGTAGACAGAGATGAGGGAGGAGATGTAAGGAGGTGCAGCACTGTGGAGAGCTTTGTGGGTGAGAGTAATAAGTTTGAATTTAATTCTGAAGGGTATGGGCAACCAGTTCAGTGACTGGCACAGGGTAGAGGCATTGGTGTAGTGGTTGGTCAGAAAGATGAGCCTGGCTGCTGCATTGAGGATAGATTGGAGAGGGGAGAGTTTAGTAAGAGGAAGACCGACTAATAATGAGTTACAGTAATCAAGACGAGAGTGAATCAGAGCCACAAATAGAGTTTTGGCTGTTTTCTCAGTAAGAAAAGGGGTCGTATTCTGGAGATGTTTTTGAGGTGAAAATGACAGGAGCGTGAAAGTGATTGAATGTGAGGAATAAAGGTAAGATCGGAGTCAAAACTAACCCCGAGACAGCGGGCGTGCTGCCTAGGAGTTATGGTAGTGCCACACACTGAGATGGAGATATCTGGTTTAGGTAGGTTAGTAGATGGCAGGAACATAAGGAGCTCAGTTTTAGAAAGATTGCATTTCAGATACAGAGAAGACATGATGTTAGAGACACCGGACAGACAATCACTGGTGTTTTGTATAAGATAGGGGGGGGGGGGTGTGTCATGGGAAGAGGCATATAATTGGGTGTCATCAGCGTAGAGATGGTACTGGAAGCCAAATATGCTAATAGTTTGTCCAATAGGCGCTGTGTAGAGAGAGAAGAGGAGCAGACCTAGTACTGATCCCTGAGGAACCCCGACAGCAAGAGAAAGAGGAGAAGAAATAGAACCAGAAAATGACACACTGAACGAGTGGTCAGAGAGATAGGAGGAAAACCAAGAGAGAGCTGTGTCTTTAAGGCCAATAGAGTGGAGCATGTTAAGTAGGAGTTTTTGGTCCACAGTGTCAAAGGCTGCAGAGAGATACAGAAGAATCAGGAGAGAGTATTTAACATCCGATTTAGCTGCCAAGAGATCATTTAAGACTTTAGTAAGGGCAGATTCTGTGGAGTGTAGAGTGCGGAAACCAGATTGTAAGGGGTCTAGAAAGGAGTTAGCAGAGAGATAGCGGATACGGCAAGAGTAGACCAAGTGTTCCAGGAGTTGGAGATGAAATGCAGATTAGAGATAGGTCGGTAGTTAGCATATATATATATATATATATATATATATATATATATACATCTATCATATATATATATATATATATATATATATATACAGTATATATATATCTCTCACATAAATCTATATGTAAAATATAAATATATGCCCACATATATATATATATATATATATATATATATTCCTGTACAGTATGTATATATCATATATATGTACACTATATATCTCACAAATATAGATAAATATGTGAGATATATACATAGTATACATATATGTATATGTTTCTATGTGTAACTAAGTCTAGGGCGACATGGCGACTTTGGCCGCGTCATCTGTGGCACAGCCAAAGGTAGCACTGTCGAGTTGCTTGCACTGCTACTAATGAAACTTACATTGCCGCAACTGAGACTTGACTGTCACAAGATATCCAAGCCTGCTGGATTTTTTCTGACTGTGCTATGGCAGTTGCTTCTACTTGCAAGTCACAATGCCGCCCCATTCGCTTTCTTTATTTGTGATGCTGGTAGTCATGTGATGGGCGTCATGGACAAAGTCACCATGAAGTCCTAGCCGTGAATGTAGAATCACATAAATTCATCAGGTTTGGGTTCCTGTTATCTGTCATGTTGCGTTTGTTGTATATAGTGGCTCTCAATGCAACCACATTCACTATCATAGTCATAATGTAACAGTGCAACATTGGCATACCTCCCAACTTTTCAAAATCACAAAGAGGGACAACCCTTTTTTCCTTTTAAGCCACAGCTCTAATCCCGCTCAATCCCCGCCCATATACACCTGATTCAGCCCACACAGTATCATGCTCCCATAGTGCCTCCCTCACAGTATAATGCCAAATAGCTGCCCGATACAGTATAATGCTCTCAAAGCTCCCACCAAATAGTATAATGCCCCCATAGCTGCCACCATACAGTATAATGCCCCTTAGCTGCCCCTAGTGCCAGTGCCCACATATAAAGGGTCAGTGCCTATGTAGATAGTGCCACACACAGTAACCATATAGGCAGTGCCACACACCGTGCCCGTGTAGATAGCGCCAGTCTTTCCCCCTTGTAAACAGTGCCATACAGCCACCGCTAGTAGACAGTGCCACACAGCCCCCCATTAGTATAGTGCCACACAGTCCCCCCTTGTATATAGTGCCACAAACCTCCTCCTTGTGTATAGTGCTACACAGCAACCACTTGTATATAGTGCCACACAGTCTCCCCTTGTATATAGTGCCACGAAGTTCCCCTCCCTTGTATATAGTGCCACACAGCCCCCTCCCTTGTATATAGTGTCACACAGAAATCCCCCCATGTATATTGCCACAGCCACCCCCAAAGAATATTGTACTTACCTTGCCCTGTTCCCACGACGGACGGAGCGCTGCACTGCTTTGCGGGCGGGACACTTGCGCAGACCAGCGGGATGCAGTGACGTCATCACACTGGCCTTTGCACGGAGACTTCCCAGTGCCTTATAGCCTGCAGGCCTAACATGGCCTGTACCATATAGTATTCATTTGTATCTGCGTCCTGAGGTTGCAGATACAAGGGAATGTGGCTGTCACTAGCACTGGGGCCTCTGCCGGTGCTAGCGACACCTCCGGGCATGAGGGGGCCTGTGTCGCACGGCCCATAAATGTTATGGGCCTGAGACGTGGGACCCCTCGGGCCCGTAACAGCAGGGGGCCCTGGGCAATTGCCAAGTTTGCCCTCCCCTAATGCTGGCCCTGGCGCCGTCCGCATCACAAGAAAAGCGCCGAATGATTTCCCTTACATAGCCAGCGCTGTCAATTGTATTGAGTCCCATAGTATGTAAGGGCCTTTTGGCCCTGGTCACAGGGGGGTTTCCAAGCAACTGGAAACCCTCTTACTGCGTGTGCCCCGTGTGTGTGTGTGTGTGTGTGTGTGTGTGTGTGTGTGTGTGTGTGTGTGTGTGTGTGTATATATACATATCGCAAATGAGGTGGTACCTGAGGGAGAGATACATACGGCTATCTATGTACATATAAATTGTATATACCCTTTTGTCTATATCTATCTAATTTTATTTATATATCTGTAAAGGATCTGCCAGGCACAGCTTCGGGGTTAACTCCCTTAATTAATCAGTCAGCACCTGAATCAACATCCCTGAGACTGACTCCAGCTTCCACCACTCAGGCTGGCAGGCTTAGGAGTGGGAGAGCATATCGCAGCCTGGCCAGACTCAGCTAGCTCCCGCCCTCTGTCTATTTATACCTGCATTTCCTGTTCTTCCTTGCTTGTTATTCTTTTTCGTGTGGTTTCCTGGCCCAGCTACAGCTCCTTCTATTTTGTTCCTGCTCCATACAGACCCTGGCTTACTGACTACTCTTCTGCTCTTCGTTTGGTACCTCGCACACTCCTGGCTTGACTCGGCTCGTTCACCACTCTGGTTGCTCACGGTGTTGCCGTGGGCAACTGCCCCTTTCCCTTGCTTGTATTCCCTTGTATGTTTGTCGTGTTTGTCGTGCACTTACTGAGTGCAGGGACCGCCGCCCAGTTGTACCCCGTCGCCTAGGGCGGGTCGTTGCAAGTAGGCAGGGACAGAGTGGCGGGTAGATTAGGGCTCACTTGTCCGTTTCC